>NC_137116.1:22691948-23361948 GCF_949357685.1 Gobio gobio | reverse complement strand
GTCTGAACCTAGGAGTATGAAAGTATGTCACACAAAAACAAATATTACAAACAGGCAAACAATTTCATTGCATCATAAATAATTCAATAGTTGATTAGCGTCGTTAAACAGTTTATCTAGATTTAACAAATTTTTAGCAGAGGTGCTTTCAATTTTTGACTTGCCTTGAAAGCCCACATTCTCCCAGTGTGGTCCATAGCGAGGGGAGTCTGCTCGAGTGCAAGTCAATTTCCTGTAGATGGTCTGGAGTACACGCATGTGCACTGGCTGTCCATTATCCAGAGAACCTACAGAATCATAAAATTTGTTATCTGCATTTCTCCTCTTTTCTAGCTTGCTTCCTAATATAGTTGTCTAATAAACCTGGCATTGTATATTACGAATATTGTAGGCTCTTTGACGAATTGCAAATACATCACACATGTAAGACATTTAACCCTCTTGAGTTGGCGGTCGGGTCGGCGCGCTTGCCTCTCTTTTTTTCTTATCAGTGCCAAAGAGACTAAAATAACTCTGTCGTTTTTTATCATTCAGGCAAGTGTTATACATCATTATAATCTGTTAAGTTTCTTTTTTTTTGTGTGTAGTCACAATAAAAACTAAATGTTTTGCTTTTTGTAAAATAAATTAAACAAACATGATGCGCAATCTGCAGCCTCTCTGTCAAAGACGTTCATTCAGATAGTCTTCAGAAAAGGACCTCTATCTTAGTGAATACTTGTCTAAGAAACATGAGACATATGTCTAAAGAAATGCTGAAATGTCAGGTTTTAAACAATGTAAACCAAATCGAAAACAAATATGCTGTGTTTAAGTAATCTGTTTGAAAAGTGATAGATGTCAGTCTTTCACAAGCCACTTCATTATCCGCTAATGCGACCAAGCCCACGGAGCACGCGCTCTTTCATATTCAAATACTGACGATCCCCGCGTCAACGCCCACACATCAACTCATACAAGCGCATCAAGTGAAGCGCTGTAGCGTTACTTCAGCTACATCGTTTTGAGACGCTTGAGCAATAATCCTGGAAAAATAAACCTGTGCAGACCTGTGTGACATTGACATAAACAGCTTCCAGAAATCGATCAATGAATATGAAAACTGTCGGTACTGTGGGATTACAAATTTTAGAAAGTACATTGCATTTAGCATTTTAGGTAAAAATGATGATATCAGATGAATTAGTCTGCTATGTAAATCTTCCAGACCTGTTTTACTGATTTCAGAGGCTCAAGCAAGAGTCTCCTTTCCTGCCAGACCTGTTTTCTCTATTGTGTTTTAAATGAGTCAGATCACTGAGATCCCACCTTTCGGAGCCCAGGCGTTTGCCCCTTTTGTCTTTAATGGCTCTGGGATGGCTCTTGGAGTTCCTGGTCAGTATCAGCATGCGAATAGTTATGCTGATTCAATGGGACTGGTAGGGATTTCATAGTAGGGTGTGTCCTTTTTACCTATACAACATTTGCATTGTATTGTTCAGAGTGTCTCCTCCTCTGCTCCTCTAACCCCTCCCCCGAAATGTAGATAAATTGCATTATATTGTACTGTTAAATCAGACTGTTTTCGGACGACCTGCAGCACAGAGTTCTCATTAAAAGAATCACTTCTGTTTTGATCCCAACGTCTCCTGGGGCCCGTTCTTCGTACCTCGCTTAATACATCTAAGATGATTTGACAGATCCCAGATCTTTTAATCGTGATAACTGATCTCTGGCTAATTTGGTTCTTCAAACGAATTTGCGGATTGGATTAAAATATCTGGATTAAATGATCTAAGATCACTGCGCGTTCTTGTGTTCCCTAAAGAGGGCAGATGCATCGATACTCGAAACCATGATCAGCAATGCAGCGATTGGCTGGCGTCAAGACAGCAACGTAATGACATCATATAATTAAAAAGCCACCTGGCAAAAAAACTTGACAAATTACACAAAAAAAACCCACGAATTTCTGAACGTTTATAAGGAAACAGCCAAACGACCAAACCAACATAAAAGTTATAATAGATAAATGAGAAATGTTTTTTTTTTAACATGATTACCAATTATTTATATTCACGATTTTATACAGTATTTGTACACCCTTTACATTTTTATTTCAAATGTTGTCATTTAATTTTTAATTCAATTTGAAGCAGATTTGTAACGTGACAGTATTCAAGTTTCTTATGGGTCAAGATCAAATTATTAAATTATCCTCTCTTACGCTGCATCAAGCCACTCCCATAATATCCGTGATCACTTAATGCACGGCTCAGATTAACTGTACAACATGTGTGTAAACCAATAAAAATAAAATTATATAAAATAATTATTCCATCACAAATAAATCGCTCAATCAAGTGGCTGTCTATAGTATTATACACAACATTATACATTCTCATATACATATAGATATACAATATAACATTTTTATATTATTATTTAAAATTATTATTATTGCCCCTGGTTCAGTAATGCACTCTTGTAATAAAGTAGCAGTGGCTGGGACAGATTTTAAGTATCACCTCAAGATGCAATCTAATCCTGTTTACATTAAATAAGCCTGCTCGCGAGCAGGTTTAAGCTTACGGACCTGTTACTATGACAACAAGTCCAGGATGAGCTTCGAAGAACCAAACAATCCGAGATCATGTCAAATCGTCAACAATCAAATCCAGCTAACTGAGTTAGCGAGGTACGAAGAACGGGCCCCTGGTCTCTACTTCAAGAAACAACAGAAGTTCACAACAGTACCTTCTAAAGATTGTAATACGAGCGTCAGCTGCTCTCATTCATAAAAAACTCTTCATACTTCATACTGGCAGCCGGAGGGCGCTCCGTGCACATGTAGTCCATATATAGCACGCATGAAGAAGATATCTTCTTCATGCGTGCTATTTCTACAATTGGTCCTGTCTATCTTGTCATTTCCAGTGTCTCTAGTTCCTGTCCTGCAAGCAGAGCTTCCCTGGCCGCTTGCTCTCCTTGCCTAGACAAGCCTGGTGCAGATCCTGAGATAACCAAGTGCATTGCCTGTTGTACTTAGAGTTCCTGCCTGCCTGTGTTCACATCCTCACCTTATCTTGTCTTGTCTGCTATTTTGTAAATAACCCCCTGAGCACTCATTCCTGTATTTGAGTCCTCCCTCATAGATCCGTGACAAGTATACTTTAATGCTTGTGTTTTTGAACTTTTTCTCACTACCGCTGCCGCACATGACATGTATCTGACACACATCCCATTTTCTCATAACTCTTTATGTTCATTTAAGACTTTATTTAACTCATAAAAGAAATTAATTTTAGGATACTCTACAAAACAGGCATTTTTGCACGATTGTGTGTTTTCGTCCATTCAAGCATTGTCTGAAGCAGCTTTCTGTACGCATAAGTCATGTGTGTGTCACACAGACAGGAGATTCACAGACAAGTGCACGCAAGTACCGCACTGCGTTCTCTTTTGTGTTGTATCACGCTTGAATGGTTTAAAAACATTTGCATGAATAAGAGCTTTATCATATAATATAACGCTAGCCAATGGATGACGGGACAAAAACGGATGCTGCGTTAATTGCGTTAAATATTTTTAATGCATTAAACTGAAAAAATTAATTGCATGTGTTAACAAATGATCCATAAGAATTATAAGTAAAAAAGATGTATGTAGTCATTAAAAACAAAGCATGCTACCTGACTTAATGAGTCGTATGTTTTTACTCACATTGTGCAATGGCAAACACTAAGTCTCTCTCCTCTACAAGGTCTTTGTGTAGCCGTGGAGGCCCAAACAGGAAATGGGTGATAGCAGCCAATCCAGTCCTGTGAATGGTAGGCTGAATATTCTTCTGATAGAGGAGAAGAGCAAGTATAAATTGAAGAAAAAAGAAAGAGAATGGCTTCAATAGTCAAAGCAACCATAGTGTCATAATGTATATTCACTTGAAACAAACTCACAAGCAGGTCTCCAAGATCAGTGGTCTGAAAATGCTGCAGAGCCTCATTGAAGGAGATCAATGGGGATGGAGTGAGATCCTCAGCAAGAACTAAAAAAGACACATTGGGTTTTTTTTCTGACAGATGAACACACAACGCATCCCTGCATCATAAACATGGTTCAGTCTAGAAAATCAGAATACATAAAACATATTCTATCACTAAAAAATAATTTTAATATGGAGGGCGAAGCAAGAGAAATATGGATTATAAAATTCATAATATCCCCCGGTTTCACAGAAAAGCCTTAAGCTAGTCCCAGACTAAAATGCATGTTTGAGCTGTTTTAGCTGAACATATCTTAAAATAAAGCAGTGCCATTGTTTTGTCTCAAGATATTTATGTTTATAAAATGTTTATAAAAGATACGTCCTAATTGAACTTAAGCCCTATCCTGGTTTAGGCTAAGGCCTGTATGTGAAACCGGGCCGATAAGTTTTAAACTTTTACATTTTAAACTTAAAAGTTTTAAAACATATAAAATTAAATGTTATTGTAAGTAAATATTATTTTCAAAATAATGGAAGGATATGCTGTCCAGTTTAATAATGTTTGTTATACTATAAAATTACTGATCAAATAATTGATCACTTCATCCAAGTCTTCACCAATTAAATATTCATCCATTTAGCATTATTTTCAGCATTATATTTAGCAAATAGTACAGTCATCTGTAAAAATTCACATGCATTAGTTTTCTTTTCTAAAACGGTTTGGTAGTATCGGTTTGATACTAAAAACATGATATTACACGATCACCAAAGAGCAAAGTAGTTTTATTTAGATAATAGCACGCTCCCTTTATCTGTTGCTGGTTTGAGTGACCTGGAGTCGCACGCTCATTCATTTAGTAAAGATCAAAAGAGACTTATGATAATTATGAACATGTTAAATGTTAAACGATCTCTAAACTTTTGGCTGCTCTGGCTGCCTACTTCCAACTTCATGAAAACACATTGCTTCTATCATACATTTATTTTTAGAAAGTCTCATTTTATATTTTAGAAAGCAGAATAGGGGCAATAGTCTGGAAACACAAATATTTTTTCCATACTTATCCAGATTTGGGGCCAGTTGCATAAACATAGCCTCTATGTAAAGACTGTGACTTAAGAAATACTGTCTGAACAACTACAGTTAGCCGAGGGGTAATCAGTCTTACTTTTCAGATTTAAATTAGACTAATCTACATTTTTATAATATAATATTATAATAATGTGTTAAATATTTTTAAAATGTAATTTATTCAAGTGCAAAAGCAAAGCTGAATTTTCATATTTTTCACATTTTTGTAGACACTGTGATGCATACAAGTGAATAGAAAGTTCAAAAGAACAGCATTTATTTGAATACATATTTGAATTTTAACATTATAAATGTCTTTTCACAATTGAATGCATCTTTGCTGAATAAAAGTATTAATCTCTGTGGCAAGCAGGATGAGGCCGAGGGCCGTGAGAACCGGACATGATAGATAATGAACCAAACCAGTCTCGTATCTCACGGAGGAGCTTCGGAAGCATAAAAGGAGGAGCAACGACATTGTAGGACAAGAGAGGACCAGGCCTGGATTTAACATTGTGTTTTGTTTACGTGTGAGTGGAAGTGGTCCATGAGGGGCTGCCACTTTTACTTTCGTTTTGTGTTCATATACATATAAAGTGTGTTAAACGTTCGCAGGTTCCCGCCTACTTCTTCCCAAAACAACATACCCACACTCGTTACATACTTATACATACTCAACATACTTATACTCGTTACAACAAAAAAAAAAAAAAATCCCCAAAATTTGAACAGTAGTATATGTAGAATTCTCCAAATTAGCCACTTATGAGGATCCATCTCTGTAAGGATGCCTATGCAGGGATCAGACAGCAAGGCAGTCCACTGGATTTGGGAACAGTAAGTTATCCTTTAATTACTGTTTGAAAGGCAGTCACGTATTGGTTTGTTCTAAACCTTTAACTCTAAGTAACAAACTTTTTAATTATTAATACAGTCTGAACCGCCTAACATACAAACTCCACTTAAACTTAGCTAAAAAAAATAAATAAAAAAAACGGTCAATTTTTTTCAGTTTCAGAGCAGTTTATGGTTCAGTTTACAGAACCTATACAAGTCTGATATTTAACGACAAATCATTTACTGAGATCTGTCAGGGGACAGATATTTTGTTAACATTTGATTAAAATTCCTCACATCATGAAATAAGATTGTGGTCATATCGCCCACCCCTATGTCTATATATAGTTCCTGTGCTGTAAAATCATTGCCCATTTGTTGCCCACATATCTCACCAAGAGATGCTAATGCTCCAGATTGTATCTGACAGTGATCAGGTTTCGTAATGTATCTATTTTAGCCAAGGAGGTGATGCCATCTCTCCAGGGTAGGGGCGTATGCTTAGTCATGATGACGTAATGTGCTCAGTATCCAGGCTGACAGGACGTTGTTTCCATGGTGACAAGGTAATTGGTCTCACCTGGTTGGATGCTCTCCAGGGCATCCCACTCCTCTTGTGCTCGCTCCACCTCCAAGCTCACCTCTAGACAGACAAAATCACACACATATAGAGTAAATGTTGAACTACTGACATCATTCTGTGTGTAACAAGTTTCTGAGTGATGAAGTTTTTACCTTCTGTTTTAGTCTGATTGCCTCCTGCTGCCAGAGACTGTAAGAGTCCATTCTGCTTTAGTGCCGAGATCTACACAACCACAAGTTCACACCATTACCATCACTACTCAAACCAGTAACAAAGAACATCATGTGACGATGTTTAAGTGAAATACTCACTGGGACAGTTTTGAGATAAGGATTGCCATTCTCTTTGATGCCATTACCTGGAGTCAATCCATTTAGGATCTAAAGAAAATCCAAAACACAACAACAGAATGCAACCGTGATCCATGCAGATAGTGACAAGACCTGGTTTCACTGAACAAATTTGAGTGTGTTCTCACAGTTGTGCATTTGGAGTGTCCATTAGTTAGATCTTCTGTCTGTTTACATTCTTGTGGAAAACCATTCAAGCCCTAAAAGGAAGAAATTAAAACATTAAAAAATCTGTATTGGTAATATTCTGCCTTTCCCTGTATGTTTCTGAAAAGCTACCACAAATGTTTGAAATTAAACTACATTTGAAATGTATATTATATAATCTAAATAAAGTGAGTTTTTGCTTAAAACAAGCTAAATGATCTGCCAATGAGGTAAGAAAATCATGTTTCTGTCCAGAAAAAAACAAGAAAACAATATATTTTGTAATTTTACTTATCTAGTAAATGCATCTTGATTTAAGAATTTTTATACATCTAGACTGGTAACGAGACAAAAATACTAAATAAGAAAAGCATTTTTGCAGTGTATAGTTTCCTTGGTTACCTCTGGAAACAAAGCAGCTCTAGCTCTGCGCGTAAACATAAACACTACTTTAATAGGCATCATACGGAGGTAAGAGTAAAAGAAAATGTAATCGAAAATTGTGTGAAGTCAGTCATTTCTCTTCAGAAATGCATTCATATAAGCCCACACCCCAATTAGACTTTTCTTCCAATATTCCAAGCATCGCAACAGTGAGCTTGCTCTGCCCGGTACAGTATTTTCTATGCTCTTCTCTTTGCATCCATCTTCAGTGTGTCCCGTCTCTGGCCTCGGTTAACGTTGTCCACACAAATTACATTTTGAGAAATGATTGCAATGCATTTTGTGTGCAAGTCTGGGACAGAGACCGGGCGAAATAAAAACAAAAAAAACGGAACTGGCCGGTTCTGATTGATGGCCGGTAGACCGGTGCATCTCTACTGGCAACCCTTTACCTGAAGCTTTTTATTTAATTTTTTAATAAAGTAGTTTGAACCATACACACCTTTTCACTGCTTTATTATTGAGCCCAGAGAAGCAGCCGCTGCTGATCTTTTCATTTTTGCCGCAGCTCTCACAGCTGGTGTGAACAAGCTCACGTCATTCAAATGTGATCGGTTTATTTGATCGGCAAGCTGAGAGACCACGTATAGAATCAAAGGAAGTAATAATAATATTTACATTATTGTTTTCATTTTGTGCAATATGTTTTTTACATGCGTTTTTACATTTTGAAATCAGTTTTTACAACAGAAATTAATCAATCAAAAACTTACTTTAGCTTTTCATCTAAAACAAAATTAATTTCCTATCATGACTGTAAAACTGCTTTGAAGCAATCTGTGTTGTGAAAAGCGCTATAGAAATAAAGGTGACTTGACTAATTGTCCACATTTTCGGATAAGTGGACTATCATTTGGAGCATTCCTAGAAATTATATGGAAAGGTTCCCTTTCGAGGGAACTCGCACTGCATCGGGACGACGCTTTGGGGATGCTCCCTTAGCATCAGCGAATCTGAAACCAGAATGCCAACTAGGCCAATCCGATTGGCGTGCGTGATGACGTCATCGTGACGGCATACCCGGAAGTATAAAAGGGTTGCTGGAGCGTAATGGCGGTAGTTATTTCTCTTCAGCAAGCGCTATCTGTCAAACTGTCTGTCTATTTACTGTTGTATGTCAGTGAAAGTGTGTGATTGAAATGAAGTGTGAAAAAGTGAGAGAGTTCAAGCAGTGTGTGCATCCTTGCCCTCGCTACATGTCGGGCTCGGATACACACCTGCTGTGTGTGCACTGCCTGGGCGTTCAGCATGCTCGAGCGGCTCTCGAGGGAGCCGCTTGTGAGCATTATGAAAGCTGACGCTCAGAGTGCTCCGCTCTCGGCGTGAGCCCCGTGGATCGGTCCCGCATCCGCCGAGGCGGTGCGGCGAGGCTGGTCATGGGGCTCACGGATGGACTGTCAGCGGGACTGGGACTGCTGAGGCATCTTCCCAGTCTTTATCTGACAGTTCAGATGTTCTCCTTCCCCGTGTGGAAGCCCGCGCTGCGGCTTCTTCCCCCGGGGCGGAGGACGCGATGTGTGAGAGGTCTGATTCTGAGGAATTAGACGTACTCAGCATCGAGGCAGTCAAAGTCATAAGCACTTCTTAAATATGCAAGATTCCATCCACGCGATTGCTGGAAAAAAAGAAAAAAGGCAGCGCGCAGGTTATGGGTCTGCAATTAATGTGAACACACGCGATCGGTGTGCATGAGATACTGGTTGGCTTAACGGACGAGTCCGTATAGTAAAATAAATCAGTATTTGTCTGATATGGCTGCATTTAAGTCTGAGGATTTAAATGAGATATTATCTGACTCTGAGGAGTTAGATATTCAGTCATTTCAGACCATGTTTCACTGTATTGTGTGACACTGTTTGGCTTTTTTCTCGAGGGATGAAAGCCAATTGTATTATGACGGCTTGAACCACGTTGCTGAGGCAACGCGGGGTCTATGAGTCCGTATAAATACAAATAAAACAGTGTCGTCTGATTAAATACGGCTACATTTAATTCTAAGGAATTAAAATTAAATATAATCTAACTTTGAGGAGTTAGATATTCAGCCTATCATTCAGACTATGTTTCACCTTATTGTGGCTGCATTTAATTCTGAGGAATTAAATTAAAATATTATCTGACTTTGAGGAGTTAGATATATTTTTTATTCAGCCTATTATTCAGATCAGGTTGCACGGGTTTGGTGATTATGATGGCATTTAATTCCGAGGAATTGAGTGTCATGTTATCCGACTTTGATAAGTTGGATACTTTAATTCTGTCACCCAAGCGTGTTTAACTTGTGAACTGGATATTCATCTAAGATGGAGCCCTCCTGAAGTTGATGTCGTTCTCGCCGCCTTGTGGCCTGCGGGACACATCAGTTTCAGGCAATTTCTAATCGCAGTGTCCGCTCTAGGGTTGTGGCCCTGTTGAGCTGCTCCCTTAGATGAGGCCCCCTGCTGGCCAGCCCCCTCTCCCGGGTAGGAGCGATCGAGGTCGCCTCCCCTGTGGAGTTTTCGGGAATCGATGCTGTGTTCCCGCCGTCTAGTACGCTTCGGGCCACATCGTTTCCCCGTGCACGCGTGCTGCACCAGCCGCCTCTAGCAAGACTTGCGGTGGTCCAGCAAACGCGTACGCACACCGAAAATCTTCCTCGATTTCCCCCTGCCGGTAAGCCGCTTCAGGGGGTCGGGGAGGAGGCTCGGTTGACACCCGAGACCGGCCTCGAGAGGCTGGTTCCCTTAGCAGATTATCTCGGCGCATGGTTATGCCTCCGAATATATCAGCTTGGGGCCTGCGACTGTAGGAAGGGGCATACAGACTGCAGTCCGGTTACCTTCCCCTGAAGTTCAGTGGGGTGGTCTGGACGGCAGTGGTCCCTGGGCAGGTTCGGGTAATGGAACAGGAAGTTCACTCCCTGTTGGTAAGGAGGCCACAGAATGTGCTCCTCCGCCAGACAGGGAGTCTGGGTTCTACAGCCGGTACTTCATAGTTCCTAAGAGGGATGGCGAGTTGCATCCAACTTTAGACCGGAGGTACTTGAATTGTTCTCTGAGGAGATTCAGATTCAAGATGCTTAGCATTTCCTCCATTGTGATTCAGATCCAGTCTGAGGACTGGTCTGTCACGATGGGTCTGAAGAGGACGCATACTTCCCTGTATCCATCCTTCTGTGTCACAGGAAGTTCCTGAGGTTCGCTTTTTGGGGCAAAGCGTACCAATATCGGGTTCTTCCAGGCGGCCTGGTCTCTAAAATGAAGCTAGGCCACAGCATCACTGTGAAGCAGTTTAAGGTCTGCTGGGGCTCATTGCGGCTGCGTCCAACAGAATATCTCTTGGCCTGCTGCATGAGACCCTTACAGTGGGAATCAAGGGGTTTTCCTCTGGGGGAAAACCATTCTGTATGATCAGGGTAACGCGCAGATGCCTTCGTTCCCTAGTCATATGGAAGAAACCTTGGTTTCTGTCCCAGGGGCCAGTGTTGGGAGCGTTCTGTTGCCGGGAATCCGTTTCAACAGACGCCTCCCTCACTGGCTGGGACGTGGTTATGGGAAGTAAACCAGGTGGCTTTCCTTGAGGGGAAATCCATTCTGTATGATCAGGGTAACGCGCAGTGGCCTTCGTTCCCTAGTCATATGGAAGAAACCTTGGTTTCTGTCCCAAGGGCCAGTGTTGGGAGCGTTCTGTTGCCGGGAATCCGTTTCAACAGACGCCTCCCTCACTGGCTGGGACGTGGTCATGGCGGCCGCTTTGCGAGAGGTCTGTGGGAGACCAGGCATTTCTCCTGGCACATCTACTGCCTGGAAATGCTGGCGGTCTACAAAGCTCTGAGGAGCTTTTTCCCGGACCTCCGCGGCCACCATGTCCTGATATGGAAGTAAACCAGGTGGCTTTCCTTGAGGGGAAATCCATTCTGTATGATCAGGGTAACGCACAGTGGCCTTCGTTCCCTAGTCATATGGAAGAAACCTTGGTTTCTGTCCCAAGGGCCAGTGTTGGGAGCGTCCTGTTGCCGGAAATCCGTTTCAACAGACGCCTCCCTCACTGGTTGGGGCACGGCAGGGGGGTTTGAGGTTGCGCCCTCTTTGCAGACTGGCGCATCACATCCTCCTGTGGTCCCAAGGGAAACTGTTGTCCATCAGGGCAATGTATGTCCCGGGGGTCCAAAATCAGGGAGCAGACATCCTGCTGAGGCAGGGGCTGAGGCCCGGGGAGTGGCGACTCCACCCAGAGGTGGTGGAGGCCATATGCAAGAGGTTCGGCCCAGTGGAAGTGGATCTGTTTGCGTCTCGAGAGACGTCCCACTGTCCACTGTGGTTTTCCCTCACGCATCCAGCTCCGCTGGGGCTGGATGCCATGGTGCAGACGTGGCCGAGGCTGCGTCTGTACGCATTTCCCCCGATTGCTCTGCTCCCGGGAGTCCTGGAAAGGGTCCGTCGACAGGGGGTCAGTCTACTTCTGGTAGCACCCCGTTGGCCGACTCGAGTTTGGTTCTCGGATATCATAGCTCTGCTAGCAGGTCAGCCGTGGGAGATTCCTCTGAGGAGGGATCTCCTATCTCAGGCGGCGGGTACGATATTTTACCCCCGCCCGGAGATTTGGAACCTGTGGGTCTGGCCCCTGAGGGGACCAGGTACATAGAGGCTGGCCTATCGGCGGAGGTGATAGAGACCTTACTCAGCTCCAGGGCTCCGTCTACGAGGAGACTGTACAGCCTCAAGTGGAATGTATTTTCCACTTGGTGCAGAGAACGTGAGGTGGACCCAGTTAACTGCCCAGTGGCTTCAGTGCTGGAGTTCCTCCAAGATCGTTTTTCTGCAGGGCTTACCCCGTCCACATTCAAGGTGTACGTGGCTGCCATTTCGGCTTTCCACACTCCTCTGGGTGATGGGCCTCTGGGTAGGCACCAGCTGGTTGTACAATTCCTCCGTGGGGCTCGGAGGATGAGGCCTGCGGCTCGGACCAGAGTTCCAACCTGGGACCTGGCAGTGGTTCTCGAAGGATGGCTGAGGCCCCCTTCGAACCATTGGAGTCGGCTGGACCAAAGGATCTGACTCTTAAGGTGGCTTTTCTCCTTGCCATTACCTCTCTCAGGAGAGTGGGAGATCTCCAGGCCTTGGCGGTAACGCCGACCTGCCTGGAGTTTGCCCCGGGAGGAGTAAAGGCCATCTTACACCCTAGGCCGGGCTACGTGCCTAAGGTGCCATCAAGGGTGGTCAGGTCATTGGTCCTGCAGGCATTTCATCCTCCGCCTCATGTGACGGCGGAAGAGGGGAGACTTCACCTACTCTGCCCGGTTAGGGCGCTCAGAGTTTATTTGGCGAAGTCTGCACAGTGGAGGAGATCACAACAACTGTTGGTGTGTTTTGGCTCACCTAAGAAGGGATTGCCTGCGTCTACTCAGACAATCAGTAATTGGATTGTCCAGGCGATTACCATGGCCTATCAGGTGCGCAGTTTGCCTTCACCTGTGGCTGTGAGGGCTCATTCCACCAGAGGCATGGCCTCTTCGGTGGCCCTTCTTTCTGGGGTCCCCTTGCAGGATATCTGCGAGGCGGCCGGGTGGGCTACCCCACACACTTTTATCAGGTTTTATAGCCTGGATCTCCCTACGACGCCTGGTGCTAGGGTGCTCCAGTCCTAGCTGTGCCCGGTTTCCGGCTTCACACTAGGGCAGGCGCTACCCTTCGGTGTGGCCTAGTGGGTACTCGTTCCCCAAAGCGTCGTCCCGATGCAGTGCGAGTTCCCTCGAAAGGGAACTGCTCGGGTTATGTATATAACCCTTGTTCCCTGAGAAGGGGAACGAGCACTGCATCCCGACGCCACACCTTGGCGCGCCTGGAGCGCATGCTTCAGAGCAATTACTACCGCCATTACGCTCCAGCAACCCTTTTATACTTCCGGGTATGCCGTCACGATGACGTCATGACGCACGCCAATCGGATTGGCCTAGTTGGCATTCTGGTTTCAGATTCGCTGATGCTAAGGGAGCATCCCCAAAGCGTCGTCCCGATGCAGTGCTCGTTCCCCTTCTCAGGGAACAAGGGTTATATACATAACCCGAGCAGTTTTTCGTATCCATGTTTGACCTCAAAGCATATAATTACCCCCCCCCCCCCCCCCCCCCACGCCCCCTGGTATACTGCTATTGTGTCAAAATATATTGGTATTTTTAAAAAAAAATGTTTCCCGGGGAAAAGCAACAGCACTGACTTGTTATTTTTCCTTCCATCTCATATTTTTTTCCCACCACCATGTCCCTTTAGGAGCTCTGTAGCAACCAGCTCCGTAACAACTAGAATGCAAAATCTTTTGACAAATAATTTTTCCTCCATCTGACTTTTTTGAAACAAAAAAACAGGGCAATGCAGTGTGTAGCCACTATTGCTGCACAAAACCATGCACCCAAAAAAGTTGGCTGTAATGTGGGAGTATTTTTTGTATTCCATAAAAATGGGTTGTTACTTGTTAGCCTAAGTTTTTCCAATCCTGTTCCTGAAGGCACACCAACTGTACACATTTGGAAGGTCTCTCTTATCAGACCCATCCATTTCAGGTCTTGGAGTCTCTACACAAGAGCTGATGAGTTGAATAATGTGTCTTTGATTAAAAATAATTAAAAAAATGCATACTGTTGGTGTGGCTCATGAAACAATAAACAGTAATTTTTAATGCGCTTTTGTACAGTTATGATGGTTACAACTCTCCTACACTTGAATTTTAAGTGTGAGACTTCAACCAAAAAAAAGAGAAAACACAAAATAAAGTTAAAGATGATTTTGACTGACAGCATACATTTTTTTAAATAGATATTGCAATAAGATGGTTATCTTTTGAAAATCTGATATTGTGACCGCTCTAGTACCAATAATTTAGGCTTGAACTGAAATCTTAAAATCTTTTACATTGCAAACTATCTAAGTATCTGAACTATCTGAAAATCTAAGTACAGCTGAGACATTGGGTCTCATTCACTAATAATTGTGTGGATTATTTCGTATTTGTACGCACAGGAGAACTTCTCACGAAAAATCTCAGCCTGATTCACAAAACGTTCATACGCACATGAATTTGTTCTTAACCTCGTTCTGATGTTAGTGTATTTGGAGGACTATTCTAAATGAGCGGCCATAAGGTTAGTAATTTGCAAAAAAACACACCCAAACCATCTCCATATAAGGGCTTTCCGCACACGCTTTCCTTACTGCCAGAGCCGTTGAAAAACAGAGTTACGACACTCCCATAGGAACTGAGGAATGCGGAAGTAAAGCATGTCATGAAGCGACCAATAGTTCCAAATAACCAATAGTCCCATTCATTTCAGAGAATCTCAAGCACACTAGCTGGCAGTGGCAAGTTGATGAAATTATTGCATATTTTGAGATTTTATTGCATTAGTTGACCTCTCAGGAATCTTGATAGAAGTGGTATTTTATGAAGCGCGTTATAGTTAATGTTTATTGTTATATAATAAACCGTTAGACTCTAACTGCAGTTAGATAACATGTGCAGCACTGCAACAGCTACAATATCCAGATGCTATCTGTCATATTTGAACAGTTTTTAGTCTCTCTGAGATCTTTCTGTCGAATCAGCCCATTCAAGGAATAACGCATCTAGCGCCTGGATATAGAGTTGAATTAAATTGGTTGACCTGTTCTTTTAAACACTATTTAATATAGGGCTGTAATCTCCCAGTCGATTAGTCGATACTTTCTGGCTCGACCAAAATTCTGATTGGTTGATTTTTTGCAGCGTTCATTTCATTAGTTTTGCCGCGTTCATTTAATCAGTTTTGTCGCGTTCATTTCATCAGATTGGCTGCGTTCAATTCATCAGGTGGAAAGCACTAATTGCTAATGGGGGTGTTTTCAGAGTACCCCTGTTTCACAGGTAACAGTCTGTCTTCAGACCACCGCCCTTGTTTTCACTTCTTTTGGATTAGCCCAACCCGCTGGAGAAGAGAGACAGATTGAAGTACGCTACTTTGCTGTATAGGCCTATTATTTATTTAATTGTGAGAGCATTTTCCTAGTCAGTCCTCTTCTACCATGTCAACAAAGACATCGGCAGTGTGTCAGAATTTTTTTTTAAATAGAAAATGGGAAAAAAGTCGAATGCCAATTTTGCAAGCAACAGTTTGCATATCACAGCTCGACGACAAACATGTCATATCACCTAAAAACGCTAATTTGTCTGCGTTAGGTTGCCCCATCTGTTTTGAGTTGCACTTTATTTCGTTTCTGCTCTTGATTTGGCTTGTTTAATAAATATTCCTTTTTTATTAAAGTTGACGTGCATTTTATGTTTAAGAGTAAAAGCTTTAAGTTAATAGTCTATTTTTGTCTCAGCCGCGAAGCTGAGCTGAGCTCCTATGTTCGAGCTGCACAGAGCGGCTGAAATCATAGTGTCTGTCAGTTATTATAATACATATGACAAAAACAATTGTCTAAATTATGTTGCATATTCCTCAAAAGTTCTTGTGATGATATCACTATTTGACAACATAGTAACAGTTACTATATTTTCGTAAATCATAGGCTATGATATTGCGCAGGTGCACGTGATGCAACGCTGTCACAGTGCACAGTGCGCAGCTAATTAATTTAACTTTTTTTTCCCTAACGTCATTTTTAGTCGAAAATTTCAGGACCTCAGTCGACCAAGATTTTCTTTGGTTGATTACAGCCCTAATTTAATACTTCTTTCTTGGCTTAAATTCTGTATATGCTAGCATCATTAATTTATATTCACCTGTTGTGTATGCTTATGTGAGTATCATAAAACATTATGACGTTAACAACATTAAAAATATATTTCTTTAAATGACCACTAGAACCAGTAGATGGAGGAAGCGGAACACTTTTTTTCTCATGTTTTGCTTTTGAATTAATTTTTATAGATTATCAAATCACTATTATAACATTAAAATATCTATTTGGGTCACTTTATTTGTACTGAAGTGTTAAATATATAGGGTAATTGTAGGGAAAAATCACAAAGTCTCATGAAAAACTAAAACAATAAATCTTGTTTAAATTTAAATCGTGTCTGTGCTTTGTTTGTTATAATGAGAGGATTTGTAGATTATGAGAAGATTCGTGTAAAACGTAAACTTGTACTAAAATTCATTCAACATTTTGATTCTCATTACCGGTAAATTAAACATATATGATTGGTCATTATTTTCAACAGAAATGCCCGTGATTGGCTACAACACTCAACGCTGTAAAATGATGTTGTACTCATGTGACCCAAAAAAAACAACCAGGGGTCTCATTTAAAAAGCGTGCGTACGCACAAAACGGGGCTGGAAACGTACGTACGCCAGTTCCCACACAAAGGTTGTGATCTATAAAAAACAAACTTGACGGGAGAATGTGCGCACCTTTAAGCAAACTTTGAGCCTTTTTGGAGAATTCTGGAGACAAAGGGAATTGGCGACACAGATGGTGAGGTCGTGAACTGAAGTTAGATTGTAGAAAATAAATGTGAGAAGAACGATTATAAGAATTAATGACATTTAATTTTCACTCCATTTCATACGTTATATCCACATTATCATGAAGATTAAATCCAACAGTGTTATTTGAGCCTATTGTTTTAGGCTATATACATCTAGTAAAATCCAAATGTAATTCAAAATGTTTAAAAATAAAAAAAAATGCGCACAAACTCTTTTACTAGAGTGAGAAAAGTAATGAAGTAAGAACAATTTAAGTTTTCATATACACATAAATGTTCCAGTTTCATTAATGGCGATATGCACTGAAATTACATAAAGTTATTACTCAGAATTTAAAAAAAAATTATATGAATTTAGATAGACATGTGGAGGTGCTACTTTGATCAGTTTTCCTGTGACACGCTGTTTTAATGACAGCAAGGATAGGCTAATTCCAATAATTCCTCTTTAAACTAAACTGCAGATCTCATGGTATGACAAAATATGTTTTAGTAAGAACGATGATCAGTGATGCACACTTACTTCGATATCACAGACACTGCAGGATTCGGTGGTCGAACGGTCCATAGCTTACTTTAGCCTACAACCACAGCTGCACGGACACGGAGTGTAAAGACATCTTCACAAAATTATGAAAAATACCAGTGTATTTGAAGGGTACAACTTGAAGAAAAATTTAAGATTTGCACGTTTCCTTTTTTTAAATACATTGTCAGTGGCGCTCTGAGTCAGACGATTGTATTTACGCTGCAATAAATAAGTAGGCCTATCTGTTTAAATTAAAATAGTCTTAACATCCTATATGTTCACAACTGCATGAATTTGAGTTGAAGGGTTTGAAATTAACAAAATATTTTAAACTAAAATAACATTTGGCCCGTGGAAATTAATTAATAAACTTTATTTTATTTTATTTTATTTTACTAAGTATTTTATACAATTTTGTTTTTATGGATATTTTGATATATTTATTCTAAAACATAAAAAATGGCATTTATAGTCTGTATCTAATATTTTTTATGTCTTGTAACTTTGACAGTTTTAAACATGGTATCACGTGGATGGTAATGTGCATGAAAATTATATGCAAATGAGGTTATGCATAGTAAAACTAGGCGTTGTAAGCTCCATATATGGTGATTTCAGGGAGGAGACGGGGTGGAGATGCACGTACGCACAATCTTCTGCTTGCTGTGATTTATAAAGGGATTTTTGCGCAGTTTCTGGCGTACACATGGTTTTATAAATCTAAATTTTTTTGTGCGTACACAAAATCTATCTTTTGTGCGTACGTAGTACGTACACTTTTAGTAAGGTTTATACGCAAAGTTTTATAAATGAGACCCCAGATCATTCAAGAAAAACATTAACGTTATCTCTTCTTTATTTTAACATTATATTACTCAGCAGGGAGGAGGTAATGTCAATGTTTTTGAAGTAATTAAATTCATAGCTCCATTGTAAATATTAGACTGTTTTTAACAAATCAAATCCTCCAATCAAAGCTTTTCTGTTAACAGGATAGCCTACATTTTCTGCCCGATGGTTTACTTAGTTTTTGCAATTTGGCAACCATGCGTACACGCTCTCTCTACAACAAGTGAGCTGGAGTTTAGCGATCTCCATTTGAGATATTCTGCTGAAGTCCCCATGAAATCAAAATGTACGCTTTTTGGCTTTTAGTAAGAATGTGTTAGCCTCAAGGTTTTCTATAAGCTAGTGTGCCCCAAACAATTACAAAATTCGCATTTAGAAGATATAAGCATTCAAAACTTACAGTCTCTCACTTCCTCCAATATGGATCAACTATTTTGATGACATCACTTTGCACTTCAGCTTTTCTGCACCATCAGATTTTCTGTCCAATCAAAGAATCTCTAGAATCTGAAGAGTCCCGCCCACTACATTATAAATAGATGCTGAAACTGCGGCTGAAATCGGTCACTTGTTCACACAATTACTATTTTCTATATGGTGAATGGCACAATGCACTATTATAGGGAAAAAAAAGAAGAAAAAAAAACAATAATATTGTGAAATATTATTACAATCTAGTTTTTTATATATATATATATATATATATATATATATATATATATATATATATATATATATATATACTTTAAAATTAATTTTAAAGCATATTTAAAATTCATCATTCATCAAAAAAGCATCATTACTTCAGTCTTCAGTGTCACATGATCCTTCAGAAATCATTCTAATATGCTGATTTGATATTGAGTTATCAATAATGTTGGAAACAGTTCATATTTTTTTTAACCTGTGATACTTTTTTCAGGATTCATTGATGAATAAAAAGTTTAAAAGAACAGCATTTATTCAAAATAAAATCTTTACTATCACTTTTTATAAATTTGACACATCCTTGCTGAAAAAAATAACTGACCTACAACTTTTGAACGGTATATTTAGATTTTAAATGCTGTTCTTTTTAACTTTTTATTCATCAATGAATCCTGAAAAAAGTATCACAGGTTATAAAAAAAAATATTAAGCAGCACAACATTTTCCAACATTGATAATAAATAATAAGTCAACTCAGAGATGGGCACTCGAGTAAGTGACTCGGACTCGAGTCGCACTAGTCGCATTTTATGAGACTTCAGACTTGACTCGGGACTCGACCTGAAATGACTTCAGACTTGACTCGACAAAAAAGACTTGTGAAATTTTAAAAACAACTCAAGTCTTTAATCCTTATCCATCGTAAATTTAAAAAAAATCTTTATTTGAATGTTATAATATCTGCTTCACAACGTGACGTGGTAGATCGACCCTTGTTATAGAATTTCATTACGGATGTCAGTGTATTGCGTGCGTCCCATGAAACATGACAGGATCCATCGTGCCATCTGTTCTCACATATGGATTTATTACCGTGTCAGATCGGCTAGATGCAAAGAATGTGTGGAAAACAATTCAAGACGCAGGAACGTCCTTTTATTAGACATCGCGTCCACAGAAGTTAGTGACATTAACTCACACAGCTCGCTGTTTTACTGTGGTGTAGCCGGGTGGCACTTTTGGATTGCCAGCCTGTTAAAACATGAAGAAAATCTAACCTTTAAACCTAGCACTATGTTTTACTTTATAAATCTTTTCGCAGCTTTTCTCTCTCTTAACCCCCTCGAGTCTGCGGTCGCGCCGGCGCGATCGGCTCTCTTTTTTTTCTTATCAGTGCCAAAGAGACTCAAATAATTCTGTCGTTTTTTATCATTCATGCAAGTGTTATACATCATTATATTCTGTTAAGTTTCTTTTTTTTTTGTGTACAGTCACAATAAAAACAAATTGTTGTGCTTTTTGCAAAGTAAGGGAAACAAACATGATTCGCGATCTTCAGCCTCTCTCTCAATGATGTCTAATCTGATTCTCTTCAGAAAATTACCTCTAGCTTACTGAGAACTTGACACAGAAACATGAGACAAATGTCTAAAGAAACGTTGAAATGGCAGGTTTTAAATCATGTAAATCAAAACGAAAACAAATATTCTGTGTTTATGTAATCTGTGTGAAAAGTGGGAGATATCAGTCAACTCATTACTGCCTCATTACCCGCTAATGCGGCCACGCCCACAGACCGCGCGCTCATTCAGATTCAAATACAGGCTAATGCGTTGACGCCCACACACACATCGACTCATGCAACACAACTAGTGAAGCTATGGTTCAGATACATCGCTTTGAGTAATAATCCTGGAATAATTCTCCTCACGCAAAGCTGATTCTGTAAGTTTAAAAGGCTCAGTTAGCATCTGTGAATATTAAACGCAAAAAGACTGTTTAATTATAAATCCTGATGCAACATGACACAAGACACAAGATTTATTTGGCCTGTTTTCGTTTTGAATAAATTGTATCTTAATTTGAATCAATGTTTTTAATATAGTTGCTTCTTATTTTATAGTCAATATAACAGACAATAGCCTTAGCGCTGCATTGCACGCTCATAAATGAACTTAAGATGGAAATGATATTTGAGTATTAATTGCCTTTTTTACAGTGAATTTCGTTTTGTATAAAATGTATCTTAATTTTAATCAATGTTTTTAAAAACGAATTTTGCTTCATATTGATGTTTAAATATTATACCCCATGTTGTTTTTTTTTTTTTAGAAAGTTAATTGCTTTCTTTAAACTGAATTTCGTTTTGTATAAATTGTATCTTAATTTTAATCAATATTTTTAATATATTTTATATAATATAACCGACTGGTATAATACATATTTTAGTATATTTGATACCAATATAGCAGACAATAGCCTTAGCGCTGGCTCATGCATTTCACGTGTTTCTGACTGAAGCTCGAAATTATATTTGAGTATTTTGTGTATTTGATCGTTTACAAATTATTCTGAAAATATTTGCCATTGAAATGACTGGGAAAAAGTGTCCCAATCAACCTAAAGTCACCAGATACTATTTGAAATCATAATTGCATTGCATTATGTTGTTTTAAATCCCAAATATTTTACTTATAACATTCATCATTACCAATTGTCACAATATTACTGTTTTGTTTTAGCTCTTCTTTCAAAAACATTTCTGATTGAAATCGTGTTTCTTTTTTGGCAGATAATTTAGCTTGCTTTAAGTAAAAACTTTAAGTAAAAAACATTTCGATTTTCCCCCAAAAAACGTTTTTTTTTTTTTACTGTTACTGTACGCATCTAGTAAACCTAAAATCTAGTAGGCCTACCTAAAGCTCATTTATTATGCAGCTCATTATTATGCAGGTCTTTGTTTCTCAGGAGTGATCACATTATTATTAATGGCACGTTCACGCCTCCTCACATAAGGCCTGAGTAAAGAAAAAGTGTTTTACAAAATGTAAATGAATATATTGTTTTATATGAATGAGTAGGCTCAATGATTCTCACATCATTTTGAAGCAAAAACTCAATGCAAAAACACCCAATAATCAAAGGTCTTGTGAACACAAATCTATTGTGTGTTTTGAAGCCTTAATTTAAATTTTTTTTTTTTTTTTTCAAAAATTATGCATAAACATTATTCTCTCAAAAATACAAGCATGTACATACAAGTTGCTCACATATTCTGCCCAGTTTGTGCTGAATACAGTGTAATTACACTTTTGCCATTAATGTGTTTATAAGCAACTGAAAAATGCACAAATGTCAGAGCATGTCAAAACTTCTAAAGGGCCCCAAAACAGCTCAGACTCATAGGGGTTAATGTAGACATGAGAGAGAGATAGAAAGATGTTAATCCATTTATTGCTTAAAGCGCATATTTTAACGTATCGCAATCAGCATGCATACAGTTTTCTATTGACTAGAAACAAACGTTCGGTTTGATTTTTTTCTGAAAATATCTGTCGTCAATATCAACGCTGTGTAACAAACGTGAATACAACACTTCAGCTTATGATTCTTATCTAGTGGGGGTCATTTTTTAGGATTCTTTACCTAACTGAAGTCTCTGAGATCCTGACACCTTGCACTTCTGGAGACTCCAGGTAGGTTGCAGCTTTGGAAAATGGTGGCGCTGGAGACTAAAGGGTTCCTGATGGTTTCACCCTCAATTCTTCACCTTAATTCTTAATTCTTTTGCAGTTAACAGGTGTCTTTTCTCCACCACATGTTTTTGTCTGACCCTGCTGACCCAACGAGCATTTCACTGTCCAATGGTCATGCCTTAACTGCAATGTCTAGTACTGCATTAGTATTGCATCCTTCTCATGGGCATTTAATACTTTTTGACTTTTCAGTCCGAGTTAAATCTCTTTTTTGGCTCAATTTATCTGTAAAAGAAAACATGCCTAATAATTCTGCACACCTGAATATAAGGTGTTTTTTCCAGCCTTCATGAACAATTATATATCACTTATACATTATTAAATACTAAATCAATAGTAGTTATTAGGATTACTGTGGTTTGGAATAGGGATGAAACGGTATGGAAATTTAACATCACGATTATAGTGACCCAAATTATCACGGTTATCAATATTATCACGGTTTTGTTCAAACGAGATGAAAGTGTTCAAAAAGAACTGATGCACACACTTAAAACATTTCAACAATTTTTATATTTGAAAATCAACAAACAACAAATAAATCAAGCAGCTCTATGCACTTTTTTAAGCTAGATTCTGTGGGATTTCCTTCCTTAATGGCCAGCGTCAATAGCAACGCATAACGCATAAATAATAATAATTTGTCGTAAATATAATCTCTAATATTATCTCTGATGAGAATATTGCTTGATAATATATTTACAGTGTTCAGCAATGATGCATTTAAATCTAGCATATTTTGTGTTAGAGCCCAAACAGTATCCAAGTGAAATAATGCATATCCATATTTCCATATGATTTGACAGTTTATTTTATTAAATATCAAAATGTGTGCATCATACCTGACACCTAAATGATCACTTTACAGTCAGTTTTATGACTGTCATTCTCTTCAAATGCTGAAGTTTGAAACGTGTAACGTTACCAATGTTGTATGTAACTTTAGAGACGGTCCCTAAATTCACCAGCGTTATGCCAGTCATATCAGACGCGCTGTGCTTCTGCTGTGTTTTTAAAACCATTTTCGCTGCTGAAATAGAACAAAAACAGTACAACCACTATATGATGAATGAATCTCCTGCATACATCGCACGTTTATCTCTGCTTTTAGTGTAGATTTCAGAGAGTAAGAGCGGCGCGCGCTCTGAATGAAACTCCGGCTAATCTGAACGCCTCTGATTATGAGACATTGCATTCATAAACTCAATAGAAACACGTGTGAGTGGTTCTAATGCGCAACGCGATTATAACAGATGGCTTTTGAGAAGACTATTATAAGTTCAACAGCCAGAGTGACTAGTGTGCAGCCGAAATAACGTTACACCCGCAAATGGCGGTTGTTAATGTCAAGCCCTGATTATTATCCCTTAAATGTTAGTCTTGACTAAATTTGTTCGTTCGCTTCACGTTATTATTTCCCAGATGTAGTTTTGGTATTGAGGTCAAAGTCCACTTGCCGTTTGTAGTTTTGAAGTGTTTTCCCTATTACAGTGACTTTCTTCTGGCATGTTCTGCAGACAGGGTGACCATCTTAGATTAAGTTTCCCTCAGGACTTTTGTAAAAGCAAAAATATGACCACACCTCAGATTTGGTCCTTTTAGAGGCTGAACAATCCCCAGAAGTGCTGTCACTGCCTTCTGCCATTTCTTATCATTCAAAAAACAGCGGTGCTGCGCCTGACTGACGCTGACTGGACAAGATTTACCGCGAGTTTTCACAACCGTGATAATCACACGCGGTTTTAATGATAATAAAATTTTATACGATATTACTAACCGTCACTAAATTTTATCGTGGTTTATCGTGAAACCGGTAATCGTTTCATCCCTAGTTTGGAATTGGTCAAATGTGCCTGGAAAAAAAATATGATCAGAAAATCAACGTGCCTAATAATTCTGCACTCCCTGTATATATATAAAAAAAAGGATTTTTGAATATATTAATTTTTTTGTAAGACATAAAATGACTTGAGACTCGACTCGGACTCCAGTGATAAAGACTCCAGACTTGACTCGGACTCCAGCTTAAAGACTTCAGACTTTACTCAGACTCCAGATGAAAGACTTGTGAACATCTCTGAGTCAACTTATTTTCAGCAGTCAACAAGCTTGTACACACCGGTCACAGAAAGATACGGAGATGTACCTTTAATTTCCCCAATTCTTCTCAATTACCCCCCATCAAACCCAGCACATGCTTTAGGGGGTCTGTTTTAAGTCAATGGGATCAGAAGAGGCAAGCCTCCCACTGTAACTTCACCTGCAGGTGTTGTTGTTGGGCAGTGTTACTTTATAAAAACTAGTGACTTTTACACTTTTTATGGCAGGTTTCACAGACAAGGCTTCAGCCTAGCCCTACACTAAAATGTATGTTTGAGGTGTCTTCACTGAAAACAACTTGCACTGACTTGTACCGACATATCTTAAAATATGTCAGTGCCATTGTTGTCTCAAGATGCACATCAGTAATGTAATTTAGGGGAGGTTCATAAAAGGTAATTCACACACACTCTCTCGATAGGCTAATTAATTCAAATAAATGTTATAATTCAATCAAATAAATGTAACCTTACCACACTTCTTTATCTCTGTCTGATTTAAAGTGGGCAGAATGCTAGATCTAACAAGTCGTAGCTGACAAAAATAATTATAATTTTAACCCTTGCAGTCAAATTTAGTGCTACAAACATCAATGACAGCTTTAACTTGTCAATGCTCGGAAATGACCATGGTATAAGCATGATAATACAAAGCTAGCTGTGCATTAAACGATTTTAATGTACAACATGGATGCAAAGAACCAGCTGGACCTATTTAAAATAGTTAAAAAAATAAAAAAAAACTATACAAATAAAACACTTACTAAAAAATATATTTTATGTATGAACGCAGCATGTCATGTGACCATTAAGTAAGGGATAATCCATGGCTAAACGATGATCAAATTATTATAATGCACAACGTGGAGGCAAATAACCGCCCATTGTGAAGTGCATTAAAATTATTTAATCCACAGATAGCCGTGGATTATCCCGCTTATACCATGGTTATTTGCCAGCATTGACAACTTAAAGCTGTTATTGATGTTTGCAGCGCAATATTTGACTGGAAGGATAAAATTGAAGGTTATTTTCGCCAATTACAGCTCATTAGATCTAGCATTCTGCCCGTTTGAATCAGAAACAGAGATAAAGTAGTGCGCAAGATTTCATTTATTTGAATGAATGATTTATAGCATTTATTTTAAATAATTATCGAGAGTGAGAGAGACAGAGAGAGATGAGAAAGATAGAGATGAGAAAGAGAGAGAGATGATGCGTACATGTTCATCTCTCTCTCTCTCTCTCTCTCTCTCTCTCTCTCTCTCTCTCTCTATTAAAAACAAAGCTATGAATTTAAATACTTCAGAATAGCGACATTACACCCTCGATTCTGAGAAATATAATGTAGCGATTCAGTAGCAAAGCTATTTTATTACTAAAAGACGCAGGGCAGCGTTGATGACAAGTTTCTGTGCTCCTGAATGTTTCTGTGTGTGCGCGCGGAGCGATCTCTGCCGCTCTTTGTGTGCGAGTGACGTAGGCTTATGTGTGTGTGTGTGTGCTTCAATGAAATATTAACTTTTAGAAGAGACAAGTTTTTCTCATGTAAAAAAAAAATTATAATTCAAACAGCTGAAATATTAAACATATCTGATTAAATTTTTTTTTTTTTTACTTGTGGAAGTGTAGTGTAGTATAGTGGCTTGTAGTACTCTAGGTAGGGATGTCATACATACCTCTGTATGTACTGCGATTGCAAGAACACCTTCCATGACATGAGTCCACTGTCTCGCTGTCCCCCTACTGTCCACCCATCCTGTGGACTCGGCCAATTGTAAACACTGCCCACTGGACACACATGGTTCTAAAGCACTTGTAAGCTTTCAGAAGCACCTGCTCCTTGTCCTACAACCCTGGATTAAGACTGAAACAGCAGAAGAGCTTTCAGTAGTGCATTGTTTAACCGTGCCACTTCTTGAGATTCAAAGAGGGGCTGGTAGAAACAGAGTTGGGCCAAGGAGCAGAAGCATATTTTCAGTAGTAACAGGCCTAAGGTTTGTTTCTAGTAGGATTGTGCGGCAAGTTGTGAATCGTGATGGCCTTGTTGGAGATGGATTTCTCAAGTCCGTCAAGTGCTAATTGTACCGGGTCTGTGGCACGTTAATAGGTGAGAGCTAGGCTTGCTATAGGTCCACTTATTGGAGTCTTGCAAAGGGAGCAGAAATTAGACAAAGATTGGGTACAGCAGTGATGAAGCTGTATTTGACAGTGCTTCTGTGTTGAAGATGAAATCTCTGATGAAATTTCAGAGAAAGCAGAACCAAAATTCTACTTGAAGGTTTGAAGGCTTATTATAGGGGTGTGTCACTAAAAAGGGAGTTTATCTATGGATTGGAGGGTCTCTTCGGCAACCTCCCTGAGGCCTTCTGCTGACAGCAACATCCAAATAAGACTCTGTAGGATACAATAATAAATAAATATTAGAATATGCAAATCGTATAATACATAACATACTTGAAAAGGTATATACAACACAAAGATCAACGTGTGCACAATATATAGGCATGTATGCACTCTCCAGTTTTCATTATAGAGCAATGTAAAGGAGCGCTGCACAGAAAATAGGCATCCGAAAGGGATGACGTCACCTGATCAAGACTGCATCCCTATGAAATGGAAATAGATGGAGGCCAGTAATACGATCATCAATTACTACAGGTGGAATTGCAAACGGACATTTCGTTTGGCAATGTCTTTAATGTGCAGAGAGGCTTTATATAGCGGATAACTGAATCTATTGCATTCATAAACATAGAACGGATGAGGGTGACGTCATCTATATCCTGACTCACAAAACCTGAACTAACTAAACATTATGATAAACATGAACGACAGACAACTCAAAAGCCAAAATATTAAAGGATAATTAAGGCTAATTTGGATCTCAGCGACATAAGATATGATGCATCAGCTCCAAATGCGGCACAGCATGAATGTATGACAGCATCCAGTGAACTGTCAAGCACCTTTACAAAAGATACATTAACCATTGCAGACATGACGGTATTATTTAACACGTATTTTACTTAAGCAATCACGGATCTAGCAACATATATTGAACATAAAACATTTATCTGACGGCTAATAATGATAAAGACCAACAAAAAACCAACTTACTCACATAACAGTTATTTCTGCCAAAAATAACGGTACATTTCAGCCCCCCTCCTCATTCCCTTCAAGTTAAATGAGCAACACGAAACGCTCACATTGACCTCAGCACTCAAGACCTGTCGTTACTTATTTCAGTTTAAAAATATGTTATTTACTGTCACATTTCAGTCAGTAACTGGTAAAGCGTCTGTCTTGCGACCCGCTCGAGCTAAACTGCCTCAATCTTTTTGTACTCTCGCTTCTAGCTTAGCTAACTTGCCTATAATTAGTCTTTTACGAAACAGAAAACGTGCGAACAATGTAGCGTTGTCTTTCTTAGCTGCTAATTACTTATTTATACCCTTGCTAAAATGATAGGTATTAAATATTAGTTTTATTTTTACCTCAGTTTCTCTCCCTCCAATCTCGGCTTCCCTTCCCCCTTTCCCCTTTCCACAGTAACTGAAAACCCCGACGCCTTGTGGGAATTGTGGTTCTTCTACTGTAAATAGACTTCCGGTACTGTAGGAGCGCTCACGCTGTAAAGTTTTGTTTTTGATTTTATTAAATAATATTTTTAATTCTTGTATATGCCATTGTATGCCATTTTTTTTACAATTATATAGGCCTATGGAATATATTTATATTTTTACAATAACAACTATAATAATAGTAGTAAAATATAGCTGTAAGCAGCCATTACTGAGGCCAAGCTCAAAGAAGACGATAAGACATGCCAACATCAACTGCAACAATGAGCCATTAAAGACCTATCATTTTAGGCAAAATAGCTATAAAATTATAAATACAGTCAATATTAATGATTTAGTGATTTATGACTTTTGATGAATAGGTGGCACATTTAAGAAATTGATGTGATATGGTCAGAGTAAGGTAACAATGACACATTCAAAGTTTGGTGTCAATGTATCAGAGCATTGCAGAGATACTGCCTCAAGAGTCATTTTGGCATCATGCCTCAAGTTTGTCCTGTGGTATACAAAAACGATTATGTCTATCGACACAAAATCTATAACTTTATGTCGACACGGTCTGAAGATGATACGATTCGATTTTGGTGAAAATCGGACAAACGGTCTAGGAGGATTTAGAAAAAGTAGGTCTCTTACAAAAAACAAGATGGCGGACTGGAAGTTTGGCCAAAAATGTCAAAATTGGTATCTATGTTCTCGGCATGACCCAAGGAATCTACTAAGACCAATTTAATTTCCTATTTCATTAAAATAGGCTAATTTTATCAAAAGTTATTCGCATTTTTGGAAATTTCATTATAACATTTGACCAAAAGGTGGAGCTGCTTCAAAACTTTTTGAGTACCATCAGGGCATGGTGCCAAAGACACATAACAAGTTTCGTAATGATACGCCAAAGCGTTAGTAAAACCAAGGCCTAGCATTTTTTTTTAATCATAATACTGTATTGAAGTCAATGGCAATTTCATGTTTTTATTTTCTATTATAGCGCCACCAAGAAGCACAATCCCAGCATTTTTTATGTGTCCTCAGAGTGAGCCCATATAAATATGTGTATTGAGTTTGGTGACGATATCTAATTTTGTTTCGGAGTTAAAGACATTTATATCAATAATAACATAAAAATTGACCCATGGACAACTTTGTTTGCATTTTATTGCCACAATATTCTGACATTGGGCTTAAACCGTATGGGGAAACCAACTTGTATTCCGTGTTTCCTACGCTGGTTTTGTCTAGATTGGACTAACGGTTTCAAAGATATCTGCAAATGTTTTTAAGCGCTAAATCAAAACACTGCACAAACCATAAGGCAAAACCTGCCATGTTTGATATCGTTGCACTCTGCAAGGATTCAGGAGACAAAAAAAGTTACTCCCGTGAAAATAAGTTGACCACAGCCAAAGTTATAAGCATTTGAAAAATAGATTTTACCACTAGGTGGCGCTGGTCTGAAACTTCTCAGGCTCTTTCAAGGCATCGTGCTGATGACCCATACCAAGTTTCGTAACAATTCATTAATGTGTTCTTAAAATACAACATTCAAAATTCAAAATCGCAGACAGCCAAAATGGCCAATATGGTAAAATTGGATATCAGTCGCCCCGAATCTAACAAGACAATTTTTTAGATATATCTCTGGACCAGTAGGTGGTGCAGTGCCGAAACGCATCATGCAACCTCAGTTCATGCTTGTGACGACATGTACCAAATTTGGTCTGAATATGATTAACTGTTGCGGAGATATAGCCATAAGTGTATTTTCACAATCGCTGCTTAAATTTGTTTGTGTGTGTAACGTACTGCTCAGAGAAATGAAGGCTGAGGATCCAAACGCAGCTTTATTAAAGGGTAATCCACAATCGTAGTCAAAAACAGGCAAAAGGTCATACACAGGCAAGCAGTCCAAAAAGGCAAACAAGACAGGAGAGACAGGCAAAAGGGTAATCCAGAGAACAGGCAAGTAATCCAAAACCAGAGACAAGAAACCAGGGAAAACACTCAGAAATGCTGTTATACAACAAACAAGACTTTGCCGTGAATGACAGAGTGAACATGGTATATATAGGCTGAGGTAAATGAGACACAGGTGCAAACAATGAGTGCTGATGAGTCCGTGCAAAGGATTATGGGAGATGTAATCCTTGATGGAGTGACAGTCCGGGGTGGAGTGCCCTCAGGTGGTAATCAGGGGCACTCTCACTGGTGATCGTGACATAGCCCCCCTCCTAAGGAGTGGCTTCCAGACACTGCTATAATTATCCCGGAGGGAGGTGGAGCGGAGGCTGACCCGGGGGCGGGATGAAGGGCCAGGCCTGTGGAGCAGAAGAGGGCCTGGAGACTGAGGCAGAGCAGAAGGCCAGGAAGGAGCAGGCTGGACAGATGACCAGGGTGGCACAGGCCAGACAGATGACCAGGGTGGCGTAGACAGCCAGTGCGGAGCAGACAACCACCACAGACAAGGTTGAAGACCCCCACGGCAGAGCAGATGACCATCACAGCAGCACAGACGAGGTTGAAGAACCCCACGGCGGAGCAGACGACCACCACAGCAGTGCAGACGGTCTTGGAAACCCCCATGACGGAGCAGACGACCACCACAGCAGTGCAGACGAGGTTGAAGACCCCCACGGCGGAGCAGACGACCACCACAGCAGTGCAGACGGTCTTGGAGACCCCCATGGTGGAGCAGACGACCACCACAGCAGTGCAGACGGTCTTGGAGACCCCCATGGTGGAGCAGACGACCACCACAGCAGTGCAGACGGTCTTGGAGACCCCCATGGCGGAGCAGACGACCACCACAGCAGTGCAGACGAGGTTGAAGACCCCCACGTCGGAGCAGACGACCACCACAGCAGTGTAGACGGTCTTGGAGACCCCCACGGTGGAGCAGACGACCACCACAGTAGTGCAGACGAGGTTGAAGACCCCCACGGCGGAGCAGACGACCACCACAGCAGTGTAGACGGTCTTGGAGACCCCCACGGTGGAGCAGACGACCACCACAGCAGTGCAGACGGTCTTGAAGACCCCCACGGTGGAGCAGACGACCACCACAGCAGTGCAGACGAGGTTGAAGACCCCCACGGCGGAGCAGACGACCACCACAGCAGTGCAGACGAGGTTGAAGACCCCCACGGCGGAGCAGACGACCACCACAGCAGTGTAGACGGTCTTGGAGACCCCCATGGTGGAGCAGACGACCACAACAGCAGTGCAGACGGTCTTGGAGACCCCCATGGCGGAGCAGACGACCACCACAGCAGTGCAGACGAGGTTGAAGACCCCCACGTCGGAGCAGACGACCACCACAGCAGTGTAGACGGTCTTGGAGACCCCCACGGTGGAGCAGACCACCACCACAGCAGTGTAGACGGTCTTGGAGACCCCCACGGTGGAGCAGACGACCACCACAGCAGTGCAGACGATCTTGGAGACCCCCACGGTGGAGCAGACGACCACCACAGTAGTGCAGATGGTCTTGGAGACCCCCACGGCAGAGCGGGCTGAGCAGGTGGCCCGTCGGAGTGCTCTCTAGACTCGGGACAGGAGACGGAGTCCTCTCTGGACTCGTGACAGGAGGCGGAGTCCACTCTGGACGCTGGTCAGTGGCTGGAGCCATCTCTGGAAGCTGGTCAGTGGCTGGAGCTATCTCAGGACGCTGGACGGAGACAGGGGACGTCACTGGGCTCTGGACGGAGACAGGAAACGTTGCTGGACCCTGGACAGTGACTGGAGATGGCGCTGGACCCTGGACGGCAGCCATGACGGGACGAGACTCTGGAATGGCGGCCATGTTGTCCAAAGATACATGCTTGGCAGAGGAAGTGGGTATGTCACTATCCTCCTCCATGATATCCACTGTAAAAGCAGAACCGCTCAGTTGCAATGCAATGTCAATGTAATTTTTCAGAGACCAATTAGAAAATGTATGTGTATTCAGTGCATGTATCCTTCTCATCATCATCATTATCATCATCATCATCCTCCTGCCATGATATTAGTTTGTAATCTTGATGCTGCTAAAAGTTGACCTATCTGCACTACTGCATGCATAATTTCACCTGTCTACTGATCAGGGGGGCGATTCCAGATTTATTATTATTATTATTAGTAGTAGTAGTAGTAGTAGTATTTTACTAAAATTAGTTAATAATAATAATAATAATAATAATAATAATAATAATACTAATACTAATAATAATAATAATAATAATATTTTTTAACGTGTATTTTAAGGGCACCTCTAAATTATGCACCATTTATAATCTGAAATACCATCGTTTAACCTCTAGATAGCTGTATATCCCTATATATAAACATATCAACATGGCTGTGTATTCCCTATTTGCTGGGTTTTGATTCAGACATAATTAGTTAGTTTGCATTTGATTTGGATATGTATTTTTAAACATTATGAAAGACTACTCTTTGTCAAAGTTGAGTTTTTATATTGATTTGAAGTATCAGTTTTGTATTAGCCTACAGTCAAATCTGGACACAGAGAAAGCATTTAGTTATTCATACTAGCTACATATAATAGCTTGATCAGTCACACTATAGTAATCAGAATACAGGAATCAGTAGTCAGAATCAGAATATCGACCAGGACGACATTTCAAAATATATAATTGAGTGTTAAATACCATGAAATGTGGTCTGAAAAGTCTTAATCAGAATGGTATTATTATTAAAGAATGGGTATTAAATGTTTTGATTGTAAAGTTTAACATCAGCTCAGTGGTGTAAGCAGATTATATAATATATACTAATCCAATATCTAATATAGAGAATCTAATATATACAATTTCAATGCAATTCCAAACCAATCCAATAACGACACAGCTCGAAATTCAGGATGAACACACATAGTCAGCCTAATGGTGCACAGCTTTTTAAGCAATCGTGCTTTATTTATTTATTTATTTATTTATTTACATGTAAGTGTGCATTGTTGGGGTAACAGCTTAGGACCCAGGACCAGTAGTGAAAAATGAAGACCAAGAGTCAGGAGTGTAAGTAATTAAAGAAAAATGTACTGAAGAATAGTTTGCAGTTTTATCAGCAGCAGAAGCCAGTTTCAAGTCTCATAAGGAGTTTGTTGGCCGTGCTCCCTCTACCAGCCTCCCCGCCTCCGCCTATCGTACATACAATTTCTGAACAGTTATACTGTTTTCAAGGTCTAGCCACGTCATTACTGCAAGTCGAATGATTCTGATTGGCTCAGAGAAAATGAACAGTCTTGGTAAATTTCCACACATTGTAAGTTAATCACAGATATCACTTGTTGATGCTTTCACCCCGGAGTTAGGCACGTAATGACCTTCCAGATTCTGGAGCAGGCGTCAGCTTGTCCAGAACAACAAGCCCCCCATCTTTTAGGATGCCCATAATCCACCTCCAATACTGATCTGTAACACTGAATACTGCGCACATACAAAGATACATAGTCTCTCCAAGGTTGGAGTTGGTGAGATCTGGTCCCAACCAGAGAAAGTTTTCCAAAACATATTGATAACGTGCTTTTCTCTCAGTGAGAGATACAGACAATAGTACAGACCATATTCATCTTGATTCTTTAGGGTTTCAGTAAAAGTAAATATAAAATTAAATAAAATTAAATGAAAGACAAATCCATATTTCATCTCTGGAAGCCGAGCTGAATGAGCAATCACTGTTACTGCATTCCTGTCTAGTTAGGGGTGTGTGATGCCTCCAAAATCCAAACATTGTTCTGAAATCAAGCGTTTTGGCGAAACATCACACACGCCCAGGACACACCCTCAGTCACCACTCAGAGACCAAATACAAACTTTAGAAAATATAAAGGAAGAAACAATCATTGGTACTATTGACTAATCAAAATCATAACTGGAAAGAATCATTAAAATCATAATAATTATATAGGAGGATGAATATTGATTGAGGCTTTGATTATGAATTTAAGTAGGATATATATATATATATATATATATATATATATATATATATATATATATATATATATATATATATATATATATATATATATATATATATATATACACATACACACATAATTATATTGAAGCGGCTGTAGATTCCAGAATCTTTCAGCATTAAAAGTACGATTTCGGCAGCGAGAACGATGCTGAGTCAAATGAAGATAAAGACGTGTTCTGGCCAAGCAGCAACCTCCCGCAGTTTCTCTTAAAGCCAATACGGAAGTGACTTAAACTGCAATTCATCGACTGGCCGCTAGGGACAGGCTCCAGAAGGGACCAGAATCTCACTGAGCATGTTAAAATGGCCAACTTTACAGCAGGAAAAAAACATGTTTACAGCCTGGAACAAATTGTGGTTTTGGTCTTTACGGTTAATTTTGCCCTTCATGACAACTGTGAGGGGGATACGTTTTTTTTATAACTCATTCGTTTACATTATATAAAGCCTTAAAGTTCTGCATAATTCAGGGCGTGGCCACTTTGAGTGACAGGTGGATAGCCATTTATCTGCTGTCTGTTATCACGTCACCTCAGCTCCACCCGAGTGATGCGCGATGACACGCTGCCAAGATGGCAACTGCCAGCTCGTCCCTACTTTACGCTTCAAAACTGCTCTTCAGAATCCTATGGGTGACGTCACGGACACTACGTCCATATTTTTTACAGTCGATGGTTCTGGCGTCTGGGGTGTTTATTGAACCAATCAGATAAGAGCAAATTGAAAGTCAACGAGCAGCTCATTTGATTGGCTACAGAAGAAGGTGGACCCGCCTTCCTCCTCGCGCTTGCAAAACTTTGGCCCTGTCCACACGAACACGGGTATTTTCAAAACTGCAGCTTTTTCTACGGCGGTTTGGCTGTTCGTCCACATGCAAACGCAGTATCCGGTTACTGAAACTAGACTTTTTTGAAAACTCCGACCAGGGTGAAGATTTTTAGAAACTCCGGTTGCAGCATTGTCGTGTAGATGGTGAAACCGGAGATTTCGGCTTGCGAAGTCGAAGTGTGTGCTGTTCTCTCCTTTGTTTGACATCAGATTGTGCGCCGTTATCTCTTTTGTTTACATGAGTCTATGAAATGGCGGACGTAGCTTTTAATAACTCTGCTAACAGCGCTTATCACATGTATACATTTACATGTGCAGTTATCTCATTGTATTGCAGAACAGAGGCGCCAGAATTCAATAATACAAAAGAGTAAGGCAAGTGTGAAGCTATTACAGTCCACTTGGGCCCTGCCCCATACAGTTACACTGAGTCCAAAGTAAAGGAACTTGTAGAAGGGTTTCACTGAGCCCATGGCATCCCTCAGTAGACTGGGTAAAACCAGCCTGATCTGCCATCGATTTGATTTAGCCCTGCAACTCAGTCTGGAAACCTGTACATTAATTTCTTTTTTGTACATTAACACTTTTACGGGAACCAATCACAGACTGGCCTATCCACCTGGCGCGCTATTGGCGGGTTTAACACGATGACGGATAGAGAAGCGATTTGTCATTGCCCGTTGATCACGCCACTTGTGGTCTGATTGGTTAAAGGACTATCCAATTGCGTACAGAGTCATTTAATTTATGCTCGTTGATCACGCCTCTTGTGCAGTTGAAAATACATGGCAGACTCCCCAGACCAATGTTCAATCTTAAATTGAACAAATCCTTCAGTGCTTTGGTGCAGTCGATGGGACCCATGTGGAAATCATGCAGCCAATCATAGCGTGGTTTTGCGTTTTCATGTGGACAGAGATTTATTTAAAACCGTGCTTGTGTGGACGCGATTGTTTTTTAAGAGGAAAAACTCTGGTTATAAAAATACCTGTGTATGTGTGGACTAGGCCTCAGTGAGTGAGAGAATCGTGCCAAAACTGTAAGCGCGGCTAAAAGAAAGACGGAACTGTACAAATCGGTTTCTTTCGGGAACGTTTTTTTGCCCTATGTTCACAACAAGTCATTTAGACATTTGCTACAGTTTTTTATTTTATTTTACACAAAGGTTGGTTTTACACGGTCAATCTATTTTGCAGTTCCTGACTCTGTTGTTTTCACTTGCAAATCGATGTTCACAGGCATGCAATGATTTTGGACGGGTTTTGGCGAAAGAAACTTGTCAAAAGTGTAAGCACTGAATGGAAGAAGAATACAGATCATATTTATTTAAAAACTTTTGACTGGTTCATCTCTTATGATTGTGTCCATGCAGTTTACAAACATTGATTTACAAAAACCCTCTTTAAATTAAATATAATATTTATGTTTGAAACATACAGCTGTTTGGACCGCCAAACTCTAATGTTTTCTTCTAAATTATTACTTTAACAGTTAAACTAATCAACAGCAAAATAAATAAAACAATTGTTTGTTTGTGTATATGACACAAATGTTTTAAACACAAATGTTTTTGTTACTGAAATCCACCCTTCTGCTAGGATAAATATAATCCTGATTCATTTTTGGATCAAAGGTATCCCAATCTTGCTGAATAGTTTTGGGCCCCGTCCACGTGAAGCCAGAGCTTTCCCTATCCAATCTTTTTTTTTCCTAGTTTCAGGAAATATCTGCGTACACTCGAGAGCATTGAAAACGGCTCAAAATGATGTAGTATACATGCCAGGCCAGTATGTGGCGCTGTAATTCTGCCACAGAAATACACTAAAAACGGAGAAGAAGAGTTGTGGCTAGAAGGGGTACAGCAACAGTCAGAGGTGAGGCAAAATTTCACAATAAAATAACAATAAATAAATTTGCTACTTACCAGATGTGTTTTATTAACGCCTACACCTACCCCAACCCTAAACCTACCCTTACAATACTGCAAATACAGTAATTAAATGACGCAGTATTGATGCCGCATGACGTAATGACGCCTGCCCAGTGCCCGTAGTTGTATCCCTTCTAGTCTTTCCCGCGCAGGACGTGGTGTGATGACATCACCGTTTCACAAAATATACGGATTGGCTGTACACACAAAAACGCAAGGGTGTCGTTTTCAGATTCATCCACTCTGGGACCCGGTTTCAAAAAATATTGGTTTCATGCTCCCAAAACGCCGGATCCGTGTGGATTGTTTTTGAACAACTGGGCCCTGGAGATCTACCTTCCTGCAAAATTCAGCTCCAACCCTGATCAAACACAACTGAACCAGCTAATTAAGATCTTCAGGAGCACTTGATAATTACAGACAGGTGTGTTGGGTTGGCTCTGAACTCTGCGGGTACTCCAGGCACCCCTGCTCCAGTGTCTTTAGCTCTATAACCAGGGTTGACAACTTTGGTCCTCAAGGTGCACTTTCCTACAGAGCTTAGCCCCAACTTTAATCAAACACACCCGAACAAGCTAATCAAGGTCTTCAGGATTACCAGAAAGCAGGCATGTGTTTGGTCAGGGTTGGAAGAAATTTTTGCTGGAAAGTGGATCTCCAGGGCCAGAGATGCCTAGCCTATTTTGGCCTCACAGTCTTAGGCTGCATCAGAAACCTGGAAAATGCTGCCTTCGGAGGACACATTTCAAGGTTGGAAGGCATCAAGGTATGTCCGAATCTAATGTTAGCTCCACTTCCTGTCTCCTGAGATCAGGGGAGCCACTAGCAATTTTGGGCCCTATGAAAGAATATGAGGTTGGGCCCCCTAGCGCACCCATTCTGCACCAAACATACAAGCCAACCAGCTATCCAAAATCAAATACTGACCTATTACGTGAGCACGCTCATTCCACGAGAGAAATGCACATTTCATACATTTCGTTACATAATCAGAGAGTAGCCTATTTCTTTTTGTTTTGAATTGTTTCGTTTAAAAGTAATCGTGCCAGCGCCTCTATGTCTCAATTATATTGTCTGCTATATTTGCTTATTGTTTATTAAATCCAGGGAATTGGTTGATGTAACATTGATTAAAATTAAGATACGCTTTATACAAAACGAAATTCACTTTAAAGAAAGGCTTTCTACAAAAACAAATCCAGGGTTAGGGTTAAAGGGTTAGTTCACCCAAAAATGAAATTTCTGTCATTAATTACTTACCCTTATGTCGTTCAACACCCGTAAGACCTCCGTTCATCTTCAAAACACAAATTAAGATATTTTAGTTGAAATCCAATGGCTCAGAAAGGCCTCCATTGGCACAATGCACTTTACACTCTCAAGACCCATAAAAGGTACTAAAGACGTTGTTACAAAGTCCATCTCACTACAATGGTTCAACAATAACTTTATAAAGCGACGAGAATTAGTTTTTGTGCGAAAAAAAACCTAAATAACGACTTATAGTGATGACCGATTTCAAAACGAAGCGTTATGAATCAGTGAGTCGATTCAGCGGTTTGGATCGCCAAAGTCACCTGATTTCAGCAGTTTGACACGCGATCAGAATCATGATTCGACTCGCTGATTCATAACGCTTCGAAGCTTCATGATGGTGTGTTTTGAAATCAACTAAAATATCTTAATTTGTGTTCCGAAGATGAAAGGACGTCTTACGGGTGTAACGACATGAGGGTAAGTAATTAATGACAGAATTTTCATTTTTGGGTGAACTAACCCTTTAATGAAGTGGTCAAAATAATTTCTGACCCACTCCATGACTTCCAACATATTACGCATTTTATGTGTCCTTTCTTACTAATACTGCTCACTTTTCATAGTCAACATAGATGAAATTAAAAAAATAACATTATAATATTTAAACATAAACATGAATATAAAACATCTTCTTAAAGGCTACAACAAGTATAGTTGCCTACAGTACAGAGAAAGTTCATGTCGGAGCGGATTTGAGCGAACATAGTTTTACTGGTGAGCGTGAGCCGTTCATGAATGTAGCTGGAAATGCAGAAATAAGCCATCATTTTGTTTTATTTGTAACTCTTTAGTAGATTATACATTTATAATTTATAATTACATTACTACTAGGCCTGCTAATAAAACCGATCTCTAGGGGGCCCCAAAAGTGTGTGGGCCCTTAGAATCGTCCTAACTTTTCCCCCCTTAGTGGTGCCCTGCCTGAGATACCTTCATCCGATCGATTTTTGAAGGCAGCATATTTGTATCCTTCGCTGCCTTTGATATCCCACAATCCTGTGCGTTCCATTCTGTGACAGTTGAGCTGGGAAAAAAGATGGTGTCCGCAAGTTGCATTTGCTGGTCAGTTTGTGTGTAAATATAAGTTTTTGTCAATTATAAGTTTAATATAAGTTTTGTGAGGTGCCTTCACTGCACAAACGCTGCCTTACAAGTCATTGTCTGATAAGGCAGAGAGGCAATGATTCAGCTGCCTAGGTTTTCGGACACAGCCTTCCTCTGAGTCCGCACTTTCGTGACATAATCTTGCTTTGACTGACTGCCGGGTAATGTCCTCTGCGTAGCTGCCCGGGACGTGTGGAGAACACATCAGAGAACTGATGGACCAGATGATCCAGCTCCGTCTTCTGGGGGGCCGACAGCTGTGTTCCCACGTCCACGACCGGGGGCTCGACAGAGGCCAGTGCGCTGAGTTGGTCTCTGGTCCCCACCCACCTCTTCAGCAGGTTAATATGATATAGCTGCTCTTCACGCCTCCGGCCCGGCTGGCGCAGCCGGTAGTTGACAGGACCCACTCGCTCTATGACCGTGAACGGACCCTGCCAGGTCGCAGAAACTTGCAGGCGGAGGTGGGGACCAACACCATGACCCTGTCGCCGGGCTGGAATTCGCGGGGTTGAGCCGTCCGGTCGTACAGCTGCCGTTGGCTCTGCTGGGCCTTCATCAGGTGTTCCCGGACTAATGGCATGACCCTCTCAATCCGCTCACGCATTTCCCTCACGTGTTCGATGGCGGAGCGGAGAGGTGCCGGCTGCTGCTGTTCCCAGGCTTCCCGGGCCACATCCAGGAGCCCTCGTGGCTGACGGCCGAAGAGTAGCTCGAACGGGGTGAAACCCAAGGAGGCTTGGGGAACTTCGCGGACTCCGAACAGGACGTAGGGAAGCATCAGGTCCCAGTCTCGCTTATCTTCGGCGGCCACTCACCGGAGCATCTGCTTGAGGGTTTGATTGAAGCGCTCTACTAAGCCGTCTGTCTGCGGATGGTATACTGTGGTCCGGATCTGCTTCACCTTCAGCAGCCGGCAGAGGTCAGCCATTAGCCGGGACATGAAGGGAGTTCCTTGGTCCGTCAGTATCTCCGCTGGGATGCCGACTCGGGTGCAGAGGAGGAAGAGTTCCTTGGCGATGTTCTTTGCCGTTGCCTTCCGTAGGGGAAGTGCCTCTGGATACCTGGTGGCGTAGTCGACAATCACCAGGATGTGTTCATGTCCACGGGCAGACTTCGGCAACGGCCCCACCAGGTCCATTCCAATTCGCTCGAAAGGTACCCCGATGATGGGCAGCGGTATGAGCGGACTGGGGGGGGGTGCTCGTGGCGCGGTCCTCTGGCAGGTGGGACAGGCTTGGCAGAACCGCTTCACTTCTCCATCCAGGCCCGGCCAGTGGAAACGGTCCCGGATGCGCTGGATGGTGTTGGCGGTTCCCAGGTGGCCGGCCATCGGATGGCTGTGGGCTAGCTCCATGACCATTTCCACGTTTGGTTTGGGAACCACGAGCAGTTCTTTTACCTCCCCCCTTCGCTGGGCGACACAGTACAACAGGCCGTTCCTGACGACGAAGTGCGGGAGAGTTGCTGTGCCAATCCGGTCCGTGCTGAGTGCTGGCAGGTGATCGGTGTTCCTTGCCAGGGCGACGCTGACGAGAGCTCGGGAGACTTGTCACAATGTGTAGTGTTGCTATTCTACCACTAGACTCTCTGCATAAACATGCTCAGAGGAGTGCTTATATTTACTCACATTTCTACGTATAAGTACAAGTTGGTAGATTCCACACTTTGTGTGCAACTGTTCTTACGAGCTCTGCGGCTCGCCAGTGATTGCTCAATCACGTCGAAAAGGTCTCACTAGACGTAGGCACAAGTACCGCCCCCGTGTTTACAAAGCGAACATGCAAAGACTAATACAAACGTCCTTTAGCAAAAAAAAAGGTTAAACAACGATTTTGAAGTTGAAGATGTTTTTTTCTGGTTAAGGGTGTCTGTAATAGTCATCGCATGTTTGCTTGGGGCGATTACTTCCGCATACGTCTAGTATGTGACCTTTTCGACGGGATTGTGGTGTGACAGAAGTATCGCACGGACAAGTAGATCCGTACCATAAATCCATTTGGGATTTAGCCAATGAGAGAAAAGAGGAGGATCAGAAAATAAAGTTGCACCAATCTAATAATTTGTTAATATATGCCAATGTTTCTCTTTTCGATCGTACCACAGTGCCCCCGGAATGCGATTTTCAAATTGGGTGGTTACAGCCATTCACAGTATTTTTCACGCGACTTCAGATTGTGCTCATAACCGAACTTTCAAATGTTTTTGAAAAATATTGATATTCACTCTACAGCAAATATTTCTGCACTGGTTCCGATCAGGCAAAAAACCTATAAGACTAGTTTGCAAAAGTAGGATTTACAAGAAATCCAAAATACCCGAAAATTCCAACGATATAAGACTTGAGCCTAACGGTTTATGAGTTATGAGCCTTTAACCGCCCTAGCGCCCCCATCAGGCCGAACAAGGTGAGCCTTGGTGACGTTGTAGGTGGTGTGAGTACCAGCCCTCAAAGTTTCATATCTCTACAACTTATGGTTTGGCCTCCCCGATCACTTTTAGTGAAGAATGCTGATCCTTGGCAAAGTTAACAATACCAATAGGGTTTCAGCGTTTTGCGCTTGAACCCCTAATAATGGCATTGTTTATGCTTAAATGTGGAAATTAGTAATAAAAGGAGGTGTGTCCAAACTTTTGTAATGTATAGCCTACATTTGAACCTAAAATCTTGATTTTGTCTAAATTAAAATATAAAAAGAAGACAAAAGATTTGTGTACATTGTAACGTGGTTTGTTTGTATGGGAAGAAGGAGGCGGGAACCGGCGAACATTTAAAAGACTTTAATAAAATAAATCAACAAAATAACTTAACCGGCAGCAGTCCCTCACGGACGACTGCCGCTTACATACAAAACAAACATAAACAAAACATAACATAAAATCCAGGCCTGGTCCTCTCTCGTCCTTCACTGTCGTCACTCCTCCTTTATACTCCCGTCACTCCTCCTTTATACTCCCGTCACTCCTCCGTGAGACATGAGGCCGATGCGGCACGCAGCTGGCGCTCATCATATTTAATGGCCGCGGCCTCGTGCCGCTCTCACAGTCCCGCAGCCTCGCTGCTCGCCACATACATGTTGTTTTGCAATTAGACCTACCCGTTAATCAGTACCAGCATGTAGTTTAATGCAGCCAGACTTAGGAATTACTTTTAAGTGGAAATACACTTTGCATAAATCATTTTTCGTTTTGGATTGTCACTCTTTCGGTTCCTACTGCTCATCCTTTTAAGGTTTAATTTCTGAATCCTATTTGATATACATCTTTTCTTGATTACTGTACAGTTACAAAAGAATAGCAAAGGAGATAAAATGGAATTTACTAGTAAAGAACAAACTGAGCTTTTATGTACAATGTCTAAGATCATAAGGCTGTTAGTGGAACCAGAAGTGTTCTGATCCAGTCTGGATAACTAATAATAATGTACTAATTTAAATGCTTCAGTTGGACCATCACCTGCTGTTTAACAACAAATATTCAACGCGTCTTTCAGAAATCTCTTAAAACTGTGGACGCAGAGGGGTCATTTACACAACTTTTGCTTTTAAATTTCTTTAATAAAATCAGAAATGGCCAACTGCATCGGAAAAAAATGAAAAACATTAGAGAGGCAATTGCGGCCCGCCTTTGGCCAGGGCATCAGTGTTTACCTCATTTCCTGCTTTGTGCAATGTTGGCTCAAACAGACCTTCAAGGAGCCGAGAAGTTCCTAAAACACATGTGAATGACCAAACACCTCCTTGCTTTGGCAAGCTCGTGCTAATCCATTCCAGACGACAAGACATTTTTATGGACTGAATTTCTGGCTGTAATACGAGTCACATTCCCTTTCCGGAGGCAGTTTGCTTGAACATCGGTGAGATGCTAATGGGCATAACTGACTCAAAATGTTGTTTATGTAACTGGCTGAGTGGCTTGCCAAAGTATGTTGATGAAGCTATTTCCTGTATTTCCTTACTCAGTCTGCAAATTGAGGCTTCGGTCATAATTTGTGCTCCTCTTGTGTAACAACCCTAGTGCAGAAAAAAGACTGATACTGTAGTTTGTAATTTTAATAGTTTTAATGAATATTCATTTAGCAGACATCCTTTTCCAGGGTGATGCAATAATAATATTAACTTAAAATAAATACTTTTTTTACACAAACAATGATAAAACATGAACTAATAAACCCAAAAATAATAGTCAGTGGCGTTCTGCAGAAGTATATGAGTGAATAAAAGGAAGTTAAAGCCACAAAATGGAGGTGACAGAGGAAGTTTACCCTCAGGTTGAAATCGAAACTTACTAAACCTCCATTACAATGTCCCAGTAACCTACAGCATAAATGTTTTAGTTATTATAGTTCTGTGCGTGTGAAAACATTTAAAATGGTGAGGCTCGAACAAAGAGCAGCATATTGTTTCCATGGACAATTTAACTTCTGTATCTGTGTGAAATGTTTACAAGTGTAGGGTGGAATGGGTGGAATAGCTTTGGGTGGGATGAGCTTGACCCTGAAAAGAATCTGCCTTTGTTGTGACATCTATTTTTTTTAGGGTATAAATGTGGAAATCAGCAGGCAATGGCTGCTTCCACACTACCATTGGATGTCATTCTGTGCCTCAGGTGATTTGCGAAATCCACCTGGGTTTGCGAAAGTACCCGGTTGATGACAGTTTTTGGTATCCAGCCCTGGAGAACAGGGACAAACCAAACATTAGAACACTCATTAAGCAAAGTATAGTGTGATACTATTGAGAATGACTTTACTTATTAAAGACCATTCAAACTATTTCTATCAATTATCATTTAATTTCGCAACTTCTTCAAAGGTAAACAGTGTCATTTTTAAAGCCACTAGAAACAACAAATAAAATCGGGGGGGGGAATTTTTTTTTTTTAAAAACTCTGAAAACTCCCCCTATTGGTTGGGAAAGAGATAGTCCCGCCTCAAACTCATGCTATTGGTTGAATCAATGTTGCTGTGTTGGGCTAAAACAAACAATGCAACTTTTCAGGGGAATCAGTCTAGTAACGGCCTGCTTATAGATATTAATCTGGAATACGAGAAAGTATTTAACATCCAAGAAATTGTACAAAATTATTCACCTTTTAACTGAGAGGGCAATTGACTTACCTTAAGGTCTAAACTGAGCAACCAGGTAAACTTTGTCTTATTGGGATCATCTGTACTTGGTCGCATCACAATACAGGTTGGTCCATTCTCAGCCCTCAGAAAATAAATAGTATTGTAAATTTAATACATTGCAAGAGGTTTTAATTTTTTTGTTTGTTTGTTTGTTTGTTTGTTTGTTTTTTGACTTACCTTACAAACCCTTTCTTCTCAGGCATTCCAGGGTGCTGAGTGGACATCCCGGCTAGGAAGCATGTAGATCCCCTTCGCTTGGCACAGCGGACGCTTACAAAATCTCTTGGGCCCACCACATTTCCAGGTGTTTCACCTGAAATCTCATGTGTGATCATAGTATCCTGACCGATTTTTTGAAGAATCTGAGAGGGACCAAAACTGTATTGAATACCAAAAATCTCTAAGCAACAGTAGCTGTATGTTTTGTTACATTGTGACGGAGGCCTGTGATATAAGATATAAGAAGATGGGCAGTCCTTCAAAAGTGCAGTGACTATAATGCACACAGGCCTGCAGCATAGGAAGCAGACAGTCAGTAGATCTATTTCTACCCACCTTGACTTGTTTGACATTGGGATTCCACTCCCCCATTTGTTCCATGTTGTCCACCAGCTCCTCATAAAGATCATCTGTTTGCTGTTCCAGCATCACTTCCAACTTAAAAACCTTCCCAATGTCCGGTAATACTTTACTCATCACCTTATCCCCATTGACCTGAGAGAGAAAAATATATAATAAAGGCCTGGACACCAAAGTGCCGTATAAAACTGTATAATAAAATATGCATGTATACAAGGCATCTATACATGGCCTCATTAGAATGAATGATGAAATCTGATTAATTATTATTATTATTACAGTCTCAATCTCAGTTTGCCAGCCATCCTGTTCACTGAGGATGCTGATAGACTTCTGCAGAGCATCCTGTCCCTGCTGCACATAGCACTGCTCAGCTTCACTGTACGTCTCTTCTGCAATCCGACTGCCTGCGCAAAGAAACACACACATAAACGTGATCATCTCTATGAAGAAGCATCAAATGCATACTAGATTTCTAAAGAAAATGTGAATTTCTGTGAATTGGTGGAGAATTTTCGAAAACACATACTGTTTTTCACCTACTATATAGGGGAGTTGGAATATTTGGATGCAGAGACTCATTATAATGCCATTATGAGTGAGTCATTGAATCATTCACTCAACCAATTTGCTCAAAAACACTGAATCATTCAGGAACAAAACAAGTAACTGCATCCAAAATCACAAAGGTAAGTTTAAGTAAATTGGGACATTTTTCCCCAGTCATCTCAATGGCAAAAAGTGTCCCAATGAGTAGGTACTGCATTTGATTAAAAACTTACTTCACAATTAAAGAAGTACATTCTTTATAGTATGAATGTGGTAGTATAAATTAACTCCAGTCATACTACTGTACATCGGCCATGTTGTCAATGTCATATGACATCTATTGCGTTGCTTCACTGTCATTCACATCTCCTCTGCCGTGGCCTCGTGTGACAGTAAAGTGTCCATCAGATACACACTTTTGTATGAAAGCAATTTCACTCTAACTAATATTCAAATCAACAGCCCATTGCTCCTGTAATATTGCTTAAATATTGCTTAAAATATACTGTATATTAAACAGACAGTTAAACAGGACAGTAAATAATTTCGAGAATTTAGTTAGCTAATATTATTAGCTATTACATGTACAGTTAAAGTCTACAGCATCCATATTTCTTAAATACAAATGTTCAAGATGTGTGGAAGTTCTCTTACTGAGCAGGGAGCTTCTTCTTCGGATGTGGTTAATCCAAGCACTAGGTCCAGGTCCAGAAAGCTTGTTCAACTCATGATGGATTGCAATCATTGCATTCTTCCTCAGACCTGATTGTGATTGTGATAAAAAAAATAAAAAGTATATATAGAATAAATACAAGCATATTATTAAAATATTTCAGAAAACCTGGATACATGAAACAGCTTCTTACCTGTCATGTTTCTCGTGTGCCTGTAGGAAATGCCAGCACAGAGTTTGAAAGTTGCAGGCAACATTATAAAGCTTTTCTTAACCGATGAATGAATGACTACACGTGAAATGTGGGCACGGTGAGTTAGCAGTGGAATATGAGGAACAGCTGGCTGCTTCAGCCCCTTTATAGCCCCACCAGACAAGGCCGTGTTCTCGTCACCTCGCAGATAAAACAGCACCATCACTCAATGCACGGGGTGACCCTGTGTGTCAAGGATGTGCAACGAACACGACGGCCTATCTGTTACCACTATAAACACGTTGTTACAGATAACAGCCAGTGCCTGAAGACTACCCACACAGAACACTGTTTTTTTAGAGTCACAATAAACAGTGCAGTACAACTAAACTTATCTACAGATATATTTTCGCATATGATAAGCCAGTAACTCAAAATGTCACACATGACTTGCTCTCCTGAGTCCTGGTTCCATTACAGCATTAGTTTAGGAGGTCAAGTTTATAATAACAAATCATCAGGCAAAAATATCCAAAATCATCATCATCCTACCTCAAAGGGGTCAAATAAAATGTCATCATTACTTGGTGGCACTCCAAAAAAGAGGTAATTAGTTGCTTCTCCAAAAATAATCAACATGAAATGACCTAAAATGACAACTTTTAGCTAATGTGACCAATTATGGCTTTCAATAATACCAGAGATGTAAGCTGGGCTGTGTTCTGCAAATCCAGGTTACACAAACACATCTCAAAGCTGCAACAAATCAATTCTCCATCAATGATAACAATAAGAGGCCGGTCTGACAGCCTTGGACTCAACCGCAAATTTTCCTAGTTCTATGAAAATATTGGTTTAATGACTCGTGGTTTTCAACTTGACGTAAAATCAACTTGTTCAAGAACATTTAAGCAAGATATTGTGGGGGAAAGTGGTTTTATGAGTGAAAGTACCTTAACCCACAACCCTGTGTCCCTCAGAGTAATTTATACGTTAAGCCTTAACCTAAGGACAAACTTCTAATCAGGATGTTTGGAACAGTCACAGACTGTTGAAATGAAGCTGGAACAGGTGCAAACCATAGCTGTTAATGTACTACAAGTTTAAATTGAATTAATTACATATGACTTTTTTTCAAATTACTTATATCTTATACATTTTCCAGGGAAAAGCACTCAAATTTAATTAAAAAACATTATTGTGGCATACGAGTAAAACAATAAACTGTCACAAAAGTGATTTTTTATTTTTATTTTTTTAATATTGCGTTTCTAACATTAATAAACATAAGAAATGTTTCTTCACACAGAGAAAAAGGATGTCAAAATTGTATCTTTATGTGTACAAAGAGGTCCTTTTAAGGGTACTACCCCAGCGACAAGCTGTTGTACCCCTAAAGGCACAATTTTGAAATCCTTTTTCTCTGTGTGTTGGGCACTAAATAAGCATATTAGAATTGTATTTCTGAAGGATCGTGTGACACTGAAGACTGTAATAATGGCTACTGAGCTTAGCCATCACAAGAATAAATAAATTTTTAAAATACAAAGTACAAAAATAGAAAACAGTTACTTTACACATAACAATTTCTATCATTTAAATCAGTTCAATGATTGTTAGTCTGCAAAAAGACAGCCGGAACCAGGAACACTTCCTATAACACCTGATGTACTTGTTACATCATAATAAGAATGGCATCTAAGCAAATATTAATCTCTCTGTTTATCTCGAGGTTACCATGGTCAGCCAGATTCTGGCTGTATCCAGATCAGATAGAGGACCTGTGCTGGTCCACAACGCAGCCCTGAAGTGTCAGCAGAGATTCTGTCAAGTTCTTACCTGTAATGCTGCCTGAATCATAATCATACACGTTCATTTATTGGCCAGAGAAGAACTGGTCCCCCGACTGATCCTGGTTTCTCCCAACGTTTTTTTTTTCCTCCATTCTGTCATCTAATGGAGTTTAGGTTCCTTGTCACTGTCAACTGGCTAGCTTAGTTGGGACACTTAATATTCAACAATATTATTGATCTGACTGCATTGACACCATATGAGAACTGAGCTGGACAATGACATAACTGTTTTCTCCAGAGATGCTGTATAGATTAATAAACTAAATTAATAATTAATTGCTTTAGCTGGACAATGACACTATTTTCTTCTAGATGTGCTGTACAGCCGAAACAAACTTTGTTGCAATATTTTCCTGTTGTCAAGCTGCTTTGAAACAATCTTTATTGTAAAATACAGTCCTATATAAATAAAGGTGACTTGGTTTATTTTAAATGTTAATAATATTTCACAATATTACTGTTTTTACTGTATTCAAAATATACACCAATCAGGCATAACATTATGACCTAATATTTTGTTGGTCCCCCTTTTGCTACCAAAACAGCCTTGACCTGTCAAGGCATGGACTCCACTAGACCCCTGAAGTTGTGCTGTGGTATCTGGCACCAAGATGTTAGCAGCAGATCCTTTAAGTCCAGTAAGTTGCGAGGTGGGGCTTCTATGGATCTGACTTGTTTGTTCAGCACATCCCACAGATGCTCCATTGGATTGAGATCTGGGGAATTTGGAGGCCAAGTCAACACCTCAAACTCGTGTGATTCATCAGACCAGGCCACCTTCTTTCATTGATCCGTGGTCCAGTTCTGATCCACTCATTGGCACCCTGACTGGTCTGCATCTATGCAGCCCCATACGCAACAAACTGCGCTGCACTGTGTATTCTGACACCTTTCTGTCAGAACCAGCATTAACAGCATTAACCTATCAATTTGAGCTACAGTAGCTAGTCTGTTTGATCGGATCACACAGGCCAGCCTTCGCTCCCCACGTGAATCAATGAGCCTTGTAGTCGGTTCACCACTGTTCCTTTCTTGGACCACTTTTGATATACTGACCACTGCAGACCAGGAACACCCCACAAGAGCTGCAGTTTTGGAGATGCTCTGACCCAGTCGTCTAGCCATCACAATTTGGCCCTTGTCAAACTCGCTCAAATCCTTATGCTTGCCCATTTTTCCTGCTTCTATCACATCAACTTTGAGAACAAAATGTTCACTTGCTGCCTAATATATCCCACTTACAGGTGCAGTGATGAAGAGATTGTCAGTGTTATTCCCTTCACCTGTCATAATATTATGTCTGGTTGGTGTATACATGAATTACAATGATTAAATGTAATTAAAAGGTTAAATCGACAGTCCTAATATAAAGTAAAACAATTTAACTAAATTAATTCAGTTTTCCTTGACATTTATTATTCAAAGTTTTACGTTTATTTATCATTCACGATAATCACGTACGTTATCATAATACAAAGACATTCACATTTCTAAAAGAACTACACAGTTGTGTTCAGGCCAGCACAGGTTTTATTCAGAAGGACTCTGTCAGGTTTGGCTTCACATGCAGTCAGCGTAGTACAACATCTCTCTTTAAAACGTGTGTGTGTGTGTGTGTGTGTGTGTGTGTGTGTATGTGTTTGTGCGTGTGCATGTTTACATTGTGTGAATGACTGAAGTGACACACAAGTGCAAACCGTATCATGGGCACTAACCTGGACTAGACTTCTAAAAAGGAGGCACTTCATTGGGTTTTTTTCTTTCTCCAGAATATAGTTAAAACTCACTTCATAACTTATACAAAAAATTAATCCAAAAAAAGCTGTGCCTTCAAATTCTCATGTTCTCTAATTTGAGTTTTTACTTGCCAAATTAATATCACTTCAGTTCCCTTTTAGTTTGGTCATTGTTATAAAGGCAAAGTTCTTTTATGCAGCAATTACATGCGTCACCACCAGTTCATTTGTCACATTGTTGTACATATGGAGGACATACAGGAAGTATATATAAGCAAAGCATTATCTCTTAGTCTGAGGAAAGGTTCAGCAAAGGTTCATTTTTCTAAACTTCAAAGCTGTTAAATTACTTCAGAGGATACTGTAGAAGTTTAAACCATCAGGCCTTCAATTTACAACCCTTTTGTTTAAATTACAGAAATAATGCTAGTTTACTGTGACACCAAACGTTTCCGTCCATTTAAGAAACTCTTTAAAAAAGTGGCAAACCTTTTCTTTTATGTTTCCATAGACCAAATCAATATTTCCTTGCCAATATAACATAAGTTTACATCAGTCCCTCTTCATGATATAGAGAGTTAGAAACACTTATTGAACTATTACAAAAATAATATGCAGTTTATCTATGCATACTCAGGAGAAAGGTCTACTTCAAATTCACTGTAAAATCAGTAACTCGACTCTCAGTGGCCGGAGTATCAAGTTAATCAAGTTTTATAGCAACTAACACACTGTGGTTAGAAGAATCGCTAATTTAGATACACAACAAAGTGGCAAAAGTGAAGAATATTTCCTGTAATGGTAAATAAAGCACTTCCAAACAAACTGTCAGCATTGGCCACAATTTAAAAAAATAAGAGAAATGCATGAACATAAACCTTTTCTGAATTTCACCTGAAAGTAACCATGAATCATCACAACTATGTGGCGTATAAAGTCTCACCACAGCGAACAACATCATGTCACTAATATACACAAAGATCAGACCCCTAAACCATTAACCTTCTAAAAGACACATTGGTCCCGCTCGATGAATAGTTGATTGACCATGCCGTGTGCAGTGCAATTTATGTAACATGTCATAATACAGTGCAATAACCAGTTATTACACACATTTCAGAAGAGAAGTTTGAAATGTTAGAACCTGCACTAAGTATACACTTTTTTTTCGCTTTAACCCTTCAGAGGAAATTTCTAGCACAAAAAATTAATGGCATAACTGATGCATAATTTGGTAAACACACATCAGTTTAATGATTGGAAATTACATGGCACTTAGCATACGTACTTGTGAAATAGCTTCAAGTCATAATTCTAATACACTTGATTTGTCTTGAGATTCGCTATTGAACTTTGAGGTGAAAAAAAAAAAACCTGGAATGGTATTGTAAATGCAAGATTATGAGGTTGAGATTCATATTCTATTCCTTCTTGAGTCACTCTGTTTGGTTACTGATAAACTATCCATTTATTAAAACATTTGAACACTACAAAACTATCATGTATTCTCTATGCACGGGATATAAATGTATTTTTAGGTTCCAGATTCCCATGATGTCTATACAACTGAAATCCTGGACACTTTTTAAATGAGTACATTTACAGTTGGGGAAGATGAATGAAATGTCTTTCTACCAGTTGGCATCTGATTGGAAACTGCATAAATATGAGAAAACAGCTGCTGAGGTATGAAAGTTAATGTGTGTGTGTGTGTGTGTGTGTGTGTGTGTGTGTGTGTGTGTGTGTGTGTGTGTGTGTGTGTGTGTGTGTGTGTGTGTGTGTGTGTGTGTGTGTGTGTGCGTGTGCGTAAAAAGGCTGAAGTGAAGTGGTGCCAGTTTCAGTCTATTAGTGGTTGTAATCTGATTTAATGAAGGCATTATTACACACCGGATCTGGAATAAAAGCTGTTTTGTTGTAAAAGTGAAAATACTTCACTGTGTATGGCCAATTCTGTCTCCTCTTGGAGCTGCTGTGATACAAATTTAGAAAATTTTTAAACTGTTCTCCACATCAGCAAAATCTCACAGTAGCTCAGATTGAAGAGTCCAGCAAGATCCTCTGATTCAATGCCAATTTGCCTATGGAAGCTGAATAAACCAACCGTTTATCGTTATTTTCTGTAACTTGCGTAAATAAGCCACTTATGAATAATGTGATAAGATGAAAAGTATTCCCTGACTGATTTGTTGTGCTGTGATTGGCTATGTATCTGCTGGTAGGCGGCCTACATACCCAAAGACCACGCCCACTGAGATGGCTCCGCCTTTCACAACGTTCAATGGCCTTTATGCACAAAGGAAGTGATCATACAGAGATACTTTTAGCTTATGTTTGTAGACCACGTAGTGTCCGGCAAATGGAGCAGATGAGATTTTAGAAAACGGACGCTGGTCTTAAGTGGACTGGAAGAGGCTGAAAGGGATAGTTCACCCAAAAATAAAAATTTTGTCAACATTTACTCACCCTCATGTTGTTCCAAATCTGCATGAATTTCTTTTTTCTGCTGAACACAAAATAAGATATTTTAAAGAATGTTGGTAACCAGACAGTTGACGGTAGCCATTGACTTCCCAAGTATTTTTTGTACTATGGAAGTGAATGGCTACCGTCAACTGATTACCAACATTCTTTAAAAAAATATCTTCTTTTGTGTTCAGCAGAAGAAAGAAACTTTTACAGTTTTGGAACAACTTTACGGTGAGTAAGTGATGACAAAACTCTCCTTTTAAGCTGCCAAATTGAGTTTGTTTTTCAGTGATATCACATAATTTGCAGATGACACAGGAAGGAAAGAATATACAGCTTAAATGAGCACCTATTTCCTTGTGCTTTAGGCCTTCCCTTCTCTGCAGCAAAATATGACAACGGTTACTCAAATACGTGTCTTCCTGTAATAAGCTCAATCTTTGGCCTGAGAGTATGCAAGGCAATGCACATTTTGGGTTGAGGTTGGAGGTGTTACATGTAGATGGAAAGAAAAAAGCGGTAAGTAGGTATAACGAGAGGGATGGAGGAGGAAACGAGAGTGTGCGTGTGTTTGTGAGTGAGTGTGTAGTCTCTTAAGTTCACTATATTAGCTTTCCTTTGCAAAAGAAAATTTAAAAAGCCCCCTTCCCATTCCCTGTGGAGGCCTCTCTTTGTCAATAAAATCCCCTGAATAATATGAGTTAATTATGTCATTGTCAGTGGCTCTTTACTGTTCCAGCAATCCTGAGGGAGCGTGAGGTGAAGGAATAAATGTTCTCCTTTCTGTCACAAAACAGATAAATAAAGGTCTTTAAACAGGATTTTGTTTTGTCTCCTGTCCTCTCGGCAGGCCTTGGATGGATAGTGTGGACCAAGGCAAGGAAAACGGACTCTTCCACGCTCTGTCGACTGGTCTTTAAAGGGCAGGAGGAGGAGTTCCTCACTCTTATTCTTTCCTCTCTTTATCGCTCACTTGCTTTTGTTCCCTGCAGTCCTGCAGCAATCTGTCCACTAGGGGGCAGAGTTTGACATGGAGTCAACAGAGTTGACACTGGAAGACGAGACCCGGCTTTGAGCGATGGTCACCTCTGGATGCTGAAGGATGAGAGACAATGACAGATAGAAATAATTAATGTTAGTTATGATGTATAAATTCTCTCTTATATAGACATGTACAATCAGGGTCCAAAATTAACACTCGCCAGCAGTGTTGGGGGTAACGCACGTTACTTAACCAGATATACACTCACCTAAAGGATTATTAGGAACACCTGTTCAATTTCTCATTAATGCAATTATCTAATCAACCAATCACATGGCAGTTGCTTCAATGCATTTAGGGGTGTGGTCCTGGTCAAGACAATCTCCTGAACTCCAAACTGGATGTCAGAATGGGAAAGAAAGGTGATTTTAGCAATTTTGAGCTTGGCATGGTTGTTGGTGCCAGACGGGCCGGTTTGAGTATTTCACAATCTGCTCAGTTACTGGGATTTTCACGCAAAACCATTTCTAGGGTTTACAAAGAATGGTGTGAAAAGGGAAAAACATCCAGTATGCGGCAGTCCTGTGGGCGAAAATGCCTTGTTGATGCTAGAGGTCAGAGGAGAATGGGCCGACTGATTCAAGCTGATAGAAGAGCAACTTTGACTGAAATAACCACTCGTTACAACCGAGGTATGCAGCAAAGCATTTGTGAAGCCACAACACGCACAACCTTGAGGCGGATGGGCTACAACAGCAGAAGACCCCACCGGGCACCACTCATCTCCACTACAAATAGGAAAAAGAGGCTACAATTTGCACAAGCTCACCAAAATTGGACAGTTGAAGACTGGAAAAATGTTGCCTGGTCTGATGAGTCTCGATTTCTGTTGAGACATTCAGATGGTAGAGTCAGAATTTGGCGTAAACAAATTTGACTTGTTACCACTGTGCTGGTGTAATGGTGTGGGGGATGTTTTCTTGGCACACTTTTTTTTTTTTTTTTTTTTTCATTTGGCAGACGCTTTTATCCAAAGCGACTTACAGTGCACTTATTACAGGGACAATCCCCCTGGAGCAACGTGGAGTAAAGTGCCTTGCTCAAGGACACACTGGTGGTGACCGCTGGGATCAAACCAGCAACCTTCTGCGTATCAGTTCCATGGTTTAACCCACTGGACCACCATCTCCACTTTAGGCCCCTTAGTGCCAATTGGGCATCGTTTTAAATGCCACGGTCTACCAGAGCATTGTTTCTGACCATGTCCATCCCTTTATGACCACCATGTACCCATCCTCTGATGGCTACTTCCAGCAGGATAATACACCATGTCACAAAGCTCGAATAATTTCAAATTGGTTTCTTGAACATGACAATGAGTTCACTGTACTAAAATGGCCCCCACAGTCACCAGATCTCAACCCAATAGAGCATCTTTGGGATGTGGTGGAACGGGAGCTTCGTGCCCTGGATGTGCATCCCACAAATCTCCATCAACTGCAAGATGCTATCCTATCAATATGGGCCAACATTTCTAAAGAATGCTTTCAGCACCTTGTTGAATCAATGCCACGTATAATTAAGGCAGTTCTGAAGGCGAAAGGAGGTCAAACACAGTATTAGTATGGTGTTCCTAATAATCCTTTAAGTGAGTGTATCTTTTACATAACAATTGAAAAACTCCATTCTCTTTAGTTCAGTTCAGTTGGCCTTGTTTATTTGTAGGCAAAATATCAGAATGTGGATACTTCCTCATAACATAGATCTCTGCATGTGTAGCCATTTAAAGCATTGCTTTCCATAAAAGGTGATTAATTATCTTGGATGCCTAGTTATTTTGTAGTTTATTTACAAAACGCATACACTACTGTTCAAAAGTTTGGGGTCAGCTATTTTTTTTAAAAAGAAATTAATACTTTTATACATAAAGGACACAGTAAAGACATTTATAATGCAACAAAACACTGGAGAAATGGCTGCAGAAAATTCAGCTGTGCCATCATAGGAATAACTTATATTTTACATTATATTAAAATAGAACACTGTTCTTTTAAATAATAATATACGCAGAATGCAAAAAGTGACAATTTATGATCCCAAACTTTTTGAGTAAAGCATGTAGTGTATTTCTCACAGTAAAACAACAAAATAAAAATATGAACAAAATCTTAACACATCTTAATGTTTAACAGCTAAATATTTTGTTGATATTGTCTCATTTAGACATAAAGCATTCATTTTATAAATACAGTATATATACAAACACATTAGTGTTGCCAAATAGATTAATTGCGATTAATCATCTAATATAAAAGTTTGTAAATGAATAACACTGAATATCTCTTCATCACGGCACCTGTTGGTGGGTGGGATATATTAGGCAGCAACTGAACATTTTGTCCTCAAAGTTGAAGTGTTAGAAGCAGGGAAAATGGGCAAGTGTAAGGATTTAAGCGAGTTTGACAAGGGCCAAATTGTGATGGCTAGACAACTGGGTCAGAGCATCTCCAAAACTGCAGCTCTTGTGGGGTGTTCCCGGTCTGCAGTGGTCAGTATCTATCAAAACTGGCCCAAGAAAGGAACAGTGGTGAACCGGCGACAGGGTCATGGGTGTCCAAGGCTCATTGATGCACGTGGGGAGCAAAGGCTAGCCCGTGTGGTCCGATCAAACAGATGAGCTACTGTAGCTCAAATTGCTCGAGAAATGAATGCTGGTTCTGTAAGAATACACAGTGCAACGCAGTTTGTTGCGTATGGAGCTGCATAGCCGCAGACCAGTCAGGGTGCCCATGCTGACTGAGCCCTGTTCACTGCCGAAAGTGCCAACATTCGGCATGTGAGCATTAGAACTGGACCACGGAGCAATGGAAGAAGGTGGCCTGGTTTGATGAATAACGTTTTTTTTTTTCACATCATGTGGATAGCCGGTGCGTGTGTGTTGTTTACCTGGGGGACACATGGCACCAGGATGCACTATGGGACGAAGGCAAGCCGGCGGAGGTAGTGTGATGCTTTGGGCAATGTTCTGCTGGGAAACCTTGGGTCCTGTTACTTCGACACGTACCACCTACCTAAGCATTATTGCAGACCATGTACACCCTTTCAAGAAAACGGTATTCCCTGGTGGCTGTGGCCTCTTTCAGCAGGATAATACGCCCTGCCACAAAGCAAAAATGTTTCGGGAATGGTTTGAGGAGCACGAGTTTGAGGTGTTGACTTGACCTCCAAATTCCCCAGATCTCAATCCAAACTTGTATGGGATGTGCTGAACAAACAAGTCTGATCCATGGAGGCCCCACCTCACAACTTACAGGACTTAAAGGATCTGCTGCTAACATCTTGGTACCAAATACCACAGCACACATTCAGTGGTCTAGTGGAGTCCATGCCTTGACGGGTCAGGGCTTTTTTGGCAGCAAAAGTGGGACCAACACAATATTAGAATTAGGTCATAATGTTATGCCTAATCGCTGTATTGTGTTATGTTAGATGTGATTAATCAATTTGACAGCACTAATATATACATATATATATATATATATATATATATTAAGATTAATGTCAAATACAGCTTTATGGCCGGTATGAAATAATGTGAAATTTGAAAAATAACAGAAAATATAGGATTCAAAATCTAAATTTAAACCTAGAAATAAAAAGAAAGGAACATTTTAATGTACAATTAAGAAGAAACAAATAAAATCTGCACTCTTTCTAGGTCATTAATCAAACAAGTAAACTTGTTCCTGTGTAGAGATAGGAAAACAAATTCTAAATGAATGTGGCAAAGTTATTTTTGGCCCCTGGGTACAATGCTTCAGCCTGATCGTTGCTGTTCTGCTCTACATGTGTGAGCGTGTGGTGTCCTGATGGGGTGTTTGACCTGGTCTGTAGTTAACTATTGTGTTCTCTGGGGTGTTCCTCTGTGGTGGAGGTGGAGGGGATCCTCACATGTCTCCTAAAGATCCTGTCCAGCAGGCTACGCCGAGGAGGCTCGGGAGGCTGGTTCCAATCCAGGTCAGGGGGTCGTGTCCCCTGAGGCCCGAATACATTAAGGTCGCTGAAGCACTCCGTCTCGATCATCTGCAGCAGAGAAGGTGCATAAAAAAGAGGAAGGACAAAATAGCAAGAGATAGACACACAGATGATGAAGAGAAGGTCAAATCATCCTTATTTTATAAAATCTTTACAGAATACAGGGTAATTACAGTTCTGGAGGCTGATTGGTCAATGCAGCCTTCTAGTCATTCTAATATACATTATTAAGAGCTATAAACACCATTAACACCTGTACATCTTGCGGTCAGTGACCTTTTTAATTTTTTCTTGTTCATTACTGTGCCAAATGGAATGTTAAAGATGATGCCAGGTTGAATGATTCATTATAGTGTTATCTGAAAAAAATGTTGCCATATGGCATTACGTTGGCAGCAGTGGGGATTTTAGCACAGCTTCATACCTCATTTTGCCATGGGATGGAGACACTGCCAGTGGCAAACTTGGAGTAGAAATCATTGTCTGTTTGGTCCAGGTTGACTCCCTTTACGGTGGAGAACTGCTCAATGTCCAGAACATCTTTACAGTAGACCGCCCTGGGCTGTTCAATTATCAAAGAAGGGAAACAAAAATGAAAAACAGTAATAACAGAATTCAACCCTATGCACATTTCTAAAGCCTTGAAATTATGAAACATGATCAAAACAAACATCTCTGAAAAACCTGTTATACACAATCTACAACATGCTGATAGTTTATACTTTTTTTGTAAGCAAAAGACCTTGTAGAATAATTGTAAAAACATCCCCCTTCAGGTTGTGGTACACATTTTTCTGCTGTAAAATCTTTTTTTAAATGTAAATGTAAGAATAACTTTTATATTGTTGGTAATATTTCAAGATGAACACTTGATTGGTTTACTATATTTTTTTTTGGAAAAAAAAAAAAATATTTTGAGGAAGGTTTATTTTATATCTCTCAATCGTCATGTGTTTTGCCCTCAACAACTAAAGAGCTTTGATCATAAAACAAGGGATAAGAATACCATTTTAGAAAGACATACATTGCCTGGCCAAAAAAAAAAAAGTCACTGTTTGGATTTAAATAGGCAAATGTTTAAGAGTCTATGATTGGATCATTATTTACATTACATAATTGATGGAGTGTGAAGCTTTTCATTTCTTAATCAACAATGTAGGAAGACACATCATGAATTGGCACCTCAGAGTCCAGACCTTAAGTTCATTGAAAGTCTTTGGGATGTGCTGGAGGAGACTTTACAGAGAGCTTGACTCTTGCATTGTCAATACAAGATCTTGACCAAAAATGTATGCATCTCTTGATGTGCCTGATGCATCTTGACATTGAAAATATACTCCAATATCCTACTATATGAGCCATTAAAGGTCCCATCATCCCATGACATGAAAATTTCACTTTATGAGGTTTTTTAACATTTATATGAGTTCCCCTAGCCTGCCTATGGACCCTCAGTGGCTAGAAATGGCGATAGGTGTAAACCAAGCCCTGGGTATCCTGCTCTGCCTTTGAGAAAATGAAAGCTCAGATGGGCCAATCTGTAATCTTCCCTATATGTTGTCATACGGGGAAAGGGATTTGCCCGCTCAGAGAATTTGGAGAAAATGGATTCCGTTTATTTTTTACATTTAATTCAGTCGCAATGTCAGCACAGATTTTACAAACAGACTTTTACGATATGGATTCGACAGCACCACCACAAAGAGTAAGTAACAGTGTTCATTAATGCCTGATCTGTGATTTCAAATGTGTAGCTAATTATTCAAGTTCACACAGATTTTCTTTCTAAATCGTTTAATACTGTTTATGCATCAGTGAATCAATCCAGTGACTAAACGATCAACTTCACATTGTTTCTCTCAGGAGCATTTAAAACAATCTATTATTTAAATTGTGATTAAACTACAGAAAGCGATCAAAGAACACTCTCTTTATAATGTTCAAAGCTTTCAATCACACGTTACGAGTATATCTGCACACTTGTCCAAACTCCCGTTATAATGAATGACGCCGTTATGCTGCACAACGAAGCTCTTACTGTATTCATATCGATGTTGTGTATGCTGTTAGTTGTGGTGAAAGCATTTCGTGAGAGAAATCGCATTGCAATGCTGAGATCACTTCATTCAAGCGATCAACACACTGTCTGTCTACTCAATGCTCATCACTGCAGCATTTCATGTGAAGGGAAAAGATCTAAAAAATAATGCTATAATCAACACTTTCACGATTCATTAATCTCGACAGCTGTAATAGTAAAAAACGTAGTAAAAGTATTTGAGAGGGTTCCACATATAATACACATTTCAAATGCAAAGATGTCAGCCAATCACAACAGTCTCACAGCAGACACGCCCCTTCAAACAGAGCATTTAAGCCAAAGGGCTAAAATCACGATAGAACATTTTTATTTCTAAATAATGACATTTTATGATGTAAAAATCATACTAACAATATAAATACACCTCAGCAAACATTATAAAATAATTTTAAAAAATCCAAAACATGGGACCTTTAATGCCTGATGTATCAAATATGATGCTCAATAAAAAAAACCCCGCAAACTTTCTGACTATTATTTCATTTGTCAGGCTTAACGGTGTTAACATCAACTACATGAGGACAGGAACTCACATCAGGCACAAAGGAAGGTTCCAGAATGCCGGCCTCCAGCCTCTTGAAGTTGATGTTCTTAAAGAATGGGTGGGCTTTGACTCCAGCAGCTCCATCCACCTGGCAGCCGAGCCTCTGCTTGGGATCTTTGGCTAACAGCTGTGGGACAAGGAGCGAAGAGCAGCCAGTCAGACATTAGGAACACAGGTTTGTACATTCTTTAAGAGTGGAATGAAAGAGGTGAAGCTGGCCAATGGCTTTGAAACACTCGGAAAAAGAGCTTGTGTGCCAAATGAAGACATTTAAAGGGGGCAAACATCCTAAAAGGGTCAGCAATCACAAACCAGACATCACAAAACCACACAGGAACGAGTTAGGCTGGGAACTTTAGTGAGCTCAAATGTGGAGGCCATTTGCATGACACGACTTAGAATTTCAAATTAGAGTCAGTTCACCTTAAACATTTTAATAAAGGCCTTCTGAAGCGAATTGATGCGTTTTATAAGAAAAATATCCATATTTAAAACTTTATAAAGTAAAATATATAGCTTCCGGTGGACTGCCTTCCGTATTCAATTTACGAAAAAGGTGTAACTGCTACCACGTATCACTAGAACGTAGCCCAGGCATTTTGAACTGCGAGAGGCGTTACACTTTATGTGTAAGTTGAATATGGAAGGTGCCAGAAGCTAGATATTTTACTTTATAAAGTTTTAAATATAGATATTTTTCTTACAAAACCCCATTGATTCACTTCAGATGGCCTTTGTTAACCCCCCGGAGCTGTGTGGAGTATGTTTATTATGGATGGATGTGCTTTTTTGAGCTTCAAACTAAAATGGATCCCATCACTGCCATTATAAAGCTTGGAAGCATCAGGATATTTATTAATATAACTCAGATTGTGTTAATCAGAAAATAGAAAGTCATATACAACTAGGATGGTTTGAGGGTGAGTAAATAATGGGGTAATTTTCATTTTAAAGTGAACTAAGTAATTTAAATAAGTTTTGCGTGAAGAAAGAAAGTTGGACTTCTGCTGAAAATCTTAAACCTTTATAAGACCATTATGAATTAAATTTAAGACCTATATCACGCAATAAAAAAACTTACAAAAGGAAATTCAAAAATCACAAACTTGCAAAGCAAATTAATTTATTCAATTTGAACAAAGTATCAGTAAACTTGCACTTCCCCATAGCTCAATCCCACCAGGATATTTATTTATTTATTTTTTGGTAAAAACATTTTTTAATCAAAATCTGATTTTTGTGGTGGTAAATTTTCCCGCTTAGAGTCAGAAATATGGCCAAAATCGTACAAGTAAACCACAGCAATAAGCAATAAGAAAAGGATATATGGACATAGGCATAATAATTATGTGTATTTGATCGTTCAAGGGCAATAAGCCTAAATAGAGCACATTTGGTATCTGATATCGGTCCGTGTGTCAGTACCGAATAGAGTTTGTGGTTTACATCGCTTTTATTTACTCTTTTTTTAGTGCCATCATACTTTTTATTTGGTCATTCATCCACCTTGAGTAATCGCTTTGCCCGGTCCTTGGCGCTTATGTGAGACAGCAGGTGAAAAATGTAATGATTCGCCTTCGCTCTCACAATCGCGGAACTGGAAGAACTCGAGAACTATTAGCTGAAGAATAAAATCCGTTTTGTGTGTCTGTGGTACAATCAGAAAGAGATTGGCTGTAATATACGATGCATGTTGTTCTCATTTGTAGTCATAATACAACAAATGATATTTGGACTAGCGAAAGAAAGAACTGCAACACCCCGGAATAAAAAACAAAACACACACACACACACACATTCTAAATCGCTGCAGGAGCATTTCAATAAGCATTAGAGGTAGCGTTACATGTACGTAGGAAAATTAAGACATGTTTAAAATTATTTAAGACCTAGAACTCAATACATCAGTGAATTTAAGACTTTTTAGGGCCTAAAGTTTAGATGTTGAAATTTTTGACTTTTTAAGGGTGCTTTCACTCTAGCAGTTTTGGTGCGCACCCGGGTTTGATTGACGTCAGAGTTTGGTTCGTTTGGATGATGTGAACGTTGTCTTCCGAACTCGGGTGCGCACCCGCAAATCGTACCAGAGTCCACTTAAAAAGGGTGGTCTGGGATACGGTTCATGTGAACTCCGGTACGGTTCGCTGCTGATGTGAACGCAATCGTACTAAATCACGGAAGTGAACTGCTGGAAGATGACATATGATTTGATAAAAATGTGTGTTTGAATGTGTTTCAGTCATTTTCCGGGCGAGCGTGACTGACGTACTGCAGCAGAGAGCTGTAGATCTCATTTCTGCTCATCTTCAGCATTCTTTAGAGCATTTGCAGTACATTCACGGCAGATAGACGCAAGTACCATTACGTACTAAAGCTTTAGAAACAAAACCAACGGTTCAAAAACAAAAATATAAAAATTAGGTGAGCAACGCTATGCATTTTGCCACCTTCACGCTCGCTGTCGATACTAAGCAACCGGGTAAACAGCTGCTGCTTTGATGACGCAAACGCACCCTGGTTCGGACCCAGACAATATAATATGAACACAGTCGAGCGGGGGCAAGGGGAGGGGGAGCAATCGAACTCGGGTTTGGTCCAGGCAATGTGAAAGCACCCTAAGACCCCGTGGAAACCCTGAAATTACACATTTTTCATTTTTGGGTGAACTGTCCCTTTAAGATGAACAGAAAGCCAGTCGCATGACACAACTCTAATAAAAGACAGCTGAGGTTCTTTACAATACATATAGAGTATTAAACAATACTGAACTGAGCTGCTCTCAGAGAGCTCATTATCAGCTTCTTTCCCAGCCGAAAACATGCACTAGCAGCCAGAAAAATGAGCCAAACATACAGAATGGACTCAATTTGACCAGTTTTGTGCACTCAATCAATGGACTCTTAATCAGCTTGTATGGCGTGTTTGACTGAAGAGATAATGTAGCTTTGGATACAAGCTCTTAGTTGTACTCTGTGTCATCTTGGATTTTGACCAGCATAGAAACTTCATTCTTTGTGTATATGTGTGTGTGTATGTGTGGCCTCACCATCCTGCAGATGGCTTTGGTGTCTTCTGAAAACTTGTCGCTGTACTCCTCTTCCTCCTCCTGCACCCTCTTCTCCACTTCTTCCCTCTTCACTCGCTCTTTGCGAGCACGGAAAGGCGATCGGCCAGCGGTCATCTCATAGATCAGACAACCCAACCCCCACCAGTCTGGACTCATGCTATACCGCTCGTTATTGATCACCTCTGGAGCTGTCCGTTAATACAGTTTGAGTTCATCAATCAATAAACATTTCAATGTTTCATATTGCCATGAATAGATATCTAGTAGGACTGAGTGGTGCAGCTAAAAACAAATCTCGATATTTTTCAGCCTTTCGATTATATTTGGTATATACTAGCGTTCAAAATGTTGGGGTCTGGAAGATTTTTTCTTTTTTTTTAAAGAAGTCTATTATGCTCACAGAGGCTGCATTTATTTGATCAAAAACACTGTAAAACAGTAATATTGTGAAATTGTATTACAATAAAAAAGATTTTTTACTATAGTAATATATTTTAAAATCTAATAATTTATTTCTGCTGAATTTTCAGCATCATTACTCCAGTCTTCAGTGTCACATAATCCTTCTGAAATTATTCTAATATGCTGTTTGGTGCTCAAGAAAAAAATTATAATTATTATCAATGTTGAAAACAGTTGTGTTGCTTAATATTTTTGTGTAAACCATGAGGATTTTAATGAATATTCTTTGATAAATAGAAAGTTCAAAAGAACAGCATTTATTTAAAATAAAAATCTTTTGTAACATTTTAAAATGTCTTTTGATCAATTTAATGCATCCTTGCCATTAAAAAGTATGAATTTCTTTAAAAAAACAAACAAACAAAAAAACCTTTGAATGGTGCTGTAAATCAATACATTCAATACTAAAAATGCATTAAAAAAGTTATGATTTATTCATAAATGAGAGATGCTATTTTGCTTCAATTTTAAATCGTCTGCAAAATCATGAATATTTTACACATTTATAAATCAATACAGCTAAATATCATTACCCATATAGCCCACAGTCCCCACTCGACCACGGATCTGTTCTCCATCAGGCACTTTAATGGCCAGTCCCAAGTCTGAGATCCGGATATGACCTGTAGGGATAGTGAGGGAGTAGTAGCAAACAAACCAGAACAAGTTAATTTAAGTTAATTTATTGTTATATTTCATAATTTATTAAACTTTAACTGATATTTATATATATATTTTATATTTATATAAAATGTAATTTATATATTTTGACATTGGGGCTATAATTAAAGATTTATTAATATGGCAACTTAGGGCCTTATTTTAACAAAGTGCTAAGTGCACTTAGGGCGTGTCCGAATCCACTTTTGCTAGTTTAAAGACAGAAAAAAAAAGAAGAAAAAAAAAATCGTCGGCGTGCCAGGCTCATGGTCTAAAAGGGTTTCCCTTATTCTCTTAATGAGTCATGGGTGTGTTTTGGGCGTAACATGAAATAAACCAATCAGAGTCTCATCTCCCATTCCCTTTAAAAGCCAGTTGCGGATTCACTATTTACATGGCGGAATTTGCAAGCAGAAAGACTGAACACTTCTCCAGAGAGGAATCCTTTGATTTTTTTATATTTAAAAATGTTTGCGTGCTGCTGCGTCCCTGTGTGTGTAAAAAGCAGAGTGTACGCATGTTGTGCACATTACTAACGCGCCCTTTAAATAACACAAACAATACTGCGCTATTGACTTTAGACCAGGTTTCAGTTGGTCAATGGCGCAGTCGATTTCAGTTCTCAAAATCCGCTTGTTAAGTCATGACGTAAGGAACGCTGTTTCTGGGTCCAAGCCTGAAACTCGTTTCACACTATTTATTCAAATTAAACATCAAACATTTAAAAAAGTTAAAGATTTTAAATACTTACATTCTACACAACAGTCTCTGTGCTCACAGTGTCACAAACATTAATATTTTAACGATTTATAAAAGATGAATCACTGTCTGGCCATCTGGAATTTTCGTATGGAGATAAAGAAAATTTTTTTTGTAGTATTACACCATATTGTGTGTGTATATTAGCACCGTTTGTTGTTTTTCTTGTGGTATGAGATTCCATTTGGACCCAGAAGCTCTGCCGCGTGACGTCAGACTTAACAACCGGATAGCAACGCACCAACTATGCGCCTCGTTTGCACCTCTTTTTCAGACTGCACAAATGGGTGCACATACATTTGTGCACATGCATTTGCTATTTAAACAACGTGGCGCAGGACGTGAAAATGATAATGGCGTTGGGCTGAAATTTGCAAAAAACACTTGTGTTGCGCCTGGTGTCGCATTGCTCCCTTAGTCATTGAAATCAATAAAAATAAATAATGGAATTTATCCATACATAAATACATTTTTGAACAATCATCTTACACATGCTACACTTTTTTCTTCTGTCTTTTGTGTGAACTAATAAAAAACAACAACAACTTTGGTATCAGATGGAAGCCAGTATCGGGAAAGAAAAAAAGTGGGATCGGTACATCCCTAGACCAAATCCAATATAAATTTAATGTCAATGCAATGTCACATTTAGCTCATTTGAAAGAAAAACTGATTTCTTAACTTACCATTATCATCTAAAAGTATATTCTCTGGTTTTAAATCCCTAGAATGAAAGAAAGCAAAAATTTTCAAATTCATTATCATTTTATGAGGATGGGTGTATTTGAGGATAGTGTAGTCACACATTGGTTCCTGCCCACCTGTAGACGATAGACTCTCTGTGCAGGTGATCTAGACCACAGCAGATCTCGGCACCATAGAACTGCACACGGTCCTTCTCGAAGCCTGGGGTTCCCATGTTATAGATGTGAAACTTCAGATCACCACCGTTCATTATGGTCAGCACCAGACACAGGGCATCTTTGGTCTCATATGCGTACGCTAAACTAACCTGAGAGAAGAGGATGAGCAGAATTTTTTTTTTGACCTTTTTAAGTATACAAGCTGTTAGCTAGTCTTTATTAGACAAAAAATATTGGACAGAGACAGGAAGGTACTGAGGAATATGCATTTGAGCCTTTATTGCCTGGCCACTTGTGAATGGAACCCCCAAGATGGATGTTTATACCAGGTGTAAACATGACCAGAGTAAAGGGAGGAAAAGAGATGATAGATAACAGATAAATGAACGAATCCACTTACCACAAACCTGCTGTTGACCTTCTCCAGAATCTGTTTCTCATTTAGAGCCATGGCCTCCCCCTTTCTCTTCTTTATCCTTTTCTTCTCAAGCTTTTTACAAGCATACATTTTACCTGTGGCTCTCACCTGGCACGCACACACCTGGGCAGGGATGGACATATATTATCACCACATATATACACACACACACACACACACACACACACACAACATGCACGCACGCACGCAAACCTTGTGACCAAACTCTAAAGTGATAGTTCACACCAAAATTGAAATTCTATCATTTACTCATTTTTATGTTGTTCCAAACCTGTATGAATTTATTTCTTCTGTTGAACTAAAAAGAAGATATTTTGAAGAATGTTGGTAACCAGCCAGTTGATGGTAGCCATTGACTTCCATAATATTTTTCATACTATGAAAGTCAATGGCTACTGTCAATTATCTGGTTACCAACATTCTTCAAAATATCTTCTTTTTAGTTCAACATAAGAAATAAATTCATACAAGTTTGGAACAACATAAGGGTGAGTAAATGATGACATCATTTTTGGGTGAACAATCACTTTAGAGTTTGGTCACAAGGTTTGGCGGGTAAATTTTTTTTTAGCAGTCCATTGTCATAGTGTAGCACAGCCCACGCAAGTCACTTTAAAACCAAGAAGCTTTCTATTGGTCAAAAGTGGTGAATTCGCATGACCAACGCATGAAAAACTACACACCTGCGCACATAAGTATTCATATGCGCTTGCCTATGGACTAAACACTTGATGCTTTATGTGCACGCCGTCACCATTCTCACAGATTCAAGTTTTTTGAAATATCCAAGTTTGTGTTTTCAAGGCACCAAACACTGATGCCTTGCAAATTAACGGCCAGAATGCATTACAAGTTTTCTATTTTAGTTGAAGATGATGTTGTGTAATTGGCCCAAAAAGTAAATAATTAATGAATTTTCACAACTGAAATGAATCAATAAAAAACTTAATTTAGCTGGACATTTTTTTCTAGAGCTGTTGTACAGCCAAAACAATCTCTCTTTCATTAACTTCCTATTATCACTGTAAAGCTGCTTTGAAAAAAATCTGTATTGTAAAAAGCACTATATAAATAAAGGTGACTTGACTTTTACCAACACAACTTTTAATTTACGAGAAACTTCTGCTCACACAGATTCCTATTGAAATGACTGAATTTGCTCGTGAAATTTTGCAGAGCAATGTTAAATGTCACCCCACCTTTACAAGATAGCATCTTAACTGAAACATCAAAAAATGGTTGATTTGCTCTGCAAAATTTTGTGGGTGAAATCCAATTAGATTGGGAGTTTTGCGTGAGGGTGAAAAAGTTTAAGTTGGTTGCGCAAATTCATTGCGTTCACCAACAAAATGCTGCTTCGTTTGAAAGTGACTTCATACATTGCAACACCATTGACTTTTTTTCCATCATAGACCTTTTTTTTGCGAAATGTCACTAATTTAACTGCCCCAGCAACTCTGCACAGCACACAAATAATGCTCTTTATGCGAGTTGGACAGGAGACTGACTCAAAACTGATTCCAAAAGAGTTTGATGTTAGCATGTTGCTAAGGTAATAATAGCAACAACTGAATAGACAATTGTGGTTATTGAGTGGAACAATGATATAATCATCAACTATTCTTTTAGTTCTATCTTTCAAGCTTTCTAAGCTTGTTGCAATGCATTCTGGGACTACCTTATCTACAATGAGGATACATGCACTGCTTATTTACTGTTTGGCCAAAATAAGGCCCCTAAAAAGATGGTATGATGTTGCTGCCTATATTTCAACAGCCTTTGTGTCAGGAACACACTTGTCCACAATTACTGTCTAGGTAGGCAGCTCACTGGGTTTTTTAATACAGAGCAAACGAGGAAATATTTAGTAATATTTACACGCAGTGCAGGTCATCTCTTTTCACAATACCCTTACCTCTCCAAAGCCTCCTTTCCCCAGAACTCTATACTGCCGAAATGTGTCTTTTGTGATGGACTGTCTGGAAACGAAAGCATAAAATCTGATTTGAAACCAGCACAGACAGGAACCTGGCAATTTAACATTCAAATCCATTAATAAAACTAGGTTGAACACAAACTGCATTACAAGTTGTACAGAACATTACAATTATAAAGCACAGTCAATAAGAAACACATTTTCCAACTCATCTGTGAAACAAAGCCTTCACAGAATTGTGTTTGCAGAAAAAGTGGGAAGGAAATTTTTCATATCTGTTTTATGGGCCACTTAAATGTAAAGTTGACCAAAAGAGTTTATATCTAGCATAGACTTGGACGCTGCTAAGTAACTTGAACGTTTCATGACCCAAAAATGACAGTTTGCTTTCATGTGTTGAGCTGTTAACAATTACACTAACAAATAATTGAAATGGATTAGCGTCCGCACTGCCATAACAGCTGAATATGATTTAGCAATGAAACAAAAGCAGGACGTCTGGTTTTAGCAGAGCAAATAACTTCCCCCAGCAACCTAAAAGAATGAAATAGACAACTTTTAAGGTAGACTAAAAGGGTAAGAGGCAAAGAAAAAGGAGATAAAGTGTGTAACCAACCTTTCCAGCATTTTCCATTGGAGGAAGCGGTCGAAGTACATGCTGTTCTGATAGTCAGAGAATGGAGCATCACTTAAGTAGTCATGAAGAACTCTGTGAGATTTAAAACAGCATGGAGACTGTTAGACCATAAGCAGCACAGTTAGTATGGTTGACTGACTTCAGGTGAACAATGACACTATTTTCGATTAGAGCTGCTGTACAGATGTTGCATCATTGAATCGTTTTCCAGTTATTATCACTGTAAAGCTGCTTTGAAACAATCTATATTGATAAAGCGCTATATAAATAAAGATGACTTAAAGGGATAGTTCACCCAAAAAGGAAAATTACTCCAATATTCACTCACCCTCAAGTCATCCTAGGTGTATATGACATTCTTCTTGCAGACAAAAACAATCGGAGTTATATTAAAAATGTCCTGGCTCTTCCAAGCATTATAACGGCAGCCTAAAATGCAATGATGACGTCGAACGTAACGCAAGCGTTTTTTACTGCGGGAGGCATTACACTTTTATCGTAAGTTGAATACGGAAGGCGGTTCACCGGAAGCTCGAAATTTTACTTAATAACGCGTTAAATATGGATATTTTTTTTACACAAAGCATCGATTCGCTTCAGAAGGCCTTTATTAACACCCCGGAGCCATATGGATTACTTTTATAATGGATGGAAGCACTTTTTTGCATTTCACTGCCATTATAATGCTTGGAAGAGCCAGGACATTTTTTAATATACAGTAACTCTGATTGTATTCTTCTGAAAGAAGAATGTCATATACACCTAGGATGGCTTGAGGGTAAATTATGGGATACTTTTCCTTTTTGGGTTAACTATCCCTTTAACTTGACTTGTACACTGACAAAAATTGCAACAGTTGCAGAAGTAATGTTTGTTTCTTTAGGGATAAAAAAAATGTGTAAAATTATCAATATCCCAGAAAAACTACACAACCCTTAAATCTGCATACTGTCTTTTCTATATAGTTAGGTTTATGTTGAAAATAGTACAGTCAGTATGTGAAAGGTGGCCAGATTGCATACAATTTCCAGTGGATTTTTGAAGTATTTTGGGCAAATCTTGCCCCCAATTATTGTTACAGCTTGTCCCAATTATGGCAATGCTTACTACATACTACATACCCTACAGTTAGGGGTCAGTAAGGTTTTTTTTTTTCTTCAAAGAAATTAATAGTTTTATTTACCAAGAAAATATATAAATTGATCAGAAGTTACAGTAAAGACATTTACAATGTTACAAAATATTTCTATTTCAAATAAATGTTCTTTTGAACTTTCTATCCATCAAAGAATCCTGAAACATGTAATCATGGTTTCCACAAAAATATTAAGCAGCACAGCTGTTTTCAACATTGATAAATGTTAATCTTAATCTTAAGTTTTTATTTAAAAAATGTTTCATCTATATACATAATATTTTAATACAAATCTAAAAATACCACAAGATATCTACAACAAGAACAGTTGGGGCCAAGGTTAAAGCATTTGAATTTGCTTAGTTTAAGAGCAACAGACGTCCAGGTGTTTACAAGCGTATTTGCATTTGTCTTACTGGCGACAGTCACTGAAGATCTCCTTGCAGGGGCTCAGTTCTAGATTTTCTCTGCATCTTTCAGCAAGACCTTCAGCAACATCCACACACTCAGAGGACTGTCAGAGAAACAACATGCTCTGATTACAGATGCCCACTGAGACATTTAAGATCCAAAATTAACACACACACGCACGCACGCACGCACACACACACACACACACACACGCACACGCACACACACATGCACGCACACACACAAAGTAAAGTTAAACCAAATCACACCTGCTTGGTGAGAAACTTCTTGATGATCTCATCTCCTCGGCTCTTCCTCTTCTCATCTGGTGCCACCTCGTAGTCCTCCTAAATGACCAGATGCAAACAAATTAGTTTCAACAAGTACTCACAACTACTGAACATTGAGACAAACAAGCCATGACATAATCCAAAATATAAAATGACACCTTATAACTAAATGTACTTAATTTAGAAGTAAATGAAATAACTTGCACATAAAAATGCTAAATTGCAGTTTCTGGGGGTCAGGGAGAACAGGTTTTTAATTTAAGTCGTCCACTGAGAAACAAAATTGGGTTTACAAGTTCCGAGCTCTTCCTGTGTTCTAAGTTTTTAAAGTTCATACCATAGTTCACTCAAAAAGGAATCTATAATTTACTCACCCTCAAGTTGTTCCAAACCTGTATGAGTTTCTTTCTTCTGCTGAACACAAAAGAAGATATTTTGAAGTACATGGGTATCCATTTTGATGGGCCCCATTGACTTACATAGTATGAAAAAAAAACCAAAATGGAATTCAATTGGGCCTAACTGTTTGGTTACCGACATTCTTCAAAATATCTTCTTTTGTGTTCAGCAGAAGAAAGAAATACATACAGGTCCCCCAAGTGAGTAAACGATGACAGAGTTTTCATTGTTGGGTGAATAATCCCTTTAAGATCAAACTGATTTGAACTGAATTATACACACTTCACTCTCAGAGTTATTTCAGATTTATATGCCCATCATGACACCTGACATTTTGAAAAATGTTTTTGCATATTAGTTTTTTTTCCCATTCAATGAAAGTCATTATTTTTGACCCCACTGACTTTCATAGTATGGACAAAAACAACTGAAACATTCTTCAAAATATCTTCATTTGTGATCCACAGAATAAAGAAAGTCATACGGCTAGGTTTGGAACGACGACTAAATGATGACAGAATCATCATTTTTGAGTGAATTATCCCTTTAATTCAGCAATAATACATTAAAGAAAAATTGTATTTGGCAATCTGGTTGTTATTGTTAACTAAAACAAAACAAAAAAAAACTATTAAAATTAGTTTTCATTAATTCAAATAAAGCAACAATAAAATATAAATAGATAAAATACATCAACTTATTTTATTTTGGTTAGTTGCCAAGTCACCATTTCGAATTCGAATTAGTGTTTTTGAAAATAGGCTCATTTTCCAACTCCCCTAGAGGTAAACAGTTGAGTTTTAACGGTTTCGAATCCATTAAGCCGATCTCCGGGTCTGGCGGTAGCACTTTTAGCATAGATCATTGAATCTGATAAGACCGTTAGCATCTCGCTCAAAAAATGACCAACGAGTTTCGATATATTTCCTATTTAAAACTTGACACTTCTGTAGTTACATCGTGTACCAAGACCGGCGGAAAATGAAAAGTTGCGATTTTCTAGGCCGATATGGCTAGTAACTATACTCCCATTCCTTGGATATTACATACAATTTATTCCTGTCCAAGTAGGTTTTTTATGGTCATTATAAGCTGCAACATGGACCAGACTTTATGTATTAATCAAAGATCTAGTCACGTGAGACTAATGTGGATCAGACTTTGTGCCGATACTCAAAAATCTTGAGACTAATGAAACCGAGCCAGACAGAGCTTATTCAACACTGGAAAAAAGAAACTACATCCAGTGAGTTCACCATTACTGATGGTATCCGATTCTATATGCTGAATGAGGAAGAGGCATCATGTAATTGAGTCTGCGAGTGATTACACAATGAATGAGCTCCACAGTCTGGCACGTCCTTTCCCTTAGGGCCGTAAATGAGCCTATGTGTGTGTGGTAGGGGGGTAATACTTGATGACACCCTCATCAACACTCTCTCCAGCACTCGTGCTCTGTGGATCCTATTACGCAAGACTCTCCATGACCACCTGCCCCCCTCTCAGTTCCATCTTGAATGATGTAAACACATACACAAATGATCTCGTACCCACAACGAAGCATATGTACCCACAAATAGGTTTTCGGACATATCACGTGTCCGCACTCGCGTCACACGGCCCTGCTGTAGAGTACGAAAGGCACATACACATATGCTTCACGACCGCACACACATGCTTCATGAAGCCCACCGTGTGACTTCAGGTTGCTTGGTAACCAGCCAGTCAACACGGCAGGATTCCATAAGGTCCTGGAGCGCCACGGCACGGCCCAGCAGCGTCACTAAATACATTGAACGTCATTACATAGTGGGGGACTGTGTGTGTGTGTGTGTGTGTGTGTTTGTGTGTGTGAGAGTGCATACTGCGCCTTGACACATACAGAATGATTTCCATTCCACTTAACACATTTGGCAAATCCTTCAGTGGAAGATTGCCGTGAGTAGTGGTGGAAGAAAAGAATGTTACATGGAATGTTCAGAGTTCAATAGAAGTCAAGTTCTATTGAAATAATTTCAACTAGTCATACTCATTGTGGAAGCTCAAACATGCTTGCGTAACACGCAAGAACAAACCTCATTGGTTCTCTTGATCTTCCATTGACCATATTTGATGAGCTCCATGTATGTGCGTTGATCAATGATCATATGAGAATAAAAGACACAATTAAATCTGTTCATCATATAAAGAGATTGTGTCTTTTCAGATCTAGATCAAACTGCTAAATTTATATAGATTACTTACGATGTCTTTATGAAGTGTAAAAGTTTTGGTGGAATGGAATTTCAATAGAGAGACAGAAATCTGTCATCTTTTGTGTTTCAAGGAACGAATGGGTTTAGAACAGCATGGGTTTAGAGGGCGAGTAAATGATGACAGAATTTTCATTTAATACAAAAATCACAAATGTAAAGCCAGTATTTCTGTTAAAGCACTTAAATACTTTTTTATTGTTTTCATGGATGTCCAAAATATTTTTAAAATCCCCCCTAAATCGTTGAATTGTTTAAATCATCTATTTTGAGGTGGAACTACTTCTCTAGTCGTCTGAACCCCTGAAAAACAAACTACCCAAGATCAGACAAGAATCCTGAAAAAAAAGTGATCATTTTACAAAAATATTAAGCAGTACAAAAGTTTTCAACATAGTTAATGAGAAGAAATGTTTCTTGAGCAGCAAATCAGCATATTAGAATGATTTCTAAAGGATCATGTGACAATGAACACTGGAGTAATGATGCTGAAAATTAAACCATCACAGCAATAAATTACATTTTAAAATATATTAAAATAGAAAACAGCTATTTTAAATTATAATATTTTTTCACAATATTAAAGTTTTTACTTTATTTTTGATTAAATAAATCCAGCTTTTGTGAGCATTAGAGACTTGTTTAACAAACAATAAACATATTTACTGACCCCAAACATTTGAATGTTAGTGTATTTTTTGTTATTAATAATAATAATAATAATAATTGTATAATTAAATAATTATATATTTCACAGTGATGTGTAAAAAAACCTCACTGGATTATTACAATATTTGGAAATGTATTTTGGAAAATTTAAATAGACATTTAACCTAGACCTAATTAACACTAAAGCAAGGAGCAGGTTATAAATGTTATTCTAATAATCATGAATAAATTACTATTTCTACAGGGTTTATGTAAATATATATTATATCTAAAATCTAATATCGTGACAGCCCTAATATATATATATATATATATATATATATTAGTGGTGGGCCGTTATCGGCATTAACGTGCTGCGTTAACGTGAGACTCTTATCGGGCGATAAAAAAAAAATATCGGCGTTAATCTATTCTCAAATTTGGGTTGGGAGCTGGGTCTATACTACGCAAGCTATGATGACTTTCACCTTGATAGTCTAGCGCGGATGTATACCTAGCCGAATTGCACTGTAGGGGGCGAGAGAACGAGTCTTCGAACCTGTGTGTATGCCTACTGAAACGATACGACACTCCTTTTCTACAGTATCGATACCAGCCGCGCTCTCCTCTCCGACCGACAGCGAGTTGACACGCACCCGCCTCCTCTCATTCAGTCAGTTGACCCTCTGAACACGGCGAACGCGTGTTCTGCTGAATTTAGCGTGTTAGTATTGGTGTGACCGGTCTGAATTTTGCGCGGGGTTGCACATAACGTTAATTCTACTAATTCCCGCAGATTTCGCGCTCGCATCAGAAGCGCGCACACACATACCGTAATAAAGCCGCCTCTGACATTCAAGGGCAAAAATGAGCTCCTTTTTCCAGCTTATTAATGGTCAAATACATTCAGAAATGTCTCAAATCCCATCTTGGTGAGTTTTAAAATAAACATAGTCGTAACCAGCTCACAGGAACAATTTTTGGGATCCATGCGTGCGTCAGGTCTTAAAGGGACAGAAGTTATTTATTATTCAAACTACAAAAAGACAAGCGATCACTTACGAGCACACATATTCTGAATGCCTTCGGCAGAATTCAAATGAGCCATTTTAATCTAGATTAATTCCAAGATTACAGTGAGATTAATCTAGATTAAAAAAAATTATCTCTGCCCACCACTAATTTATATATATATCTATATACTCACCTAAAGGATTATTAGGAACACCTGTTCAATTTCTCATTAATGCAATTATCTAATCAACCAATCACATGGCAGTTGCTTCAATGCATTTAGGGGTGTGGTCCTGGTCAAGACAATCACCTGAACTCCAAACTGAATGTCAGAATGGGAAAGAAAGGTGATTTTAGCAATTTTGAGCTTGGCATGGTTGTTGGTGCCAGACGGGCCGGTTTGAGTATTTCACAATCTGCTCAGTTACTGGGATTTTCACGCAAAACCATTTCTAGGGTTTACAAAGAATGGTGTGAAAAGGGAAAAACATCCAGTATGCGGCAGTCCTGTGGGCGAAAATGCCTTGTTGATGCTAGAGGTCAGAGGAGAATGGGCTGACTGATTCAAGCTGATAGAAGAGCAACTTTGACTGAAATAACCACTCGTTACAACCGAGGTATGCAGCAAAGCATTTGTGAAGCCACAACACGCACAACCTTGAGGCGGATGGGCTACAACAGCAGAAGACCCCACCGGGTACCACTCATTTCCACTACAAATAGGAAAAAGAGGCTACAATTTGCACGAGCTCACCAAAATTGGACAGTTGAAGAGCGGAAAAATGTTGCCTGGTCTGATGAGACTGCCTGGTCTTCTGTTGAGACATTCAGATGGTAGAGTCAGAATTTGGCGTAAACAGAATGAGAACATGGATCCGTCATGCCTTATTACCACTGTGCAGGCTGGGGGTGGTGTAATGGTGTAATGGTGTGGGGGATGTTTTCTTGGCACACTTTAGGCCCCTTAGTGCCAATTGGGCATCGTTTAAAAGCCACGGCCTACCTGAGCATTGTTTCTGACCATGTCCATCCCTTTATGACCACCATGTACCCATCCTCTGATGGCTACTTCCAGCAGGATAATGCACCATGTGACAAAGCTCGAATAATTTCAAATTGGTTTCTTGAACATGACAAAGAGTTCACTGTACTAAAATGGCCCCCACAGTCACCAGATCTCAACCCAATAGAGCATCTTTGGGATGTGGTGGAACGGGAGCTTCGTGCCCTGGATGTGCATCCCAAAAATCTCCATCAACTGCAAGATGCTATCCTATCAATATGGGCCAACATTTCTAAAGAATGCTTTCAGCACCTTGTTGAATCAATGCCACGTAGAATTAAGGCAGTTCTGAAGACGAAAGGGGGTCAAACACAGTATTAGTATGGTGTTCCTAATAATCCTTTAGGTGAGTGTATATATATATATATATATATATATATATATATATATATATATATATATATATATATATATATATATATGGTAAATGGACTGCATTTATATAGTTATATAGCTTTTTAACAGACCTACGGCCATCCAAAGTGCTTTACATTTGCCTCACATTCACCCATTCACACACCGACGGCGGTGTCAGCCATGCAAGGCGCCATCCAGCTTGTCGGGAGCAGCTGGGGTTAGGTGTATTGCTCATGGACACCTCGGCACTTGGTCAGGTGGAACTGGGGATCGAACCACCAACCTTCCGGTTTGTAGACAACCTACATGAACCACTGAGCCACAGCCACCCCATATATATATATATATATATATAAGTGGTGGGCATAGATAATTTTTTTTAATCTAGATTAATCTCACTGTAATCTTGGAATTAATCTAGATTAATCTAGTATGATGGAAAAGGGAGCTAATTTTTGCACTTGTATGTCAGAGGCGGCTTTATTACGGTATGTGTGTGTGCGCTTCAGATGCGAGCGTGAAATCTGCGGGAATTAGTAGAATTAACGTTAAGTGCAACCCCGCGTGAAATTCACACCGTTCACACCAATACTAACACGCTGTCATATCGATATGATAGAAAATGAGTATCATATCGTTTCAGATATTTCATTATCGATACATATCGAAATATGGATATTTTTGACAACACTAGTAGGCATACATACAGGTTCGAAGACTTGTTCTCTCGCCCCTATAGTGCAATTCGGCTTGGTATACACCCACGCTAAACTATCAAGGTGAAAGTCATCATAGCTTGCGTAGTATAGACTCAACCCAACTTTGAGAATAGATTAACGGCGATATTTTTTTTTATATCACAGCACGTTAACGCCAATAACGGCCCACCACTAATATATATATATATATATATATTATATATATTATATACTGAAGGTTCTTTGTGAGGTCAGGTACTGATGTTCGACGAGAAGGCCTGGCTCGCAGTCTCAGCTCTAATTAATCCGAAAGGTGTTCTGTTGGGTTGAGGTGTATAAGTCAGTCAAGTTCCTCCACACCAGACTCGCTTATCCATGTCTATGGACCTTGCTTTGTGCACTGGTGTGCAGTCATGAGTACCAAACTCGAATGTGCTGTGGCAAAAAAACAATGTTTATTTTTTTAGTTTCGATGTCGATTTTTTACAACTCTTGCAGCGACAGAAAAGGCTTAAACCAATCACATACAAGGAAACAAACCAATCACATACAAGGAAACAAAGGTGACGGAATGTCCAGTTGATGTCATTAGCTATTCAATCAACATTAACCATTGCCAGGTATCGCATTTCTCATGAGATTACAGCTGTAGTTGTGTTTGCCCACTGTAAACTACAGACAACGATAACATAACCTTTTGAGTTAAAACTCATTGATTTTTTTCTAAATCTAATTGTTTCCGCGACTATGGAAAGTGAATGTGTTTCCATCAGTTCAACTGTGGCACTTAAATGTTTACATTGTGACTGAACTGGAAACATAGCTGCTCGGGAACCATCGATTGGTTCCTGAAGTTTGTGGTTGGTCTCGTCAGATGCGGTGCTACCGTCTCTGGAGGAGCTCCTCAAATTGCCCCACGGACGTTCGAAAGTAAGTGCGGAACCGGCCATGATAAAGTTGTAGCTCCTGTACAAGATTAGCATACTCCCCTTCAGACTCTGTTCTTTTAAGACTGTTCTTTTCGGTCCTTTAAATAAAATGAAAATCTCATCTTCACTGAATGAGGAAGTGTCCGTGTTTTCTCAGCTGTTCGCCGTGAATGTTTTGGAATGTTGGAGCTCTCACACGTCACAGGCGTCGCAAATTCGTGTCGCAGCTGATGTGAATGGTTTTGAAGCGAACTATTCGCACACTAAATATTCGCTTTTCCACTTTGTTTTTTCATTATGCGTCCAGTGTGAAAGGGCCTTAAACCTTGTGGAAAGCCTTTCCAGAAGAGTTGAAACGGTTATAGCTGCAAAGAGTGGGCCAACTCCATATTAAACCCTACGGATTAAGAATGGGACGTTCATGTGCATGTAAAGGCAGGCGTCGCAAAACTTTTGGCGATATAGTGTATGTGTCATTCTGCAGAAAATGAATATTGGAAGCAATTGACTACAGAAGACAACTACAGGTGCTGATCATATAATTAGAATATCATCAAAAAGTTTATTTATTTCTCTAATTCCATTCAAAAAGAGAAACTTGTATTTTGTATTCATTCATTACACACAGACTGATATATTTCAAATGTTTATTTCTTTTAATTTTGATGATTATAACTGACAACTAAGGAAAATCCCAAATTCAGTACCTCAGAAAATTAGAATATTACTTAAGACCAATACAAAGAAAGGATTTTTTTTTAAATCTTGGCCAACTGAAAAGTATGAACATGAAAAGTAGGAGCATGTGTCTCTGCCGCTCAGTCCCGCCCTCGGTTCGTCCCCTCTGTCTCCGCTGGGCTCTTCCCACTTTTCCAGCATTTTTCAGATATTGCCAGTGGGTAGAGTTAAGCTCTGAGCAGGGGTTTAGTCAGTAAAATACACACTAAATAATGCCACTCTAGGCAAGTTTTCACTTAAACACAGTCAGCTATGTTTTAAGTGAACATAAACAGTCTAGAAAGAAAACGGATTTGTAACAGTATAATGGATCCGTGTGTCAGGTATTAAAGTGACAGCAGCCTAATATACCTACTGCCAAATTATGAGAAAATATTAAAAGGTCTATATGGCAGTTTTTCCCCATGGTATCAATGTCAAAATTGTGGCCAGTGAAAATGCTGAGTGGCAAGTAACTTTGGAAAACCACTAGCCACAGTGGCTGGTGAGCAGAAAAGTTAATGTCAAGCCCTGCTTGTGGCTATACTTGTAAAACAATGTTTATTGTCATGTTTATTCCCTGGTTTCAAGTACTTCCATTGTAAGCACTTTACTGGAACAGTAATTTTTGCTGGGTACATGCCAATGTTATTTTTTGCGGTTATCGTACCACAAATGCTGTTGGTAGAAGTTCAATCTGTACTGAACCCAGAAAACATCTTTTTATACTGACATGTTTTTTTATATTTTAAACTGTTGAAGATGACAGTGACATTAAGAAAGGGGACACGGCTTAAATTGTGCTTTCTCTGCCATCTTTTGAATGAGAAATTATGGAATTTACAGGGGAATTTGCTATGCCTGCATGTTAAAGGTCACCGCATGGAAAAAAGCAGCAAATACAAACACTCACAATCTCACACACACACACACACACACACACACACACACACATACACGCACGCACGCTGGGTTTGCATGTTTTATGGGGACTTTCTAACGATATAAAGATTTTTATACTGTACAACCTGTATATCCTATCCCCTAATCCTAACTCTACCCCTAAACCTACCCATCACAGAAAGCTTTCTGCATGTTTACATTGACAAAAAAAGCTGTTTACCTTATGGGGACCAAAAAATTACCCCACAAGGACAAGGATTTCAGATATTGCCATCCCGGTGGGGACATTTTGTCCCCATAACGAAGGGTTTACCAAGACCACACACACATATACAGAGAGAGAGATCCAATCATAATAGTGGCTTGAGAACAGACCTACGCCAGCAGCTCTGAATGGTACAGTAGAGCTACCAGGATAAAACAAATGGCGGGCTGCCTCTGACACAGGGGAACTGGGCCAATCTGATTTGTGCGATAACATCGGACTATTCCGCCTCCACCGAGATGGAAAAACAAAACCCGGACCAAAAAGGTCATCGGCATACACATTTCATTTGTCTTTGTGTACACTCAAACCTAAATAATGTGTGAGGAGGTTTCTCACAATAAAGTTCTTGTGCTTCTTTCCTTCTGTCACACACACAGAGATCTCACACAGAGCAGACACAGACAGTGCCGTCTAACTTGCCACAACAATTGAGATCCCGCTACTTTCTGACGTCAGAGCAGGCCTCAACCCCCCACCACCACCACCACCACCCCCGGGCTCTTTCCTTATGGTGGCTCGCACAAACACGCACATGCACATTTGCTGCCGGCAGAACATATGCGTACATGCATCAAACACATTAAAGTATTTTCAGTTCAGTGCATATGTGTTTACATTCAATTTGTTATTCAAAGCAGAATCCAGAACTAATTTTGATGAGTGTCAGGTCATAAAGGGAACTTTTTCTTCTTCTTTTTGACTTTAGAATTGTTTAAATGGCTAAAATCTCACACAGCTAAGAGTATGCAGAGTATTTCACCCTATAAATCAAAACAAATATTGAAAAAAAGAAAAGAAAATAATAATAATAATAATAATAATAATAATAATAATATTATATAACTTTTTAGGATCATTAGGATTGCTTTTTTTCCCCTTCTTAATTTTTTTTGTTGCCTTATTTTCATGAGAATTAGTTGAATTTTACCCCGATTCTCACTACCATATTCTTCTGGGTGCTTTATTTCTTGAGCTTGTTTGTAGTTATTTTCATTTTTTATTTTCATCTGTAATACAATAATTCAAGTTATTCTGTTCTCATACAATGATTTTTAAATTAAAATCAGCATACTACAACATATACATGTACTATCATAAACATTTTAAATTATATGCACTACTGTCCAAAAGTTTGGAGTCAGTAAGATTTTTGTGACAGTCCACAAAAATATTAAGCAGCACAACCATTTTCGACATAAGAGCACAAGAGACTTCTTTCAAAAACATTTTACAGACCCCAAACTTTTGAATGATAGTGTTTATGTATTTTTTTGGGCACTAAGAATTGTGAGGTCCTATTTTATTTCTAATGACTCTAAAATAAGCTTTTATTTACTTTTTATGTACTTTATTTACAAAATATTATTTGGGGTAAAGCACAACTTGTCCATTCTCTGTGTGATACACCCAAAGGTAAATTCTCCAAACAAGGATGATTTATTTAAATGGAAATAAGTGTTCATATATGCACAGTTAATGATAACTATTTTACCTTTCTTAAACTAGTGTATTCAATCTATTAAGAAAATCAACTAAATGCAATAAATCACTCCTAACATTGATATTTGTAATACATTTTGTTAGATTGTAATACATTATTTCACAAGAATCTCCAAATTAAGGAAAACCCCATTAAAGTGATAGTTCACCCAAAAATGAAAATTAGCCCATAATTTACTCACCATATGACATTCTTCTTTCAGACGAATAAAATCTGAGTTATATTACAAAAGTCCAGGCTAATCCAAGCATTAGAATTGGATTCATAGTTGCTCTGTTTTTGAAGTCCATAAAAAGTGCATCTGCCCATCAAATAGCGTGCTCCACACGGCTCTGGGGTGTTAATAAAGGCCTTCTGAAGCGAATCGATGTGTTTGTGTAAGAAACATACCCACATTTAAAACTTTATCAAGTAAACTTTCGACCGACCGCATTCCCTGTTCAATTTATGGAAAAATTTTTGAAAGTTCCCCTGTCGATCGAAAGACTAACGCGACCAGGTACGCTCGTCATGACGTCACGTACGCATCTTGAGTTTCACTTTCAACATTCAACACTTTTCCACTTAAGGCGGTCGACCGAAAGTTTACTTGATAAAGTTTTAAATATTAATATTTTTCTTACACAAAGGCGTCGATTCGCTTCAGACGGCCTTTATTAACACCCCGGAGCCGCGTGGAGCACGTTATTTGACGGACAGATGCACTTTTTATGGACTTTATGGATCAAATTCTAATGTTTGGATTAACCTGGACTTGTGTAATATAACTCAGATTTTATTTGTCTGAAAGAATACACATATACACCTAGGATGACTTGAGGGTGAGTAAATTATGGGCTAATTTTAATTTTTGGGTGAACTATCCCTTTAAGATGGTTAAATATTTGTTTAATGGCATCTTTTACTAAGTACTATGAATGAAGGGCAGTATCACCAATACCAATACTGCTACTGATGACTTTAACAAGCTCATTGCTTCTGCCTAAATTAATACGTGATGTTAGCTAAATGCATGATTTTTATTATCTTAAAACTGTGCATTTCTGACATATGGACATTCTTTTAACACAGTCACCTATGATAATAGATTGCTCTAAATTGCAGAAACATGCATTTTCTGTAGAACTGTTTTGAAACTACGTATTGTGAGAAGCGCTATACAAATAAAAGTGGGATGAACATTAAATGAAATGCAGGGAAGGAGACCAGAGGCATTTTTTAATGGATGCTTTTGTGGAAAAACAGCTTATCATATAATGATTCACCAGCCTATCGGCTAATCTTTAAGTTTTCCATTAAACATTTGTTTTGGATTTATCTATTTTTAGAGTTTACACAAAAAAAATGCTGTTTTATAAGAGAAGTCACAAACAACTTTGCAACATGTAGGATTCAGTTTACGACACTTCTCATTCCTTTCTATCGTATCCGCAAAACAGTGATTTACTGAAATTCAATGACGTCAAGGCTGTAATGTGTTTGGTTATCAAGGCACATGTAATCCTAGTTGCGCTTTCTCCAATTGTTAAAGCCATGGACCCTCATATCTCCCGATAATAAGACAATGGCTGCATCCGGAATCGCATACTCTCTTGAGCAGGTACTTATTTTGAATAAATAATTACTTCACGACCACTAAAAGAGTATGTTCTATCTAGTATGAATATAATCCGGACATACTACATTCACCATGATGTCATTATCAGGTTATCATTCAGGTCGGTTACATCGCTTCACTGCCATTCATAAATCCTCTCCTGTGGCCTCATGGGATAGTAAAGTGTCCATCATATGCACACTTCAGAATCTCGTCATAAATAGTCATCCGGGTGTTTGTTTTTTTGCCTACACTTTTGAGTACAGTGAATTTGGACATACATTTTTTGTCACATACTGTTTATCACCAACTATATAGTAGGGAAGTATGCGATTTCGGATGCAGCCCATCTCTGGTAACCCAGGGACGATTGTATGATGCTTTTATGTTTAGGACATTTTTGTTTTTTCAGACTTTGAGACATTCACATGCATCTCTGTAACACATCAGTAAAGCTTCTGCTATTCAGTTATACGGTGACACAGCACAAAGGTTTTTTGTTAAAATGAGGAGGCGAAAGTTCCAAGACTCAATAAACAAGATGAACACCTTTTCCATGTCCTAAAAAAAAGCACAAATATGCTGCCCCATGTTTTATGATGGTGACTTCCTGTCATGGGTTCAGGTTCCTGGGGTTCAGACTGTTTGGGGTCTATAGGGGTGTTGGAAAGACCAGACAATGGCCTCATTCAGTGACCACATGCCGGTACTGATATTTTGGGCTTTATTCCATGATAGCCAAGCTAGTCATGTGGGAGGCATGTTGTCCAGGCCAGTGGAACATTGGTGGAGGGGTTAACGAGAATCCTGAGAGAGTTTGAGCGGGCAAGATTTAGAGAGAAGATGAACTGCTTGAAAGAACCTGCAACTAAAAGCTGTTTTGATGATCTTTATTAGATTTATGTTCATTAGGTGCTTTCAGCGTTGGAGACATGTGTATGCGTAGCCTGACATACCATGGCGTCCAGAAGTTGGATGCATCGCTGCATCTCCGGTCGGGTCTCACAGTAAAGGCGGAACAGAAGTCTCCCGATGGGCTGCTTCTCACACAGGCTGAAGTAGTCCCGGTCTGAGACATGAAACAAAAGCAAAACTTTACAAAAGTGTGCTGTGGTGGTATCATGCTACAATGATTGAGGGTGACTTTGATATACCATGAAAAATATGTACTTTGCTGTTAATTGGAAAGGAAACTTAAAAAAAAAAAATTCTGTCATTCACTCACCCTCACACCTATATTACCATCTTCTGTGGAAGATAAAAGATTATATTTTGTCCATAAAATGAAAGGCAGCAGGGTCCAATCTTGTTTAGAACATCATTGACTTTTATTGCATGGACAAAACAGTTCTTCAAAATATTATGCGCAGAAGAAAGAAAGTCATACAGATTTGAAACAACCTGAGGGTGAGTAAATTACGTTATTTTCAATTTAGAGTTGGGGGGTGGGGTGGGTGAACTTTCTCTTTAAGTATGTATTAGCACATGCAAGTACTGGAACGCGATATACCAGCATTTGCATGTTAATGTTAGCATCCAGCTAAATTAATTACTTTAAAATTTCAGTAACACTTTACAATAAGGTTGTATTAGTTAATAGTTAAGGCATTAGTTAACATGAACTATCCATGAACAACACCTCTGTTCAGCATTAGTTCATCTTTGTTAAAGTTCACAGTGCATTAACTAATGTTAACAAGATTTTAATAATGCATTAGTAAATGTTGAAATTAACAATAACAAAAGATTAAAAATGTTTTATAAGTTAATTATTAAAACATTAAGGGCAGTTCATTATTAGTTCATGTTAACTAATGTAGTTAACTAATGTTAGCTAATGAACCTTATTGTAAAGTGTTACCAAAATGTCTTAACTTTATACATCTATAATTCTGCTTTAATATACACAACAGTTTGGGGTCAGTAAGATTTGTGTTTTTGAAAGAAATTAATACTTTTATTCAGCAAGGATGCATTAAATTGATCAAGAGTGACAGAAAAGGGATTTATTTATAATGTTACAAAAATATATCCATTTCAAATAAATGCTGTTCTTTTGAACAAAGAATCCTGAAAAAATATGATCATGGTTTACACCACAAATATTAAGCAGCACAATGGTTTTCAACATTGATAATAATAAGATATGTTTTTAAACAGCAAATAAGAGTATTATAATGATTTCTGAAGGATCATGTGATACTGAAGACTGGACTAATGATGCTGAAAATACAGCTTTGCTGTCACAGGAATAAATTACAATTAGAAATATATTCAAACAGAAAACAGTTCCTTTAAATTGTAATTATATTTATTTTTTAAATAAAATGTGAAAACTATTGCTAGGGTAACTTAAGTCAAGTTGTTCCTGTTAAACAATTAAAATAGTTGATTGATGACAGTCACTCCTTTTCATCTGTACATAAAAATCAGTAAAAAAAAAAAAAATTAATAGGGCACGATGTACTGTACTAATTTGATGGAATTTTATGTATTTTTTTTTTTTTTTTTTTTTTACAGCTGTTTTACCTGTATTCCGAATTTTGGACTTCATTGCGTTCTATTAGGGTTAACGGAAATTTCCGTAAAATTACTGGATAATGTTCAGGTAATAAGCTGGCAGTACTTTTTCTATTGTTTTACAGATTCATTTTTTACAGAGTAGCTCAAGAAATTGTGCACAATATTAGATCAAAAACATATTTGTTTGCATATTTAGCAAATCCACTGGGACAAATGTGGGTACCTTTGACATACTACTGTAATTTGGGACGCACTAATGCTCCTCTCACATTCGATTTCTCAGATAGTAAGCAAACTGGGATTCAGACAATGGCAATGTAAACTCAGAGATGACTAAACAATGCTGAACAGCAAAATGACATCACAGTAAGGGAAATTTGGCCAGGAGAACACCACAGCTGACAAGAAGCATGAAAATAACAGGAAGTTCATGAACAAGACAAGTTGAGTGTCGATACTTTACCGATGGTTTTGCTCAATTCTGTGCACTGACTGATATGAGGAAAACGAAGAATCTCCCTCCATTTTTTACTTCTTCCTTTCCGTTTTCCTCCTCCACCTAGATGGGGAAAAAAAGACAAAAGTAGACCTTAAAAAAACTTCAATCAACATCAATGTAAACAAAAAAAAGGGTTAACAAAAAAATCTTAAAGCCTGCTGTATCATATTTGATATCCAAGTTTCTAAGGCCTCTAAAATTATCAACATGATCAAAACTTTAACCCTGTTGTACACAATCTACAACATGCCTTCTGCCCTTGATAGTTTATTCTTTTTTAGCAGGTAAAATAACTTTTAGTATAATTGTAAAAATGTCCCCCTGATCATAAAACTAAGATGTATAATTGGGAGATGAGTGACAACTGATATTTGCATGCATTTAATGTTAGTAGTCTGTAGACAGCTATTACAAGCTATAAGAACTTGTCCATATATAAATAACAACATATGTTGTTTTGTATTTCGAATCGGCTTTGGCCGCGACTCTGGAAGACTTGGAGTTAAGCTTTTCTTTGAGAATAGAACAAAGAACGGCACTGAAGTCTTTCTTAAGAAAGGAAGATGTGTTCGGAGTTTTGCCGACCGGATACGGTGAAAGTTAAATCTATCAACTAGCTCTGCTTCACCTTCTTCGTTGCTCCGATTCCCCTCTGATTGAGCCCTGCCAATGGTGAGTTCCCAGACCCAACATCTTGATGTGGGTCTGGCTTGTCAGGCTAGGACAATAGTTGATATCCAATTGAATATGCTGATTTTGCGAATGCCGTTTCATGCTGTCTTTAAATGCCAGGATACTTTATGTGACCGCTAATTAGCTTTAAACCTCATGAAATCTCCTTGTGACTTTGAACATGTGCAGTGTAATAAAACATGTCAGCATCTGGTCTCTCAGCCTGAGAGTAAGTAAGCTCTAGTTAAAACGAGTGTGTCATTTCTGACGTCAACGCAGGTCAAAAATATGCATTCCCTCCCAAGAGAAAAGGGGAGCTTTTACAACAAACTATGTCACGCTCTGCAATAACTGTTTGCCTTTTGAAACATTCAAACTTATAGAGGCCAAAAAAAACAGAGCAGCTTCTGCTACAGATACAAAAGTGCTCTTTATCGCTCCTTTCACTCTGGATAAAATTCAAGGAGAATTCGCTGTATGGTGTTCCCACTCTGGAATGGGAATTGAGGGTTTGACCATTCCAGCATTGTGAATAATGCTGAATGTTTCCAAACACAAACAACCAGGGTAGTTAAAGCCCAAGACAGGTCCTTAAAGACATTCATCTCACGTACATGACAGGCCTTGTTAATTAGGAGCCACTGGCTCATGAGATGCCAAAATTCAAATCCTTTCCCACCAAACGCCCGGATTTTTTGAAGGGTACTAGCCAGATTCAGCCACCATAAATAAATATGAGAGGAATGTTACAGTAAATTGCTCATACTTGGCAGGGTGATTTCTGTGTGTGAGTAGATTAACAATTTTCAAGAGCAATGAACCCTATGAAAATTTCTATTGGAATATTTGGTAACACTTCATTTAAAAGCTTTATATGTAATGCATTATAAAATTATTTAACACATTATGTCTTGTAATGCACCTTATAATGGATTGTATGGTCCATGAATAATTATAACCACAGTTATAATTAGTGATGCACCGAAATGAAAATTCTGGGCCGAAACCGAAAATTTAGGATGCACTTGGCCGAAAACCGAAACTGAAGCCGAAAATGGCTTCTTTTAAAAGACGTATATATAAATTGCTTGAATTTAATGGATCTGAAATGAAAAAAAAAAAAATCACGAACCAATAGAATAATCAAACTTTTATTAAAGTTACATAACAAAAACTAAAATATTTTTAACAATAAATATAAATAATAATACCAGTAAATAATAAAGTTTTATGTTCCATCAAATAAAATAGTTTTTTAACAGTTGTGCAAAAAAAGATCCACAATTATCTGAATAACTGCACACAAAATCACAGAATGTTTCTCATTAAGAACATGAGATGCTGCACTGAATAGTCTCTCACTGTCTGTCACTGTTCTCCGGGAAAAATGGCATTTGGGGGGTAAAATATGTGTTTTTTTTGGCAGGGTTGCCTGCTAAAATTCGCATTCCTGGGTCTAAATATCAGATAATTGGGGTCGCTTCAACCCACAGACATGGAAAAACATCCCGCGGGAAAACCGTGGACTTGGCAACACTGCTTGGGGCAGATAAATACCTGCGTGCATGCCGCGCAAGCAATGGAAAGCGGCCTTCGTTCGCGCGGCAGTAGTCAAGGGGATTGTCGCTTCTGGCAATGGGTAGTTCAGCTATACGTCTATATTTGTTCTCATACCGCTGACATGCTTAATCTTTGATAGGCAGACGCGTCACGTGATAACAGCTCGACCGTGAGTGAAACCTAATCGCTTGCGCACGGATGGGAGTGGCGGGTGACATTCATTTCCGTTTTATGTTTTCAGCTGTTTTTTTATGCCATTTTCGGCCGAACATTTTCTTGCACTTGCACCCCTAGTAATAATTAGCACTGTCAATTGATTAAAAAAACCTATATTAATCACATATTTTTCCTGTGATTAATCGCATTTAAAAACACTCAAGTTTTTAATATAAGATTTAATACTCTATAATATAATAATTTCACAGTTAATCTCCAAATCGATGTGAAAAAACAAAAAACAAAGACTGTAGCCTATATTTTAAATACTTAATGGCATCTTTTTATGAATGAAGGCCAGTATCACTGATACTAATACAGCTACAATGTCTCTATAAAATTTATTTTTTTTCCCTTCAATTTTAAACATTAAATTATAGCCATTTTACAGTGTAACTGAAAGCTATACATTTTTTTATTACACCTAATTTAAGTAAACTTAAAACAATCCTCACATAAACCCATGATAAATGTCATATTTACTTAAAACAATCCTCACATAAACCCATGATAAATGTCATATTTACTTAATAAATAAACTACATAAATGTCATGTTCATGTACCTATGAAATATACAGAAATGGAATTAAGTTATCAAACAGTCTGCACTGCATAAATTATAAATTCAATATAGATTAATCCTTATTAAAGCTACAAAAGTTCCTTAGTCAAGAGCAGTGCATAATTTTCTCTGTTATCTTGGTTCTTTGATTAACAGAGAATTAGTGGCTGCTGTCACTTTAAGATCTGCTGCTGCAGCAGCACATTTCACGCATCCCATTTTCTCTCACAACTCTTTACATTCATTTAAGAATTTATTTAACCAATTTAAGAGAATATGCAACAAAATGAACAGTTTGGCATAATTGTGTATGTTATTGTTCTTTGAAGCGTGAAAGAGAACCCAATTCTGGCATGCTGTCTGTGTGCATGATACTGGTGCGTGTCTTTCATCATCAAACTGATGAAATTGAGAAATTTTGCAAATAAAGCTTTCTGTTGGTCAACGCAGCGAATTTGTGTGACCAACCCATTTCGCCCTCAAGCTAAATTCCTATCGCGTTGACTTTAAATGCCGGGCTTTTGCCCATGAAATTTTGCTGAACAATGCTAAATTTAACTAAACATTAAGGGCCAGATTTACTAAACAGGGTAAATTAGCACGAGAGCACAATTCCAAAAAAGCGCTGATGGGAGTGGAAAGTTCAGTGCAAATTAAAGAACACAGATGCAGCCGGATCATTTCTATAATGACAAATGCAATCTAAGAGCAGCACAAATTAGCGTCTGGAGTAAATAATGCCGCAAATACCAGTAAATTGACAAGCGCAAACCTTAGTAAATCACCTTGCATGATTCACAACAAAAGTGAAATGAATACGCCTCAGACTGAAGGAAATGCAAATTCCTAACTCAGGTATTTTGTTGTAAATTTAAAAGTAATGCGTTACTTTACTAGTTACTTGGGAAAAGTAATTTGATTATGTAACTCAGGTTACTTGTAATGTGTTAACCTTAATACTGCTTATGCACACAAACAAACTTCGTTAGTTTAATAGAGACCAACCCATGGGCCATAAAAGTACAGAGAAAGTACTGTTTTTCATTTTACAAAACCTTTAGATTACGGGCCTAATTTTAACGATCTGAGAGTATGGTCTGAAGCGCATGGTCAAGTGCACTTGGGGCGAGTCCGAATCCACTTTTGCTAGTTTAACGTCGCAAAAATGGTCGGCACGCCCAGCACATGGTCTAAAAGGGTTGTCCCTATTCTCATAATGAGTCATGGGTGTGTTTTGGGCGTAACGTGAAATAAACCAATCAGAGTCTCATCTCCCATTCCCTTTAAAAGCCAGTTGCACTTACACCATGGCTGATTCACTATTTGCATGGTGGAATATAGACACCCTCAACCTGACAAGCCAGTTTAAATACATAACCAATCGTGTATTGCCACGATTGGTTAAATAAGTAGCCATTTCATTCGTCATTACTGCAAATAGGTCATTTTGATACATGCAATGACTATCCATTATGACAAGTAGGCATTTTTATCTTTATGTACACAATAATAATCTTTTACATTGTAATCCTTATATTTTTAATATATAAAATGTTTATGTGCTGTTGCACGTCCCTGTGTGTGTGTGTGTAAGAAGCAGAGTGTACACCAGTTGTGGACCCGCCTATAGGCGGATATTACTAGCGCGCCCTTTAAATAACACCAAAAATACTGCGCTATTGACTTTAGACCAGGTTTGAGTTGGTAAATGGCGCAGTCGTTTTAAGTTGCCTCAAAATAGCAACGCACCAACAATGCGCCTGACGTTTTCAGACCAGCACTCCCATGGGCGAACTAATGGGCACAAATACATTTGCTATTTAAACAACGTGGCACTGGACGTGGAAATGATAACTGCGTCAGGCTGAAACTAACAAAAATCACTTGCCTGCCGCCACATTGCGTCGGGTGTAAGATAGAGACTACAACTGAAACCCAAAACACTATGTTGAGGTCTAAAATAGAAAAGGGCGGAAAAGACTGTAGACCATCCCCAACAAAAGCAATGATCTGATCATGAGAAATGCACTATTTGCCAAAAACTTGCAGCTTACATAATCCTTAATGCGTGTGTCTGTTACAGATTTAGGGGGAAGTGACGGCAGGAGTAATGGTGACCATTTTGCCACAGAAAAATAACAGATGCCAATCACACCAGAGAAGAATGTTTGCTTTACATCATCCTGCCAGAGGTCTGTTCAAGTCAGAGCATGCATCACTGGTCAAGTCAATGCATCAAACAACATAAAACACCCAGAAAAAAGTGGGTCATAAAACGGAGATGTAATTAACCTCCTTCATTTCAGTCTATCAGAGCCAAGAAGAGTCAGATCGACAGCTGAAGGTCAGAAGGCTTGATGCTCACTCATCCGAGTAATATAAACAAGAATTGAATTTTCTGAGAATGACATTTAGAGCTTGATGGAGCTCTTGCTGATTATTACAGCTGGAAAAGCGAAGATAAAGCACCACCCTTATGACTGAAGCGGGATAGGGATCCGGTCTCATTATTTGGAGAGGTTTAGGTGGATGCAAGGCGTACACAGCTTTATGTAAATGTATTGTACTTACAGTATGTGCTCAGATCGGCTCGACAGGCATCATATCAGAGCAACTAGTAACCATTTACTTGTCATTATTGGGTCTCTGATTTGCTTCATGAAATGAGATGTTGAAAGAGAGCATTGGTGAAAATTGCAGTGCTTCATCCACTCGCATTGCACAACAACAAATACTCTCATATTCTCCCTGTGGCAAAACTATTGAAAACACTGTCTGAACAAACAGATTTAATCGTTTACGAAATGACAGTGCAGATATTCAGTCCTAACAAATCAGACATTTAGTCAAATCTTTCATCTTAATCATTAGTGATGACTACAGAACTACTTCTCAAAAGTCAACAGGTCACATACACACATGGCTAAGCTGAAAACATTATGAAGGAAAGCGGATCCCAGCGTTTAGCATTTACGAGTGCTTGGCAAACTCGCTGTGTTGTTATCATTATCAAAATGAGCCCAGGAATTCCAGTCATGGCATGAAATAATGTGGGCCACAGCACGGTCAGGTGCTTGTGTGTATCTACATTTAGGAATGGTATAAGCACCATTTTCAGTGTTGGGGAGTAACTAGTTACATGTAACTAGATTACGTAATTTAATTACAAAATAAATGTAACTGTAATCAGTTACAGTTACTGAGATTTAAAAAAAAAAAAAAAATTGTTACTTATTAAAATGTTAATGATTACAAAGGAGGTTACATCTGAATATTTTCTGTAAAAAGCTAAGATATGTTGAATAATATTAATTTGTTGCTTTGCCTGTTTTTGATGTGCATGATGCCTCCTGCCATTTAAAGGACGTTTAGTGACGCGATGCTATTCCGATGCTTTTGCTTGGCTCTGTTTGAATTTGCAGCACACCACGTCTGCCAATTATATCAATCCACATTGCTGCTGAAAGCTTTAGGCAACAACCTGAGAGTTGCCACCATGGCGAGTAATAAAAATGCATTCCAGTGCTGGAAATTAGTATGTAATCAATGTAATCAGTTACATTACTTTAATAAAGTAATTGAAATAGTTACACTACTTGTTACATTTCAAATAGAGTAACTTGTAATCTGTAACCTATTACATTTCCAAAGTAACCTTTCCAACACTGACCATTTTGTATTGCAAATTTTTCAGTTTCTCAAAACCAGCTTCAGTACTACTTTACAAAATTTCCTCTGAATAAGTGAAAAAAAAGTCCTGCAGGCTTTACATTTTTGTTCACTATTCTATACAACATAATTTATATTTTAAAATGTGTCCCATTGAAAGCACTGCAATTTTCCAGAAATTGTACTGGATGTGCTTGATGTTATACGCATTCATAATTTTAAATACAAATTTAAATCAAAGAGGCAGTATTAACATAGAAGGTCTGGATGCTGAGGGACATCAAAATTTTATTTCAATTTGTCTGGATAAGTCCAAAAAATTTGACACACATTTGAATGAAAAGTTTCATTATAAAAATTAAATAAAATAAAAAACATAAAAAAAACAAAAAGCTGAAAAAAAGCATGTTATTTCTTGGTCTTTGTGACTTCATTACTATTTTTTTTTTACTATTATTGGTAACCTTTGACAGTTAATTTATTCCAACAATAGACCTCACAATAGACAGCATTTATAGAGTGCACTCGCGATGTGATCAATACACTAAAACACACACCATAGAGAGAATGACAGGAAATCAATTATTTGTCTCTGTGTCCTTATATACACATGAACGTATTGCAGATGTTGCAAATGTTGAAGAATTAGTGAGCCTGTTTAATTTGTTCCACAAGACTCCGACTACACCCTTTTGTTTCAAGTTCGTTTTATGGATGTGACCTAATGTGCACAATATAAAAATATGCTTCACAACGGTCTGCAGTAAGTCTGTCAGAAACATGGAGAGCAACGGCAGAGGCACACACCCCGCATGACGGTAACATGTCGTCATTTACTGCATTGCAACTTTAGGCCGTTTTACTGTTGATTGTTTTACTTGGTGATTCAGAGGTTTAAGTCTTTAGAGAGCACATTAACTACACTTAAATGCAGGCAGATTATATAACAATTCAAATAATGGGAAACAGTTGTTATAGGAACAACTGTAAAGTAAAACAATACAATAAATTGTAGAACCTGTTCAAGTAATTATGTTCACATGTCTGTGAGTGTCACATTAAGGATTTGTTTATTGACCGCAATCCACAAACTGAAGTGCAACCCATTTATAACAATTGTACACCACCTCAGTATCTAAAATCCAGGCTGCTGAAATGTCAGTGTAGTTATAATTTTAAAATATTTATTGTGTGTGTAATACAGTATCTACAGCAGCATTAATAATTGTATTGCTCTGTGTACTTCATAACGCCTCAAATTACATTCACGGGAAATGGAGTTTCTGTATTTGGTGCGCTTCAGTGTCACAATGACGTACATTTTCTTGATCCCGTGGATTCAGTGTCTATTTTCTTTTTCTGCAAATTGTTTAAGTTGGTGGTCTGGTGAGACTATAACAGGTATTGACTCGACAGATGCGGTGTCATGGAAAAACGAGTAGCCTAAGCGACTGCATGCAACACCTAGTTGACTTGATAAACAATCCATTTCAAGATCAGTTGAGGGTCTAAAATTAGCAATGAATTGATAATGGATTATGATCAATTATTAACCTCTAGTTTTCATGGTTTGCATTTTGCTAGCCCCATCTCTAATGAAAAAGGTCTATTTTCCTTTTTGGCTGAACTATTCCCGCATTTACTCAGTCTCATGTTGTTCCAAACACAAGAAAAACAAAAGGAGTAATGTTAAAAATTCAAACACTGCAAACTGTTGAACAGAAACCTTTATGCTCTTTTTGTGGCTGAAAGCATCATTAATATTAGTCTAATTATTAAATAAATTAACACATGATGAGAATCTAGTATTTTTGTATAACTGACATTCTGCAGAATCTTGTCGAAGTTACTTATGATGCTCACTAATACTTTGTTTTAAATTATTTAATTTGGTAAAAAATAATGACCAAAAACTAAAATTATATTACAATTATAGATAAGTAGTGCTGGGCAATTGATTAATCGCGATTAATTGCATGCAAAATAAAAGTCTGTTTACAAAATATGTGCATGTACTGTGTATAATTATATTATGTATATATAAATACACACTCTATGTATATATTTAAGAATATATTATAATATATATATATATATATATATATATATATATATATATATATATATATATATATATATATATATATATATATATATATAATTTATCTTATATATAAATATACACATTTTCTTAAATATATACATGCATGAGTGAGTTTTTATATATACATAATAATTATACAAAGTACACACACACATATATTATGTAAACACAAACTTTTATTTTGGATACGATTAATCGCAATTAAAATGATTTGCCCAGCACTAATAATAAAATATTATGGTTATAATTAAGATTGTAATTAAAATACACAGTTGAGGAAAATATTAACAACATAAAAACAGTTCAATATATTAACAAATGCATGTTTTTAGAAGATACGTAAAGAACTTGCATATTATTGTACAATAAAATGTTCTTTTTGTAAAATAAGATTGTGTGCCCATTTTCAAAAATTTACTAGAAAAAAATGCAAAAGTGAACATGGCACAGCACATGTAGATCACAAATACACCTGCGCAAAACTAAGCTAAATGACTCATGACTGCTTGAAAAATTCAGTGAATTTAATGTCTGCCACCATACATCATAGTTTTTCAAAACCCTATAAAGCATTTAAAGGGTGTGATTAATCAAACTTTTATCATGATACGGTCGGTTAGAAGAGCTGCAGAATTATTAAGGTGTGATGACTCAAGAGGAAAAGAAACAACCGACCGGCCACAGCATAGTTTCACTTTCTGAGAACAAAACAGCGCTTTTGTGTGTACTATACCTCTGTCTAAATATACATGTGACTGTGTGAACCGAAGAGGAACCTGACTGCACTTTGATTGACGAGAAATCTGCAACGCAGCAGCACTGCTGCTTCCTTGTATGGTTATAGAGTCGATCTTTGGGGAGAGGTTTTTCAATGATGTCTTGTAGGCCAGCTCACATCTACCGCTACATCGGATATGGTGGAGGATACCAAGCCTGACTGATAAATGAAGGAGGCCTAAATACTGACATTAAAAGGATAATTGTTTAAATTGTATAAAAATTGTTATTTTGTTATACATTATAAGTCAGTGCACTATTAAGTTTTTTGCCGTTTTTAGCATACAGGTTTGGAATGAAACTAGAGCAAGTATGTATATAAATAAATATGCATGTATATAAGTATATTAATTATTTATATCAATTACTTAACTTGTTTATATATACACATTTGTAAATGTATATTGTATATAAATACAGTGTGTGTGTGTGTGTGTGTGTGTGTGTGTGTGTGTGTGTGTGTGTGTGTGTGTGTGTGTGTGTGTAATGTGTGTGCAATAGCAAACGACAGCAATCCAACAAACCAATCAATTCCCAATAGACAAAATCAATTCCCGCCCTACACTTTTTATAGTTCAAGATTTCGTTTCACTTGGATATACGTCACAAGAAAAGAAAGACTATCACAACTTCCGTTTCATAGTGACTTTGAATGTGCAGGAATACTGTAGATCTGATCTTTATCTCCGACAGATCACTCATGTTGTGTGTTTTGCTGCAGAACTCAGACACACAAGTGCATGCTTTTGCTGACTGCATTCTCTTGCTTAACCGTTCATCCACACAGACTGTTCACCAGTAAACCACATCCTGAGGAAGGGAACAAATCAGATGAAAAATAGCAGGCCCATATCAACCAGACACAAAAAAAACAACTGTATGTGCACTGTATTGTTGCAAACATGAGGTAGCAGGTATATTTTTACATCAGGGGCGTTTTCTCTGAGAGAGGGATGTAGGCTACATAAAGAAAACAACATAGACACACAAAAAAATGAGATCAAATGAGATCAAATAGGTATCAAATTTTTGGACCATTTTCCAAGTAACATTTTCCACATTCAAAGTAACTTTGCAACTACATGTCAACTAACTTAGAAGACTTTAGAAGACTGTAAGGTGTTAGGGTTCAGGTGAGTAAAAGGTTCAGTAGAATGTCTCATCAAAATAAAGTGTTAACATATTAAGCAGGCAGTCTATTAATACTCTAATGAGAGTTACTTGACAACCACACCAAGTTGCTTCATTTGGCCAGAAGAAAACTGTTCCCCGAATGAGCCTGGTTTCTTTTCAGGTTTTTTTCTCCACTTTGTCACCTGATGGAGTTTGGGTTCCTTGCCAGAAGTTGCCACTGTCGCTTCTATGGCTTGCTTAATTGGGGACACTTAATATTCAACAATGTTATAGATCAGACTGACACTGTTGTATGAGAACTGAACAGAGCTGGACTGTTTTCTGAAGAGCTTCTTTATAGCCAAATTGAACTCATTTCATAATTGATGATGATCTTTACAAGAGAACTGAATCAACAACTGAACTGACTTTAGCTGAGCAATGACACTTTTTTTTTTTTTACCTGTTAGAGCTGCTTTACAGCCGAATTGAACGGTTTGCATCATTGAATCATAATTGTCCTGTTATCACAGTAAAGATGCTTTGAAACTATCTGTATTGTATAAAGTGCTTTAAAAATAAAGGTGACTTGACATGCAATTGCAAAGTTACTTATAGTTAGCAGATTATCCAAAATGGACCATCGAAACAAAGAGCCCTATCATACAACGCAAGTGTTTTTTTGCTAGTTTCAGCCCGACGCAGTTATCATTTTCACGTCCAGTGCTACGTTGTTTAAATAGAAAATGCACTCGTGCCCATGTGTTTGCCCATGGCTGTGCTTGTCTGAAAAAACGTGGTGTGTTAAGGCACGTTGATATTTTGAGGCAACTGAAAATGACTGCGCCATTGACCAACAAAAACCTGGTCTAAAGTCAATGGAGCAGCATTTTTTTGTGTTATTTGAAGGGCGCATTAGTAATATGCGCCTATAGGCGGGTGCACAACATGCGTACACTAGAGATGCGCAGTTGGGGGTAACAGCCGGAATAGGCTACTATGGAGACTATGGAGTGAAATCAGAAATGACATCGGGCAAAGACAGCGCGGGATGTTCAGAAGAACGCAGAGCTAAACTTCTAAGCTCAATAACATCCACAGCAAAAAAAGAAGGCAAGAAAAATTGTCTCAAAACTTTGCCTTTGGGTTGTTATGGACAATTAAAAATGTACACATGTCCACATCGGTGGACTTTCAGTGAATTTCTGTGAATGAATAGAGTCAGCGTTTCTTTACTATTGAGGCTCCATAGTTTGTTTCTTGTATAATTGTTAGGCCTGCTGGTATAAAATGAATTGCCCTGTCTGCCTGAAAAAGACGCGTTCTTTTCCCATGCAGTCAAAATAACGGTTTAATTTCTTCAGGCTCGTCCTAGTCGTCACCCTGACATGACAGTGCGTAGAGTTCATTTGCCTATAATGTCAATGACTTGTTATTTTATACAAGCTTTCTTTCTTTTTGCAATAGTCATTCATTAGTAATGGGCTAAATAACAGCATGTTGAAATTATGTGCCAAATTGCATTTTTTATGACAATAATAAAGTTGTACAGTGGCCAATTGAGGTAAGGTCAGGTTTGTCGATGTGCGTTTCATTTAGGATATTTATTTATTTTTGTCCCTGTGCGCCGATCGGAGACGGAGTTCACTGTTTATATTCGGGTTACAATATTCACAGCCAATAGGCTATACTAGCAGGAGCGTGGGAAGTGGAGGTGCTACTAATTTTAGTTCACTTACATTTATTCATTTTTAGCATTTAGTAATTTATTTGTACACTTTAAATGGCCCATTAAAAAGTAGGCCTATTATTGATATGTTGAATTATGTTTTGAAGCATACATGAGATCATATTGTGACCGTTGCGGTGTACGTATAGAGAATGCGTAGAGCGGTAATATTTCCTCCAGAGTGGAGAGCGCCTTTCTGAAGATTCCGTTCATTTCTAAAGCTCATGCCCTTTGTGAAATGCTGGTTTGAATATAGGGCTATCTGAAGTAAATAGCTATAGGGCTGCCCCCAACTAAACTTTTTTCTAGTAGTTGTTCATTTAAGCCGTTATTCATGCTTGCATCAGCAGCGCCTTGCATCGGCCATCATGCGGACGCGTCGAGTAAAAACAAGGCTTTACAATCAGCGGATGACGGGCGGGTGCAGCTTTGAAAATCGGTCAAAAAACGTTGGTGCGGATGGATGGCAGACGGATGATGAGTTTTGTGATGCGGTTGCAGATTAAATAATAGCCCATCCGTGCATCTCTAGCGTACACTCTGCTTACTACACACACAGGGACGCGCAGCAGCATACAAACATTTTTAAATATTAAAAATAAAAAGATTCCTCTCTGGAGAAGCGTTCAGTCTTTCCGCTCGCAAATTCCGCCATGTAAATAATGAATCTGCCATGGTGCAAGAGCAACTGGCTTTTAAAGGGAATGGGAGATGAGACTCTGATTGGTTTATTGCACGTTATGCCCAAAACACCCATGGCTCATTAAGAGACTAGGTACAACCCTTTTGGTCCATGCACCTGGCATGCAGAGCGTTTTTTCCGTCGTTAAACTAGCAAAAGTGGATTCGGACACGTCCTAAGTGCACGTACGCCATGTGCTTCAGACCATGCTCTCAGATCATTAAAATAGGGCCCAAAGTGTTACCAATATTTTTTCTGAGAGTAATCATGATTGCAAATGGTCTGCAAATCAGCCTGAAAGGGTCACACTGGTGAAATGGTGACAGTAAGTCTGATTCTTTACTGCTAACTGGTTCTTTTGAACAGTTCAATTTCAATGAATTTAAATTATGTAAAAAAAACAATGCTATTATCCCAGCAGATGAAAATGCATGCTCAAACACATTCCAATAAAGCCATGTCAAAATGAACTTGAAATTATTTTAAACACTGAATGATCTGCAAGCTGAACTGACTTTTATGACTTTCAAGTGTTTACAGAGCATCTTAAGACTAATGATCATTTATCATGTGTGAGATGGTGGTCCAGTGGGTTAAACCATGGAACTGATACGCAGAAGGTTGCTGGTTTGATCCCAGCGGTCACCACCAGTGTGTCCTTGAGCAAGGCACTTTACTCCATGTTGCTCCAGGGGATTGTCCCTGTAATAAGGGCACTGTAAGTCGCTTTGGATAAAAGCGTCTGCCAAATGCATAAATATAAACATAATCATGTCACCAAGTAATATTTATTATTATTAATCAAATTAATTAAAAAAGGCTTTTATTACCATTACTAAACATTACATTATCAGTTGCTTGTTGACAGTGTATCAAGCATCACAGTCTTATCTAGCATCTCTTGTGCTCTGATGGCTGACAGCAGATGTCAAACAGGAAACACTGGCAACATTCAAACACACTACACCACAATAATAAACTCTTTAAGTCAGAGATCAGAATCAAAAGCATGCATAAGCAAAATGGTGCCTGTTCGGTTTGCATGCACACACTGACAGAAAGACAAGGACATAATCAATGAAATGAAAGGTGACGTTAATCACCAATAAGCTGCATGCAAATGCAGCGGTGAATGAAGAGAAAACAGACTTCTCTTGTGATGCCACCATGTCAGTTTCTGGAAAGCGATTTGCATTTACGCCACACAGTCAGATGAGATCAGCAACATGCAAACCTCAGTGCCATGTAATAATGCAAAAGACTAGGGTTTTAAGTTGTAGTGCTTGTTTGAATGGGATTCTTTTACTTACCTCAATGTCAACTCAAAGCACACAAAATGATTTGAGCATGACTAAATTTGATAATGTGGCACAAAACAGACTAAGCGACTACATTTTCAAGACTAATTCATGTTCACTTATTTGCTGTGTAGGACTGGTATTCTGCTAATATTTAATAATTTATTTGTTTATTTAAATTTATATAGTACTATAATACATCTATTTAATTCATTCCTTATTATGATTTCATTCCAGCAAATTTGTGGCAAAATTGGTCAGTGGAAATGGACTCCCTTGTTCTGGGATGAGGGTAAATACAAGAAAATAATTACAAAATTGACATAAAAATGTGTTAATGGTTGAAGACATCCATATGTGTCAAAATGTACTGATCTGATGCAATTTTTTTGCTATTTGTGTACATTCACTTTCACGTTTTAAGAATGAAACTACATTCACCGAATTTGTAGAGTTTTGCAAAGCATTCACAGACTTGTACACACACACACACACACACACACACACACACACACACACACAAAAGGCCCAAGTGCATGCATTAAACCAGCCCTATATCAAGTAAAGAGGATCTTCCGGGAAGATAAGAGAAAGCGGTTTATACTTATACAGTGAGGAAAATAAGTATTTGAACACCCTGCTATTTTGCAAGTTCTCCCACTTAGAAATCAAGGAGGGGTCTGAAATTGTCATCGTAGGTGCATGTCCACTGTGAGAGACATAATCTAAAAAAAAAAATCCAGAAATCACATGTATGATTTTTAAACTATTTATTTGTATGATACAGCTGCAAATAAGTATTTGAACACCTGAGAAAATCAATGTTAATATTTGGTACAGTAGCCTTTGTTTGCAATTACAGATGTCAAATGTTTCCTGTAGTTTTTCACCAGGTTTGCACACACTGCAGGAGGGATTTTGGCCCACTCCTCCACACAGATCTTCTCTAGATCAGTCAGGTTTCTGGCCTGTTGCTGAGAAACACAGAGTTTGAGCTCCCTCCAAAGATTCTCTATTGGGTTTAGGTCTGGAGACTGGCTAGGCCACGCCAGAACCTTGATATGCTTCTTACATAGCCACTCCTTGGTTCTCCTGGCTGTGTGCTTCGGGTCATTGTCATGTTGGAAGACCCAGCCTTGACCCATCTTCAATGCTCTAACTGAGGGAAGGAGGTTGTTCCCCAAAATCTCGCAATCCATGGCCCCGGTCATCCTCTCCTTAATACAGTCCAGTAGCCCTGTCCCATGTGCAGAAAAACACCCCCAAAGCATGATGCTACCACCCCCATGCTTCACAGTAGGGATGGTTTTCTTGGGATGGTACTCATCATTCTTCTTCCTCCAAACACGTTTAGTAGAATTATGACCAAAAAGTTCTATTTTGGTCTCATCTGACCACATGACTTTCTCCCATGACTCCTCTGGATCATCCAAATAGTCATTGGCAAACTTAAGACGGGCCTGGACATGTGCTGGTTTAAGCAGGGGAACCTTCCGTGCCATGCATGATTTCAAACCATGACGTCTTAGTGTATTACCAACAGTAACCTTGGAAACGGTGGTCCCAGCTCTTTTCAGGTCATTGACCAACTCCTCCCGTGTAGTTCTGGGCTGATTTCTCACCTTTCTTAGGATCATTGAGACCCCACAAGGTGAGATCTTGCATGGAGCCCCAGTCCGAGGGAGATTGACAGTCATGTTTAGCTTCTTCCATTTTCAAATGATTGCTCCAACAGTGGACCTTTTTTCACCAAGCTGCTTGGCAATTTCCCCCGTAGCCCTTTCCAGCCTTGTGGAGGTGTACAATTTTGTCTCTAGTGTCTTCGGACAGCTCTTTGGTCTTGGCCATGTTAGTAGTTGGATTCTTACTGATTGTATGGGGTGGACATGTGTCTTTATGCAGCTAACGACCTCAAACAGGTGCATCTAATTTAGGATAATAAATGGAGTGGAGGTGGACATTTTAAAGGCAGACTAACAGGTCTTTGAGGATCAGAATTCTAGCTGATAGACAGGTGTTCAAATACTTATTTGCAGCTGTATTATACAAATAAATAGTTAAAAAAATCATACATGATTTCTGGATTTTTTTTTTTTAGATTATGTCTCTCACAGTGGACATGCACCTACGATGACAATTTCAGACCCCTCCATGATTTCTAAGTGGGAGAACTTGCAAAATAGCAGGGTGTTCAAAAACTTATTTTCCTCACTGTAATTATAGCATGGCCAGGTAAAGAAACAATCTCTTTTTATTGTGCATGTGTGTTTAACCGTCTGTGTAGCACATTTACAATAATGTCAAACAACTCAATAGCCTTTTAGGTAAAACATAAAGGTAATACATTGCATTACTATATATGCCACTGTTCTCTCAAATGGTATTTTAGAAAAATCTAAACAAAAAATCTAGTTTGTAGACCCTTTTTGGGTGGGAAGGGGTAGGTTGTGACCTTTGTAAGAAATTAACCAGGCCTCGGGGGCAAAAATGCCCCAGATATATAAAATGTGGGGATGAAAATGCCCTCATAGAGAACTTCTGTTTTTCTTCCATTATCTAGTGTTCAATATGTTTCATAATAATGTATTCCAGGTGTATCTACTTAAATGCTGCCAGTGCCAATGCCGGAGACAGTATGGGAAAAAAAATACTATGAAAGTCAATGGGGCCCATCATCTGTTCGGTTACCGACATTCTTTAAAATATCTTCTTTTGTGTTCAACAGAAGAAACAAATTCATACAAGTTTGGAACAATTTGAGGGTGAGTAAATGACGACATTTTTATTTTGGGTCAACTGTCCTTTTAAATTAAATTTGTACATTTTTAAATTAAGTATTTAGGGTCAGTAGGATTTTTAAAAAAAAAAGAAAAGAATTTCATACTTTTATTCAGCAAGGAGACATTAAATTGATCAAAAGTGACAGTAAATGTTGTTACAGAAAAATAAATGCTGTTCTAATGAACTTTCTATTCATCAAATAATCATGGATACAATGTATAATGGTTTCCACAAAGATACAAAGCAGCACAACGGTTTTCAACATTGATAATAAGAAATTTTTCTTGAGCACCAAAATTACTTCTGAAGGATCATGTGACACTGAAGACTGGCGTAATGATGCTGAAAATTCTAAATATATTAAAATAGAAAATAGTTATTTTAAACTTGTATAATATTTCACATTATCACTGTATTTTTGATCCAATAAATGCAGCCTTGGTGAGCATAAAAGACTTCTCTTAACATAAAAAAACTCTTACCCTTTTGAATGGTAGTCTATATTATTATCAAGCTGTTTTTATGTCTAGGAAAAATGCCCTTGAAAATAAATTTCAGGGGCAAATTGTGCATAAATACAAAAAAAATAAAAAAAATTTAACCTGGTTGTGACCATTTATGGAGTGATATTAAGGCAGAAAATGTTCAAGTAGGCCTATGTGATGATAAACAGGGTGAAAGTCATAGATTTATCAGGTTTTATGTCAGTCCATGTCAACATAAGTGAGAAGAACACACAACTGGTTTCCAAAAGACACCCAACGTGTTAGAAACTAACAAACAAAACCTCAGCACAGCTGGTGTTTATTTAACTCTGCTTTGCCACAGCCCGGACTACTAACGGTAGCCAACACAGTCTGGGTACAGATATTAAAAGTGACCAGACTACCTGTGTTAAGTGAAAACAAACCTGCTCTATACATAGTTGATCTTCTAGTCCATGTGCTTATGTGTTTAAGGACTTCTCCAAGGTGTGGCCCCTCAAACTACAACAGAAGCCTTTGTGCCACAGGATGTAAAATAAGTGCCGCCTTTTCCAAAGGTGAAGGCCAGGACTATTGGAGGAAGAGGCCTTTTGTTGAAATGTTCCAGTGCGATGTGGTCATTTGTCTTTTTATTATCGCTTTGAGGGCACTGGCTTCAAACAGCTTTTCAAAGAGCTCAAGGAGTCATGACCAAGAGAAACTTAGCAATCAGGCCATGCTCACTTTGGCTCAACTTAACAGTGCTTGCTTTGTAAAAGATTCAACATAAAGTCTGCTCCATTTAAAGGGACAGTTCACACAAAAATAAAAATGATGTCATTTACTCTTCCCAAAAAAAGGTCATTTTTGGAAGAATATACTGGCCATGTTGAGGTGAATGAGGACAGTCAAGCTCCACAAATGACAAAAAGCACCATAAAAGTATTATAAAAGCAGTCTACACAATTTCTTCTGAAGTCATATGACAGCTGAATGTAAGGAACGGTTTCAAATTTGAAACATTTTCACAAAGAATCTTGTCCATTCATAATGAACAATTAGAGATGTCTGAATCATGACAAAATCTGAGTCATATATTTTTAATAAATATGTTGATCCAGTCTGCAAAACCTGTTGTAAGATGCATTTATGAATCAGCTAAGCGAATTGCGACGAACTGAGCTTTCACACATTTAACGTAAAAAGACTGATTGCCTTTGGCTAAGTCACTGCTGCACGATAGGTGGCACTGACCGAGAAGAATACTTTTTTCCTCATGTATGGATCTCGTAGGTTTTCCCATTTGGCTTTAACCTCGTTCCCTGCACAACATACAACAGTAAATTAAGATAAATAAAGTTTGGTACTACACAGAAACCATTATGGAGTGTGTGTAATAATTTCTGACTGCGATTAAATGTGAATTTTGATTAAATAATGGAAACGCATACATAACATACACTATATCGCCAAAAGTATTGGGACACCCCTCCTAATCATTGCATTCAGGTGTTTCAATCACTTCCATGGCCAAAGGTGTATAAACCAAGCACCTAGGCATGCAGACTGCTTCTACAAACATTTATGAAGGAATGGGTCACTCTCAGGAGCTCAGTGAATTCAAGCATGGTACCATGATAAGTTGCCACCTATGCAATAAGTCCATTTGTGAAATTTCCTCACTACTAAATATTCTACAGTCAACTGTTAGTGGTATTATAACAAAGTGGAAGCAATTGGAAACAACAGCAACTCAGTGGCAGACCATGTAAATCCATGAAATCACAGAGAGGAGTCAACACATGCTGAGGTGCACAGTGCGCAGAAGTCTCCAACTTTCTGCAGAGACAATAGCTACAGACCTCCAAACTTCGTGTGGCCTTAAGATTAGCTCAAGAACAGTGCATAGAGCTTCATGGAATGGGTTTCCATGGCCGAGCAGCTGCATCCAAGCCTTACATCACCAAGTGCTATACAAAGCATCGGATGCAGTGGTGTAAAGCACGCCGCCACTGGACTCTAGAGCAGTGGAGACGTGTTCTCTGGAGTGACAAATCATGCTTCTCTGTCTGGCAATCCCATGGACGAGTATGGGTTTGGCGGTTGCCAGGAGAACGGTACTTGCCTGACCTGCACAGAGTCCTGACGTCAACCCGATACAACACCTTTGGGATGAATTAGAGCGGAGACTGCGAGACAGGCCTTCTCGTCCAACATCAGTGCCTGACCTCATAAATGCGCTTCAAGAGGAATGGTCAAAAATTCCCATAAACACACTCCTAAATCTTGTGGAATGCCTTCCCAGAAGAGTTGAAGCTGTTATAGCTGCAAATAGGGGGCCAACTCCATATTAAACCCTACAGATTAAGAATGAGATGTCATTAAAGTTCATGTGCATGTAAAGGCAGGCGTCTCAAAACTTTTGGAAATATAGTGTATATCGTCATAATCATATATTTATTTCATATATGTATAAAAGAATATGCATTTTATATCATATACGTTTCATCTGTAGAAACATTTCCCTCAGTTGTTTATGTGTGGGACTCAGAATGAGAAAATGAACAACACCATTCGGAAACGGCAATAGTTATGATCACATAATATGATTGAAAGCTCAAGCGCGAATTAGTTGTCTGACTCATAACAGACACGCACGGAAGAAACAAGCGCTCTGTACGCTGTTTAAAGCTCTTCAGATTGTACATTTTTGCGGAAAATTGATAGAAAATTATATTCTGAATAAAGAAAATGTAAGAATAAATCTGTTCTCAGACCAATAATACTAATATATATGATAATACCAATACCATTCTCTTCTCTCTTCCGGAACACATATTTTCTGTGTTTACACAGGTTTTCAAAACAGCGCAATCACTCTCACACTTTTGTGCAACAGCAGTGACTCGGTAAGCTCAAATCTAATTGGACGGCTCGTTTCATCACGGGGTGACAGAGAAAAAAAAATCTGGATCAATCTTGCTGCGATTGATCCATATTGCATATTGCGATTGGTGTGAATAGCCCCATAGGGATCTATTGTTTAAATTCACTGTTTTGTACATTCGCGCCATTTAATTGCACTCAGTGTGAAAGGGCCTTTAGTGATCCGGATTATCTGTGATTAACAAAAATGTTGTCTGTTTATCCCCCAAAAAATTTAATTCTATGGCTTCCAAAGATTTAATATATAGAATATAGAAAATATAGAAATGTTATGGTACTGTTGCATACTTGCTTATGAAGATCAATCTTTAAAAGTGGCCAGGATATTCTTTAAAAAAAAATATTTTGTGTTCCACAGATTAAATGAAGTCATATGGGTTTGATAACAAGTAAATAATGACAGAATTTTCCTTTTTTAGTCAATAATAGTCAAACATAAAACAGGATTCTTGTGGTACTCTGATAAATGCAAACTTGACTTCTGACTTCCCTTTTTACAGCTGTACAAAGATATCAAATATTTGTAACACTGATCCTTGATATCTACAGCATCCTCAATGTGTTTATATCAGATTACAGCACAACAGGAAGCAGTTATCTAATCTACAAGCTGTGTGTCACCAAAAAAGTTTTTTATTGAATGTCCAAAAATATTCAACATAAATAACTAGCTTGTTCATAGGAATAAAGGGTATGAAGTGACAAATATTATTTTGTTGACTGCCAGTCTCTCAACACATGCTCAAGACTTTAACTGCCACCAAGTTAAGCATCACTATTACTATTTCTAGTATTAAGGGTTTAGCGGTTTAGAACAAATTGTTGAGGATAGGTAGGTAACGTTACTGTAGGTTAAAACTTTTCTAAGGGATCAGGTTTATTAATTTTGCCTTGTGAATGATAAAACTGACTTGCATTAAAACTCAAGCCATATCTAAGGACCAGATTATAGAGACCATCACTAAAAGCAGTAAGTCAAATGAATAGTATGTCCGAATGGGCAGAATTCATTAAACAGCTGGTGAAAAATATCCATCCGAGAATCTAATATGTGCATCCGATAGACATTTTCACTATCCTATGAGAAAAAGCAGCACACAAGTAAGCCATTATGTTAATGCCTTAGCAATGCCATTAAAAAACAACACCCAGACCATCTTAGCAACTGCATAGCAGCAATGCCTTGCCAATCACCCCTAACAATCTACCATCAATCTGGCCTTAGGCAACACTCATATTTTCATCAGGAAATCAGGTAAAAAAGAAAAACCAAGCTGCTGTTGTGTTGCTGCAAACAAACCTGAATGCAAACTTTATGAATGCAAACAGAATGTAAATTTGTTATTGTCTTTGTTTACATTTTGCAGGACTTTAACAAATTATCTTTCTTGAATTATCATAACATATGTTGAAGATGCAGATTCAACCAGCATGAGCTAATTTCTAGATTCAATTCATAATTGAAAACTGGTGTCAGACTAATTCACTTGATTGGACATTATTACACAACTAACAAAGATGATACTACATCAGTGTTTTTTTTAAACAATAATCAGAATTTTTAACAAACACCAAAGAAGAGCTTGTGGCAAACAGCTGATATACGTTCAATTAGACTTCCTGAAGCCATGCATACTTAATGTGACATTTGATAATTACCAGAATTAAAAATAGCTTTTGAGCTCGGGGGCAAAATCTGTTGGTACAAACACACACATGCACACACACACACACACACGCGCACACACACGCGCGCACACACACACAAAGTCAGATGGGGTTAGATGCAAGTATGTTGACTGGGAACACAGTCAGGATAGTGTGTGACCTTAAGGCAACTCAGCAGTGATTGTGAATCAGGTTTGTTCCTATTGTACAAAAGTCAAACTCCTTAGTTCTGCTGGCTCAGTTAGAGCAGTAGTTCAGACAGTACTTCTCCCATCATAAATAATACAATAAATACTAATATTAATATTAAATTTAAAATGATTATTAATTATTCCAAATCAGCATATTAGAATGATTTCTGAAAGATCATGTGACACTGAAGACTGGAATAATGATGCTGAAAATTCAGCTTTCAATTGATTAAACTTTTTTGTAATAATACTGTTTTTACTATACTGCATAATCTTATAAATCGCATAATATTGCATAAAGCATCATCTATAAATCACTTTTTGAGTGATTAGGTTTACAATAATACATGTACAAAATATTTTAAATATATATAGCATTTAAAAGGTACAATAAATAAATAAAATACATTTTTGCTGTAAAATTGTCATATGGTGCAAATAATGGACCTCATTTATTAATTTAACATAGAAACGAGCGCAGATCAGAGTGCAGAAACAGTGATAAAGAAAGAACAAAGAAGATAACATTCTAAACCTAACATTAATGATCGACTAATGAGCTTCGGTTGTTGGTCAGGAAAATAATCTAAATGAACAATGTTCTAATTACAAATCTCTACCAGATTTACTATGCTGCACGTAAGTTCAGCCGTTCACCAAATTTTTCTGTCGTCTGTTCATTTTGTAAATAAGGGACAACATGTTAATTGTACAAAACCTCATCTATATTAATGTTTAAATAAGCAGACAATGTTTAATACACAACCAAATATGTAAAGACTGGGGGAAAGACTGGAATTACTGACGACTCGTTTCAGGCAGTTCAGAAACAGTTCTTTCTTTTGGGAGACAATAGCTGGGTTTCCATACAAACGTGAAGCGAATCTTTTCAAAGTTTTGCAAAAAAAACTAAAATGTGAATTAGGAGCGTTTCCTTCAAGTTGTTTGAGGTGGTATTGGTAGTAACCAACAGTGAATAAAACAAGGCATGCAAATCGACACAGGACTGCAATTAGTTACGATTGGGCAAGTTATAAAATTTGCAAGCAGTGCAACTTGCAATCGTCAAATTGAATGTTATGCACAGAAGAAGAAATGCAGAATTTTTGATGAAGGCACTATCAGCAAGGGCATTACAATGACGTCAAGCCTCATACATATGGGAAAGACAAATTCATTAGGATTTTTGGGAGGTCATAGTGACCAGACATTTTACTCCCAATCTTTGGCTGACATTTCAGAATGTCAGAGGCCACATTTGAAATGTTCAACATTATTGACACCATTCAGCGGAAACAGCTGATTAGTCACATGGGTTTAGTGTTCTCTACGTCAGAATTTATTCGGCAAGTGCGGTTCCATCTCCCATTATTCACATTAACTCTTTTTCACACAAGTAAAAAACCACCACAAGCAAGTGTAGAAACTTTTTTGCAAATTAAGGGATTTTTTTCATAATAATGCATAAATGCAATGACTATCCATTATGACATGTAGGCATTTTTATATAAAAATAATATTGCGCCATTGACTTTAGACTAGGTTTCAGTTGGTCAATGGCGCAGTCGATTTCAGTTGCCTCAAAATAGCAACGCGCCAACAATGTGCTTGAACACACCTCGTTTTCAGACCAGCACGCCCATGGGCTCACAAATGGGCACAAATACATTTGCTATATAAACAACGTGGCGCAGGACGTGAAAATGATAACTGCGTCAGGCTGAAACTAGCAAAAAACCCTTGCGTCGCACCTGGTGCTGCATTGTGCCAGGTGTATGATAGGGCCCAAAATGTGTTTCTGTGTATAAAAATGCAGGCTAGACGCCCCTAACAGTTCCAAAAAACTCTCCCATGATCCTTTACTTTGAGCCCTGGACAGGATTGGGGGTTTTTTTGTACTATATTTGTGTATTAGAGATATGTATTTCGGGAAATTGGCATGTGGGTGTGTGAGTGTGTAAATCTGTCAATGTTTAATCCGTGTATACCTGTACCACAAAGGAATCATTAAACTCTTCCTGCGACTTAAGCCAGGTGTCGTATCTCTCTCTGGCACTATAAATAGCGACAGTGTGGAATGTGAGAAAGCATGCCGGTCTGACTGCCATCATGGTTGCTTTGTGCTACAATTACATAACACACAAGCATAACATAGCATTTGCATTCAAAGTGTGCCGCACAATGCTGTCACCGAGGCATCTCAAAGTCCACGGGAAAAGAATAGATAGCAATGGAGAAAAAAAATTGGAGGAGAGGCCAGTTACCTGCCCCAACACGAAAGATCAGGGAGAGGCAGATGGCATTTGATTATCTCTTACACCCCATCCTTTTACACACAGGTCGTTCTGGAAAACATAAAAAGCCTGTTGTAATCAGGGACGTTGCCTTAAATGGTTGCATGGAATGCCATCAAGTAATCTGACAATGGTTTCATTATAGAACTTCAAAGCAGTGAAGAAGAAATATGTTCACAGTAGTTGTTTTGGACAAGGGGTCAAAGTGGTTTCGCTATTCCTCGTAGAGCCCCTAACTTCCTCGCCAGCTGTTCTTGATTTCCTCTACACCACTGCCTCTCCCTCTGCCTCTCCCCCCTCAAGCTCCTCATATTCATCCCATGGCCTCCACCTGACTGTTCTTACGAGTTCAGGGATTTCTTGGTACATCATCACTGTCCAATAAGAACATTCTGAGCAAAATATAGCCCATTTTAGTGCTGCATTAATTATGATCTGAGCATAAATCCAATTTGTTTTGTGCCATTGATCTTTTTACTAACTGAAACCAAACTAAATAAATAAAAAATACAAGAAAGCTTTGTTGTTTTCTCCTGAATTGGAACAGCTGTTTTTTCAGCTCTACACAAGCCACACCCCTCACATGATCGGCTATTAAATAATTATATTTAATATGAATTTGCTTGTGCTTTCAATTACCAATAGTTGTGTGGTCCCTCTGCTCCATGAAACATTTTGCGATCCATTCCACAAAATATTAGGATTCCCCACCCCCACCCCAAAATCAACAGGGAAATGTCAACTGGGATTATTTTTAGAAGACCTCAGAATCTGTATTCTCTGTAATGAACACCAATCATGTCCCTTTCATTTATGAAGGATGTTGCTGTTTCAAGAATTGTAATATGCCAGGGAAAGTGGTGTAAGTTGAGCCATGTTTTGTTAAGTTGTCATCTATGCAAGCAAAAATGAAAAAGTGGTAATCATCATATCTGAGGACAGTTAGTAGCTGAAAGGCATCTACAGTATAAGACCATAGAAATAAAATTTCTCTTCCAAAAAAGGTTCCCCACATTAGGGGTGAGCTGTGCCATGTCATAGGGTAAAATGAAATTTCCTCTCTCTGTACTCACATGAACTGATTTAAATATGTTTTTAGTACATTAATGGATCTTGAGAGAGTCAATTTCATTGCTGGCTATGCAGGCCTCACTGAGCCATCGGATTTCAACACAAATATCTTAATTTGTGTTCCGAAGATGAACGGAGGTCTTACGGGTGTGGAACGGCATGAGGGTGAGTAATAAATGACATTCTTTTCATTTTTGGGTTAACTAAAACCATTTGGGTGAACCATAGATGTTAAAGGTTCTTCTTTGGAACCATCAATGCCAATAAAGAACCTTTATATTTAAGAGTGCACAATCACACAATGCACAATTCCAATGTCTTATTTTGCTGCACATTATTAACCCTGTAAAGTCTGACATATTAAATAACACTGAAAATTCTAGTAAAAGGTCTTTTACTTGCTAAAATTATAAACTATCAATCCGACCACAAAAGGCATGTAGACGATTGTGTACAACAGGCAAAGTTGGTTGATAATTTATAGGCCTTAGAAATGTGTCTATCATATGTGATTACAGTAGGCCAGGGGTGTCCAATCCTGCTCCGGTAGGTCCACTGTCCTGCAGAGTTTAGCTTCAACCCCAATTAAACACACCTAAACCAGCTAATCAAGGTCTTACTAAGCATACTAGAGACCTCCAACAGGTGTGTTGAGGCAAGCTGGAGCTAAACACTGCAGGACACCCCTGCAGTAGGCTTAAAGGGTTATTATCTGCATAAACCAGCCAAGAAAAGATTCATTGTTAAATATATTTTAGTGTTGTAAAAAAAGGCAAAAAAAAGGCAATTCTGGTAAATTATGTCAAAGGCAATGCTCACAATTTCTATTAGTAGACCCACTGGCACAGCTTACCCCAACGCCTCTGGCACACTTTACCCCCACAGCTACCAAAAATGCTTAATTGATTAATGAATAACATATTTTAAGCAATGGTTTTATAAACTATCAATTCATTAAAAAAAATTTACCTGCCATGCAAAAAATTTACTTCAACAGGCAAAAAAGTTGAGCCTTAATGCTGGTAATTTGTCTAATGTACAGCTCTGTACAATGAGCCAGACTCTAAATATATACAGCAGGAAATACACAGTGTGCTAGATTAAGTATGCCATATCTTACCCCACTTTCCTCTATATACGTAAAATTGGAAGTTATTCAAATTGTGCATCAATAGGACATTGTATTCGCTCAGACAATGCGATATGCAAAGCATGGCATGTTATCATGGTTTGTAATATGCAAAGCAAAATTTCAGATATGTAATGAGATATTCTACCAGTCATCTGTCCTAAATGACATGGTTGACACCATGGTACAGTGGTAATGGGCTAAATCATATTGATCCCAGTTTTACCACCAGAAGTAAAAGGCAAAAAAGCTCTAAACAAAAAACTATTTTAAAAAGCTGCTGATGAACACACAGGGTAATGCATGGGATTTTTACAGCCAGTCCAAATTGAGACTAAATATTTCAAAGTTGGCTCTGTTCTCACTCTCATATAATCACAAGCAGGCTCTCATGGAGAGTGAGTGGGCTGAAGGCGAGGTTCAGACTTCATCATGATGGACCTTCCCTTCCATTAGAGGCTCTCCACTCAGAAGAGCTTTTAAAACTTTACTACATTACGTCACACAAAAAAGAGAGCAAGAGACTGCATTTAAGGACAGGCAATGAAGCATGTTAAAAACCTTTAGTGGCAGATGAAAATTAAAGAAAACTCCCCTGCACTTCAGCAGGACAGAATGTGGTTAAAAGTTCAGCTGCTCTGACTCGAGAATTCTTAGCTTCATGTCAATGCCCTCACTGATGATGCAACCGCTGAGCTGTTCTTCATGGTGGAACATCAACAAGCACCTAAAACCTGTTGCTACATGCTGTAGTTTTATCAAAAGTTGTTCATTCTGTACTGTTGTGGTGAAAAAGCAAAATGGAACTCTATTTTACACTTTTACCAGATACAATGTCATTAGTCCCAAGTCCAAATTCTCATAACTGTAACATTTACAGCATTTCTCTAAACAGCAGGTGATACTCAAATATTCATCATATTACATTTCTTACAATTAAAATAAATAAATGAGCAAATGATTGAGCCAATCAATGTCTAAAGTTCTCCCTTATTTATTTACAATCTTAAAAAAATACAAAAGATTTTCGTAACGATGCCATATAGATAAAACATTTTAGGTTTTCAAAGAACCTTTCAGTGAACCGTTTTTTTTTTTTTATTAGTGTGAAGAACAATTTTAAATCTATAGAACTTTTTTCCAATATAAATAACGTTTTGTGCAGTGGAAAGGTGCCAATAATTATTTAAGAGTGTACATTCATTAACATAGACCTTAGATTGAAATGAGACAGATTATTTTACCCCAATTGCACCTTGGCCCAGTACTTCTAGGGGTATCAAAACCCAGTTCATGCAAACAACTATCTAATCATTCAGCAATGTTTTTTATGAGTACCAGGACAGCTCAAGGTCATGCTATCTTGACCTTTCCTTAAAGGGATAGTTCTCCCAAAAATGAAAATTCTGTCATCATTTACTCACCCTCAAGTTGATCCAAACCTGTATGAGTTTCTTTGTTCTGCGGAACACAAAAAAAGATGTTTAGAAGAATGTTTGTAACAAAGCAGATAGAGCAACCATTGACTACCATAGTAGGGAAAAAAATACTATGGTAGTCAATGGTTGCTCTATCTGCTTTGTTACAAACATTCTTCTAAACATCTTTTTTTGTGTTCAGCAGAACAAAGATACTCATACAGGTTTGGAACAACTTGAGGTTGAGTAAATGATGACAGAAATTTCATTTTTGGGTGAACTATCCCTTTAAGCTCTGTTCTAGCACCTCTTCACTGCTTACAATATCAGTGAGCGGCTCTTAAAGGAACAGTTTTAAAAAAAACAATCTTTATTTACTCACATTGACACGGCTTATTTCAATACGATAACAGTTTGTAATAACCATGTCAATCAATATCCAAAAAAATACCATAAATGGACAATTAAAGGGTTAGTTCACCCAAAAATGAAAAATATTACATTCTTCTTTTATACGAATTAAATTATTTATATTATAGTTTTATTAAAAAGGTCCTGGCTAATCCAAGGATATAACTGTTGGTCAGTTAACCTTTCTAACATAAAACAGTTGTCAAATAGCCTACTAAGTGTTTAGCTGATTACATCTTACTTCACATTCTATCACAGCTAAAACGGATGCTGGAATTTATGTTTGCCTTTTGAACAGTAAAGCCCACCTTCAAACATTTTGGCATTGAGCATGTTTACATACACACTGATATGATGAAAAACTCCCAAAAATCTGCTTTTTAAATGAACCAGTTGTCCCAGTTTACATGCAAACCAATAATCCATCAATGTAAGTAAACAGTTTACAAGAAGAAAAAATAGAACCTTACTCTAATAAAGGAAAACGGGTTAATGTGTTTAAATGACCACATGCATTGTCAGATTGTTAAGCATAATTGGGTTAAGAATGTATAAACACGCTCATTGGCGAACACTGTAACGCTCAAAATAATTAACTGGTTTGAGTAGAGCGAACACAAATTAAACAAATTAGTTCAAACTAAATAACTTTTATGCATATTTAGAACTTTCTTTTTCTTTTGAGCTCTCAAAACTGACACATTTTTAAATAATCTGAATTGTTTCATTGTTTTGAGTTTTATGATCTCGCTTCTTTTCATTTAGACTAACTTAAATTTAACCGAAACTGGGCTTGGATTTCTATCTCCCAGCATGCCTTGCCATGGCACTCAATGCCAAAATTAAGTGTTATATTATTATGGTTTTTGTGCCAAGGTTAACATTAAGTGGGAGATTTAGTAGTGTTTAATATTTTGTTATGCTAGTTTAGAAGAGTTTTTGTTGTTTGGGGGGGGGGGGGTTGTAGGGTTACCATCATGGTGACGAGTGGAGCATGAGCTTAGTTTGAGAACAGATATATGTTAAATGGATTACATTGCTGTCCTTATTCAGCAAGTGCTATGCTAATGCTACCAAAGCATTGTGTAACCAATTAACAGAGGTGGACAAAGTACACAACTCTATTACTCGAGTAAAAGTAAAAGTACCACTGGTCAAATATTACTCTGTTACAAGTGAAAGTTGTTAAAAACTAGTTTTACTTAAGTAAAAGTACAGAAGTACTTGCTTTTAAAAGTACTTAAGTATCAAAAGTAAATTTCCTTTTTTATGTCAATGCATTATTTCATTATTGTTGCATTGTTGTCTAAATGCACGCTATGCCATCATGGTCAAACATGCTAGCATACGACCACCTTGAACTAATTTAAATACTTAAAAGTTACAAAGCTTTTTACAAAGCTGCTGTCACTTTAAGGCAGAATGCACAAATCCTACACACTGATACACATCCGATATTCCCCCAACTGTTTACATTCACTTGAGACATAATCAACTTTGTTTACGTGAATACTTTCCAAAATGAAAATTGTGACATTTTGTGTGTATTGGTCTGTTTAAGTGCGAAAAAAAACGCAAAAGAAAGCTCTATTCAGTTCAGTACTCGAACTCTGGCATCTGAGAGGCACAAAAAAAAACAGACTGAACTGAGCTCTTTCATCATGCTTTTTCAGATTCATCTATATGTCTATGCTTCTCTTTCTCCCAGACATTTACATTTTGCAAAAAAAAAAAAAACTTTTAAAGAAAAAAAAATCATCCACTGACTTGCAAAGCTGCTACAGAAACGACTTTTGACTTTGAGGATCTTGATAGAAATGTAGTGGAGATATTTGTCTTTCAAATGTAGTGAAGTTAAAGTAAAAGTTTCCCTAAAAAATAATACTTCAGTAAAGTACAGATACTCAAAAAGTGTACTTAAGTACAGTACTCAAGTAAATGTACTTCGTTACTGTCCACCTCTGCCAATTAACACGTCCCTGACAGCAAAGGGACGCTGAAGCGTCTTTTTCTAGATTTTAACGTGCATATATTTCCCAAAGACCCTTCTATCTTCTCTTGATACATCCACATTTGAATAAAAAAAACATTAAAGTCTAACTTCAAACATAACCCAGCCATTTCAGTAGCACACGTGACTTTCATTCGACCACTTCTAAATGTAACTAATACCACAAGTCAGTCAACAAGTTAGTATGGATATTGACCATGTGGAATTAGATCAGACGGAAATGACATCAGCTAAAGCAACAGATGTCCGCTCTCAAACCAACTGGCCATTTACAACAAGTCAAATTCAATTTTCACGCCTATCAGTCTCTGCCCAACACAAGCTTCAGCACTTCTGCTACACATTTGTGTTGCCTGTACCACAATACATCCATCCAATGCGGCAGTCATTGCTAGACTGGGTGTGGATAATCAATATTTCAGCAAAATGTTATGTGAGAATAATGTATGCCTGGCCTACTCAAAGTAGCAATAATAATGGTAACAATAAAAAATAAAAATTACAAATCTTAGCCTTAAGAGCAAAATATATCCCATCGTTTTTATTTAGAGAAATTACAGATTTTTTTCAATAGCCATTGTTTGATTAAGCAGTACAGTAAAAATCTAGTTTAGTCTAAAAAAATCATGGTATGTTTACAGTGTTTCACCGAATGAGCACTGCTAAGAATTATGCTTAATTTTCAGTTATGCTATGTGCAACAATATATCAATAGGACCTACATACTTACTATTACTATTTTTAAACTAAAACATGTTAATAAATGAATAAGGGCACACTGACACTGACTTTGATTAATTTTCTTGAATTACTCAGAATAATGGATTGCCACAAACTTCTCAACTCTTATGCAGCTAATGAAGACTACATCATAAATTTACAATCACAACATGTACGCATTTGACACTTTTATCCAAAGCAACCTACACTGTGTTAAATGTACACATTTTTATGCATTCTCTGAGAATCAGACCCATGACCTTGGTGTTGCAAGCGTCATGGTCTACCGTTTAAATATCTTTAATATATATAGCCTATATTATTAATACTATTAAATTAGCTGTTTATTGTTAGAAAACTTAAAGGGTATATGACACACAGTTTCTACCAATCTCATGTTAATATTGAGTACCTATAGAGTAGTATTGCATCCTCGATATCTCAGAAATGTCTTTAGTTTTATCATATTTATAAGCTGTATCTTTCTTTCCGAAAACAGCCGAACTCGTGGAGGCATCGTGCAGTGGGCGGAGCTAAAGAGTCACGAGCACACACACACACACACACACAATACATCATGGCATTATACCTGGATAACTTTCGATTCACTATATGTTCGTGTTTACATTATATGCACTTGCGTGCGATTGCCAACAAAACAGACATTTGATGCAGTTTCACTCACCGCCTGCGGTTTCGACCCATGACCGGGAACTAACAAACACACTTGCAGAAACTCTGTTGCTGCTCCGAAAAAAATAAACTGCATCCACTGTTTCCTTAATGCTGGGATATTTGGAAAGCTGAACAAGGTTATCTTTCCCTCACAACCAAAAACACATTTCTTTAGTGACATTGTTGATTTTGTGGTCTAAAAACAAAATGACAGCGCTGCCGACGGCTCCCGAAATAGAACGAAGCTCGTTGATGGGCGTGCTCTTGCTCTCGCTCTGGTTGATGTGCAGAATGTATGAAATAGCATTAGACCCCCTTTTTACCAATTTTGGGCTAATGGCCAATAAAAGCACCACATTTTTTTTTGTGCAATATATTCAGTGTTGCTTAACTGTATACTGCCAGCAAAATCATTGCCCATGCCTAGTACATGCTTACTTTAGCAAGCATCACCTATATGATAGACTAACTACATAAGAAGATGCTTCTGACGGCAGAGTGCATTTTAACATAGGAACCTGTATATTAAGCTGTGTATTAACAACCTAATACCTCAATGCAGTGGTGCAACTTTTTAGCATTTGGCCAAAGCAGCAGCAGCAGCAGCACAGATTTCCCCCTCGTTATGTGTGTGACACAATATTTCTTTTTCACTCTAAGTTCTTTCTCCTTTCTTTTACTGCCTTGCATTCTCTATCACTCTTTTTGCTCCCTGTACTTGTCTCCTCATTTGCCTCTAACTACCTCTTTACATGGGTCTGGATAATGTTTATTCTTCAGGATTTCACACGGCACAGTTTCCAGCGAAGAGGAGCAGTCTGCCAGATCCAGACTTCTTGAATGGGAAGGAGAGCCCCTCGTCCACCGTTGTCAAGGGTTACGACGTGCACTCCACATCGCCTATGCTGTCTGAGGAGGCCAGGGTCAGATTACAGCCTTGCTTAGGAATTCACCCCCCACATCTCTCAGACACAGTCACTCACTCACTCCTTTGAAAAGAAACCAATACAATGCTACTTCCATGAGAGGTTGCCAAAGGAAAAAAAAATTACCTTAGGTCCTGGTTAACAGGGCTGCTCTTGGTTATTGTTCCATGGTACATTAATTCTGTCAGCTTAATAATGGAATAATCTACAAATTGGGATGGGTCAGGATGATTGAATAGTTACCCACCAATTGCCTAGCTGATTAGTGAGGTCAGTCGACTATATATTTGTTTCCCCCAACAGTTAAAAAAAATATGTATTCGGCGTCTCACAGTTTTTCACATCGCGCATAAAGTTCAACTTTTAATTAATTATACTACATATATAGACCACTGCAGGTTTTTTTCATCCTGTTGCACACCATATAGCTGTTTTTAAACATAATGCACTGATGGCTTAGGGCTGGGCAGTATGATGATATATATATAGTGGTAAGGATATATAGGGCCAGATTTACTAAACAGGGCAAATTAGCATGAGAGCGCAATTCCAAAAAAAAACAACGGTGATGGGAGTGGAAAGTTCAGCACATTATCTCCTGACGACACGCAAATAATTTGCATAATGACCAAGGCAATCTTCCAGGAGCAGCACAAATTAGAATCAGTTTTTTTTGGGTGGTAAATAATGGCGCAAAAAAACAGTAAATTGACAAGCGCAAACCTTAGTAAATCACCTTGCATGACTAATTTAAATACTTTTCTCCCATACATTTTGATTCTGAAAGGGAAACTCCAACAAATGCATATGCAAATAAGGTCAGCCACAAAGAAAACTTTGTCCACGCCTTTTAAGAGCAAATTTTTCACTGTGTGTCTGTAGCAAATCCTGAAAGTAGTTTTTTAACGCCAAAAGAGGGTTTGTGCTGGCGCAAGCTGTTAGTAAATCTGGTCCAAAGTCTCTATCGTTAGAGATTTTGCCATATCGTTTATATTGTGGTATGTAAATATATCAGCCTAGCACTGTACTACTTAAAGTTATTGAAACATTATAGTGTTAAAGAAACATGCATGAATAAGAAAATAAAGACCAGGAAGTGAATGTAAAAAAAAGATTTTTTTTAATGCACAATTAGTCACCATGTGATCCCAAATTCAGTGCTCTTTATCAGCGTATTGTGCTTGAAATGTCAGATACAAAAAAATTATTTCAAAATATATGCCTATTTCAATTATTCACGTAAACATAGTCAGATATGTCTTAAGTGAAACATAGCATAAACAGTGTAGTGTAATTAATACACTACGCAGGGATTATTTATACATTTAATTGTTACATTTCTGTATTATTATTTCATAATTTAATACTTTAGTAAAAAAAAGTAAGTAAAAGAAGTAAAGCACTGTATTATTATAGTAATTATTCTTTATAAAAAATTGGATGAAGATGCATCATGGGGCATTGAGAACCGTTTTATAATCGAATCGTTACCCTCTGATTTGTAATCAAATAAAATTGTGAGGTAAATGAAGATTCACACATCTATACTCAGATTTGATACTACAAATGATAGTGATTATTTTCCTCATAGATCTTTTACTGTTATTTGATTTACTGTTTATTCCACCTCCAAACCATAATTAATCAAAATGTTCATGAGACAAATGTAGGGGTTGGATGGTAAAAAGTGGGTGATCCATAATAGAATGAATCCTAATCAAATAAAATTTTGCTAAAATAATGCCTAAATAATAACCGTTATCAGTGATATTAGCTGAGGAGGAAAGTTGTTTCAGAAGAAGAATGCGTTATTACATTTAAGGATTATGAAGAAAACATATTTCTTTGGAATAACATCCACCAATGAACCGTTGCATAAAAAAACTAAACGGGGTCAGATTTGATTTCATGTTGACTTTACATCCAACTCTGAGCTGACCGTGGACTGAAGACAATCAGGCTATTTTTTATGTCCTATCTGCCTGTATTGTCTGTCTATAATAATGACACCAGATATCTGAGGTCATGAACTTGACTGATATGTTTGCCTTACGTCGTCTTGATATGTCTCCTCTTGCGAATGAACTTCCCTGATAAATTCAAACAATACTTGCAGCTCATGCTTGTGGAAATTGCCTAGGCTTAAAGAACTGCATAATGTTGGCATATGTGCATTGGAGGTTACTATAACTTTGGATCACCTCACTTGATGCAGCAGCTTCCACACAGTGTCTATACCGGACGCAAAAGAGGCTGTCTGTGTCTACACTGGACATGACAAGTGACCATTGCAAATGTATTTGTTCTTCATGTCAGAAGTACATGTCAGAAATAGAACAGGGCATCTGTTTACTGTTGGGAATTTGTTGTGTCGTGTCGCATCCAGTGTAGACAGCATCGCTGATTATAATGGGTTCTACTGTCTTTTGTCACGTCGCTCCGCTTGTGTTCGTTATAGACACTGTGTAACAGTAGGAAACGATGTCACTAGTGGTGGCAGGAAAGGGTGATCATGCAAATGCTGCAGTCACAGTGCTAGCTCAATTTATCATGTCTGCATTCTAATATGTTAGAGCGCAATTCATGATGTGACAAGAATGCATTGCATTCTCAGCAAGTTCCTATAGTATTGTCCTATATGAAATATGCCTTTACATCTCACAACTGTGACTTTACATCCTGCAATTGAGTGGAGCGAGAAACTTCTTTTTGTAAACTTTCTCACAAGTGCCACTTTTTATCTTTTACTGGGCTTACATATTATAATGTGTATTAGTGTAACATGTTTTCTGAGCTCTGACTACGTCAAAATGGACCGCCAGTTCAAAGAGAAAGTTAGAGTTTAACTGTCATAGGCTTATGGCAGGCTACATGAACACTCTCAGAAAAAAAGGTACAGCGTGTCACTTGGGCGGTACCGTAAGGTACAAAAATGTACTTTTAAAGTACTAATATGTACCATTTAGGGGTAAGTAAGGTAAAAGGATGTACCTTTTCACTTTTGTACCTTAGGGTGGCAGTGGCAGTGACAGCGACAGCGCTGTACCTTTTTTTCTGAGAGTGAATTGAGAATACTCAATGAAATTAAACATTCAAATTCAGTACCAATTAAGACTAAACACGGGGCCTACCTTTTCCAATGCCAACATGATGTCTGTGCCTGGTCTCCAAGAACAATATCATAGCAGACGTAGATGGGCTTTCTGTTTAGTTTGGGGCTGCCTGGCTCTGGCCGGACCCTCTAATGATTTCGGAAGCATGGCTTCAGCCATGTAAACAGACTGTGTGGCCTGTAAACTCTGCTTTTCCTGTTATCTGCTGCTAGTCGAACATTTGGACAAGAGTCTGCGTGCCTTGCGCCTCATTTTCTGCTCTGAACACAGCGTGATAAACAAATGTTGGGGGGGAGGCGCACACATGGACATAGAACAAACAAAGCAGACCCTTACTGAACAAGTGCTCTCTCACACACATGCACACACACAGAGGCTTGCACACATCAATAAACACACGACCACTTAAAAAAGGCCGGTTTCCTGATGTTCACTGTGTGTTCAGAAGGGTTTCAATTTGAATAAGAGCAGTAGCATGACGAGAAACATGTTTGCAAAAAGGCTTTTTTCAATATTTGTACAACGTTGTGAAATGTCCCGTTAACTATTAAACTATGAACACTCACCCACATTACCGTCCACACAAACACTCCGCAAAGCCTGCTGTCCTTTGAGAGAAACTCTTTTGTCTACTATCTGAAGTGTGGAAAAGCAAAATAAACCAAGCTTCTTTAAATTCTCTACACAGAGAAAAAAATGGTGTCAAAATTGGACCTTTAGGGGTACAACAGCTTGTCACTGAGGCAGAACCCTTAAAGCTACACTGTGTAACTTTATTAGTCTATTCTTAGCTAAAAACACTTAGTTCTTTCAAAAATATATGTGCTCATTAATGTATATTTACTTCTTTCAAGTAATAAAGTATTCTCGTAAGTTTATAATATGCCATTGAAAATACATAAGGTAATGGGATCTAACGGTGGTCGCCATGTTGCCCCTCCATCTTGAAAGTACATTAGCCAAAGAGGGACATACCCGTAAATTCAAGCTTCGCCTTTCTGTGCGTTAATAACTCCGTAAGTAATAATAGTTATTGTCATTGTAGATGTGTTTCAGAGTGTGTCATCGCGTAATTCAGTTGATGTCACCTCAGAAGTATTTTTGTGTCAACATACAATAGCGTAATGCTCACCTATTTGAATAATCATTCAGTTATTTTGTTATCAACAATGTTTATTCGTTTTTAGAAAATATTTTCTTGTAATGTATGTTGATGGAAATATGCATCAGGTCTGATCGGCATATTAACAATTGTTATACAGAGCGCACTGCAGTGCTAACGTTAAAGCGCCGCACACACTTTTATAACCCGACACCGCTTGTTAGCAGCAGCAGCGGCAGCTCCGCTCCTTTTAATGCAGCTGCATTTAGCGCCTATATATGGTACAATAAGCTCTGGTTTACGGTTACATTATACAAATGTAACTTATAAGTATAGTTATACAGTTCTTAACTGTGTATGTATATTTACCATCCTTATTTGTTCTCTCACAGAAACCACATTTATGTACATATCCACGCAAACCTGTTTATGCCTTGCAATTGGATGACTGAATAAACATTACTATCATCAAAGTTCACTCTGGATTAGCTGCAGTTCTTTCTAGCCGAATAATTAGGCCAGTTTAGTTCCATCCATCCCACTGCGCACAGAATATCCCACAGGCACCATGTCGAATGTGGACGAGGTCGAACTGGAAGCCATGTTAATCTTGGACTAAATCGGCCACCGTAGGAGTTGAAACGAAATCGGAATTGAGAAGAACAGAAACTAAAATTCACTGGATGGTCATATACCTTTTCACCACTAGATGGGGGGAAATATCACACAGTGTAGCTTTAAAAGGGCATATTTGTACCCTTTTTTTTACCACAAAAAGGTTCATAGTAGTACCTTAAATGGATAGTTCACCCAAAAATGAAAATTAGCCCATGATTTACTCACCCTCAAGTAAATAAAAAAATAACCGTATTTAAAACTTTACAAACTATAATCTCTAATTTCCGCTAACTGTTGCATGCGCGTTTACAAGAGACTGGCGTTCCAGCGTAGGACGCTCCGATGAGAATATGCTAGTTCTCACGAGAAACAAGTTTTGTGTTGCTCTATCTTCTGCGCTTCCGCATTCGTCACCCAAACTTACTCTACGCCTGCGTCCTAATTCATACGCTGGAATGCCAGTCTCACGCAAACGCGCATACGACAGTTAGCGGACTGCCATTATAAATCTTGGAAGAGCCAGGACATTTTTAATATAACTCCGTTCGTATTCGTCTGAAAGAAGAATGTCATACACATCTAGGATGACTTGAGGGTGAGTAAATCATGGGCTAATTTTCATTTTTGGGAGAACTATCCCTTTAAGGTACGTATTTGTACTTGTCTCTAAGGTACTAAGATGCAACTTTTAGGGAGTAGAAAAGGTACAAATATATCCTTTTAAGAGTACTGCCCCAGTGACAAGCTGTTTTACCCCTAAAGGTAAAATTTTGACACCCTTTTTCTCTGTGTGTGTACATTATTTGTCTATATTCAGTTAGATCAGCTAACATTACTGGGCTAGGCTAGTGCTCTCTGTTCAACAACATAGTGAGGGTACATTGTAAATCTTACACTTGTCAAAACAAGTGCCTGTCATTTATGGTAAACTCTGGGCTAAGGGCAACAATGAGCATAGGAAATGAATGTTTGGGCTTGTGCCAGTTCACAAGAGAATTTTAGTAATTAATGGAGCCAATGGTGCAAAACGTTCATCCATGGCTAACAAGGTTCACCAGCTCCATATTTTACAATTTTTGCTGAACGATGTCTTAACTGAGCTCTGAAGGATCACAACAGATGGCAAAAAGCACAAGGTGAAAGACACACTTGAGATGTAACTAGAGATTAAGATCGCAAGAAGCAACATTTGAATGACCGATTGAATTGTAACTGTAGATTGGTATTAAAAGATATTCAAGAGTTAGTGATTCACATAATCAGATTTACTTTCTAAAATTAAAGTGTGAATGGTAAATGCAATCTTGTTTAATATCATGTTCCTTTTGAAATGGACAGACAAATAAGTGGCTACCATATACCTTTCCTTTTCGAGACCCATCAGGACCCCATTATAATTTTCCATGATGCACACAGGTTCAAGAGAGCAGCTTTGCACTAGGAATGCAGCTAAAAAAAAAATTTTTTTTTTCACGCTGATTGACAAAATGGGGAAATGTCAAATTAAAAATTATTGCTATATCATCTGTCCTACGGTAATTCCATTCAAGGCCTGACAAAAAGACAACACATACTACAACTCTTTATACCCTTGTGGTCTTGGTTTACATTTGGCTCATTCTGAATCTAAATCAATTCAAGCTTCAGCGTAATAATGATCGTCTGTCGAGGCCTTAGCCTATATCATAACACCAGTAAAGGAAGTAGCGGTTATTGTGGTATTCGTGGTAACGAAGACAAGCGTAGTTCACATCGTCTTATCGACTGCTGACCAGAATTGACGGACCTACCGAGTTAATATCAGCCAGTAGTGCGTGTTTGTGTGGAAAAACGTTAAAAAGGTGGCAGCTGTAACATATCTACCATTTCCTTACAGACAGCTCACGTCATGTAGCCTACCTCACTGGAAACGTATATCGTATAGAAAACACCACCAAAAGGCGAGAAGTTTGTGGTCTCTCTACACTTAATAACTTGCATTCAAACAAAATCACGATCGCTTTTCAGCGCGTAAAACGGATGTGGGAAGCTGATGTTCTCGGGCGTTCAACCAGTAACACGTACCAACTGTCAAACGATACAATGTTACAGCATTATGACGCTGGCGTTATGACTTTGGTTCCAGATGAAAGAACCGCTGGAGGTGTTCAATACTAAAACAATGTTACATGTCGTACTGGATAAATTCACGCAGCATCTGTTTGAGATTACATCATCACAAAAGGTGCACGAGCAGCGGTTTCACGGCTTTTCCTGGCTGTAAAAACTACAACAAACTACATAGCTACGATTAAAACAATAACAATAAATCACATTTTCGCGTACTCACCCTCTCTTGCCTTTAAGAGTACCGTGTTTGCAACAATATTCTCCAGCTCCATCAAAAAACCACCGTGATATTGCCGTGGAAGCCGAAGAGTAGCCTAGATAGAGCTCCTTATTGCTCCTCCCAGCAGAATACGCTATTTTCCGTCCTTATAAAAGTATTTAAATCAAAACCTAGGCATTTTAAATGATCAACACACGTATACAGATGCAAAACATGCAGAAATCGCTGACACACGCGTGTGGTTGTTGTAGTTTGCGCCACAAAACGCGTAAGGAAGGCATTGCCTGTTGAAACAGCGTTGTCGAGCCACTGGCCACAAGTCCCGTTAAACCGTACATGCCAAAGACAGCAGGCCGAGGTCTACATCCTTTGAGGGTGCACGGCAGAAAACGAGTCGATCATAGATGAGTTGTTGAAGTGCCGCTGTCACTATCAACGTGCTCCCTCTCTCGGTGCGTAATCGAAGCAGGGCTGGGTTTCTGCTTTCAGTTGTAATTTTTGGCTGGGTCCCAAGCGGCTTTCCCCGTGTCTCCGTTCAGATTTACAGCGGTAGAGCGGCGTTCAAATGGCGTAGCGATGCGAAAGGATGAGCACGCGCGCGGTTATAACAGTATATGAGATTCATCTTTAGCGCTTGTCATGTTTCCTTGTCATTCCTATTCAACAAGCGTTTGAAGGGGCGTGTTCAAATGCAGCTGTGACGCACGGGCCTTGAAGAACAAGCATGCATGGCTGTCAAAGGATATTTGATAGCAGCACATTCATGCCGCTCCCGCTCTTTCAGTCGGCACTGGGAGCAATAATAGAAAGTGGGATAGCCCTGGATTGAAAGTCAAGGCCAATAAATAGCAAAGACGAATTAGCCTACACTTGTTTCATTTAAGTGGGGCCATTTCACTTAACTTAACATTTTGTACATGGCGTGTACAAGCGAGTTGATAATTAGACCAACCAACAGAAATTCGATTCGTGGTATTGCTTTTATAAAACAATTCAATATATTAATACTCAATTCAACTTAACAACCGGTTAGTTTGTATAGGCTAATTTTGCTTTGCATCAAGTTTTGCGTGTCACCAAACACAGCACATACTGAAATCCGGACTTGAAATTTCAATGGTAACAAAGAAAATTCACCTCCCAAAGGGTTTTCTAATCACCCGGTTCTAATGCCACTCCGGGATTTCTGTTTTTCATTCCCACTCATGAGAGAAACTCGCATTAGGAAGAGTGAAAAGCGACGAACACTAGCTGTTACAGTCCCCCTGTCATTGTGCTTTGTTATAGTTATTTTAAGTAATATATCATAATAATAATAATAATAAACACTTTTAAAGCCTATAAAGTGAAATTTAGGGCATTTTCTCCCTAATGCCATTGCTGTACATTTGAGGTATTCTCAAATACTCTGAGCTTATTCAAATGAAACAATCATTAAGAGAGTATAAACTGTATTACTCACAATAATAAAAATGCAATTTAGTCTAATATATTCCCTGTAGCCATGACGTGCCCTCTTCTCACTATATTAAAAAAGTACCTGTCGTCTAAACTTCAAACTTTAATGTCCTTCTCTTCTTCTCTCCAAATGCAAAATCACCCCCTAGCTACCGATTAATGCAAGGACATGTTTCACATGAAAAGCCAGGCTCTGTATGTGGAGATTTTAAAATTAATTATAAAAATAAATGTAAATAATTATATTATTTACATATAAAATATAGTTGTTTTTTAATATAGTTCTAATCTATGTTCTAATCTAGTGTAAATACACCCTGATGTTTTAAAACACCAGCCCTCTGTGTTGATTGGCTACTAAGAACATTTCTGGAGATTGTTAAATTAAAAAAAAAAACATAATACATCAAAATTATATTTGGTTTCTAAGAATCAAGTAGAGTGTCAATTAATTAAAAGTCTGTCATCAGTATAAAACAGGTTTAATAGAACAAAAATATTTTCAGTGTTGTTTCATGCGTTTTACATTATACAGTACACCAACTTAACCATAGCGTCATATCCATAACATAGTGAACACTGAAATAAACTTTTCTTGTATACCATTTACAGTTGTTTAATTTTAAACTAAAAGCCAACAGGCCAAGTGCTTCAGTTTGGTCCATCCTTCATTTCGCTATGGCATCTGCCATAAAAAAAACAAAGATGGTGGGCAATTCTCAAAACGTGCCTTTACAGCAACTGGTGAAACAAAATCTTGAAGTCATAATCTTGCGAGACTTGAATGATTTCAAAGTCAAGATAGACTGTTGTCTCATACCAAACAAAACCATCCAATAAAACAGAAATAAAATCATCCAAAAAGAACTAAATGTTTCAGAAATCATCTAACGTGTCAGCTTTAGGGATCGATAACCCTCTCTCTTTCACTGCCTGTAGCTTCAGTCTCTCTGACTCCTGCTTGGCTTGCTGTTCCGTCCGCTGTTCCTCCAGAATTTCCTCAATGGAAACTCTCTGGAGGATTTGATCACATTCTTTATCCAGATCCTGGAAGGGAAAAATAGTATAATATTAAACTTTTTAGAAAATCCAAAAAAAAAAAAAAAAAAAGTGAGTAGTGGCAAGATTTCTGATTTGTTACCCTAATGAAATGTTGTATCATCATATGCCACATGCCTAGCAAATATTACACAAAGTCATAAAATCGTTCCAAGGGTAGCAAGACGATAAACACATGTACTTACTACTTCTCCAAGCAAGACAACATTTTCTCCTCTGACGACAAATATTCCACGAGGTATGTCACCAAATTTTTTACCTACATGGATTCGCTCAACTGTTTGATGCAAAACTAAATTGGCTGTGAAAGAAACAAAATAATCATGCAACAGGTTCACTGTTCAAATATAAGGGTACATTTTACAATGAAAATAACCACTGTCAACTGTTCTTTTCATGTTACTACGGATCTGAAAAACATAATTCAACCAAAACATTATATTCAGTCACCCTCATGGCATTCCAAACCTGCGTGACTTTCTTTTGTGGAACACAAAATATATTTTGAAAAACATGGGGGACCAAATAGCATTACCAGAATAAAGAGACATCTACATTTTCAGTGTGTTCATTAAATTGAATACAGGTGTGTAAACAGCAGAATATCTTGGAATAATAATAAAAATGGTTACTTGCAAAATAATGTCAGGCCATTATACATACCAAACTGATCTATGCTTCTAAGGATCCCAATCAATGTTCTTCCATCGCGAAGGAGGACAAGGTGTTTTTCTAAAAAGAGGGGAAATTAAAGCATTTTCAGTCACATGAATACGGTTTTTACTTTGAGATTTCTGTCATGATTGTATTTTATATTATTATCACACGAACACCTGTATTATTGAGGCAATTATTATTCACGCGAACTCTGGCTTAGCTATTTGATTCACCAGGCTAACGTTAGTTCAGCTTGCGGAACAATAGCAAAGAGGGCTAGATTTCTATTTTTAGCTTAAACATGTAACACCAACGTGACTTTTATAAATGATAAAAGAGCCTAACCGAACATCATTACACAACGCCAACTGTGTGAGAGTGTGTCCCTCTCTCCCCGGGGTGAATTTACTCCAATATATTTAATTATTTTGCAATTAACTTACTATCAATGTCCTCGATGAGGCTCGCAGTCCCTGGCATGTAATTCATTTTGCTAACATTTGGGAGTTTTTAAACGTAAAGTATCAAGCCATGGACCATTTCAAATGTGTATCCTTATTCCACAGGATGTAACACAGAAAGTGCTTCCGGTTCAATTTAACCCTTTAAACCCAGGTTCCTTACTGCTTGTTCCAAAGGTCCCAAGCTAGCTTTAAAATATTTGTTTACCTATAATGACGGCCAAAGGGGGATAAAGTTATTCACTCTGTCACTCTGTGATTTTAGTTTGATTCACTGATAATCAGTGGTTAGATTAAAACATCTATATCCGATTTATGAACAAATCTTTCGTTAAAAGTAGAATCTTTTCAATGAACTGGTTCACAAAACAGCCTGAATTGGACTTTCATCCAAGAGGTGTAAGTTAAATGGATTTAACTAAAACGTTTATTTAGATTCTAAATTATGTTTTCATGAGTTCAACCAAGTTCAACCGACTGAACCGCATGTGAAATTATAATAATACAACTCTTATTAAAATGTATTATTTTTAGTGCATGTTGACGTTATTACGTTGTGATGTAAAATAATCACTGAGACGGTCGTTTAACATATAGGAAAAAACGATTCGACTTCCTATTACTAGAAATGTTACCTTTGTCACATGGGTGTATCGTCACCACTGTGCTCGTCTCCTATTGGCTAGTTGAGTTGTCAGTCAAGGCGCGTCTGCTCGCGAGTTGAACTGAATGACAGCGCCGTGCTTCAGTGTATGTACCAAACAAAATGGGAAATATATCCAGTTGAGGTACTCTAGTTGCTGCATACTGTGAAACGTGGTGGCAGATAATTAAAGACCAGTTTTGAGAAGATCCGTTTCGGTCTAAATCTAGCTGTGGTTGAGAGAAGTGAACTTAAGACAAAAAGAGTTCGTGGTTTAGTCACGAATGGCTTTCGATTCAGTTGGCAGCGACAGAGTCGGAGGTGAGGCTGCGTGGATCATGCATCAGCAGATGCAGTCTGATCCCAAGTCATCCTGGCCTTCCAGCTACAACTCGGAGAACAATAACTGGAACAACAGCATGGTGAGTCTTTTGTCGTCTGATACTGGTAGGGGTCGCTAGGAGAAATAGCATAGAAGCCGTTAACAGCATTTCCAACGATTTCTATCGCTCACACGGCAAAGCAACGAGCTGGACTCAACAGTATGGCCCGCAGGGTTTGTTAGTAAATCAGGCAAAACCACATGCTTTCTGTCTTGCATGGACACTGGACAGTATTGTTTACCAGCGCAAATGAGTATGACTGCTATAGAAACGCTCATTTGACGTGAAACTGTTGCAACGCGTTACACATGGATTTATTCACAGCTATTGTGGTCCCACCTTCAGTAATCTGGGTTAGTGGGTTTAAATACTAAATATTCAAGGCGGTGTGGATAAACTGGACTGTGTTCTCATTAACTCTTGTTTATTCCCTTGATAACTTCTACTTGAGCCTGAGCATGAACCTTTACCACTCACTGAATCTGAGTACAGACAAAATGTGTTTCTATATAACTCACTCGGTATGGATCATCCTCATCAGATAATAAAACGACGTGTCAAATACACTATATTGCCAAAAGTTTTGGGACGCCTCCCTTTACATGTACATGAACTTTAATGACATCCTATTCTTAATTCTTAGGGTTTAATCAACTCAACTCAATTTATTTATAAAGCATTTTCAAAGCCATTAGAATGGACCAAAGTGCTGTCCATAAATAGTAAAAAAAAAAAAATTCATACAAACATGGACAACAAAACGAAACATAACACCAAGAAAATAATGCAACCAATCACTCACAGTTCCCAGACCCAATCAAACGCCTTAAGCTAGATAAAATAAGAGAGTCTTCAAGTCCTTTTTTAAAAATGTCAATGCTTGACGAGGATTTAATATGTAATGGCAACACATTCAGAGTGCAGGAGCCGCGACAGAAAAGGCACAATCTCTACTACGCCTCAAACGAGACAGTGGGACGGTTAGGAGCATGCTCTGAGAGGAACACAGGTGAGGTTGAGATTGGTAAGAGATCAGAATATACTTTATATACTCAGGAGACAGATCATGCAGTGCTTTGTAGACAAAATTTACACCTTGTATTGTATTCTATATTTTACAGGTAACCAGTGAAGAGATATCAATACAGGTGTTGTATGATCCCATTTTCTGGTATTTGTTTAAGGATTAGTTCACTTTTAAATAAACTTTTGCTGATAATTTACTCACCCCCATGTCATCCAAGATGTCCATGTCTTTCTTTCTGCAGTCGAAAAGAAATTAAGGTTTTTGATGAAAACATTCCAGGATTTTTTTCCATATAATGGACTTCAATGGGCTCCAAATGGTTCAAGGTCCAAATGACAAACGTGATCATCTCTGAGCTCAGCCATAACTTCCACTAATGGAGGTCAAAATATGAGCGTGGTCATATATATATAGATCGTAGATGCCTCATTCTACTGATTGGTGCAAGCGCTAATGAGGCATCTACGTATACATCTATGACCATGCTCTTATTTTGACCTCACTTAGCGGAAGTTATGGCGGAGCTCAGAGATGATCACGTTCGTCTGATAAGAGGTAAAATAATAGCATAAATACTGCTCGGTTTCTCGCAGAATCTGATCGTTTCGCTAGATAAGACCCTTATTAATCGTCTGGTATCGTTTGGTATTGTTTAAAGCCCTTTGAAGCTATACTGAAACTGTCATTTGGACCTTGAACCGTTTGGAGCCCATTTAAGTCCATTATATGGAGAAAAATCCTGGAATGTTTTCATCAAAAACCTTAATTTCTTTTCGACTGCAGAAAGAAAGACATGGACATCTTGGATGACATGGGGGTGAGTAAATTATCAGCAAAAGTTTATTTAAAAGTGAACTATCCTTTAAGAATCTCGCTGCAGCATTTTGGACATACTGAAGATGAGTAACCGGAGATTCACTTATGCCTTGATATAGAGCATTAAAACAATCCAACAGTGTGGAAACAAATGCATGCAGAACAGTCTCCCAAATCCTTATTTGAAAGGATAGGTTTCATTTTCGACAATTTTCTTAACTTGACGATCAAACCTGATTTCAGAATCTAAAATTACTCCAAGGTTCTTCACATGACCATGACTATTGTTGGATAATAGTCCATAATTTTCAACCAAGCCATTCCCAAGATGTTTTTCCCAAACATTATAAACTCAGTCTAAAGGCCCTTTCACACATTAATTAGCGCGATGGTTTTATTTTTTGATCAGCTGTTTGTGTAATGAGTGCTTCCACACTGAACGCGAATGTGCTGTGGCGAAAAAACATTGTTTATTTTTTTCGTTTCGATGTCGATTTGTTTTTTGTTTTGTTTTTTAACACTCGCAGCGACAGAAAAGGCTTAAACCAATCACATACAAGGAAACAAAGGTCATGAAATGTCCAGTTGATGTCATTAGCTATTCAATCAACATTAACCTTTGCCAGGTATCGCATTTCTCATGAGGTTACAGCTGTAGTTGTGTTTACAGCTGTACAGCTGCAGCTGTGTTTGCCCACTGTTGGCTATAGACAACGATATCATAACCTTTTTTTTAGATTAGATTAGATTCAACTTTATTGTCATTACACAAGTACAAGTACAAGGCAACGAAATGCAGTTTAGGTCTAACCAGAAGTGCAATAGCAGCAAGTGCAAGATATACAACGTTTGCATAAGTGCAGGACATGGATATGTACTGAATATATATAAATATATCTATAAATATAAATATATCTATATTTTGAGTTAAAGGTCCCATGGCATGGCATTTTTCTATTATTTTATAATGTTTCCTGAGGTGTACTTATATTGTTAGTATGATTTTTACATCATAAAATGTCATAATTTAGAAATAAAAGGCATTTTTTCTATACTGCTGTTTGCCCTGTGGCTGACTGCCCTGTTTCAAGAGGCGTGTCTGCGGTGAGACTTCAGTAAAAACGCCCACTGTTGTGATTGGCTGACATCTTTGCATTTGAAATAAGCGGAGGGGGCGTGGTTTAACGAGGTCTACGAGGCACGAGCAGGCACGAGCTGCTGCCAGAGAGACGGATGGTCCGGAGTTCACTTCACATCAGTTCTGTCAGTCTCAGATCAGTGAACTGTTGTAGTTACCGCATATACTTCAGGTTATTAGTCTATTTCTAGTCGGAGGGACTGACACTCATGTCAGAAAGTTAGTAACTTTAGTAAATTATGGATCAGCGCTGACTGGAGACGCGAACCGTTTAGAACGATTCAGTCCGATTTGGTGAACTGATTCGGTTCACTAAAAAGAACCGGTTCAAAAGAAAGATCGTTCGCGAACCGGACATCACTAATGTACCAGAGACTGAGCTCAGCTATTGTTAACAAAGTTATTTATAGTAACTACTGAGTTATGAGAGCGCTGTCAGTCAGCGCGAGTTTATTGTGTTTGTATCTGAGAGTTCTGAATAAACACGAGTCCCAGTCACACGAGTCCGTCTTCATCATTATTACCAACTTTGTAACACATGCAAAGTACCATTACAGCTGTCGAGATGAACGAGTTACTAGTAAGTGTTGATAATAGCATTATTTTTTAGATATGTTCCTATCATATGAAAAGCGTCAGTGACGCCCATTGAGTACGCAGCGCAAACAAAGACACAACAGCAGTAATCGAATGTAATCCAGTTTATTGTGGGGATAGCTGGCTAGCCCGGATATGCTCACGCTTACCCCCCTTCTGCTTAATCTCGAGCCACGTAAGGCGCCTCCGCTGTGGGCCAGATGCAGTACTGGGGGTCGGTGATGTTGAAGGCAGAGTCAGTGCAGCCCGAGCTTCGGCGTGTGTGAGGTTTATCTCTAAAGATGTTACTCTGCCGATGTTGAGCAGAAACTCATGAATGTATGCACATTTTAGAACAGATAGACGCGATGAGGACGTACAAAAACAGTGACTCACAAGACCGAAAACACCGTTCTGTCGGGAGAGAGAGAAGCCGCTGCGTGTGCACGAATAATACATAATTAGCTACACATCAGAAATCACTGATCACAGATCAGAAGGAACTGAAAAAAGACTTCTGTTTTCATTTGTACATCCAAACACTGAGAAACTGCCAGCATTCACTCGTTCACAAGCCATGATCTCTCGAGCATTTGCTTGGGCGTGCCAGATTCTCTGGGCGGAGGAAAGTGAGGTAACCGTTCCTGTGTGGACGTCAAAACAGGAGACTTCAGGATTGGCTAGTCTGGCCTGTCATTTTCTCAAAGGCAGAGAAAGACAGCCAGAACTCGGTTTTACACCGATCAACATTTCTATCCACTTGGGGACAATATTCAGGCTAGGGGAACTCATATTAATGTTGAAAAACCTCATAAAATGAAAATTTCATGCCATGGGACCTTTAAAACTCGTAGAATTTTTTATAATCTAATTGTGTCCGCGACTATAGAAAGAGAATGTGTTTCCGTCAGTACGACTGTGGCACTTAAATGTTTACATTGTGACTCAACTGGAAACAGATGGAAACACAGCTGCTTCGGATCGATTGGTTCCTGAAGTGTGTGGTTTATCTCGTCAGATCCGCTGCTACTGTCTCTGGAGGAGCTCCTCAAATTGTCCCACGGACATTTCAAAGTAAGTGCGGAACCGGCCATCATAAAGTTTTAGCTCCTGTAAATTAGCATACTCCCCTTCAGATTCTGTTCTTTAAGACTGGGGGCACCCAAAACCTTCTTTTCGGTCTTTTAAATAAAATGAAAAGCTCGTCTTCACTGGATGAGGAAGTGTCTGTGTTTTCTCAGCTGTCGCCGCAAATGTATTGGAATGTTGGAGCTCTGAAACGTCACAGACGTCGCAAACTCCGTTGCGGCTGATGTGAATGGTTTTGACGCGAACTATTCGCACACCAAATATTAGTTTTTCTGCTTCGCTTTTTTGTTACGTGTACGGTGTGAAAGGGCCTTTATCCTCATTGTTATGGAGTAATATGGAGTTGGCCCACCCTTTGCAGCTATAACAGCTTAAACTCTTATGGGAAGGCTTTCCACCAGGTTTAGGAGTGTGGTCAAAAATTCCCATAAACATTCTTCTAGAAGCGGCGGGGCCCATTCTTTCACAAATGTGGTGCATGATATTATACACCTTTGGCCATGGAAGTGATTGGAACACCTGAATTCAATGATTTGGAGGGGTGTCCCAATACTTTTGACAATATGCATTATAAATATTGACCATTATTGCATTTACTTCGAATGAATGAATTTAGACTACATGGTGGTTTTAAAATGTTTTAAAAAATATTTTCCCTCTCACGTGCAAAGTACCATTACTTTCCATGTAGTGTGAGTAAAGTAAAAAAGTACCTGCCTTTAGTAAGTGTAAAAGAGTAGCTTAATTAAAGGTTCCATGGCATGGATTTTTCTATACTGATGTTTGCCCTCTGGCTGAATGCCCTGTTTCAAGAGGCGTGTCTGCTGTGAGACTTCAGTAAAAACGCCCACTGTTGTGATTGGCTGACATCTTTGCATTTGAAATGAGCGGAAGGGGCGTGGTTTAACGAGGTCTACGAGGCACAAGGCTGTGCCAGAGAGACGGACAGTGTTGGGCACGTTACTTTAAAAAAGTAGTTAGTTATATTTACTAGTTACTTCTTACAAATAGTAACTGAATTAGTAACTGAGTTACATCATTATAAAAGTAACTAATTACCAGGGAAAGTAATTACTGCGTTACTTTTTTTTTTTTTTTTTCCCAAATGTTCAATTATGTCAAATACTTGGATGCCCCCAATATTAGATATGTTAAATGAATGAATTGGACACTAAATAGAATAAATTATTATTATAAAACATTGTACATTAATGTACACTATTGTAATGTTGCTGTGGGACAATGTGAGAGACACCTATCAAATTCAATGCATTATTGTAAATATTATCAGTAGGCCTACTATAGTGTAAATATTATCAGTACTATACTTTCCTTTGGTAGTGGAGCTCACGTTATCACCTGGGTGTTTAGCCACTAGTTTTGTGGCATATGATGATGTGAGGCGCTTCAGAATCACTTGCCACCGGCGTGGAGAGACTCTTTCTTCCTGGGCATAAGTTGCACGTTAGCTACATAAATATTCTTACCTTTCACCTGAAAAGTAGCGCTTATACTTCCAGTTTGCGAAAGCTACCTTTGAAGTCGTTGGACCATCGCTGTGTGTGTGTGTGTGTGTGTGTGTGTGTGTGTGTGTGTGTGTGTGTGTGTGTGTGTGTGTGTGTGTGTGTGTGTGTGTGTGTGTGTGTGTGTGTGTGTGTGTGTGTGTGTGTGTGTGTGTGTGTGTGTGTGTGTGTGTGTGTGTGTGTGTGTGTGTGTGTGTGTGTGTGTGTGTGTGTGTGTGTGTGTGTGTGTGTGTGTGTGTGTGTGTGTGTGTGTGTGTGTGTGTGTGTGTGTGTGTGTGTGTGTGTGTGTGTGTGTGTGTGTGTGTGTGTGTGTGTGTGTGTGTGTGTGTGTGTGTGTGTGTGTGTGTGTGTGTGTGTGTGTGTGTGTGTGTGTGTGTGTGTGTGTGTGTGTGTGAACCATAGACCGTGAAAAAAAATAGGTGTGAACTCAACCTATCAACCTTATCTCCCACCCACCAATCATCATCAGTGATGTGTACCACCGCACCCACCCCCAACACGCATGGCTGGTGCGTGCTTCAGTGAGCTCAAATATAGTAACGCGACTAACACCGCATTTTTTTTCCTCAGTAACGGCGTTGTAACGGGAGAAACAGTAATTCGTTTGATTACTCGTTACTGAAAAAAATAATTCCGTTAGTAACGCCGTTTATCTGTAACGCCGTTATTCCCATCACTGGAGACGGATGTCACTTCTCATCAGTTCTCTCAGCAGTTCAGTGAACTGTTGTAGTTACTAGCATATACTTCAGGTTATTAATTTATTTCTAGTCAGAGGGACTGTCACTCATGTCAGAAAGTTAGTAACTTTAGTAAATGATGGATCAGCGCTGACTCGAGACGCGAACCGTTTAGAACGATTCAGTCCGATTTGGTGAACTGGTTTGACCGGTTCACTAAAAAGAACCAGTTCAAAAAAACGATTCGTTCGCAAACCGGACATCAATGGACCAGAGACGGAGAGATTGCTAACAAAGTGATATTGTACTGATATGAGTTGTGAGCGCTGTCAGCGCAAGTTTTATTTTTTTTGTATCTGAGAGCCCCAGTCACGCCGAGCCCGTCTTCCTCCTTATTACCAACTGTAACACATGTAATGTACCATTACAGGAGATGAATGCGTTACGAGTAAGTGTTGATTATAGCATTATTTTTAGATATTTTCCTATCATATGAAAAGCGTCAGTGTCGCGCATTGAGTACACAGCGCAAACAAAGACACAACAGCAGTAATCGAATGTAATCCAGTTTATTGTGGGGATAGCTGGCTAGCCTAGCCCGGAGACCCTCAAGCTTACCCCCCTTCTGCTTAATCTTGCGCTGCGTGTGGTGCCTCCGCTGTGGGCCAGATGCAGTACTGGGGGTTGGTGATGTTGAAGACCGACCGGCCAGTGCAGCCCGAGCTTCGGCGTGCGTGAAGTTTATCTCTAAAGATGTGGCTCTGTAGCCTAGAAATCTAGACGCACCCTAGCGGCAGAAAATTTATTTTGCCGCGAGTGTAGTCTAGCAACTCTCGGTAGGCCTGAGCGCTGGAACAGCAAAAGAACAGCACTGAAGTCATTCTTAAGAAAAGAAGATATGTTTGAAGTAGGGCTGAAACGATTCATCGAGTTACTCAATTAACTCGATTACAAAAATTCCTCGTGGCAAAAAGTCTGCCTCGTTAAATTCCTATGCTCCGCACTATACTCGCAGGGATCTGATTCACACGGACCGCTGTTCAATGTTCAGGAAGCACACCATAGCGCGTGATACATTTTGAATTTGGTTGGCACGATGGCGGAGAGTAAAGATGTTCATAAACGGCAGAGAATGTCTAAAGTTTGGGATCATTACATTCTTAAAAAAGAAGAGAACAGGTGCAATGTGTCTACTGCAAAGTAGACCTGGCATTCCACAGCAGTACGACTTCAATAACGTAGCCTAAGCCTATACATTGATGTTCGCTGATTTTGATCCCATACTGTATTTGTAGCGATGTCGTGATGCGGTTTGACTAGATATGATGTTTAGCTTTGATGTTTTTAAGTAGTAAACGTATACACCCCAAAAAAATTTTATCCAATTAATCTATTAATCGATCGATTAAGTGCTAGATTAATCGATTACAAAAAGAATCAATAGCTGCAGCCCTAGTTCGCAGTTTTGCCTACCGGATACGGCGAAAGTCTATCAACTAACGTTAGCTCGGCTTTACCTTCTTCTTCGCTCTGGTTGGTTGTGGCGCTCATGGTGCTATCCAATTGCGTTCAGAGGGAATTTGAAAGACAACCGTTTATCCCGCCCCTCGGATTGAGCCCTGTCAATGGTGAGTTTCCAGACCCAACATCTTGATGTGGGTCTGGCTTGTCAGGCTAGTGGCTCTGCCGATGTTGAGGAGAAACTCACGAGAAACTCAAAAAAGACTTCTGTTTTCATTTGTACATCCAAACACTGAGAAACTGCCAGCATTCACTAGTTCACAAGCCATGATCTCTCGAGGACAAACAAATATGGCGCTCGCATGGGCGTGCCAAATTCTCTGTGCGGAGGAAAGTGAGGTAACCGTTCCTGTTATGACGTCATAACAGGAAAATTCAAGATCAGCTCGTCTGAGCTGTCATTTTCTCAAAGGCAGAGAAAGACAGTCAGAACTCGGTTTACACCGATCAAAATTTCTAGCCACTTGGGGACAATATTCAGGCTAGGGAAACTCATATTAATGTTGAAAAACCTCATAAAATGAAAATTTCATGCCATGGGACCTTTTAAAAGTACTGATGAGTACGCATTCTACCGCCTTATAATAAACACTGTACACTGCAATTTAAAAATGTAGAAAACAGATAGTACATACTAGGGATGGGCATTTTTCCTAAATATTGTATTCGAATATTTGGGCCCATATAAAATGAATATTCGAATATTTGTTTATTTAAATGACGTTATTTTGAGAAAATGAGAAAGATGAAAACGTTTTTGTCACCATTTCTGAACAAACTTATGATTAGGTACTATACACAACAAGTTCACCTTATATCTTGAGGGTTTCATTCAGTTCAAAACATTAAACAATATATGTAAACAAAAAATATAGGCCTAAAGAGAAAAAGCAATATAAGGTCAAGCAGCACAAGCGGACAAAAACACTAATAAAGCAGAGCGCACAGTTATCGTGCGTAACGTACATATACACAGCAAAGCAATATAGTAAAATTCAAATAATATTTTTATTTTTCGAATATTAATTACAGATCGAATATCCAACTATTCGTGCACATACTGTAATTAACATTAGAATTATCTAAATCCTCCAACTGTTTAAATTTTGACTTAGAACTTTTTAAAATACATCATTTATCATTGATAAAATGTACTGTATCTATTTCCAAAGCAATACGGAAATACTATTACAGAGATGAAAAGATAAAGTTATGTTCAGGCGACCCATCACCATTTTGAAAGATTATATATGAAAAGATTAGATTTTAAATCAGTTGTAAGGCCTTAATGAACACTGAGCGAGCTATTGTTGCTCATAAAATATAAATGTTCAGAACAGTGCAAAGAATACAAAAAACATATAAAAACTCCCATGTGAGAGCGCAGCATCACACAGATGGGTTAAAAAAGAGAGAGGCAATTTCTCTCCAGAACAGTGCCAGCTTTAGAGTTTTGTGATAAAGAAATGAAAATTTCTTTAAAAATCACTTATGTTATCAAACAGTTAACCTTGCCTAATGCACTCAAATAGGCAAAGACAGTGAGCTAACACTAATTATATTGTAATTCCATATAGTATACAATGCTAACATTACATAAGCAGCAGCCCAATAATATCAGTGATGACTAGGGGTTAGCTGGGAGTCAGGGTAACCCTAAAATCCACAAAAGTAATGCTGAGAATGCATGTCATTATTCAACTTAAATGCAAATTAATCTACATAATTAATTTTATTATTTTATAACTTGAAAAATGTTGTTGCACAAGTATACACTCGATAAATGAAGGCTGACTGTTTGAAATTCATCAAAGAAACAAACAAAAAATGTATATAAACAAGCTGTAGTTGTATCACATCACATCACTCGCTGACAGAGATGCAGTATAATGCCACAGGTCATCAATAATGTGTATACTGAATTTGGTCCTCCAATTTCAGTACATTAAGCCATGGCAAGCTTTTTTTTTCCACATTATGGGTTCAGAATGTTTCCAACACACTTTTTCACAGCACACATCGCACACACATCACATGCTTGCTCATCATGTTACAACTACAAAAGGTATGGAAAGATAAAAATGTGCACTATAAATATGAACCTATGTAGATTTGTAACAAATTTGCATAATACCAACCTGGTCTTCATTGGATGCCCGCAAACAACGTCTACTTCGTAATGCCTGGTTCAAACTTCAAAGATATTAGTCCCATTTTGGGATGATCTGTTTGACACACTTTTTCACAGCACACATCGCATGCTTGCTCATACTAAACTCATCAAGAATTGAGCTGCCGACTGTGGCAGGACGTGTGCTACGGAGAGAAGCCGTCTACTCTCTATATGTTCAAGTTAATAAATGAGAGTGGGAATTCCCTGCATTATGAAGTTCATGTAAGTGTTATTAACATTGTACGCAATACCTGCAAACTTGCACCAAATTTCAGGCCCTGAAGATATACAGAATTTACCATAACATGTTTCTTCAAATTAGAGGAAGAATTAAAGGCTGATATCTCAATTGAATTGATGCTTGAAAGATGTGCTTCCATGATTAACAGCAGTTAGCACCACCTACTGGGCTGTGGCTAAATATTTGTGTGTGATTTAATTTAACGGGAATCACGAATCAATACTTTGTAATGCCTGGTTCAAACTATAAGATATTAGTCCCATTTTGGGATGATCTGTTTGACGTTGGGTGTTTTGGTGATTCAAAAACGATAATGGGCTTCGGGACGCAAGAATCGGTTTATCTCGTTTAGTGTCATAGTGGACGACAACCAACGTTGTGTCTGCAACGCTTCATGATGTCACGACAGAAAGACTAGCATGTTTAATTTTTTTTCCGGTCCTTCACGATGGGTTCCATCACATCTGTGAAGTTGACCAATAGTAGCACAGAAACTCTGAAAACTCCGTACACCGCTTTCAAACATGGTAAAACGAAAGCGAGGCGATGATATTGGTGCTGCTAGGTGGAATTATGCAATGGAGGAAAGGTTTGTGGAGCTAGGGCAACAATACTCCTGCCTTTATAATGTTTCCTCGAGTTAGGAGTGGGTGATCTGAGGATATTATATTGTGATCTATCTTGAAGTGAATTGTAGCGATCATGATCTTTTATGTTAGCCTGGCTCCGCCCTCCTACGTACTTCCGCTCAATTTTCATTTTCCTTCAGTACTACGTCTGGGACTGGGGTGTATCCTTAGGTTTTCCCCCGAACAATTTTTTACCGGTCCAATCAGCGAACAGAGGGAGTGGCTGAGAGCGATGACGTTGATGTTGTGCGCTAGTTTGAGTTGTAGTTCAGTAATGGCGGCGGTGAAAGATGCGAGTGTGTGGCAGCGCTGACGAATGTCCAGAAGTTAAAAGTGTGGCGAGGTGGACGAGCGAGCGACACCGGTGTGCGTGATTGAGACACACCGATCTCGAGTCCTCTCATGAGGGAGCACGGAGGCATATAAGGACGAGCGACACCGGTGAGAGAGGACCAGGCCTGGATTTTAAGTTGGGTTTTGTTATGTTTGTGCGCGGCAGTCGTCCGTGAGGGGCTGCCGCTTTTACTTTCATTTTGTGTTTATTATTTGATTAAAAGTTGTTAAACGTTCGCCGGTTCCCGCCTCCTTCTTCCCTGAACAAACGAACTCCCGTTACACGGAGCAAGAACAATCACTGCTGTACTGCTGATGTTGTGGTCCGGGAAAAGTCTTTTCCAGCTCGCTCCGTTAGTGGTGAAGGAGTTGCTGAAGCCGTCCGTCTCCCACCACCCGCGAGAAAAACCCAGGCTGAATTATCGACTTTTGACAAACACCAAGGTCGTGTGGTAATGTAATTGCTGTCCGAATCCACATCTCTGAGTTTTCAAGAATATATCACTTCAAAACTCACTGTTTATATCCTTTATAGACCCTTTCAGAGCACTGTATTTCTTTAAATACTGGCAAGTGTTTACAAGAGCAAAATATTTCACCACCGCTCAAAAAATAAAAGAAGAAAAGCACGTAAACATTTGAATTGGGCTGTTATTCAAGGCAGCATTTATTCTTATCATACTAAGCATATGACATTTTATTGACAGCATACAATCATGTTATGATTGCACGAGATATGCACCACGAGAGCAGCGCGTTCAGATCACAAAACTCTCCTCTCCACCGTGAATAAATAACAATCCGAATGTACTAATGCACGAGGTTTTATCACTTACATTGAGGTGGTGTGCTCAGTTAATGTGAGAATCAAAGGCGAACGACGCGTGACATACGTCACGACCAAACGTTAGTGATTGGTTAGGCAGATCCAGAGTGACTCTTGGCAGATCCAATAGTTTTAAACTTCAACAGAGAACCCGCCTTCAAGGAAGTAAACGCTTGTCAATGGAGAGTGGCCAGACTCTATGTACAAATGAAATGTACAAGAGTCTGGTAAAACCAGGCTACTTTTATGTCCCCGTAATGAGCAATGACTGCCTACTAGACGGCTGTGCTCATGCGTCTCTATAATGTTTCTTTCATGCATGGTTTGAAAAACAATAAATACAATTTTAGTTTTGGTTTTGTTTTTGGCTTCCAACGATTATGAAAACTTGTTAGTCAAGATAAAATGATCATTGTGCCTCATGCCATTCCTTTCCTTTAAAGCGGTGTGCTTTCACTCCTCTTTAAAAGTACACAAAAGAAACTTAATCTCTAAATCAGTCAAATAATATAACATGACTAAAATGCAGTCTACTGCACGCGCCTAAAAGGTCAAATATACACAAAAATACATTGGTCTTGACGAGTATTTACATAAATACTGTCAGTTATGTCTTGAGTAAATAAACAGTTGGGAAAGAAATCGCATACATTTCATTATCCATGCATTCGGCCTTAAAACCTGATGCAAATACCTGCTGCTGTCTGTGTCATTAATGCTAAATAAAAGACAAAGAAAAAATCACTCACTGCTCTTGACTGAATAACTAGTAGTTTTAATAAGAATCAATATATATTTAATTCATACAGTTGAGACTGTGCAATGTTTTAACATTTAACTCAGGGTTTAATGACTATTTTGAAAACTGATTGTATAATGCAATACTGTGGCTTGTTCCAGTCTGGAATGGATATTCTCGATAGTACATCTTAAAATTGGGAAGATCGGGCATCATGATTGTTTGTTATACACCGATCAGGCATAAAATTATGGTGGACAAGTGAATAACACTGATTATCTCTTCATCACGGCACCTGTTAGTGGGTGGGCTATATTAGGCAGCAAGTGAACATCTTGTCCTTAAAGCTGATGTGTTAGAAGAAGGAAAATGGGCAAGCATAAGGATTTGAGCGAGTTTGACAAGGGCCAAATAGTGATGGTTAGACGATTGCGTCAGAGCATCTCCAAAATATGGGCGGCCAAGGCTCATTGATGCACGTGGGGAACGAAGGCTGGCCCGTGTGGTCCGATCAAACAGACGAGCTACTGTAGCTCAAATTGCTCAAGAAGTTAATGCCCATTCTGATAGAAAGGTGTCAGAATACACAGTGCGTTGCAGTTTGTTACATATGGGGCTGCATAGCCGCAGACCAGTCAGGGTGCCCATGCTGACCCCTGTCCACCGCCGAAAAGGGCAACAGTGGGCACTTGAGCATGGACCATGGAGCATTGGAAGAGGGTGGTCTGGTCTGATGAATCACGTTTTCTTGTACATCACATTTGAGGAGCACAACAAGAAGTTTGAGGTGTGGACTTGGCCTCCAAATTCCCCAGATCTTAATCCAGTCGAGCATCTGTGGGATGTGCTGAACAAACAAGTCTGATCCATGGAGGCCCCACATCGCAACTTACAGGACTTAAAGGATCTGCTGCTAACATCTTGGTGCCAGATACCACAGCACACCTTCAAAGGTCTTGTGGAGTCCATGCCTCGACAGGCCAGGGCTGTTTTGGCAGCAAAAGGGGAACCAACACAATATTAATGTTATGCCTGATAGGTGTAAGATTGTGATATGAAATTTTGGGAAGATCGCCCACTCGAGTGACTACCATGACAAAGTGAAAAAAACACAAACGATAACGGCGGTGCTTCAGCAACCCTGTAAGTACTGGAATTAGCTTTAAGCTAACACGCCGCTTCAGTAGTTTGTTTACTCTTGTTTTCAGAAGTCAGTCGCTACTTCCGCCTTCTTGATGACATCACACATTTCCTTAAAGACTGCAAGCAATGATTAGTCAGGAAGCAACGTGTAGTCGGACATGTTTTTTGTGCACGACACAACAAAAATTAAGGAGTCATAATCTCACAGTGACTATCGTAACAGACAAAAATATTGTGTAGTCTGAATCTGGCATAAGGCTGCGTTTAACTTTTAACTAACATTTTTAAACATGCATACACAAACTTCCCTTAGCACTTCCCCTCCGGGAAATCTCCGCTGCCATTTTAAAATCTGTTCAAATTCATCAAGTGGATGACTGCTTGATTTTGACCGAGGGAGAACTTCAGGCAGATCCAAAGACCACAATGCAACACGATTGTGATGTCACAACAGCAATTTGCAGTGCTCAAACACAATTTACTCACACACCTTATACTATTCAAACAATGAAGGGAAAAGTAGTTTACAGCTTTAATTTAGGTAGATTAAGCCATTTAGAAGAGTTACACTGAAAACAACATGGCTCCATATCTGATTCCAAGTGATCAAGGGCTTAGGACGTTCCATTTAAACCCATTGCAAGGATTTAAGTTATTCAAAAATACATCAAAAATGCAATTTGTTCCAAAATAACTTGAATACACTTCTTCTGTTTAGGGGAGTGCACAAATAGTCGAATGTACAAATATTCAATTTGTAAAATAAGTATTCGAAAAATAAAAATACTATTCATATTTTGCTACATGTTTGCTGGCTGCAAGTGCAGTGAATCCATGATAAATCCTAAGCACAGAAACTAAAACTCACAGTTATAACTAGGGCTGGACCAGGGTTGGTATTCGAATTTTCAATTTTAGGATTTTAATATTTGTTTTAGTTTTTTTCCGCACACCAGGCACCAGGCATCCTCCTCGAAACGGTTCTCATTCGCATTTGAATATGTTTATACTATACAAATTTCTTTCTTTTTTTTTTTTTTTTTTTTTACAATTATCTTATAGCTTATCCGTTTTTAATAGGATGGGCAGTTGAATAGGAACCCAACCTTGTTATACTTAATAAATATATTTACTGCTTCTTTGCCTAAGTGTTCACTGCAAGGCTGCATCTGAGTATTCTCTGTCTAGAGTGCACAACTGCATGAGCTTATATGGGAGATGTGCATGCCTGAGCTTGCATTTTGGGTTAAGCTGCGTTTGGTTTGACCTTGTGTAAAATAGAATAATAGAATCAAAATGTATTAGCCTTTTTACCCCGTTAGGGATGTGACGGTGTGAAAATTTTCTCACCGTCACATTACAGTGCAGCTGTGAATGAACAATTTGGGGGCGGGTTGCTTGAATGGTGGGTTTATTAGCCTATTATTCTTAATGAAAAACACGCCGAGAAGACAATACAATAACAAACTTCCTTAAATAGCGCTTTTACATTTCGCTTTGAAACCGCGATCATCTTGTCATTCAGCTCCTCACTCGTGATGAATGAAATATGACTCCTACTGCTGCTCCTGCGGCTCACGCTGCACGTTTAGCTTTTAATTGTAGTTAATCTGTTCTCTAACGGAACTAAATGATTTTTACTAATATAAAATATCAAAACGACAGTGGGGGCGGTGCCGTGGTGGGCAAGTGATGTAACCGGTGTTATGCCTGAACACCGGTAACACAGACTATTGCAGCAAGCCTGTTATTACCTGTTATTATCAATCTAAATTAATCTACTGTGAAATTTAGGAGCTTGTTACTGGGACATAACAGACCTGTGTGTTTTGTATCACTAGTGCAGTGTCCGTTCTCGGAGCATATAAGCCCTGCCCACATGAGATGTGCCGCTTCTCGAGATTCCTGCCTCTATTAGAGAGAAGAATATGTTCAGCCCCCTCCCTCCAAAGCTTCGAATATTCGGTGTTGATTACTACCGAAGCTTTGAAGCTCAAAAAATGGTATTCGGACCAGCCCTAGTTATAACAATGCATTGGGAGGCACTGTGGAGCATTTAAACGAGTTGATTGTATTTGTTGTCGTCTGCCTCTTGGCAGAGTGAAGTTTGGAATTACTTTGATCAAAATTATCTAACTAAATTATCTTACAAAAATGGAATTGTTTTTGATCAAATTAATCAACATGTCGTGTGCAAACATTGTCGGGTGAAACTTAAATATCACCACCACAATGAGAAATCACATGAAATCCAAACACAGTTGAAAGAGGAAAGACAGCTGTCCATCACTGCATTCACGACTACAGGTAAGTGCAGCTGTACCCCCGAGCGAGCCGAAAAGATAACTTCTCTGATAGCAAATTGATCTTGAGACTTCCTTTAAGTTGGGAGATGGGTTTAAGACCAGAAAACAAAGCGCTGTCACTTAGCACACCCGTCCTTATTATTATTATCAGACTGAGGAACCAACTTTCACCCGAGCAAGTGGATATTCTTGTTTCTTTTGGCCCGGTTTTAGCATAATATGACATCACAAAGATCACAATGACATAAGGTGTTGTGGTGATTCTTAAACGATAATGGACCTTAGATGCATGTTAACCTGAAGGAGACCTTCAAAACAAAATGAAGAACCTTTTAAAATAGCATAACGGTACTAATTTTACAAATATTTTGACATAAACCCTGAACACGCAATAAAGGGGGTGAGGCCATGTTGGGCTGCTTTAGAGAAGAGGAAGGGTTGTATTAGAGTGTTGTTGCCATGCCATCGAAACTCTGCCCGTCTGCCGTATTAGACGAGTTGTCTCTTAAGCAACTCGTAAGCAATTTCGTAAGTTTAGTTGTTGGATGTAAGAGTGAGCAAAACAGTCATGATGTACTCCCGGCATTAGAGCCGCTGAAGACGCAGTGGATTCATTTTGTTTTTGAAGAGAATGCGCCCCCACATACCTAAGTTCGTTTACGCTTGCATGCATTTTACACCAGACTGGTTTGTGAACGAAGGTCAATACAAAGGGACAATAGAAAACACAGATTTTGTTAAAGTTGTTATATAAGGATGGATCAGTACTGACTGTTCATGATCCAGCTTATAGAGCGATACTGGTCATGGCAGTAATGAAAGGGAGAATACGCAATACCCCAAAAAGCCATAAGGTCTGTATTTGTTTACTGTTAGTTGTAACAAGTGTTTTTGTGTAATTCGCTGCGTATGTTGATGATAATGCAAGGGGGAGAGAGTGTTTATGGACAAGACTTTAATGTGCACTTCTTTTACTGTGTATTCAGCTCTTACAGTGATTTTCTGAGGTGAAAACAGACACTTCATCTTTTGTGTGATGTACAATAAACTTTTTAAAACTCATCAGTAAAATTTTGGCCATCATTCGGACAGCATCCACTACAACAGGCTTGTACTAATAGTGGATAAAAGCAAGATGACAACTTAAGTTATAACTGTAATTAAACTTAACTACTATACATTTTTTTTTTATCTCCATGCAGCATTTATTCTCTGGCTCTGTAGGCATCATTGTCCGACTCCGGTTCGAACTGAACACAGCTACTGATAGTTTCTGACATTTTCAATGTGTGAGATTGTCCTGACACTGGAGCATGAGCTCTTGAAGTTGAAAGGGGGTCGGGAGCAGCCACTCATTTGCATTTAAAGGGACACACACACAAAACGGCACATTTTTGCTCACCCCCCAAACGTGGCATTTTTTAACATGCTATAAAATATTATCTGTGGGGTATTTTGAGCTAAAACTTCATTTTAGCTCAAAATTTATTTACATACACTCTCAGGGGACATCCAAGACTTATTTTACATCCTGTATAAAGGGGCATAATTGGTCCCCTTTAAGCTAATAGAAAGGGTGGGGTTGACCTCGTTGGTATGGATTATGTCATCATGCCTATTAACTATGCACACAGTGATTGGCTGTTGGTGGAAGGCTTTCTGTCAGTCATTTAATCATAGAAATATTGCAGAATGAAGTATCATGTTTCCATATTAAAATAAAGATTTTAAAATAAAAATGTTCCCATATTCAAATAAAGACTTTTAAAATGTAGGCTTAAGTGTCACTAATTAAAAATATATATTTTAAGCTAATTGTCAGCCGCTTGCATGTCTGCATCTCGAGAGATTGCAGAATTCAAGTGACATGATGTTTTATTAAAAAAAGTTCGGAAGGAGCATGTTTAAAAATCTAATCCGCTTGAGAGGAGGCACCTAAGAGGAGAAGACTCACCTAGTTACCACGACAGATTTCTGCATCCCTCCGCCACCCAGACTTCTCGCTCTCGGCAGGTTCCTATGCCAGCCTGGGACACGGGGGAGTACTCTAGCTTTGGGCTAAATTCTGAGCTCGGAGCCCTTCATTTGGACAGCACACCAAATAGGCTTATTTTACTCTTTTACTCTATTCGATCATTTGAAGTGTGAACTCGAGAAAACAACTGCCACATTTGTTTGTTTTTATTTATTTCATTTCAAAGATTTATTTCTGGCACTTTTGCCTTTTATTATAATAGGACAGTGAGTGGAAAGTGGGCAAGAGAAAGGGGGGGCAGGATTGGGAAAGGTCCATGAGCTCGAACTCGGGTCACCTGTGCTGCCCACAAGGCTATCGGTGCCGATGATAGGACATTATTTAGTTTTTTAGTATTAACTTAATTAATTTTATTCTCCATCATTCAATGCGTATTGCCTGTACATAAATTAACATGTATGTCAACCATTATGTCATCGCAGATTAAAATATATAAATCCAAATATTTATTGTATTTATGAAGACAAGGCTCTATCGCCTATTGCCTCTATGGTGTACAGTGTCTTTGGGTGGATTGCTGAGGCGCATTGCCAGCAACAGTAATTTTAGGATTGTTTTTTATTTTGTTTTACTGATTTAGGAGTCCTCTTGACTACCCCTAACTTTTCACAGATTTAAGAGCTGGTTTAGTGCTAAAATGCTTTGTGAAATACTCTTAGATCAAAAATTTAGGAGTCCTAAAATTAGGACTGACACACCCATTATTTTTAAGAGTTTCTCCTAAATCGGCAAGTTAGGAGCTACTTTTAGCCTTAAGATGTGTTGTGAATACGGCCCTCATCTATAACTGTATCTACTTATTTTTATTTTAGGAATCTCAGTATCCTGGCTATTCAAATTATTGGTACCCTCAGTCACACACAGCAGGACCTTACGGCAACTCATACCCACCTGGAACAGAGGTCAACGGACAGGCGTCATATAATCACCAGGTACTGCCGACACCGACTTATGCAAGACCCTCTGTCAGTTAAATACACAGCAAACTTATACCACTTCACTCTGCTGTGCCCTTTCAGGCAATGACAGCCTATCCCAATGGGGTGTACAATCCAGGACAATACTCCACGAGTATGCTACATCCTTCCAATCCGTTCTACTGCAGTGACCAGGTTCCTTCAAGACAACCTCAGTATCACAACCAGACTTGCCCTGAACAAAATGCGAGGGGCTCGGCTCCTCCCCCTTACCCTGTACCTCATTGCCAAGGGGTAAATTAATTTACATATATAAACATAATATATGACTGTAAGTTTGGTTTTGCACCAAGCACATTTCTGGGTCAATTGCAAATAATAGTTTCCATGATTAAGAAAAAGGGGAAAAAATATTTTAAAATCTAGCATGTGCAAACTTCTTAGCATTTTAAAATCACAAAAAAAATTTTTTAACAACTTCTGTTCCTAAATAAATAAAGCTGTAATTTCAATTTGGTTATGACTGGCCTAAGGAGCCCTCGGAACTCTAGAAAAATGATGAAATGTCTGATTTTAGACATACTGTACATGACAAATAACAAATACATTATATCTTGTTTAAAGACAGTGCTACAAATTAAGTAAATTAAACTTATAACAAAATGTGTCTACTCAGGTGATAACACCAAAAAGAAAGGGAAAAATCAGACCTTATGAAAAAATAGGCCTATTTTATTTGAAAATTTCTTAAACGGTTCTCCACACGAAACAAAATTCATTTCAAACACAAATTCGATAAGAACAGAGTGGAAATTATTAGCAACACCAACATAACAGCAAAGCTAATTTTTTCTATAAGTTTAAGCACAAACTAAGAAAAGTTTAAAAAAAACTTTAACATTTCAATATTTAAATTAAAATGACTAAATCGCAGGCTATCATTAGTTAAAGTTCAGTCAAACTGAACATGGTGTGTGTATATCGTCAGTGTTGTCTCCGGCGGGGCTCAGGTAGACGATATATTGGGACATCACAGTATTTTTTAAAGGTGATTATCTAAAAGATTTTTTTACATATCGCCCCTACCAGCTATGTTATTGTTGACTAAAACTATTAAAAATACATTTTTGGTATCTTCTTGGCTTATTATTATTATTATTATTATTATTATTATTATTATATTAAATAAAAAACTTAACGTAAACAAAAATATTTCCTTGGTAACTAACTGAAATTACTAAAACTGGAAATAAAAATAAATGAAAGATAAATAGAAATATTAAAACAACTTAAAACTAGAATTACAATTTAAAAAAAGCTATAATAGTACTGTATATAAATAATACTAAAACACTGGGGTGTACACATTGTGATCATTATTTTCAAATTGTTTTTAAATATAATTTTTAGTTAACAAGTGTTTGTTTTAACAAATATCATAAATTATTCATTCATAAATGTCATTAAGTTTTTTGGGAGCCACACCACATTTCACAAAATGAACTAACCTTCTCATGTTATCTAATTTTTGAAGAGACTTATTGACCTCTGCAGAATTCCTCTCTGTTTTGATTGCACCACAAAAATATCTCTTATTCTAATAGTCTTCTTTTTCCTCTTAGGCTCCTGCGTACCCAGCAGGATCTTACCCACACTATGGAGAAGGATGCCCTCCGAATGCCCCTTACCCCAACCAGCAGCCCATGCTCTCAAGACCCCAGCATGAGGCCTGGTCCCACTCTGGAGGGTATGGGCCTACACCGCCTCAACAGCATTGGCCATCCAATACCCAAACACCCCATGGCCACTATGGAAACCATGTACGACCACCTCACCCCCCACCGTGGCAAGGACCTGCACCACCTCCATATGAACACAAGGTATTTGTGATGTTTTACAAACATGTATTAATGTTAATTTTAGCAGTAGCATAAAAGTTATATCGCAAATTTCCTGCTGCTGAATAATATTTCCAAGTTTGGGCAGCCAAAGCAAATGTAATAATATTTGATGCTTTTTCCTAAAGATGATTATGACGCTTTTAAGTAAAATTAAATAGAGCACCTCCTCCTGCCCCTCTGAGAAAATCTTCCCTTTGTTGTTTCTTGGCAACTAGCACTGGGGTTAAAGAGGGACCTATTATGCACCTTTTTACAAGATGTAATATAAGTCTCTGGTGTCCCAAGAATGTCTGTGAAGTTTCAGCTCAAAATACCCCACATACAGTATAATTTATTATACCATGTTGTAAATGCCCATTTTTGAGTGGAAGGAAAAACATGCTTTTTCTGTGCATATATCTTTTAAATGCAAATGAGCTGCTTCCCAGAAGAGGGTGTAGACTTTACAGCTTTTGCCTATCATCTCTATCGCGGTCACACTCACGTGACATTGCAGTTCTTCATCATAAAAGTTTATTATCTGCATGCGATTTAAAGCCATATCAGTTTAAACTTCTGATATATGGTTTTCTGAGCACACACTCGCAGCACGTGCACAGAAAACTGGATGTCAGACGGCACAGAAAACTGGATGTCAGACCGCGCGTAGCGTGAGTATTAAACTAAGTTATTTTTAATATTGCGCTTAAACTGTCAAAAACACACACTGTCACATAAACGCAGTCGGTTATGTCTGTGAACTTAAACCACCACAAGTAAAGAAATCGCATTTGTATATTAGATCAGTGAATTAAAGTTCACCCAAAAATTTGAATTACCCCATGATTTACTCACCCTCAAGCCATCCTAGGTGTATATGACATTCTTCTTTCAGACGAATACAATCGGGAGTTATATAAAAAAATGTCCTGGCTCTTCCAAGCATATTATAATGGCAGTGAATGACAGCCCAAAAACGGTAATCGGTAATCGGTAATCGGTGTGCGGCTGAGCACTGTGTAACACCGATTATCACAGCAGGCCTAAATCAAAGGATTATTCTGTATTTAGGAATAGTTCACCCAGAAAATTGTTTCACTGGAAAAATAAAACCGCATACAGGTTGGGAAAAACATGAGGGTTAGTAATGACCAGGGTCGCACGGAATCTGCTGACTTTTTTTGTGATTTTCTGCGCTTAATTTTTTGAAAAAGCTGTGGAATGGTTTTAAATGTGTTAAAAAGATCTAAGAATATTGGAACTGAAAACATTACAAATAAAATATAAAATATTCACTTCTTAACTTTTATTTAAGGTTTACAATACAAATCAATACAACTTGTTTTTTGAACAAAGCTAGATCTCTATTATAGTACATCCACTAAAAGACATATAAAATATTACTTTATTAATTGTATTGTACAAAAATCATTAAATAAACAATTTCACATCATTAAACAATAGAGCAAAATAAATAAATACCTACCGAAGTAAATAATTTAACTATTTTTAATAGTTATAAATAAGTAATTTTTGCTGACAAGTGATGTTTCCTTAACTCTTCCGCAGTCAATTTTATTTTAGACATTTTCAAATATCACTCTCTCACAAAAAAAAAAAGTCACATCAATAAGCGCAGCCTACTACCCCTCACAATCGTGCACGTGATTGTGTATGCTTCTTAAATGACGGGCACTACAATCTGGGGAAATCTGGTGCGTTTTCTGCGGAAGTCTGCGCACGCAGATTCCGTGTGGGCCTGGTAATGACTAATTTGGTAATGACTAATAATTTATAATTAGTATTAGTATAAACTGTTAAAGATTATGGTAGGTTATGGAAATTACAATAATACAGGTTGGTATCTTAATGTTTGTCTTATGAATCATGCTGACATAAGTTCTATGACATGCTAGGTTATAATCGAGCTTAAGCTGGTTTTTGTGTTGTCAAGTTGCAGTGTTCATCTAAATGGCCTAGTGTACATCATAGTGTGTATTTGAATACTGAATGATTAATAATACACATTGTGTGTCACATCTATCTTTCAGAGCAAGCGCACAACATCAGATCTAAATTTGTTACTTAGGTTTTAGATGGACAAAAACATTTACATGACATTTTACAAAGACAAATTATTGCTTCAGTCTGCCAGATATCGAACTTCTAAAGTGCATATAAATGTACTGACTGGCAAACACAAAGTGGGAAGGCTTATTTAACAGTTAAGAGATTGGTGGGTTCACCTCATGTCCCTCCCAAAGCTGATTACATAAGACTGCTCAACTCTCCCACTATCAGAACATGTTACTGTACATCACACTACTTCGATTTCCTGTTTTCAACTAAAAAAAACATGGACAGTTGCATATTTAATTCTTGTTTGGGGGGGAGCAAGTGATGTTTCCTTAACTCTTCCGCAGTCAATTTTATTTTAGACATTTTCAAATATCACTCTCTCACAAAAAAAAAGTCACATCAATAAGCGCAGCCTACTACCCCTCACAATCGTGCACGTGATTGTGTATGCTTCTTAAATGACGGGCACTACAATCTGGGGAAATCTGGTGCGTTTTCTGCGGAAGTCTGCGCGCGCAGATTCCGTGTGGGCCTGGTAATGACTAATCTGGAGCTGTTTATCTCCAGTCTTTGTGCTAAGCTAGGCTAGCGGTGGGTGCGTCAGACAGAGTTATGGCACGCACGGAGATATGTATGGTATGTATGGACTTATCTAACTCTGGGGCATACGATGAATAAGCTAAAGTCCCAAAAAGTTGGCGTGTTCCTTTAACTTATGTGTACAGCCAAAGGCTTAGCCTTTCAACGTATAATTTTGATGGCATGTGAACTAGAAGGTTTTATTCTTGTCCAGTGTCTGTGCTATTTCTCTCCAGAAGTTATGAGTAATATAAAAATGTATTTCTACTCATTTAAATTGGATTTTGCAGGTTTCTCTTTACCCTCTCACACAAATGCTTGTCAACTCAGGAGTCTATTGTTGTGTCCATTAAGTTGTTTGTTGTTGTTCTATCTCTTTTTCAACTGTAAAACAACAGCCCAGGCCAGTGTTGCCAACTATTTTGTAAAAAATAATAATAATAAAAGTGTGAGTTGAGCATTCAGAGTATGCATGGTTAGAAAAATGGGTTATGATTTTCAGCCTTAAAGGGTTAGTTCATCCAAAAAGGAAAATTCTGTCACTAATTACTCACCCTCCAGTCGTTCCCAACCCCTAAGACCTTCGTTCATCTTCGGAACACAAATTATGATATTTTTGATGAAATCCAAGAGCTCTCTGACCCCTCCATAGACAGAATTTTAATTAACACTTTCAAGTCCCAAAAAGTTAGTAAAAACATTGTTAAAATAGTCCATGTGACTACAGTAGTTCAACCTTAATTTTATGAAGCGACAAGAATACTCTTTGTGCACTCTTTATTTAACAATTTCTTCTAGCCTGTCAGACTCTGTTGACGCAGTGTAAACACCGCAGCTCTACCAGAACGCCGGCTTACCATTGGCCGACGCTGTTCATGTGACCACCATGACGCATGCGCACGAATCGTTCTGCCGTAGAACTAGGAAGCACTACACTGTTTACACTACGTCAACACGTGCTTTTTTTAGAGTCCGACACATGCTAGAAGAAATAGTTGAATAAAGTTATTTTTGTTTGTTTTTTGCGCACAAAAAGTATTCTCGTTGTCTGAGAGCTCTCGGATTTCATCAAAAATATCTTCACTCTTGTTCCGAAGATGAGCGGTCTTACGGGTTTGGAACGACATGAGGGTGAGTAATTAATGACAGAATTTTCGTTTTTGGGTGAACTAACCCTTTAACGCATGCAAAACCTGCTTTGTGGTTTTAGAGTTAGTATATTGTGTAATATATTGAGGGTTTATTTAAATATAAATTAATATCTGTCTCTTAGGATCCACCATATCACAGTCAGCCTCATATGCACCCTCGAAACCAACCTCCAGGCTCCAAACCACGTGCCAGCACTCCAAACCCAACTCCGCCGCCGCCCAAACCCACCCAGTTCAGCGCTCCACCTCAAATCTACAACAAGGGTCCCTCTGGAGGTGGTGGACCTGAGACCAAACCAGCCCAGAATGAACAACCTTCAATGTCTTCCCGCCCAGGGTCATCCATCTCAGCCCCATTCAGTGATAATCCCGGCCTGGCTCGAGTTCAAATGGTTATGGCCAGAGTTCAGCTCCTCCAAGAGGACGTGGACGAGTTTGTGGGGAAAAAGACGGAAAAGAGCTACCGGTGCCTGGAGGAACTTTTGACAAAAGAGCTGCTGGAATTGGACTCGGTTGAAACCAATGGGCAGGATGTTGTTCGACAGGCTCGCAAAGAGGCTGTTCAGAGGATCCAGGTCATCTTAGACCGCCTTGAGAGAAAGGCTTTTTAATAACAGGGTGGATTGATGATGGTTCCGGATGTTTTGTTGTGTTTTCATTTTAATGTTCTTTTCTCATGATCAGAGAATAAGATTTTCACAGTTTGGCAGTTAGTTGCATTAAATTTGTGGTGTTTTTGGGTCATGTATCCTAATGACGGTAATGTATTAGTTGAAGTACAGGCGCAAAATGTCCTAATCATTGCAGTGCCATATTTGAACCAGCCTTCTGCCATCCAGCAGTCTGACATCTGCTCATGTCAGATTAAACTCACAAGTCTCATTGCATAACACCGTCTGTTTTTTGTTTTCTTCTTTCTTGAGTCTATTCAGACTTAACAGATAAAACGGCTAATTCGACCACATTTTATTTTCAGGGTTTTTTTGGTAGCACAACTTTTCAAAATATTACAAAATAGCCTCCATTGCTCATTTTGCGCTTGCAATATTGTTTAGCACTGCTATTATACCAATACATTCATGATTTTATTGTAAAATATCTTGATTAATAAATAAAGGAAGGTCAGTTTTTGGTAACTTGCTCTTAATCCATGTAATTTCATTTTCTTTTGCATTAGTTTTTTCATTTGTTTCATTCAGTCACCTTCTTCATGGAAATGCATGTTCTTTAGCCAAAAAGGTCCATTCTCCACTGTTAAAAGTGTAGGGATGCACGACACACTGCTCACACAGAAGTCAACATGGCAAATTTGCAAAACTTACGCAACACTCACGATTCCAATTGAAATTAATTATTGAAAGTCACTGGCAAAATTTCACAGAGCAACTGTAAATGTCACCTTATTTGATTACACACGGTAGTTTTCCTACTCAATCATTGGTCTGTCTTGTCCAAACTGAGTGTTACAAACCCACAACCTGGATGGATTAGACCAGCTCTCACTGCCATAGTTCCCCGGATCTCATCGGATCCATAGTTCCCCGCTACTATTTTTCTAGGCCTGCATATGGAGTTTAAAGACCCTTTGAAATCTAATGGTGGATTTTACACCAATGTCAGTTAGCTTTGAGACCATTTATCATGCTAGTGTACTGCTAAAAGTTGACAAACCTTCAGTACCACCTGCCTCTAACAAGCAATATTGAGTAGCCAATCATGATTTCCCTAGGCTGTGATGTAAACTAGGCTATTTTATTAAAAGAAGAGCCCTTTGAACTTTCGTTTTATTACGAAAATTGCATTCATCAAACCATTTCATGGGGTTTCTAAAACGTTCAATGGACCTGCATCTCAATGCATCTTTTCAATGCAACTACATCTCAGTTCACCTTTTAGTACAGGCCATTTTGTTAACATTATTGTTTACATCCTGCAGTTCGGAGGACTTTTGGGTATTGTTTGTTCATTTTTCTTTGTGAGACTATTGATTTTCAGCTGATTCATTGGATGCATCTGCATCAGTGTTCAGGTGGCTGATCTGCAGGCCTGTTTACAGTCAAACAGGAGGCCTTTTTAAAAAAGACATTAAGGAATAATATACAGTTTCTATCAGAAAGACTAGAGTGTGGATGCAGACTATGGACAGACCATCAGCACTTTTCCATGGATTAAAAGTTCCCTTTAAATTCACTACATTTAATACTTTGCACCAAAGTCACTGACATGGACCGTCCAACAGGTCTTCCTCCTACCACAAGGATCTTATCTCTGTTTTGAAACCAGGAAAAACAGTGCCATAATATCAGCAGGTGCTTTTTCATACCACATCAGAGAAGTAATACAGACTGCAAATCAACTGAGCTCTGCATGAAGTCTCAGATTCCATGTTTATTGTGTGTGGTTTTTGTTCTCTCTCTCTCTCTCTCTCTGTAAATTATCTCTTATATATACCTGAAATTGTTTATTAGACTAATCTTTACAGGAAAAAAGAAAAGTATATTTGTATAACGAATATATTGAAAACTCAATTCCCAAATAAGGACCAAAAACCTGCCTGCTGAAGCCCCCAATGTAATGCATGGTTTTGAACAAAAGCAGGGGCTGTTTCTCCATAATGTTGTAGGACTGAATAAAGGTCAACTGACTGTAGGGTCTCTCATATTAAAAATCAAGACATTCAAATTATTGTGTCATCGGCTCATGATATTTCTTTGCAGTAAACAATATATGCATTTATTTACACTTCACTGTAGTAGCTCAATTGAACAAAATATTCACTCAGTTACCCCCCCCCCCCCCCCCCCAATAAAATTTTACTTCCTTATTGCTAAAATTAGTGTAACAAATTAATGAAAATAATTTATGCTTATTGACAATTGTTTATTGTTGAATCCTAGTGTGCTCAAACAATTAGATATGCATTTTATCAAATAAATATCCAGAGATCAATTCTGAAGTAGGCCCAAGTGTAAATTTTCTGCTTTGGTTTTGTGTAAATTAACTACACTATTGCGGTACAATATTGACAATAGACAATGGACGTTTCTGGGTAATTCTTACTATTCAGTGCCATTTCAGCTTGGTACATTTCTATATAACAAATTACATGATTTAATCATTTTATCTGAAGAAGGGCTTGTTACACTACAAGAAATATATATTGGTCCAGCTCAGGATATCATTGTTTAATCATTTTGACCAATTTCTTGACACATGCAAAGGCCAAATGTCCACCATGTTACAGGGCATTATCATCTCAATTCTCAAATCTCAAGTGCACAGTTATTGTAATATTTTCATTTTCTAAGAGCTAAAATGTCCCTCACTTTACCCTGCAAATGTTTTATCAAAGTCTTCATAAACAAGCATTATCTTGAAAAAAGTTGTTGTATTTTAATGCACAATGGTAATTTTAATACATTTCTTTAAGAATAAAAACATTTCATTGGAATTTTGGCCCCATTTTAAATAATTTAATTGTGCCATTTCATTCCCAATAAGTAACCACAAAGTCAAGTCATGTCAACTTTATTTATATATTCACAGTGTTAAACAGGAAAATAATGCAACTGAATTTGATTCGGCTGTACAGCCGCTCTGGAGAAAACGGTGATGTCATCTAGCTCATTTAAATTATCATATAATGACAATGTGGGCAGATCAGTAATTTAGTTGATGTAGTTAATTTAGTTTAGTAATTCAATTTATTTAAAATGTTGTGTCCCCGACTGAGCAAGCCAAGCCAAAAGCAACAGTGGCAAGGAACCAAAACTCCATTAGGGAGCCACCACAGTAGGGGTGTCCCCGACTAATGATTTACATATTCGAATCAGAATTGTCGAATCTTTAGTCGACCGATAGTCGAATCATTGAGCCCGATCTCACGAAAATGCGTATAAATAATACGAGTGTGCAATCTCGTGGAATGTATACGGCAAAATGAGTTTTGGCGTGCATGGTATGGCGTTTTTCGCGTTCATATGATACGCACTTTATGGCGTATTATAATCAAGTCACAGGGAGCATAATACATGTGTGCAAAATGCCAAAGTGCAGGGGAACATAATAGGCTATATATAAAAAAACACAAGCCACAGTTAAATTAAGTAACCCTGAGTGATCAATAAATAAAATAAAAATAAATAAATTATTAAAACAACGAAAGTTTTGCCAGAATTGTGAAATTTCTCTTTTTAACTGCCGAGACAACAATAAACGCTAAACTGGCAGGTTTTTTTAGCTAAACATGTTCACAGCAAATTAAAATTAGAAACGGCTTAAATGTTTGAAAACACTTGTACCCTACCCGATCGAAAAAAATCCAGTCTTTCACTCTGCTTGTGTGCGTTTGAGTCTTTTCGAATTGTGTGCGGGGAAAACCAACTTGTTAACGTTGGCCGGCTGCAGTGCGCTCTTAAACTTGCCCGTTTTAAGTGGAAAGCCATGTTTGTTGTTGATGAGTGCTAGGACATGAGCTGTTGGCACAACTTGCATTTAACTTTTTTTGGATCATCTTTTACCATTTCAAAGTGCATCCACACTTTAGAGTTTCTTATTCCAGACATTGTTAAGTATTCCCTGCCGCCAAGATGCGCCTCGTCTGTCAGGGATCAGGGAAAGTGAAACTTAAAATCTGTCACAGGGGTGGTTGGATTTACACACACAGGCACGCACACAAATATTAAAAATATTTATTGAACGCTTCTTTCTTTTCACGTTTTTTTTTTTTTACAGCATCATCATAATTAAAGGCTGTATATAACTTAATATAATCGTACAAAACCAGTAGTTATGTGTGAAATTAGACATTGAGCACCCCCCATATTGCCAAAATGGTATGATCCTCGTTACATAACACCCGCAAAGATTCGACTGTGAGATCGGTGGTCGAATCAGGCTCCGGATATCGATGCATCGAATCTTCGACTATTCGGGGTCACCCCTACACCACAGAGCTGAAATTCTTAATGAACCTCCTATAGAAGTTCACAAAGCCAATGAACCGTTGAACCTCCTTGACTGTGGCAGGTGTGTACCAGTTGTGGACTGCCTTGACCTTCTTAGGGTCCATCTCCAGGTGGCCAGGAGTGACGATGAACCCAAGAAACTGAATCTGGGAAACATGAAATTCACACATCAAGGAGAAGATGAGGATGTTGTCCATGTATATGAAGACGAATAGATTGAGCATGTCTCAAAGAACATCATTAATAAGGTTTTGGAATACTGTTGGTAAGCCCAAACGGCATCACCAGATATTCGTAGTGGCCCATGGGGGTGTTGAAGGGGGTGTCTTCCATTTGTCCCCTTGCCGGATCCGCACGAGATGGTAAGCATTGCGGAGATCCAGTTTAGTAAAAATGGAAGCCCCTTGAAGCAGCTCAAAAGGAATGGCCATGAGAGGAAGGGGGTATCGATACCGAACCGTGATCTTTTTGACGGCCCGGTAATCAATACAAGGCCTAGACCCCCGTATTTCTTCTCTACAAAAAAGAAGCCCGCCCCGGCCGGGGAAGTAGACGCACGGATAATGCCGGCTGCCAAGGACTCCTTAAAGGGTAACTAAACCCCTGCTCAGAGCTTAACTCCACCCACTGGCAATTTTCAAAAAATGCTGGAAAAGTGGGCAGAGCCCAGCGGACACAGAGGGGACGAACCGAGGGCGGGGCTGAGCGGAGGGCGTGCACCTGAGACCCGCAGTGACGGATTGATTGACAGCTGTCTGACTCGCGAGTCGCAAAGATGGAGAATGACTGGAGTGACGCCAGCTTTGCAACAGAGCGGTAATTTCTCCTACCTTCACCTGAAGTGGAGGAGGGTGGATTGTCTGTAACAGACACAAACCCGGAGCCTTGTCAATGCGAGCCGCTCCTCAAACTGCGTTAAATCCCGATGCCGACGATGCTAGTGAAGCAGCCGCGCAAGAGAACTGACCTAATCTATCTGCGTCCGCGGCAACCACTTGCGTGTCAGGGTTTGAAAGCGCGTCTCATGTATGAAAATTATCTGTACACATGACGGGCGGCAATAATATCGCAAGAAAAGCCTGACGTGTACTGACAACTGCATTATTTAACCGTATTTTCTTCAATACAATGTTAAAGCAAGTGTCAAGTGAGTTTCATTCATAATGTTTACTTCATGTAACATGACAGTTCATACTGGAGTGAAGCCGTTCTCATCGTGTGATTGGGGGAAACATTTCTGAGGGCGTGGTGAGCTCGTGCCAGGGGCGCGGATAGTGAGCCGTTGGAGGTACCATCCTACGTCACGATGTACCACAACGTCCAATAGAAAAATTCAACTGCAGTAGCCACCGTTCAACCTTAGGAGGGCAGCACTTTGGCGGTTTTACACCATATTTTATAGAATTAAAACACTTTATACTCAAATGTCAAAACATTTACTCGAATCAATGAACAGCATTAATAAAGCCCCAGTATTACAGATCATTAACTAAAAAAAGTTGGTTTAGGGTTTAGTTACCCTTTAATGTAGGTATCCATAGCTGATCGCTCGGGGGAAGATGAGGAGAAGATCCGACCCCTGGGAGGGCAGGACCCAGGGAGTAGATCAATGGCACCGTCGTAAGTGCTGAGAGGTGGTACGGAGGTAGCCCGGGACTTGCTGAATACTGGCTTGAATCAATGGTAAACACTGAGGACTCGGGACGGGTCGACAGACTCATGAAACTCGGACTCTGTAGCAGGCAGGTAAGTTGGCAAGTGGAAACCCAGTTCAGAATGGTGCCAGTGGGCCAGTCGATCTGGGGATTATGTCTGCACAGCCAAGGGTGACCCAGGATAATTGATACTCGGGGGAGTCAATGAGATAAAAGGTCTCCTCCTGCTTTTGTTGAAAGATGGTAAGTCGCAGGGACTGAGTCGCCTCTGTGACTTTAACTAGTTCCAGAGGTCTGCCATCCAAGGTTGTTACTGCCTGGGGTTAAGGAAGTAGTTGGGTAGGGACCTTAAGTTCCTTAGCCAAGGTCAGATCAAGGAAGTCGCCTGTGGCGCCGGAATCGATCATAGCCTGGACCCGGTGTTGGTGGCCCTCCCAGGACAGAGTGGCTGGAACAGCTAGGACAGCGTTAGTAGGAGGAGCTCTAATTTTCCCCATCACAGCCCTTCTGTAGCTGGGCGGGGACAGGCGTTTCCCGAAGGCTCGGGGCAAGTGGAGTGGAAGTGGCCGGAAGCACCGCAGTAGAGGCACAGACGCTTCCTCATGCGCTGTTTCCTCTCGTTAGGAGAAAGCCTGGAACGGCCCAACTGCATGTCTTCTGGGGAATCCTGGAACAGGGGCCGGGGAAGCTCTGGATGAAGGAACACTGACTGGAGAAACAAACCTGGCCCATGAGAGTGCCTTGTCTGAAAGAATGGTAATAATGTAAGCAATCTTGGAACGGTCTGTGGAAAAACTTGTTACTGTTCTGTTGGACTGGTGCCTTGTCGTGGCGGAACAGCTTGTGAGTCCCAATGACCTTGAGAGCTAAGCTGGCGGGGGACTTGTACCCCTGGTAGCTTTAAGCAAGCCAGACAGGTCAAAGGCGAGAGACCAGACGAAACCCAGTCCACCCTACCCTACTAGCCCGGCAGCAGGGGCTGGTATGCTGAGTATCAGAGCGCGTCTGCTTTCATAGCACCTGAGTCGGTCTGTCTCAGTCGCCCGGTGAGCAGAAGAGCACCTCGCCAATGGTCACGGGGCAATAGACCTAGTCAGTTGGTCACTGCAGGGCAACTCATAACTACACCAACTGTCACACACCTGTGTTCCGTTGGAATTTGTAGCGCTGAGTCCAGAGGTGAAAGTTTGACCTGGGCATGCATGCTTTCACTTAAATTTTTGCCCGGGCGCTCTCTACTATGAGCATCTCATCTCTCCTTTATGACGGCAAACTTTCAGCTTCCACGACTGGCAACTCGGGAGCACTCTGTCTTTAAGAGTGCTGTCGTTGCTCGGCAAGGTTTGCGTGTACGGCAGGCGCGACCTGGTCGTCATCCTGCAACTGTCGCATACACCTCCATCGCATGCTGGAATGTACGCTCTCTTGGTGTTAGTTCTGACATGGACTGCGTCTCACCTTGTAAATCAGCCCTGATTGATGCAGAACTACTCCGACTTAACATCTCCATCGCTGCCCTGAGTGAAACCTGGCTGACCAGTGTTGGTTCTGTCCGGGAAAAAAACTATACTTTATTCTGGAATGGATACCCAGACGGTGACAGACCAATGCACGGTGTTGGTTTTGCAATCCAAAACAGGCTACTGTCCTCAGTGGAAAAACCTGTGCCCATCTCCTCACGCCTCTCCTCACTGCGCCTGCACACAAACTGTGGCCCAGTTACAATCATAGCCACTTACGCCCCTACACTGACTTCTGATTTAGATGTAAAGGAATCTTTCTACAATCAACTTAGCGCCATATTTCAGAAGACCCCCTCAACTGAACGTTTGATGATCCGTGGTGACTTTAATGCCCGAGTGGGTGCTAACTCTAGTGCATGGCCTGACATTCTGGAAAGCCATGGATATGGCAACATGAATGACAACGGTCAGCGCTTACTGGAATTTTGTAGCACCCACAAACTCTGTGTCCCCTCCTCATTCTTTCAGGGCTCAAGCTCCTCCAAGGTCACCTGGCGCCATCCACGTTCTAAGCGCTGGCACCAACTTGACCATGTACTGGTGAAGCGTGAACATTTGAAGGAAGTAACACACTGCCGATCACTACACTCAGCAGACTGTGACACGGACCACGGCCTTCTACGTTGCAAACTAAGGATGGTCCCAAACAAGTTTCATTATGCCAGGCCTAAGCCTACTCCTCGTCTGGATGTTTCTGCAACCTATGTTCCTACGTTGCAGCATGCATTCCAGGAACTACTTGCTTCCAGCTTTGACTCCTCACCTCCTCATGCAGACATCACGACTGCCTGGCAGCACTTCCACTCTACTACCACAAAGGCTGCTTTTTCCATCTTTGGAAAGCGATCCAGATCCCAGCCTGACTGGTTCAAAACCCATGCCAGCCTGCTCCTACCTGAAATTGACTCTAAGCGCTCAGCCAGACTGTCCTACCTGCAGCATAACACTCGCTCAAATAAGGCAGCTTTGAAGCAGGCATGCCGCAATGTCCAGCGGGTCACTCGCACAGCCATGCAGGCTTACTGGAGCACACTATGTGACCGTATTGAGTCAAGTGCATCCATTGGAAACATTCGAGGAGTCTTTGAAGGACTGAAAGAAGCCTTGGGGCCAATCCCTAAAAAATCCTCTCCACTCTGTTCCCTATCAGGTGAACTTCTGACTGATTTGGAATCTCAATTGGCGAGATGGGCAGAGCACTATAGCCTTCTCTATGCTCAGCCTGTCACAGCCAACACACTGGCAATAACCGCGGCTGTTCCTGAGCTCCCCCCTATGTCTGATCTGGATGCAGATATTACCATTGAGGAAGTCAAATCTGCAATTAAAGCAATAAAAAATAACAAGTCTCCCGGAGCTGACGGCCTCCCCCTGAGGCTTATAAGGCAGGCGGTGATGTTCTTGCCTCTGTCCTACATCATCTGGTTGTGATGTGCTGGAAGAGTGGATATCTCCCAGATGTCCTTAGAGATGCCAACATCATCACCATCTATAAGAACAAGGGGGACCGTGCAGACTGTAACAACTTCAGAGGAATATCTCTGCTCAGTCTAGCTGGCAAGATATTTGCTCGCACTATTCTACCACGTCTAAAAATCCTTGCTGACCGTATCCTCCCTGAAAGCCAGTGTGGGTTTCGTGCTGGCCGCTCCATAGCAGACATGGTGTTCTGTGTTCGTCAACTACAGGAAAAGTGTATTGAACAGCATAAACCTCTGTTCTTGGTGTTTGTAGACTTGACCAAGGCTTTTGACTAAGTTAGTCGATCTGGACTTTTCCTCATCCTACAAAGACTTGGCTGCCCTCCAAAGTTACTGAAGGTGATCACTGAGTTTCATGAGGGCATGAAGGCAACTGTACACTCTGAAGGCACTTGCTCTGAAGAGTTCCAGATAAGGTGTGGAGTAAAGCAGGGATGTGTCCTTGATCCTACCCTTTTCGGAATTTTCTTCTCTGCCCTACTACGCCGTGCCTTCCCTGATGACTCGGGTATCCTGCTACACACCCGCAGCTCAGGAAAGCTGTTCAATCTGGCCAGACTGCGGGCAAAGACTAAAGTACGCCATGTTCTGGTACGTGAGCTGCTTTATGCTGATGATGCTGCCTTTGTTGCCCACTCAGAGGCAGATCTACAACTACTCTGCTCATCTTTTGCCGCTGCATGTCTAGAGTTTGGTTTGCAGATCAGTCTTAAAAAAACAGTTATCCTGGCTCAACCTGCAACCCTGAACCCTACAGTATACATTAACAACACACCTCTATCTGTGGTAGACAAATTCACCTACCTGGGTTCCACAGTATCAAACAACAATAACCTTGACACAGAGCTTGACATGCGCATTGGGAGGGCATCATCGGTGTTTGGAAAACTGAGCAAGCGTGTCTGGCACAACAAGAACCTCTCATTGCTCCTCAAAGTCCGTGTATATCATGCATGTGTACTTAGCACCTTGCTATATGCAAGTGAGACATGGACAACTTACAGGAGGCACGAACATCGCCTCAACGCCTTCCATTTTCGCTGCCTCCGCTCCATACTGGGTGTATGCTGGAAGGACCATGTGCCAAACTCTGTCATACTTGGGAGAACTGGTTCCAGTGACCTGTCCAACTCCGTTGGACTGGACATATTTATCGAATGAAGGACACCCGCCTCCCAAAAATCTTGCTGTATGGCGAGCTGGCAAATGCCCCCCGCAAACATGGTCGCCCCCATCTACGTTTTAAAGATGTCATTAAGAGGGATCTTCAGGCCTTCTCTATCAACCTGGACAACTGGGAGGCACTTGCAATTGACAGACCCAACTGGCGTGCAGCAATTGACAACGGCCGCAGGGACTCTCAGGAGTCCTATAAGTCATTTCTGGAAGAGAGAAGCTCAAAACGGGAAGCAGTTCGTCGCACTCGACATGAACGGCCATAGTAGTAGTAGTAATCTTGGAACGGTCTGTGGAAAAACTTGCGGGTTGCTTGAATGTGAGGGAGCACTGGGTGAGGAAACCCTGGCAGGAACTAGGATCTCCAGCAAAAGGCTTGGGAGGCGGTAGTCGGGGCTCCACCACTGGAGAAGGCCTGTCGCCACTTGGGGGTGATAAAGAGGAAGGTGCAGGACCGGGAAGGCGATCAAAGAGCTGGCGGATGGAACCCATCATATCTGACAGAAGTTGAGAATGTTTGGCCATCAGCTCTTCTTGTCGGCTGAGAACAGCTTCATGACGGTAGAAGGATGACTCATGTTGAGTGATCGCCGCCAACAGATCCTTGGTACAGAGTGCCTTGATCCAGAGTGTCTCTGGGTCCATGACAATGTTTTTCTTGTCACAAGCCGGGCTCGAAATCGGGTCTCTGGTGTGGTGAGTGAGAGATCTACCACTTAGCCACAGATGCGGGAATGTTGGACCCAAACAAAACACTCCAGGCAACACTTCAGGCAAGGAAGATTTATTAACTTTAAAAAAAGGAACTTAGCAGGTCACAAAAAAATCCAAAAAAAGTTATTCTCAGACTGAGGTATTAATAAAAATAGTGGTACTGCAAAGAATCACAGGAGAAAAAAACAAACAAACAAAAAAAAGAGACAGCTTGGAAGAACTCAGTGGCGACACAGCAGGGCACCCTTAGCCAAGACTCAAAAATTGAGTGAGCAACAAGTGAAAAAACACAGCTAAATACTCTAGGGGAAACAAGGCACAGGTGACCTGGATAACGTTAACAAGGACACATGAGGAAGAACTAAGACAGAGGGGAACACGGGGGACCTCTAGAGGCCTGGAGACAAACAGGAGTCAGGATACTGACAATTAGGTTACAAAATGTTTATCATTGTATTTTACAATTTAAATTTTCTAGTTTAGAGAACACATTTCTCTCTCTCTCTCTCTCTCTCTCTCACACACACACACACACACACACACACACACACTCGCACACAAACACAGACACTCACACCACACACACATTGTAATGGCAAATCATCTAAGATAATTTAATTCCAGTTTCTACCTAATCAACAAAGTGTTCAATCGTAAACTTTTAACTTTGAGGGCTCTGGCCGTGGGGCATTTCTTGGCTTTGGAGACTGTCTGGACTTATCCTGACAGACTGGACTCAGATTTTATCCTGGCTCTGGTACAATCCCTCTGCTTTCTCTTATTTTGTCGCCATTTTGTTTTTTTCTGTGCTCTCTTCTCTCTTTCACTGAGTTCTAACACTTTCTTTTTTCTTCCTTCTTTTGTCCTTTCGCCACCCCTCCTTCTCTTTATTGAGTTATATATGCCTTCTTTCTGGGTCTGCAGCTACTCTTTCTTGAAGTTATATAACAAATAAATGCATAATAAATTAATTATAAGTACAAATACATGCTGTAAATATTTATTTATCTAGGTTTTATGTCCACTCTGTTACGATATGTCCACCCCATTACTGTGTAAAACAGTAACAGGGTGGACTGTAACAGGAGGGACATTTTGTGCTAAAGTTTGCCATTGCCACTCATGTGATGACAACAAGTTAGTGTGCAGTGATCACTGAGGAATTATCAGTTTCCATTATACATAAGCATAACAGAGTGGGCATATTATGCTTTACCACATCAATGAATCATTCTAAAACATTGAAAAAAAGGTAAATTTAAACGTGATACTTACTCTGCTTCTTGAGGATAGTTTGCCGCCAAAAAGCCTTCTAACAGGAGGGACAGGGACACAACATATTTTAAAGACTTTAAGCATTAAAATGTATTAATGACATGTCAAAAATATATAAATATTGTCAAAACAATATAGGTACTTTGGTTAGGAATATTATAAATAAGAATATAGAACAATATTGAAAATTTTTTATTTTTTATTTTTATTTTTATTAGGCCTACTTTATTACTTTTATATTTGTGGCATACCTGCACTAAAATAAAATAATAAAAATTCATTATAATCTTTATATTTCTTGCAGTGGCCATTTTTAATAACCAACTTATGTGATGTGTTCACAACCTATCCTAATTAATTTATGCCAATGTTTGTGTTGTCAAAGTTCAGTTAACCTTAAAAGGTGTTGTGTAGATACATATTGTAATATAAAAAAAAATTATAATCCTGGATTTGTACTGTTGATTAAAGCAATTGAAATATGTCTGTAAATCATCGAGCAGATAACATACAGTTTATTTATATAACTTTAAATGTTCTGGAGTGAATGCGCAGGCCCGAATTGAAAGATATCCAACTCCCTAGTCCTAAAATAAACCCCTGCACTGGAATCCAAAAGACAGCTTTCGTTCATGCAGACTATGAATCGACAGTTTGAATAACTTCAACAGGCATATACGGACCCGATATTGTGTCGTGCACTTAGATAAATCGATAAATCGGAAAAACTTCGTGACTAATATTAAAAGATACTAAATGTCCATTTACACCTTCAAATGTCTTTCAGGTCGAAATATTCAGAAGGTATCTCAAGTTCAACTTCACCGGAGATTGATTTCACCTCTCCCGGTTTAGCGATAAGGGAGATTGAAGGTCTTCTATTAACAGGAAAAGCCATCCACAATAACGCAGATGAAGTCTGGCCCAATCTTTACATCGGGAACATGTAAGCAGACTGCAGTTTTTCCCAATTTCTCCAATTAACTAATATGTATAGCTTTATATAACTGTATTGAAGTATCTGCTTTTCCCAATGTTGTAAATGCACCAGTATAGCAATTAGAATAGTTATGCAGCGTTTAACATATTAACACATAATTTCTAGTAAGAATATTGTCTTTCTGCCCAAAGAACATTTTAGAGTGTCCACACTTTAAAATGAGAATGTTATAATAATCACAAAGATATTAAAAGTTTTATTGTTAGTTCCTTTAACAAGAACAGAGCATCTACTAACCAACTGAAATAGGCTACATGCAAACCAAGAGTTCTGCTGACATTTTTTTTTACATTCGTATGTTCAAGAATATTGCAATAATAATGCTGTGTGATGCATTATCTCTTTGTTAGGGATATAGCTGAGAATTGTGAAGAGCTGAGAAGGCGTCGCTTCACCCATGTCCTGAACTGTGCCCACAGCTCCAGAGGTGGTGGCAAGATTTATGATGGCATGGGCATCACATACATGGGCATAGATGCACACGATTCGCTCACTTATAACATGAGTGCCCACTTTAACAAAGGGGCTGGATTTATACATACAGCACTGGAAGCGGGAGGTAAGTGATTGTGTATGACCAAAACCTAACCCTATTTACCTTCCTGCAAAGTTGAGAGTCACTAAACTCAAATATCTTATAATCAAAGGTAAAATCCTGGTTCACTGTCACGTTGGAGTGAGTCGATCAGCAACTATAGTTTTGGCATATCTCATGCTGAAACAAAACATGACACTGGTGGAGGCAATCAAGAAGGTAAAAGAGGGAAGAGGTGTCTACCCCAACCAAGGCTTCCTCAGACAGCTGATCAACCTTCACATTCAAGTATATGGCAACAGAAACTAGACGCACTATCACCATTAGTCAAAATGAAAACTGAGGGGAGAGAAGATATATGTATCAATGTGGGTTTAAATATTTTTAGGGCAGTAACTTTGTTTGAGATGTATTTGGTCAATTTGGTTTATTCCATTAAACTAAAGAATAAATAAATGTATTAAAATTAACATACCTGACAACATATTATATCTTTTGTTTTTACTGAATAAATATACACACTTACACTTACTCAAATGTAAATATTGAACAAATGCAAAAATGTAACATATGAACAATCATGCATATAAAAATAAACAAAAAAAGAATACATCATAAATAAATAAATGGTAACACTTTACAATAAGGTCTCATTTGTTATCATTAGTTAATGTATTATCTAACAACAAGAAAACCTTTTTTTTTACAGTATTTATTCATCTTTGTTAACATTAGTTAATAAATAATAATAATAGACTTTATTTTTTATAGCGCCTTTAAAATGCATCTCGAAGCGCTTCACAAAACATAAAACATGCAAAAAAATATAATAAAGTACAAAAATACAAACATTATGAAATGTAGTATTAAATAACAATAATACGACAATTATAAAAAATTTACATGAAAGCTACCCGAAACAAATAAGTTTTCAGGGAATATTTAAAAACACTAAGTGATTCCGCTTGCCTAATCTCCACAGGCAGGGACTTCCACAGTTTTGGAGCATTTGATGAAAAGGCCCTATCACCCATGGATTTAAGTTTAGTTTTGGGAACAATTAAAAGGCCAGCTTCAGAGGAGAGAACTTCACGTAGTGGTTTGTATGGGGTTAAAAGCTCAGTGATATAGAGAGGTGTAAGACCATGCAAAGCCTTGTAGGTAAGCATTCGAATTTTAAAATCAACACGGAATCTAACAGGGAGCCAGTGTAAGGATTCAAGTACAGGGGAAACGTGATCCCCTGTCCGGGTTCCAGACAGAATTCGAGCGGCTGCATTCTGTACCAACTGTAGTTTGTTAAGGGTAGCTTTTGGGACCCCGGCCAGCAAAGCATTACAGTAATCAATTCTTGAAAATACAAAGATGTTAATTAGCTTTTCAGCCACAGGTAGTGACAGCATGGGACGCAATTTGGCAATATTTCTCAGATGAAAAAAAGATGTCTTGACAGTGCTCTGAACATGAGGATCAAATGTAAGGGAACTATCAAATATTACTCCCAAATTTTTTAATTTTGTTTGAAACTGAAGTGTAGAACCCTCTACGCTTAAAGCTGGAGACCCAGCCTTACGTAGCTGGTGGGGCGAACCAACGAGCATTACTTCCGTCTTGTCACTATTCAGTGACAGAAAATTACTAGACATCCATTTTTTACCTCAGAGATACATGAAGAAAGATAGGACACAGCCACATTAACATCAGGTTTTGAATGTATATAAACCTGAGTGTCATCTGCATAAAAGTGAAAGCTAAGACCAAGTGATCTTAAAAGTTGACCCAGAGGATAAAGGTACATGTTAAAAAGTATAGGGCCCAGGATAGAACCTTGAGGAACACCAGATTGTACTACACCAATAGCAGATCTACAACCACCCATAGCGACAAACTGCTTTCTATCAGAAAAATAGGACTTAAACCAGCTTAGTGCAGTATCAGAGACACCAAAAACAGATCCTAACCGAACAAGTAAAACATTATGATCAACAGTGTCAAAAGCGGCACTAAGATCAAGCAGAATTAAAATAGAGAGACAGCCAGAATCAGAAGCCACTAACAGATCATTAGTGATCTTAACTAATGCAGTTTCAGTGCTATGAAATTTCCGAAATCCCGATTGAAGGGGCTCATAAAGATTATTTGCGACTAGATGGGCGTGTAATTGAGTAGCAACAATCCACTCTAAAATTTTGGCGAGAAAGGGGAGATTGGAAATGGGACGAAAATTATTTAAATTGTCAAGGTTTGTGTCCTTTTTTTTGGTACAGGAGTCAGAGCAGCAGTTTTAAATGTTGCCGGCACCACACCAGTGCACAGAGAATCGTTTATAATAATCAGTACAACAGGACTTAAAGGTCCCATGGCATGGCATTTTTCTATTATTTTATAATGTTTCCTGAGCTGTACTTATATTGTTAGTATGACTTTTACATCATAAAATGTCATAATTTAGAAATAAAAGGCATTTTTTCTATACTGCTGTTTGCCCTGTGGCTTGAATGCCCTGCTTCAAGAGGCGTGTCTGCTGTGAGACTTCAGTAAAAACACCCACTGTTGTGATTGGCTGACATCTTTGCATTTTATATGAGCGGAGGGGGCGTGGTTTAACGAGGCACGAGCAGGCACGAGTCTGCCAGAGAGACGGATGGACCTGAGTTCACTTCACATCAGTTCTCAGCATGTCTGAACTGTTTTAGTTACAGCATATACTTTAGGTTATTAGTCTATTTCTAGTCGGAGGGACTGTCACTCATGTCAGAAAGTTAGTAACTTTAGTAAATTATGGATCAGCGCTGACTGGAGACGCGAACCGTTTAGAACGATTCAGTCCGATTTGGTGAACTGATTCGGTTCACTAAAAAGAACTGGTTCAAAAGAAAGATCGTTCGCGAACCGGACATCACTAATGTATCAGAGACTGAGCTCAGCGATTGCTAACAAAGTTATTTATAGTAACTACTGAGTTATGAGAGCGCTGTCAGTCAGCGCGAGTTTATTGTGTTTGTATCTGAGAGTTCTGAATAAACACGAGTCCCAGTCACACCGAGTCCGTCTCTTCGTCATTATTCTACCAACTTTGTAACACATGCAAAGTACCATTACAGCTGTCGAGATGAACGAGCTAAAAGTAAGTGTTGATAATAGCATTATTTTTAAAATAAAATAAAAGCGTCAGTGACGCGCGTTGAGTACACAGCGCAAACAAAGACACAACAGCAGTAATCGGATGTAATCCAGTTTATTGTGGGGCTAGGCTGGCTAGCCCGGATATGCTCACCCTTACCCCCCTTCTGCTTAATCTCACGCCGCGTTTGGTGCCTCCGCTGTGGGCCAGATGCAGTACTGGGGGTCGGGGATGTTGAAGGCCGAGCTTCGGCGTGTGTGAGGTTTATCTCTGCTGATGTTGAGCAGAAACTCATGACTGTATGCAAATTTTAGAACCGATAGACGCGACGAGGACGTACAAAAACACTGACTCACAAGATATAAAACACGAAAACAGCGTTCTGTCTGGAGAGAGAGAAGCCGCATTGTGTGCACGAATAATAAATAATTAGCTACACACCAGAAATCACTGATCACAGATCAGAAGGAACTGAAAAAAGACTTCTGTTTTCATTTGTACATCCAAACACTGAGAAACTGCCAACGTTCACTCGTTCACAAGCAATGATGCAATGATCTCTCGACTCTCGAGCGTTTGCATGGGCGTGCCAGATTCTCTGGGCGGAGGAAAGGGAGGGAACCGTTCCTGCTTGGACGTCAAACCAGGAGACTTCAGGATTGGCTCGTCTGGCCTGTCATTTTCTCAAAGGCAGAGAAAGACAGCCACAACTCGGTTTTACACCGATCAACATTTCTATCCACTTGGGGACAATATTCAGGCTAGGGGAACTCATATTAATGTTGAAAAACCTCATAAAATGAAAATTTCATGCCATGGGACCTTTAAGGTAGCAAAACATGATTGGAATAGGCAAGTTGGTACAGGATCAACTATGGAAGTGGCAGCTTTCATTTTAGAAACCTCGTTACACAATGAAGGTAAGTCCAATGATGAGAAATGTGAAAGAAGAGTACCAGAAAATTCAATAGTGATCATGTGAGGAAGAGATGAAGGAAGAGCAGAAATAATACATTTACGGAGGTTATCAACACTGAAAAAACAGGAAAACACATGTTGTCCAATTTACTTAATCGTATTATTTGTGATCTACGCAAAAATATTTGTGTTTCTCTTCTAAACAGGAGCGATTGCTGTGGACTGACTCAGCACTTGTCATTAAAGAGCATTTCACACTTAGCACATATATGATGTGCTATTGCTGGTAAATATAATGAAAGCTACTGAGTACTGCTTTACAGTTCAGACAAGTGACAACAAAAATATACAAAAATAAACATGTGTTTTGATTAAAGAGGCAGGGTCTCAAGCCCCCGTGTGCACCACTGTTGTTAGGGAGCCATATTAAAATCATTGTGAGACTACTCAATTCGGTTACTTATTAATTACTTAATTCCATTATGTTGAAATTATGTGAACAAATTATGTTTGTTTAACTTAATTGAATCATGTGGAACCGATGTACATGATTAAATCATGTAAAACCAACACACCATTTTTTTCAGTGAATCTTGGAGCTGAAAAAGTCGAAAATGGAGCAGTCGAATCACTGTTACATTTGAGAAGTTTGTTAATAGAATTAAATAATTGTCTTGGGTTATTCTGATTGTTGTCTATTAATTGAGCAAAATAAACAGACCTGGCCGATGCAATTTGGGTCTTATTTTCAAGTAAGTGTTCCTTCCAGGCCTGGTGAAAGACAGTCAAGCCAGACATATGCCCACCTGCGCTCCATTGAACGACATGATGCTTTCATAGCTCGCAGATTCTCATTATACCAGGGAGAAGATCGACGAAAGGAAACCATTCGTGATTTCATAGGAGCAAATAGGTCCAAGCCAGACGAGAGAACAGAATTTAACATGAGAACTTTGTCCTCCAATGCATCAGATGACGGAACCAAGCACAAGGAGGAACCAATAAAATCAGAAAAATCAGAGGGTTCAATCGATCTCCATTTACGATAGTTAAGAATGCGCGGAGAGGTAGTGTTTATGTCAGGCAGTTCCATATTAAAAAGAATAGACAGATGATCAGACAGCCCAAAGTCAGAGGTGTACAACTGTGACACAAATGAGCCGTTTGAGATCACCAAGTCAAGAGTATGGCCTTTATTATGTGTAGGACAGTCCACAAGCTGGCTCAAATCGAAGCACTCCAGTAGAGATAGAAATTCTTTTGGTGTTGTAGAATCTTTTTTGTCCAGATGGATGTTAAAATCCCCCACAATTAAAGTTCTCTCAAATTTGAGGCATAGCAAGGACAACATATCTGCAAATTCAGATAAAAAGTCTGTATTGTTCTTAGGAGGCCTGTAGACTGTAGCTATGGCAGTGGAAGTGGGGGCAGATACAACTGCAAAAACAACTGTTCATTGTTTGTGCATGTTAATTGACTACTGTTACTAGTCAGTGCATTAACTAATGTCAACTAATACAACTTTTGATTTTAAAAACTGCAATTTTTCTAATTAACTTATATTAATAGCTTTATATAACTGTATTGAAGCATCTACTGTATTTTTTAAAGATTATTTAGTCAAGTTATGTAGTTGTCTGCACGTTGTGTTGCTTTTCCTAATGTAGTGCATGGTGTTGAACACAAGAGGGAGTCCATAAATGCAGTAAAATGCAGCGTTTAACATATTAACACATCATTATTTCCAGAACATTGTCTTTCTTCCCAAATAACATTTTAGAGTGTCCAACACTTTAAAATGAGAATATTAATAATCAGGGTTTAGTATTGGCATATCTCATGCTGAAACAAAACATGACACTGGTGGAGGCAATCAAGAAGGTAAAAGAGGGAAGAGGTGTCTACCCCAACCAAGGCTTCCTCAGACAGCTGATCGACCTTCACATTCAATTATATGGCAACAGAAACTAGACGCACTATTACCATTAGTCAAAATGAAAATTGAGGGGAGAGAAGAAATATGGATCAATGTGGGTTTAAATATTTTTAGGGCAGTAACTGTGTGCAACTTGTTCGTTTGAAATGTATTTGGTCAATTTGGTTTATTCCATTAAAATAAAAATTAAATAAATGTATTAAAATGAACATACCTGACAACGTATAATCTTTCTTGCTTTTTTTACCGAATAAATGTGTCAGGGTTCTGTCACTTTGGTCTAGTTTATTCATGGTTTTGTGACAGAGCCCTGACACTCCTGTATTGTTTGTCTTGTCTTGTGTGAGCGCGCAGCTTTGAGCATGCTCAAGCTGCATGCTCTTCTGTCCTTGTGTTTTGTGTGCGGGCGTGGTGTTCGGATCCCAGCACTTCGGTCTAGTTTGGGTTTCAGTTTTGTGTTGGGATTCGGACATTCATGCTCCGCGTGTTTGTTTTGTCTCGAGCGCACAGAATGAGCATTCGCTCGTTCTCGTGCGCTCTGTCTTGTCATGTGAGCGTGTGCTCTTCTGTCTGTGTTGTGTTCTGTGTAGCACACGGTTCATGTTTACATCGGCCGTGTGCTTTCATGTTATGTTTTGTCTTATGTTGTGTAGCATGTGGTTGGTGTTTTTCACTGGCTATGTGCTTTTATGTTGTCATGTTTTGTGTGAACATGCAGCTGAGTTCTCATTAGCTGCATGTTCATGTCACGTTTGGTGTGAGCACATGTCTTGTCAAGTGTTTCTTTGTGCCATGTGCTCATGTCTATTGTCTAACCCCACCCACCTTGTTTCCTGATTATTGGTTAATTTGCCCCACCTGTCTTCCCTCGTTACCCTCTTTTGTTTGTTCCCTATTTAATCTCCTTGTGTTTGCAGTCCAGTGTGGAATCGTCGTCGTATGTACCTCATGTTTTCCTGCTCAAGTCAAGTCAAGTCAAGTCAAGTCAAGTCAAGTCAAGTCAAGTCAAGTCAAGTCAAGTCAAGTCTTTCCCCCTCGGGGTAGTTTTGTTTTGTCTTGTTTTATTTTGTTATTATCATTAAAAAGCCCTTTCGTCTGCATCTCTGAGTCCTCGCTCCTTTCCCTTCACAAACCCTGACAGTACGATTCCACCAAAAAGAGGACTCAGCAGACAATGGGCATCTTCCTTTTTCCTTCTCCCACCACTGTACCTTCCAACCGCCAGCTGTTGGTCCAGCATGTAAATGCCAATTACATCTGTCAGCAGGGGACTGACGTGAGAGACTTTGCGTGTGACTTCCTCATAGAAGTGGACCACCTGGCGTACAGTGAGGCTGAGATTAAGGAGGTCTTTAACATCTGTCTTGATCAACCTCTCAGCCTGTGGGAGATGGAAAAGCTGGGGAGTCTTGTTTTCTGGGACTTCGTTTATCACGTTTTCCATCTTGGGGAGCCTGAACCTCCACCTCAAGCGGAGTCCCATCCCACTGACTGTTCCCCTCTTCCATCGGGAGTCAGTGGAAGCCCCAGCCCTCCGATGAAACGGAGTAGGAGGAGGAAGAACCGGCCCGCCTCATCTGTCTCCTATCCAGTCGGGGAAACACACCCTGCAGGTTTGCCCTGGTCGTGTGTGACCGCTGCAGCACCCCCAGAGGCAGCCGTCAGTACTGCAGTTCCCCCAGAGGCGGTAAGCACCCGACCACCGCCTCGTTCTCGTAGGAGGAGAAGGAGGAAGAAGGCTTCCTCCATCCTACATGGCCCGGAGGCCATCCCAGAGCCTGCTGCCGGCCCAGAGACGCTACCCAGGCGTCTTGCCCTGCCCGCGCCACCCAGGCGTCTTGCCCTGCCTGCGCCACCCATTCGCTTTATCCTGCCAGCCACAGCCCCTGACCCGAGGCCGGTGAGGTCTCCGGCCCATGATCAACGTCTGTTGATGACTCTGTCTCCCGTCCTGTGTCCTGTCATGCCTCTGGCTCCCGTCCCGAGCCCAGAGGGGGCTTGGGCTCCTGTCCCGATTCCAGTGAGGGTCCAAGTCAGCCATCCAGACCCGCCTGATCCACCCTGGCCCTCTGCCAGGACTCCTGAACAGCTGGAGCCCGCCTGGTCGGTCCCTCCAGCAACGCCCTGGCCTTCAGCCAGGACTCCTGACCTGCCGGAACCTGCCTGGTCCGTCCCTCCGGCACCGCCCTGGTCATCAGCCAGGTCTCCTGACCCGCCAGAGCCCGCCTGGCCCATCCGTCTGGCACCACCCTGGCCTTCAGCCAGGACTCCTGACCCGCCAGAGCCTGCCTGGTCTGTCCCTCCGGCTCCGCCCTGGTCTTCTGCTGGGGTTCCAGGCTCACCTGAGCCTTCCTGGCTCAACCCTCCCGTCCCTCCTTGGTCCATGCTGGAGACTTTCTGGACTGTCCTGCTGGCTCTGACTTGGCTCTCCTCCCTCCCTCCCCTCTTTGTCTCTGTGTTTTGATTTTCCTGTCTTGTGTTTCAGTCTGTGTATCTGTGTCTTGTTCCTGTCTTGTTTTGGTGTCCCAGGTGGCGTCCCTTTTGATGGGGGGTAGTGTCAGGGTTCTGTCACTTCGGTCTAGTTTATTCATGGTTTTGTGACAGAGCCCTGACACTCCTGTATTGTTTGTCTTGTCTTGTGTGAGCGCGCAGCTTTGAGCATGCTCAAGCTGCATGCTCTTCTGTCCTTGTGTTTTGTGTGCGGGCGTGGTGTTCGGATCCCAGCACTTCGGTCTAGTTTGGGTTTCAGTTTTGTGTTGGGATTCGGACATTCATGCTCCGCGTGTTTGTTTTGTCTCGAGCGCACAGAATGAGCATTCGCTCGTTCTCGTGCGCTCTGTCTTGTCATGTGAGCGTGTGCTCTTCTGTCTGTGTTGTGTTCTGTGTAGCACACGGTTCATGTTTACATCGGCCGTGTGCTTTCATGTTATGTTTTGTCTTATGTTGTGTAGCATGTGGTTGGTGTTTTTCACTGGCTATGTGCTTTTATGTTGTCATGTTTTGTGTGAACATGCAGCTGAGTTCTCATTAGCTGCATGTTCATGTCACGTTTGGTGTGAGCACATGTCTTGTCAAGTGTTTCTTTGTGCCATGTGCTCATGTCTATTGTCTAACCCCACCCACCTTGTTTCCTGATTATTGGTTAATTTGCCCCACCTGTCTTCCCTCGTTACCCTCTTTTGTTTGTTCCCTATTTAATCTCCTTGTGTTTGCAGTCCAGTGTGGAATCGTCGTCGTATGTACCTCATGTTTTCCTGCTCAAGTCAAGTCAAGTCAAGTCAAGTCAAGTCAAGTCAAGTCAAGTCAAGTCAAGTCAAGTCAAGTCAAGTCAAGTCAAGTCTTTCCCCCTCGGGGTAGTTTTGTTTTGTTATTATCATTAAAAAGCCCTTTCGTCTGCATCTCTGAGTCCTCGCTCCTTTCCCTTCACAAACCCTGACAAAAATGTACATGCACACATATGTTCAAATTTAAATATGGAACAAAATGCAAATATTGAACATATGAACAATTATGCATATAAAAATAAAACAAACAAAAAATTTTAGTCAAGTTATGTAGTTGTCGGCACATTGTGTTGCTTTTCCTAATGTAGTGCATGGTGTTGAACACGAGGGAGTCCATGAATGCACCAATATAAAAATTATAATATGCAGCGTTTAACATAACACATCATTGTTATTTTCAGAACATTGTCTTTCTTCCCAAAGAACATTTTAGAGTGTCCAACACTTTAAAATGAGAATATTCATAACCAGGGTTTGAAGTTAACTTTTTCATTCACCGGCCAATTTTTAAGTTACTAGCCATTCAGTACTAGCCAAAAAGAAATAAACCAGATTAACTACGTCACATCTTATATATATGGTGCTGTCAATCTGTTTTATTTTTATGAATGAAGGCCATTATCACTGATACTAATACATACTGATGTCTCTATGAAATAGATTTTTTAAAGGTCCCATGGCATGAAATTTTCATTTTATGAGATATTTCAACATTAATATGAGTTCCCCTAGCCTGAATATTGTCCCCAAGTGGATAGAAATGTTGATCAGTGTAAACCCGAGTTCTGGCTGTCTTTCTCTGCTTTTGAGAAAATGACAGGCCAGACGAGCCAATCCTGAAGTCTCCTGGTTTGTCGTCCAAGCAGGAACGGTTACCTCCCTTTCCTCCGCCCAGAGAATCTGGCACGCCCATGCAAACGCTCGAGAGATCATTGCTTGTGAACGAGTGAACGCTGGCAGTTTCTCAGTGTTTGGATGTACAAATGAAAACCGAAGTCTTTCTTCAGTTCCTTCTGATCTGTGATCATTGATTTCTTATGTGTAGCTAATTATTTATTATTCGTGCACACACTGCGGCTTCTCTCTCTCCCGACAGAAAGGTGTTCTTGTGAGTCAGTGTTTTTGTACGTCCTCGTCGCATCTATCTGTTCTTAAATGTGCATACAGTCTTTTCTGCTCAACACCAGCAGAGTCAGATCTTTAGATATAAACCTCACACACGCCGAAGCTCGGCCTTCAACATCCCCGACCCCCAGTACTGCATCTGGCCCACAGCGGAGGCACCAAACGCGGCGCGAGATTAAGCAGAAGGGGGGTAAGCGTGAGGGTATCTGGGCTAGGCTAGCCAGCTTTCCCCACAATAAACTGGATTACATTCGATTACTGCTGTTGTGTCTTTGTTTGCGCTGTGTAGCGTTACTCAATGCGCGTCACTGACGCTTTTCATATGATTGGAACATATCTAGAAATAATGCTATACTCAACACTTACTAACTCGTTCATCTCGCTGTAATGGTACATTGCATGTGTTACAAAGTTGGTAGAATAATGATGAAGACGGACTCTGCGTGACTGGGACTCGTGTTTATTCAGAACTCTCAGATACAAACACAATAAACTCGCGCTGACAGACAGCGCTCTCATAACTCAGTAGTTACTATAAATAACTTTGTTAGCAATCGCGCCATCTCCGTGATGTCCGGTTCGCGAACGAATCATTCTTTTGAATCGGTTCTTTTTAGTGAACCGAACCAGTTCACCAAATCGGACTGAATCGTTCTAAACGGTTCGCGTCTCGAGTCAGCGCTGATCCATAATTTACTAAAGTTACTAACTTTCTGACATGAGTGACAGTCCCTCCGACTAGAAATAAACTAATAACCTGAAGTATATGCTAGTAACTACAACAGTTCACCCTGAACTAGGGCTGCAGCTATCGATTCTTTTTGTAATCGATTAATCTAGCACTTAATCGATCGATTAATCGATTAATCGGATAGTTTCTCCCCCCCGTGTTTTTAAACAACCAAAACAAATAATGCATAACGAAAATAAAGAGGAAAAGCAATTTAATTTATTAATATGCACAACAGGTTTCATGCTGTAATCTAGCGCTGACATCAAAGTAAATATATTTTATGTAGATTTCTACACCTGCAGCATTTACCATTGGGCTACTAACAAATAATATATCATATGTGGTGAGCCTATTTGCTATGCTAACCTAACAACCTGTGTGTGTGTGTGTGTGTGTGTGTGTGTGTGTGTGTGTGTGTGTGTGTGTGTGCGCGTGTGTGCGCGCGTGCGTGAGGCTTCATTGCAGTTTGGTACAGCAGAAATACATACATTCATTTTTAATAGAACGCTGCATTTGGCTTGCATCACTTGCATAGCGGTGCATTTAAGGTGAAGCATCCGTTCGAAAAATCGCGTCACAACATCATGTCCCGGTGTAGCTATACAGTGAACGCATGCTGAAATTATTGTTGCGTGGCTACATAAAAGTTTAAGCATATGTGATGCATTGCCACGATTGGTCTGACTGGCGCGAGAGAGAGAGAGGAGGGTGCATGTATGTGTGTGTGTGTTACTGATTTTCTACTATCAGTTCTGCGCTGCTCTCCGCGCGCGATTTTCACGCGAAAAGAGGTCTGCCTTCAGGGCGCGCGCTCGTTGTCAAAGACGCGACACGGCTCAAATCTCCGTGTCACAGAAAAAAGCTGAGCACTGAACGGATAAGTTTTCCGTATTGTTGTTTTTGAATAGTGCACAACCGCTTCAATGTTCAAACTGGCAAGGCTTTAAAAGCATTTACTTGACAAACTTTATGAGGATGAAAGTGAAAGCGATCTGGATGGGCTCGCGCGCGCCGCGTGTGTGTGTGTGTGGGCATGTTTTTGTGAAATATCAGGACACAAATGTGTATAATGACATGGGTATGACATAGGTATTACAAAAAGAGGGTGAAATATGAGGACGTTCCCCATGTCCTCACTTTTCAAAATGCTTATAAATCACACAGAACAATTTTTTTTCCACAGAAAGTGAACTGCACAGTCTCCTGTGAGGGTTAGGTTTAGGGGCAGGGGCAGTGTAAGGGGATAGAAAATACGGTTTGTACGGTATAAAAACCATTACGCCTATGGAATGTCCTCACATTTCACAAAAACAAACATGTGTGTGTGTGTGTGTGTGTGTGTGTGTGGCAGCTATAAGAACGGTAATCAACTTACATAAACTGTGTAAAACATGCAGTTACTATAGTGATTCTGAGCATCTAGAATCTAAACTAAATTCAAAATGTATCATGCGCTATGCTTCCTGAACATTGAACAGCGGTCTGTGTGAATCAGATCCTGTGCGTATAGTGCGCGTCATAGGAATTTAACGAGGCTTCGAGGCAGAATTTTTGCCTCGTGGAATTTTTGTAATCGAGTTAATCGAGTAACTCGATGAATCGTTTCAGCCCTACCCTGAACTGAGACATGCTGAGAGAACTGATGAGAAGTGAACACAGGTCCATCTGTCTCTGGCAGACTCGTGCCTGCTCGTGCCTCGTTAAACCACGCCCCCACCCGCTCATTTAAAATGCAAAGATGTCAGCCAATCACAACAGTGGGCGTTTTTACTGAAGTCTCACAGCAGACACGCCTCTTGAAGCAGGGTATTCAGCCACAGGGCAAACAGCAGTATAGAAAAAATGCCTTTTATTTCTAAATTATGACATTTTATGATGTAAAATATACTAACAATATAAGTACACCTCAGGAAACACTATAAAATAATAGAAAAATGCCATGCCATGGGACCTTTAAACATTAATGATATAGATTTAACATTAGATAATTGAAAGCTATATCCATTTCAACATGTATTAGGCTTTAAAAAATTACTTTTAATTTAAGTGAACTTAAAACAATCCTCACATAAACCCATTAGGCTATAATAAATGTCATATTTAGCTGTGGCGTATACACTTATGTTCAAATGCAAATATTGGACATATAAACAATTATGCATATAAAAAATTAGGGATGGGCATTTTTGTCGATTTCTCATTTCGATCATCGATAGGTCTCAAAAACGAGTCGGGGGCGGGGCATGTCTGTCATTGAGATAATGAAAATACTGTTATGAAAATGGTTGTTGACAAATACAAACGTGACATGAAAACAGGTATATGAAAACATGAACATATAAAACAAAACAAAAAATAACTGCTAGATTATGATGCATAAATGTCTTTGAAAAAGAAACATCTTTATAAATTGACCATCTCAAATAACCAAGTCAGTAATATCGAGCATTGCATTTGAGCTGAAACAGTGAAATAACACCACACTGCAGAGCTTGCTAGCTGGTTAATAAACTCAACCAAACGCACCCTATATCAGATTAATATGAACCTATTACAACTTAAATCAACACAAAAGGACGTGCATGAATGCGCACGTGAACTTCAGCGTGCTAGATTTTACAGGCTATGAAACGGCTATGAAAACGGAACATTTTGAATGCGCTCTTCCCTTAACAACGCTGATACACGGACAACGAAAGCACACAGAAACAACATTTTATTAAAATCGTGTTGTCATTATAATGCTATGACAGATTGGCGCTGCACATCTTGCACTAACCATTTGATCACAGTGATTCCAGACATCACTGCAGTGCACGCCTCAGTTTCACTTTATTTCGCCGCGGTCTGGACTCTGGAGGCGTGTTGTATAACGCTAACCAATCAGACCTTAGGTACCGCGCAAAATGACGTAATAATCAATAAAAAATAGACAAATATATTTTTTTTAAAGTCAGGGCTAACATCGTTCTCATGATCGATGGTCGCTGTCACGGTCGAGTACTCGATTACTCGACCACTGTTGCCCATCATAAAAATAAAACAAACGGAAAAAAGAATAAGAAAAAAGAGGATACATCTACATAAATAAATAAATGATAACACTTTAAAATAAGGTCTCATTTGTTAACATTAGTTATTGTATTAACTAACAACGAGAAGAAAAAAAACATTTGTTACAGTATTTTTTCATCTTTGTTAACATTAGTTAATAAAAACAACTGTTCATTGTTTGTTCATGTTAATGTTGTTCATTCCTAGTTCATGCTAACTAATGTAGTTAACTAATGAAACCTTATTGTAAAGTGTTACCAAATAAATAAATATATAAAAATGTCTATGACCAGCCTTTATTCAGTCAACAAAACCATAAAGTTGTGTTTTTATTAACACACATTTATAAATATGCAATGTAGTCGAAAATATTAGTAAATTCATTCACTAAAAGCACTTTCCATTCTGTTTAGAATATGCAGAGACACCAAAAAGTACCAAAACATAAGGAGGTCTTGAACACCGAATATTTTCATTGATACATTTCTGTATTATCTCTCTTGTTGTTGAAGGAATTACGGAGTTTACGTTAGTGCCTGAGTAGAGCGATGCGTTAATTCCGTAGATACCATAGCAACCTAACTATACACGGAAACATAAAAAAAGCAAGAGGGCGTTATAACCAGCGAATAAGGTAATGTTATTTTAAACAACTTGTTGGCCTGCAAATTTTGATTTTGAACATGCAAATAAATTAGGAATAGGCCAACTTGATATTTTACATTTTGAATGTAACTTATAATGACATAATGAACCCTCAAAAAATCCTGCAAACTTGAGAGTCGGCCATTAAAATGAAAACTTTTCGATATGTAAACACATTTAACGAAATCACATTTGAATCACCCTGTCGAAGAAGATGGCAAGTCCGAAAACATCTGAAATGCCCCCGCCGCATATTGACCCGACACAAGCGCCGGTCGCTTTTGGGAACTGGGCGCTTCCAAAGCTGATCATGGAGCTGCAAGACGTCGAGCTGTTCACCCGGCAGAGGGCGCTCGCTGCACTCTGCGACCTCGTCCATGACCACGAGCGGGCATATGAGGCCATTCTCAGTGGTAAACACATCTTTACACATCCCAAACACATCCCAAGACGGATTTGCTTTTTGAAGATCCCATACGCTTTCAAATTGCTTTATGCGCATAGCAACCATAACATTTCTGTACCTCATCATAGGGTGTATGGAAAGACTCAAGGTTTTGCTGCAAGATGAGGATAACTTAGTCAGGGTTAAAACTACTGAAGTGCTTTATGTGCTTGCTTCACACAGTTTGGGAAGGTGAGTCATACAAGAATCCACGGGTCTACGTTTTTCTTGTGTTTGGCATGTGAATGTTCTTGGCCCAGTATAGTAGCCTATGTGTGTTTTTAATTGTCAAGTTATAAATATATTTTCTATGTTAAATTGTTACACAGAGTGAAACCTAAACGACAAGGACTAACGTTATGCTATTTATTTATGTATATTTATAATATTTCTAATTTTATTTGTTGTTTTTTCTACAAAAAGAAAATAGTCAAGAGAATATCAATTTTCTAGCTAAAATGTAATTAACTGCCAAGTTTTTTAAAAAAATATATACTTTTAATAGTCTTATATAGCAAAGATGTATTAAATTGATACATTCACTGTAAAATTTAATTACATTGACAGTAACAACATTCTTAATGTGAAAAAAAAATATATATATTTATCATATATATATTTTTTTATAACATTATGTTTTTACTATCAATTTAATTTGCTGTTCTTTTGAGCTTTCTATTCATCAATCCTGAAACTTTATACTGGTATTCATTATTATCATTGTTTCCACAAAAATATTAATTAGCACAACTGTTTTCAACATTGATAATAAGAAATTGTTCTTGGGCACTGAATCAGCATATTAGAAGGATCATGTGACTCTGAAGCCTGGAGTAATGATGCTGAAAATTCAGGGGCACGTTCAACGCTCAAACCGGTGCGCAACGTTTTGCTACGGTTTCCGGTTGAACGTCATGTTTCCTGGAAACGGTGCGCACCGGTGTGCAACGGGTTTGAGATGCGTTTTTTCTCGTTTGGTGGGTGCGTCAAATATGTCAGTCCAATCAGAAGCAACATGTATATAAACCACGCGGTATTAAAGAGACAGCTCACACAATGGAAGTAAAGTTGTTTAATGTGTCCGCTGGTATTAGAAGACATGATTGTCGTAAGAGTTTTATAGTAGGCTAATATATATATATATATATATATATATATATATATATATATATATATATATATATATATATATATATATATATATATATATATATATATATATATATATATATATATATATATATATAAATATAAATCAACATTATGATGTATTTATTTATATCTTTAGCTTAATTGCAAAGCAAGTTTATACCAAATTTCATATATGTAATTAAGTGCTTGACATAAAGTGAGAAAGAAAATACAAGCTATTAAAAAAGTAAGAACAAGAAATAAAATGATTTAAATTAGAATTGATTACCAGGAGATAAAAAAGTTAAATACATAGGATTGGGGTGTTGTCATTTATTCTGGACGGTAAGGGCAGTGATTGCATGTATTTTGCAGTATTAAACACGTATTTATATCGATTTTATCAGGCTCCGAAAATTCCTCAAAAAGAACACAAAGAATGGCCTTCTCGGCTGCCATAGTTACAACTCTTGCGTCAACAGAACAGGGTGTTCAACGCAGCACCGTTTCCGTTTAAAAAACGTTTTGCAACGTTTTGTCGGGGCTGAACGCAGCCCAGATTTGCCATCACAGGAATAAATTAAAATAAAAAATATACGAAAATAGGAAACAGATTTTTTAAAGTGTAATAATATTTTACTATATTACTACATTTACTGTATTTTCGAATCAAATACATGCAGTGTTAGTGAATACATACTTTTTTCAGAAACATTGACCAACCTCAAACTAATGAATGGAATTGTAAATTCATATAAACATACTTTTGCAGCAAAAGGAAAATCAAACTAGCTTGTTCAAAACGCTCTTGATGCTTTCAAAAATATTTTAAGAAATGATTGTTATTTCCAGTAACAGTTATTTTTGATCAAAGATTATTTTAGACTGTCCAACACTTTGAAAATGTATTATTTAATATCACAGGAATGGATGTGATATTTTCGAAATTGTGTTCACACAGAGATGCCTTTTTGAAATTTGACATTGTGGGTCCCCTTGCAAACCTGTTAGATGACCCTGAGAATGCCTGTCGTAAAAATGTGCACCAGGCACTCAATAGGATCGCTGAATTTCCCTCTGGTGACTATTGTTTCTCATACTTCTGTTTCACAGTAACTTTGCACACAGAAGCTTTTCATTTGAAGAGTCCTCTGTTATATCCTCTACAGGAGCAGTATTTATGGTGTGTATGGGGCTGGTGCCCAGATTGGTGCTGAAGGTCTCAGATGAAGAAGAGAACATCCGTGCTTTAATTCTCTCCACGTTAAGCTGCTGTGTGAGTGTGAACGCTCTGCCTGCACTGGAGAGCGATGCGATTCTGGTCCTGAAAGATCAGCTGTCTCACCCCTCCCCCGCCATCCGCCGGGCAGCCACATCTGCCTTAGTGGGAATCAGGTAGGCAACATCATGGCACCCAACAATCTATTTGGGTTAGGGTTTATTAGGGTGATTTACAAATACAAATTATAAGGGTTTTTTTGGACCTGGTCTCTGTACACTAATCACTGATTAGTGTACAGAGACCAGGTCCAAAAAAACCCTTATAATTTCTCTCCTGTTCTTAGTGTGCCTGCAGATGGGAAGTTGAAGGTGTGTGAGGAGGATCTTCTGCCCATGTTGGTCAAGCTGCTGTCAGATGATGACCAAGGGGTTGTCGCTAATGCTGCAGGAACCATTATGAACACAGCTGTAATCACTAAGGGTCAGCCAAAAACTTTGTGCAATGTTTGTAATTGTTTAGCCAATCAGTAAATGGTGAAGTTAGAAACACTTCTATTATAGTGCGGTATGAAAACACTGAAGGGATAATTATTTATTCACCATCATCCTGCTCCAAACCTCTATGACTTTGTTCTTTACTCTCTGGAACGTAAATGTAGATATTTTGAGAAATGTCTTTCTTTATTATTACCCATATAATGGAAGTCAATGACCACCAAAACCTTTTGGTTACTTACCAGCGTTCATGAGGGTGAGTAAATGAAAACCAAATTTTATTGTTGGGTGAACCATCATTTTAAACCTCTAGATGGTGTTCATGTTAGTTATTTACATACTGTATTTTAGATCAGGGGTTTTCAGACTTTTTGATGCCCCAGATATGATGGTCCACTTGGGAGGGAGCCAATTTATATATCCCATACCAAATAGTGTGATTAGGCGTAGTTAAATCTAAATCTAAATCTAAAAAAAAATCTAAATTATCCCATGATTTACTCACCCTCAAGTCATCCTAGGTGTATATGACATTCTTCTTTCAGACGAATACAATCAGAGTTATATTAAAAAATGTTCTGGTTCTTCCAAGCATTATAATGTCAGTGAATGGCAGCTCAAAATTTGAAGCCCAAAAAAGTGACGCCGTCCATTCATTATAAAAGTAATCCATATGGCTGCAGGGCAGTTAATAAATGCCTTCTGAAACGAATCGATAGGTTTGTGTAAGAAAAATATACATATATAAGTATCTAGCTTCCTCCAGACCTTCGGCCTTCTGTATTCAACTGCCATTAACTGTTATTATAAAGCTTGGATTAGCCAGAACATTTTTTAACATAACTCCGATTGTATTCGTCCGAAAGAAGAATGTCATATACACCTGCTTGAGGGTGAGTAAATCATGGGGTAATTTTCATTTTTGGGTTAACTTTTTATACAGTGAAAAACAAAAATTGAAAAGAAGGGCTCAACCAAATGTAGAAAAAAATTCAAACTCTAGATAAAAAAGTGACTCACTCTACAAACATAAACGACTTTATTTCTTTAAAACAATGACTTTTCGACCAACTTAAAGGCCTTCATTAGATATCAAATGTTTCTTAGGCAAACAGTATTTAAAGGAAACTTTTTCAAAGGCAACAGCTGCCTATAATAGAGAGAGTGGCTTTCAACAGGTTAAAAAACAAACCATAGCAAAAACACATACTTTAACAACAGAAACAATGTATCTAGAAAGAAAATCTAAAAAGTTTATTTAGACCTATGTCTCAGTGATGTCAAACCTTGAAGAATATTCATTTTCTATTATATAGCTTTTTTCTACTTGCCATCAAAGTGCATTTAGATGTATAAATCTGAGAAGAAACAAAGTGTTGACTGTTGAATAATTTCTAATAATTATGATATTGTTTTTTAGAAATAATTAACAGTAATATAAAATTCTGTAGATTTCAATTATTTTTTTAATCAATCAAATCCAAAATAAAAGTTTGTGTTTACAAAATATATGTGTGTGTACTGTGTATAGTTATTATGTATATAAATACACAAACATGCATGTATATACACACCTAAAGGATTATTAGGAACACCTGTTCAATTTCTCATTAATGCAATTATCTAATCAACCAATCACATGGCAGTTGCTTCAATGCATTTAGGGGTGTGGTCCTGGTCAAGACAATCTCCTGAACTCCAAACTGAATGTCAGAATGGGAAAGAAAGGTGATTTAAGCTATTTTGAGCGTGGCATGGTTGTTGGTGCCAGACGGGCCGGTCTGAGTATTTCACAATCTGCTCAGTTACTGGGATTTTCACGCACAACCATTTCTAGGGTTGAGAAAGGGTCGTGTGAAAAGGGAAAAACAGTTGAAGACTGGAAAAATGTTGCCTGGTCTGATGAGTCTCGATTTCTGTTGAGACATTCAGATGGTAGAGTCAGAATTTGGCGTAAACAGAATGAGAACATGGATCCATCATGCCTTGTTAGCACTGTGCAGGCTGGTGGTGGTGGTGTAATGGTGTGGGGGATGTTTTCTTGGCACACTTTAGGCCCCTTAGTGCCAATTGGGCATTGTTTAAATGCCACGGTCTACCTGAGCATTGTTTCTGACCATGTCCATCCCTTTATGACCACCATGTACCCATCCTCTGATGGCTACTTCCAGCAGGATAATACACCATGTCACAAAGCTCGAATCATTTCAAATTGGTTTCTTCAACATGACAATGAGTTCACTGTACTAAAATGGCCCCCACAGTCACCAGATCTCAACCCAATAGAGCATCTTTGGGATGTGGTGGAACAGGAGCTTCGTGCCCTGGATGTGCATCCCACAAATCTCCATCAACTGCAAGATGCTATCCTATCAATATGGGCCAACATTTCTAAAGAATGCTTTCAGCAACTTGTTGAATCAATGCCATCAATGTCAGAACGGCAGTTCTGAAGGCGAAAGGGGGTCAAACACAGTATTAGTATGGTGTTCCTAATAATCCTTTAGGTGAGTGTATTTAAGAAATATTTGCATGTATATACTGTATATATATTTACATAATTTATATTATTATATAACAGTACACACAGATATATTATGTAAACACAAACTTTTATTTTGGATTTTACTCCCTTGTGCCCCCCTGTGGGGTCCCAGATCCCAGTTTGAAAACCCCTGTATTAGATGATACTATGCAAACTCTTATTGTCTGCCTGTTTCTAGGTAAGTCCGAGGCACTGAACGCAGGTGCCATTGCCCCTCTGCTGCAGCTGGTGGTGAGTGAGAATATAGCTGTGTGTGCCAATGCCCTTCGTGCCCTTACAGTCCTGGCAGAGGTTCCGAGGGCCAGGGCACAGCTGCTGGAGCATGTGTCTCTGCTGAAGTCTGGACTCGCACACCCTAACTCCATCATCCAGAGAGCCACTCATTCAATGGAGCCTCCACTGCCATTGAAGTCATCTCCTGGAAGCCATGAGGGAAACGAGTTCTCCTGATATAAGCTAGACCTGATGTGATATATGTCATGACAAATGTCATGAATATTTAAGTCAAAGGAACGGAATTAAAATAATAAATAAGAATTCAGATGGATGTGACGTTTATGTTTATTCAAAATGCGATTTTTTTTATGCATAGCAACTATTTTATTGACTGAAATGCTTCATAATAATGAATTGATACATTCTAAAAGAGATTTTGGAAGGCCAGCTATGTCATATTGTTTTGTTGTGGTTTAATCCAGTGTAGTGTAAATGTGCAGTGTCATGTTTTCGGAATACCCCTCGGTGCGGTGAATGGATTGAGCGGTCAACGGCAGCGAGCACGTTCGCGCTATCTGTCACGCGACATGCGGAGTCACGACAGATAAATATTTGTGGCTGGTTGTTGGCAACCAGTCCGAGCGAATACAGGGCACGCGCTGAGTTTGGTTTGCCCGCTCCATTCTAGAAAGTCCTATTATTTTTTGGAGAATTAAACGAGAGGATTATATCGCAGGGTGAAGTGCGGGGTGCAGACTGTATATTCTGGGATCACATTTGCTGGATAGGTAAGTTTATCCTTAACATACAGTGTCTTTTTCAATAAATTCAATATTATTTTGGCCAGAGCAAGAAATTGTCCGGGATTGAACCGCGATTCCGCCACGAGTGCCACTGGTCTATTACTTAAGCATATCTATAAAATTAGCTAAAATGTTTCTTATATAAGTCGAACAGTAATCAAAGGGAAACAGGGCAAATGTATGTTATAACATAAGGTGATGTGTCTGGTTCTTCGTCAACCTAAAATCACAAATCGCCACAGGATTGATGCAGTCGGCGAGATTATGGCAGTGGATGATGCGATGCTTTTACATAACAGGCGACAGAGCCGGAGAACAGGTGCCTATGGCAAGCCATTTGAACACTTAATAGTATCTGGGTTTTATGTTACTATAGCGCTTGTAATGTGTTATTACTAAATAACCTTAAAGTAACTACAATATTATTCAGTGTCACCAGCTATTCAGATGCTGCAGTGCTATTCATTATCCCTGTACTGTAAAGTAGGCTAACAACCAGTAACAAAAAACATATCGTCACAATTTTGGTATGGTTCAGTGCTATGTTCAGGGAAAAAAAGAAATGTAGTCAAATAAAAATAAAGAAAATAAATAATCATCTACAAGCAACAGCACAAATAAATAGAGCAAAGATACAAATAAAATAAACAGTACTTTTCAGGTTATTTAGGTTTAGGATTAGTTTTCAGGTACAGAAATTGAATAATCAAATGTAAAAAAAAAACATTGTAATCTTCACTATAAATAAAGATTTATCATTATTAAAGTTACAAAAGCTATTCAGTCATGAGCAGTGAGTGATTTTCTTGTCTTTTGTTGTTTGATTAACATTAAAACACAGACAGCAGGAATATTAAGCTGCTGTCACTTTAAAGGGATAGTTCACCCAAAAATGAAAATTCTGTCATCATTTACTCACCCTCAAGTTGTTCCAAACCTGTATGAGTTTCTTTGTGCTGAACACAAAATAAGATATTTAGAATAATGCTTAATTATAACCAAGCAGATAGAGCAACCATTGACTACCATAGTAGGGAAAAAATAATTCTTCAAATTCTTTTGTGTTCAGCAGAACAAAGAAACTCATACAGGTTTGGAACAACTTGAGGGTGAGTAAATTATGACAGAATTTTAATTTTTGGGTGAATTATCCCTTTAAGACATAATGCACTGATCCAAAATCCACTGATACTGATACACATGCATTGGTTATTGATTGCTTACATTCGCTTAAGACTAGGGATGTTAGTAATTAATCGACAATCGATTATTGTCAATAATACATTTAATCAATAAAACTTATCGATCATTGATTAAGAGGGGTCATGCATGCATGCTGCTTAACCGTGAAACAGACACGAGGAAAAATGAAATGAGTGCGCCAGAGTTATGTTTGGGACAATTTTACTGCTGGAGTTACACCTTCATCATGACTATAAGTTGCGTGTGCATTCACAGCCTTTTGTTTTGTGCAAATGCAAGTTGTAATATTTGTGTTTATTTTGTGTAGGCCTATCTATGTCTGATTTATCTCATATAGGATGCATCTGGTTAAGAATTAGAGCAGTAGTAAAGCGCACCGGCGATCATCATCTTCAGCGCATGCAGCTCAAACAGCAATGCACAACTAATAATGACTATGATTGGGATTGTCATATTACATTCAAAGAAGAATTGTGCGCACATCCAATAAACTTTTAGTAGGTGCTAGATTAGATGAAGCATTTAACTCAAAGTCAACAAGAATCTGCACACTGCTGTTGCTGTTGCTACTCCCAAAGATTTATAAAAAATATGTTTCGACCCAAAGGGTCTTCGTCAGGCAAACAACAAGCACAAAAAGGTATAATTTGTATCAGTGTGAACCATCACACCTGACCTCATTAGTGAACTAATTACCCAATCATCCAATGCAGCGTAGCCTCAAAGAGAGAAAAAAAAGTTTGTTTTGACTTTTGATACCTCATCATATTTTGTTCATATTATATTGGTTATTTGGGTTTGTTATTTATTCCATTTATTTTTCTGTTGATTTATGCTTAATTGTTTTTTTCTCTCTCTCTCTCTCTCTCTCTCTCTTTGACGCTGCATTGGATGATTGGGTAGTTAGTTCACTAATGAGGTAAGGTGTGATGGTTCACACTGATACAAATTATACCTTTTTGTGCTTGTCACTATTGGGATAAGTATTAGTGAATAATTTCAATAAATATTAGTCACTATTGAAATAAGTACAAGTAATAAATAGTGACTAGGTAAATTAAAAACATTAATCACTATTGGTTTGATAGAAATTCACTAGGCATTCAACAAATAGTGATCAAAATAATCATTGTTAGACGCTCAGACAAATCTTTTAGAATATTCTCAACCATTTTACATCCTGCTTGAAAACAGTAATATATTTGCGTAGTTGTTTGTTTTAGTTGTGTCCAGTCAAATAGCGAAATGCATATTGTTCATATTGTTCAAACAGTTTTGAGTCAGATCCTAGTTAAATTTAATTTGAAATCTCAGAGGAATGTGCGGCATGTTAATTACTAAGAGACCATCAAACCCCTTATTACAAGAGATCTTAATTATCAGTAGTTGATGTGTAATATACACTATATTGCCAAAAGTGTTGGGACAACCCTCCAAATCATTGAATTCAGGTGTTCAAATCACTTCCATGGCCACAGGTGTATAAAATCAAGCACCCAGGCGTGCAGACTGCTTCTACAGACGAGCTCAGTGAATTCAAGCATGGTACTGTGACAGGTTGCCACCTGTATAATAAGTCCATTCATGAAATTTCCTCAATACTAAATATTCCACGGTCAACTGTTAGTGGTATTATAACAAAGTGGAAGCAACAATTGGGAACGACAGCAACTCAGCCACGAAGTGGTAGGCCACGTAAAATCACAGAGCGGGGTCAGCGCATGCTGAGGCGCACAGTGCGTAGAAGTTGCCAACTTTCTGCAGTCAATAGCTACAGACCTCCAAACTTCATGTGGCCTTCCGATTAGCTCAAGAGCGTAGAGAACTTCATGGAATGGGTTTCCATGGCCGAGCAGCTGCATCCAAGCCTTACATCCCCAAGTGCAATGCAAAGCGTCAGATGCAGTGGTGTAAAGCATGCCGCTACTGGACTCTTGCAGTGGAGATGATTCCTCTGGAGTGACGAATCACGCTTCTCTGTCTGGCAATCCGATGGACGAGTCTGAGTTTGGCGGTTGACAGGAGAACGGTACTTGCCTGACTGCATTGTGCCAAGTGTAAAGTTTGGTGTGGGGTTGTTTTTCAGGGGTTGGGCTTGGCCCCTTAGTTCCAGTTAAAGGAACTCTTAATGCTTCAGCATACCAAGACATTTTGGACAATTTCATGCTCCCAACTTTGTGGGAACAGTTTGGGGATGGCCCCTTCCTGTTCCAACAAAGCAAGGTCCATAAAGACATGGATGAGAGAGTTTGGTGTGGAGGAACTTGCCTGGCCTGCACAGAGTCCTGACCTCAACCTGATCACCCGAACACCTTTGGGATAAATTTGAGCAGAGACTGCGAGCCAGGCCTTCTCCTCCAACATCAGTGCCTGACCTCACAAATGCTCTTCTAGAAGAATGGTCAAAAATGCCCATAAACACACTCCTAAACCTTGTGGAAAGCCTTCCCAGAAGAGTTGAAGCTGTTATAGCTGCAAAGGGTGGGCCAACTCCATATTAAACCCTACGGATTAAGAATGGGATGTCATTAACGTTCATGTGCATGTAAAGGTAGGCGTCCCAAAACTTTTGGCAATATAGTGTATATCGAAATACATTAAACAGCAATTCAATCAGATATCTATTTATATATCACTCACTTTATATCAAACACCCACATTTCAGATGATGTAATGCACCTGTTCCCCATACCTTTGAGATGATGAAGGTATGTGGCTGATATAATTGAAATCTGTGGATCAATTGACCACATGTAGCAGGCCATCTGTTTGCTCAAAAGCAGCCATCTGCTGTGTGATGACTCATCATTCAGCTTCTTACTGCTTATTAAAGACGTCTCTGAAACCCACTATCAATCACAGACAATAAGCCCTTTTCTGACTATGGGCTGATTCCATAGGTGTTGAAAAACAGGCTGTTTTATGTGAAAATACATATTCATGTGCCAGGGATCGGGGTGCATAAGCATTTTTATATCAAGCTACACAGTTATACTCTAGGGAAACATAAATGTGTATTACATTGTCACTCGTTAAAACAGGGACCACTGTGGTGCATGGCAACAGGTTGTCATGACGATAGGAAAGACTTTATACTTACCAACAAGCATGATCTGGTGCTGGGATATTGCATAAATAGTGTGTTTGTTTAGTGTAAACAGTGTTTAGTGTTAGATGAAGTCTAAGATTTGTTTGAAGAGACATGAGCCCACTTGACAAGTTCACCGGATGGATTTGATTACAGCCTTAGGACAGAATAAAGCAAAGCTTTATGTGTAGTCTTTTGTACTCGCTCTTCAAGCTTCTTAACCAGGGAGGGATTACTTAAGACCCTTCTAGAGGATTTTATTTAAAATGTGACCAACCCCATTGCAATCTGATCTGTTCTGTGCAGGGATGAATGTATAGGAATAAGTGAGGCAGACAGAGGGAATGCGGGTATGTTGATGGATAAGTGAAGGCAAAATATTGCATAGTTGATTATTCTATCCATAGTTGTTTAATTACAATATTTAGTAATGATGTGCATTTGAAGAATTGAAGAATTGATTTGAGCATTTATTGATTGGAATATTGGCAACCTTATTCAGCTTTGATTGACCTCTTATAAGGAGTGTCAAACTTGCCTGGTGTAATGGGCTGTGAGAGAAATTGCTGAAGAGGTGGAAGATGATTCCTGCATGTGGAAATGGTGTCAAATGGAATGGTGGCAAACGCCTGAGTTTAGGGACATCAGATGGGATGCGATTGGGGACTAAAGAGAGAAAACCCTGAGCATTTGTTAAGGGTTTTCCTCAGCAAACCTGTATGGCTTTCTTTCTTCTGATACTTTGAAGAATTTCTCTGTTTTTTGTCAATGTAATGAAAGTCAATTGGGAACGGTCCAGTGCTTTTTTGGTTTCCATTGACTTTGTATGGTAAAATCAGTTGAGATGTTTTTCAAAATTCACACAAAAATTATATCACACCACAACCTGTGAGACTTTCTTCAGGGGAACATTATTTATTTTTGAAAGTCAGCGGGGTCTAAACAATATTGGACTTCATTGGCTCATTTTATGAACTAGAAACACTAAAACATTTCTCAAAATATCTTCCGTTACATAGAAGGGTGATTAAATGATGGAATGATGGTGCAAAATAAATGAAAAAAAAATAAATTAAAGCAAAAATTAGTGTTAAGCAAAATCCACAAAATTCACGGTAAAAACAGACGGCTGTGGTTGCAAGCACTTTACTGTAATATATAGAAGGTGCACATTGGCTGTGTCCAAAAGCTGAAAAAGGCTGCCTTCTGAGGATGCATTTCAAGGTAGGAAGGCATCAAGGCATGTCCGGATCCAATGTTAGCTTCACTTCCTGTCTCCTGAGATACCTTGATCTGATCAATTTATGGCAACCTAGATGTATTCTTCTCTGCCTTTGATGTCTCACAATCCTGTGGGTTATCAAAACTGGTGGTTTGTAAATGATTAACCGCCTAGTGTGGGGTTAAAGGCACCAAAAGGCCCCATGGGGAATTTTTTAATGATAGGGTGTTGAGATAGGGGCGACAGCAAAATATGGCACCATATGCATTCACTTTCTGGCATATATATTTTAAGAAACATTCAAAAATTTTCGCTTTCAAAATAACCACTTCACTTCTGTCTTTTTTCATTTTAGCAATTTTTTTAAATCATGCTTGGCATTACATAACTTCTTAATTAAGTATTTTATAAGAACTCTTGTATTATTATATTTTAGTACAGTACAATGCACATCTTTGAGTTGTGAAGTGTTTGTGCATATTACTGTAAAAATACTGTATGTGGTATTTATGAATTTACTTCTATGAAACTGACATACAGCATGTCTCCTGACTGTGTGTGAGAAATAGAGAGCGAGCAGGTCACACTATATCCTCTCTTATCTTTCACAGCAGCTTGCTGGTCATGTGTTTTTGTTGAACCAAGATAAGTGTTTCTCTCTGAGATGAAACGCAAGGATCTGTTTTGGAGGATGGACTGAAAATGACAGGCAGCAAATAGAGACAAACACGTTATGAAACCTCATGTGACAACGTGATTTATGGTACAACTTCCAGAAAGTTATAGCTATCTAAGCTGGTTTAGCTAGCCTGATTTTGGACTTCAGTAAAATAGTAATTTTAAACAGCATTGCCATGTCATTTCATTTTACTGGCTTTTAGAAATGGGTTTACCAAGGGGTAATTTTAAGCTATTCAAGCAATTGATTTATGTACATTTTTTAGTGATTCTTTCTGCAAGTTACATAGGTAGCATCTCGGCCACTTCAATGATCAGTACAGAGTTCCCTTTCTGTCGGTCACTTTCACGAGGTGCAAATGTGGGCAAGCACGTCAAGTGGAGAAACGCTCACTTGTATCCTTCCAACGGCCACGGTAAATGACCTCAGATCTCCTAGCAAGGAACGTTACCCACTATGGCTGAACGATTTTGGAAAATAATGGAATTGCAATTTTTTTTACCAATATAATATATATATATATATATATATATATATATATATATATATATATATATATATATATATATATATATATATATATATATATATATATATATATATATATATATATAAAACTTCTTAACAGCAGCTGTTTTTTTTATTTATATAAGGTAATTGTTTTCTTGCGGTTATAGTTGTACCAGGATCCCATGGTGCTGTTGGCCGGAGATCTGTAATGTGTTTCAGTGTTTTATGCCCTGTCCTGCTGCCAGTACAGCATCCTAACACAATAAAGCCAAAATGGATGCTTCCATAAACATCCATCAGTGGGGCTATTAGCTTTCAAATCTGCACGAATTTTTCAGTTTTGGTTTAAAAGGAAAAAACGCCCACATACCAATTTTGATGACAACATACTTAAAGCAGCTGTACTTGAATTGAATATAATATCTAAATAGGTTTTCACACATATATGCACACACGCAATAACAACATGCTCATGAACAAACACCCAGGCATCATCCAATAAATCTGTGCAGTGTGCCGCCCATGGGCAACAGCACAATGGCTGGGCTCAAAACACTTAATCCGTCACATTATGTGTGTGTGTGTGTGTGAGAGAGAGAGAGAGAGAGAGAGAGAGAGAGAGAGAGAGAGAGAGAGAGAGAGAGAGAGAGAGAGAGAGAGAGAGAGAGAGAGAGCGAGAGAGAGAGAATTGGCCTTCACAAAACCAGGCCCACACACAGCCTGCTGTCTGCAATAACATTAATTGTTACAAAGGCATTCAAAGCCTTGTCCTCTACCTATTAAGAGAATTACTTTTCATTTTCTGCCTCGATCATATTTAATGTGTGCTATATAATTCTCTACACACATTTTTAAAAGAATGTCCAATACCAGTAATAATTTTTTATGGCCAGTAACGAGTAAATTGTTAATATTAAAATTCTATACTGTAAATTAATATTTTTTTGAGTGCTTGAAATTAATTTAAGCATCACATTATGTGTGAAAAATGGATATTCAGTATGAAAAAATGGCTTATAGACACAAAAAAATATTTTAACCTCTTGTTCGGTTTAATTAATTCAAATGCAACACAATTTTTTAACATATTGTTCATCCAGTAAGTTGTTCTCCAAACTCATCAGGCATTATAGGAGAAGACTCAGAGCTGTTATCTTGGCAAAGGGATGTTGCAAAAAGTCTGGCATTAGAGAACAAAATTTATTTCATACTGAGACCCGCCCCCCCCACCCCCCATTTTCAATTGTTTTTCTTCAATGAAAGATGATTAGATTTTGGGGATTTTTTTAAAAATAAATGGTCAAAAGGATTAACAATGCAGATTTATTTTCACAGGATTCTGTGATCATATTTACCAAGGGTGCCAATAATTCTGACCAGGACTGTAGTTTTTCACATTTGTTTTTCAGTTGAATCCACAGTTTAAAAAAAGTTAAATAAATGCAAAGCACACGTACCATGATCTTGGTGACACTGCAGTTGTATCAGGGTATCACACTCAGTCATCACACTCACCTTTAAAGAAGACTTATGTAAGAAACCCCTACCACGGTGCTTTTGTATTTTAGCTAACACAGTCTGGCATCTCACATCTCTGTAAAACCCTCCATGCAGCACAGATGGATGAACAGACCTATCAGAGCTTTTGTACAAAGAGCAGCTATTCTGCCGTATTATTTATAGCTAGATTGTCCCTGTGCTTTCCTGTCTAGTGGAAAATCAAGTCTGGTCTCTGGAGAGAAAACAACAGACAACCTCCAAGACGGATGAGAGACGCTTTCCAAGACCTATGCTTCTTTTGACTCATGGGGGAAAAAACATTCTACAAGGACAAAGTTTTACAAATTAAACTACAGATCAGATTATATACACTATATTGCCAAAAGTTTTGGGACATTTACATGAACTTTAATGACATCCCATTCTTAATCCGTAAGGTTTAATATGGAGTTGGCTCACCCTTTGCAGCTATAACAGCTTCAACTCTTCTGGGAAGGCTTTCCACAAGGTTTAGGAGTGTGTATGGGAATTTGGACCATTCTTTTAGAAGTGCATTTGTGAGGTCAGGCACTGATGTTGGGCAAGAAGGCCTGGCTCGCAGTCTCTGCTGTTCTTGATAGGGATGGCTGACGTGAAACTGACGTTTCGGCGCTTTGCCGAGATCCCGAAGCGCAGATGTTTCGAAACACTGCTCCGAACTGTGATTTGAAACACCAATGTCACGTGACTATGGCTAAATTAAGCTTCGAAGTGTTTCATCAGGTGGCGACTGTCAAAACTGCGTTGATTAAAGGGGGGCGGGAACAAACCACACAGTCACACATTGGTATGAACCTAATTCCCCACAAAGTTTAAAAGTGAAGTAAATCCATCTTCACCTCGTGGGTTTTTGTGAGAGGAGAGAGATTTTGTGATATAAGTGAGATTTATAGTGCGCTTTGGTTAGTTAGGCTATATTTAGGCTATATTTAAAATAAGATATATTGACTGATAGGTATAGACAGTGACAGATAGGATAGATATAGTGACACATTCATATAGGCTAAGTAAGATAGTGACAGATAATAATCATAATAAAAGACACAAAAAACATTAAAGGGGCTAAGGTTTTGTTTGAAGATCATATTCTTCTATAATGGAAAAAGACTGATTGCCAGGGAAAGTAACTACTGAGTTACTTTTTTTTTTTTTTCAAAACTTGGATGCCCCCAATATTAAATATGTTAAATGAATGAATTGGACACTAAATAGAATAAATTATTATTATAAAACATTGTACATTAATGTACACTATCGTAATGTTGCTGTGGGACAATGTGAGAGACACCTATCAAATTCAATACATTATTGTAATATTATCAGTAGACCTACTAGTGTAAATATTGTGTAAATATTACCAGTAGACCTACTAGTGTAAATATTTCATAAATATTATCAGTACTATACTACTCCTTTGGTATTGGACCTCATGTTATCACCTGCGCTTTTAGCCACTAATGTTGTGGCAGCATGTGATGATGTGAGGCGCTTCATTAGATTAGAATTACTTGCCACCGATGTGGAGAGACTCTTTCTTCCTGGGCATCAGTTGTACGTGACAAAAACGTTCTTACCTTTCACCTCAATGAGGGAAAAGTAGCGCTTATACTTCCAGTTAGCGAAAGCTACCTTTGAAGTCATTGGACTTGGTGTGTGTGACTGTGCATGTGTGTGTGTGTGTGTGTGTGTGTGTGTGTGTGTGTGTGTGTGTGTGTGTGTGTGTGTGTGTGAACTCAACCTATCAACCTCAACCTTGTCTCCCACCCACCAATCATCATCAGTTATGTGTACCACCCCACCCACTCCCCAACACGCATGGCATGTATGCCCGTACACACACACACACACACACACACACACACACACACACACACACACACACACACACACACACACACACACACCAACCAGAGAAAGAAAAACGTTGCAGGTCCGACTGACAGAGAGCTTGTTCGGATGAAAACCGCTTCAGTGAGCTCAATTACAGTAACAGTAACACGTTTTTTTCCCCTCAGTAACGCTAACGGCGTTGTAACGGGAGAACCAGTAATTGGTTTGATTACTCGTTACTGAAAAAAATTATTCCGTGAGTAACGCCTTTTATCTATAATGCCATTATTCACATCACTGCCCATCACTAGTTCTTGAGCTAATCTGAAGGCCACAGCCACACACACAAAGCCTCAGCATGCGCTGACCCCACACTGTGATTTTACGTGGCCTACTACTTCGTGGCTGAGTTGCTGTTGTTCCCAATTGCTTCCACTTTGTTATAAGACCACTGACAGTTGACAGAGAATATTTAGTAGTGAGGAAATTTCACGAATGGACTTATTGCACAGGTGGCAACCTATCACAGTACCGTGCTTGAATTCACTGAGCTCCACAAATGTTTGCAGAAGCAGTCTGCATGCCTGGGTGCTTGATTTTATTCACCTGTGGCCATGGAAGTGATTGGAACAACACCTGAATTCTTTAATTTGGAGGGGCGTCCCTATTCTTTTGGATATCGTGTATATATAATGGTGTCATTTTTAGACGTTATTCACAGTATTATACCAATTTTTACATTTTCAGAAGAAATTGTGAATGGATATATCTATGTCTGTTTATAGTCCATCCCTCAAACTTTTAAGTTTTTTAATATAATTTTAGGGAAGCATACATATACACGGAATATATTAAAACTGATATATCTGATATTATATTATGACCAAATAACCAGTGTTGTTATTGTTGACAAAAACTATTGTTCGGTAATTGAAATAATGCTGAAATTACATAAAACAATAACATAAAAATGTTAGACGAAAACGAAAAGCATAGAAAATTATAAATGCTTTCTTGGCAACTAACTGAAATAAATAAGTTAATTTAGGCATCATATTATCACAATGTTCAGTATTAAAAAAATTATAATCATATTGACATTTGCTAAAGATTACATTTAACAATGTTATATGTATTAGTTTTATTAAAAATTATAGCAAAAGTGAGCATTAGAGGATGGCAAAGGTAATCTTAATGTTAAAAAAATGGAAATGATTATCACAATTAAATATATATATATATATATATATATATATATATATATATATATATATATATATATATATATATATATATATATATATATATATATATATATATATAACTAAAATGCGACTGGTGTTTCACTGTACTAATATAAGGCCATGTAGAGTCGTTGGATCGATGTGAGTCATGGGAAAGACATGCTTATCTTTATGTTCATATGGTGTCATATTTATGACAGCAACACACAAAGTTGTCAATAGTCACCCAAAAACAGATTAATATTCTACGCACACAGCAAACAGGTGCATCTCAGTGTCTATCCTGTTCCTTCCTCTTCTGCATCCTTCTCAAATCACTTGCAGTTCAAGAGAGGAAGAAGAACACGAGAAGCCTAAAAATATCCTGCAGCATCTCCCACATTAAGCCAGCCAGACCTCTCGCCCTCTTCCTATTCCTAATGCATTATGTAACATTGGATCTGTTGCTATGGCAAACGACACTTCACAGTCCACACATCTGAACAAAGCTGAATTTAGTCTCTCTCTACTGAGACAGCTTTTATTGGCCTTTTTGCCACTTTATATTAAAAAGAGGACTTGAGAGATTGGAGAGAGGACACGGAAAATAGGGAAAAGAGTGGGCATGGGACGTTTACATAAAATGCTTGTTTCCATAAACTTTTATCAAAATGTAACCTACCGTACTTTACCTCAGAAATCATTTTTCTCGCAGAGGTGGAGCAAAATGTACCAATAATATTGTAGCCCACTTGAAATCAGGTTCCACTAAAATGATTTCCCATTTAAAATTCTGTTTCACTAAAAATATGTTTTAAATTGCATCCTTGAAGTCATTAACAGAGAAGCAGTCAGTAATGTAAAAGTATGAAGATTTTGAGCAGCTATAGGGGGTGAGAGCTGGTTGGTTTGTAAGCTGCTTTGAGCCTGGTGTGACACAGATTCAAAGTAAAATTTAACTCAGCTGGAGGACAAAATGCATTTTGGAAAATTTCTTAACCACAATTTTTTTCAAGTCAAATGCTGATAAAAAGTTTTAGAAAAAGCAGTCATTGAGTATAAAGGCAAATAAGTCAAGTCAAGTCAACTTTATTTATATAGCGCTTTTAACAATGTAGATTGTTTCAAAGCAGCTTTACAGTGTTAAACAGGAAAATAATGCAGCATAATTTTATTCAGCTGTATAGCCATTCTGGAAAAATTTCAAGTATCATACAGTGACAGTGTGGGCTTTAGATCAATAATTTGATCAGTAATTTAGTTTAAATGGTTAATTTAGTTTATTATTTAGATGTATTTCGATGTTTAGTTGAAAAATTTAGTGTCCCCAACTGAGCACGCCAAGCCAGAGGCAACAGTGGCAAGGAAACCAAAACCCCATTAGGTGACCTAATGGAGAAAAATAAACCTTGGGAGAAACCAGGCTCAGTCGGGGTGCCAGTTCTCCTCTGGCCAATTAACAAACAGCGTATTATTATTATTATTCTGGCAGTTTTACAGCTCGGAGGTCATAATAGATCAGAATATTCGAGGGACCGGGGGCAACATGCTGGAGACGGGTTTATTGAGGATGATGTTGATTAAATAATTATTAAAGTGCAATATTCGAATGATCGGAGGCAACACGCTGGAGACGGGTTTATTGAGATGCCGTGTCGATGAGGCAGTTGCAGGGGGAGTCTAATCACGGTCTCCCAGACACTTCGGGGTCCTGTGTTGGTCTTCTCTGGGCGCAGGTCCACCATCTGATCTGGATACGGCCCGGATCCAGCTGACTGCAGTAAACCTCGGGATTAAACAGAGAGACTAACATTAGTGTAGATGCCATTCTTCTGATGATGTAACGAGTACATCAGGTGTTATGGGAAGTGTTCCCGGTTCCGGCTGACCTAGTTAATGCAGCCTAACAATCATTTCATTGAAAAAGTGTTTTATGTGTATGCCACAGTAAAGAGATGTGTTTTTAGTCTAGATTTAAACTGACAGAGTGTGTCTGCTTCCCGAACAATGTTAGGAAGACTGTTCCAGAGTTTAGGTGCTAAATAGGAAAACGATCGACCGCCTGCAGTTGATTTGGATATTCTCGGTATGATCAACTGGCCAGAATTTTGAGACCGCAGTAGACGTGATGGAGTATAATATGTTAAGAGCTCGCTCAAGTATTGGGGAGCTAAACCATTTAGTGCTTTGTAAGTAATAAGTAAGATTTTAAAATTTATGCGATGTTTAATAGGCAGCCAGTGCAGTGTTGACAGAACTGGGCTAATATGGTCATACTTCCTGGTTCTAGTAAGAACTCGAGCTGCTGCGTTTTGGACCAGCTGGAGTTTATTTATTAAGCGAGCAGGGCAACCACCCAGTAGAGCATTACAATAATCTAACCTTGAGGTCATGAACGCATGAACTAACTGTTCAGCATTTTGCATTGAGAGCATGTGCCGTAATTTAGATATATTTTTAAGATGGTAGAAAGCAGTTTTACAGATGCTAGAAACGTGGCTTTCAAACGAAAGATTGGTATCAAAGAGCACACCCAGGTTCCTCACTGACGACGAGGACTTGACAGAACAGCCATCAAGTGTTAGACAGTATTCTAGGTTACTACTTGTGGAGCTTTTTTGTCCAATAATTAAAAATTCAGTTTTTTCTGAATTGAGTTGCAGGAAATTACCAGTCATCCAATGTTTTATATCAGCTATGCATTCCGTTAATCTTGTGAATTGGTAAGTTTCTTTAGGGCGTGAAGAAATATAGAGCTGAGTATCGTCAGCATAACAATGAAAACTAACGCCATGCTTCCTAATGATATCTCCCAGTGGTAGCATGTACAGGGTGAAGAGTAGCGGTCCTAGCACTGAGCCTTGTGGTACTCCATACTGAACTTGCGATCGGTGTGACATATCTTCATTTACTACTACAAACTGATAACGGTCGCATAGGTATGATTTAAACCATGATAATGCAATTCCACTAATACCTACATAATTTTCGAGTCTATTCAAATGAATGTTGTGGTCGATAGTATCAAATGCAGCGCTAAGATCGAGTAACACTAATAGAGAGATACAGCCACGATCGGATGATAAGAGCAAATCATTTGTAACTCTGACGAGAGCAGTCTCAGTGCTATGATACGGTCTAAATCCTGACTGGAAATCCTCACAGATACCATTTCTTTCTAAAAAGGAACATAATTGTGAAGACACTGCCTTTTCAAGTATTTTTGACAGAAAGGGTAGATTTGAGATTGGTCTATAATTGACTAAATCTGTAGGATCAAGTTGCGGTTTTTTAATAAGTGGTTTAATAATAGCCAACTTAAAAGTTTTCGGTACATATCCTAATGACAAAGATGATTTAATGATATTAAGAAGAGGATCTATGACCTCTGGTAGCATCTCTTTTAATAGCCTAGTTGGTATAGGGTCGAGCATACATGTTGTCGATTTTGATGATTTAACGAGTTTAGCCAATTCTTCTTCTCCTATAGCAGTGAATGAGTGTAATTTTTCCTCAGTGACACTACAATGCTCTGTCTGATGTGATGCTGTATTAGACGGCTGCATGGTTAAAACATTTTTCCTAATATGATCAATCTTAAATGTGAAGAAGTTCATAAAGTCATTACTGCTGTGCTGTTTACAATCATCAGAAGTTGAAGCTTTATTTTTGGTTAATTTAGCCACTGTATCGAATAAATACCTTGGGTTGTGTTTGTTTTCTTCCAAGAGAGTTGAGAAATAAGCAGATCTAGCAGTTTTTACAGCCTTTCTGTATGTGATCATGTGCTCTTTCCACAAATTACGAAATACCTCTAATTTTGTTTTCTTCCAGCTGCGCTCCATTTTTCTGGCTGCTGTTTTAAGGGCCCGGGTGTGCTCGTTGTACCACGGCGTTGGACTATTTTCTTTAATCTTCTTTAAGCGCAGAGGAGCAACTGTGTCTAAAGTACTGCAAAAGAGAGAGTCAATAGTTTCTGTTGCAACATCGAGTTCTTCTATACTATCTGGGATGCTGAGCAGATGATACTGATGAGGGAGATTATTTAAAAAGCAATCTTTAGTAGCGGCAGTGATTGTCCTGCCATTTTTAAAGCGAGGGGGCGGCTTTGCAACCTTAGCTAAATTAAGTATACATGATACTAAGTAATGATCTGAGATAGAGCCCGACCGATATATCGGCGGGCCGATATTATCGGCCGATATTAGGCTTTTTCCAAACTATCGGTATCGGCATTTATGATGGCCGATAAATGAATATTTTTTTAAAAATAAAAAAACCGGACGAAACACCTCTCAAACACATTGAGTGTTGGCGTTTCATAGTTTGTCCACCAGAGGGCACCCTACAACGTGCCGGCTGGCAACACCACCAGCTGATCCAGCAGAGTCATGCTGAGCTTCAGCGCTCTGAGCACTGCATTCACAACACAGATCATCCGCGAAATGCATGTAAGTTGGCAACGAGACATACATTGCTTGAATTGAATAACAGTTAAAAGAACATCCCCATCAGTTCTCTTAACTCAAATAACATGACACAATTTGTAACTGCCAAGTCCAGTTTTTGCTGTTACATGTAAGCCAAGAGAGCTGGTAATTACGCTAGGTTACAGTTGACTGACTTATTTTACCTCGGACAATGTGACTGAATAAAATGTATTTCTTTAATAGTCTGACAGTTTGACATCATGAGACGTATCATCTCTCCCCTGCCCGTTATTTTGAAAAAGTATACATATTTCTAAATTATAACTTATCATAGACGCTAACCACAAAGCTAGCTAATGCCATGGCTATCAGTGGGAGACCGCTAACATTAATGCGCCTTGAAAAACACAACAAACTTATTCTGCCTAAATAAATTAATGATTACTGTATTTATAACTAGTATATTTGTAGTTCCAGTCTCTGCATTGTAAATCGTAAGTTAGGCTCGTGAAGAGTGAACGAAAGTGCGTGACTTCGTTCAGACGCCGCATTAACGAGTCAAATAATGGATTACACGAGTCATCATCAGTAACGTTAGTAGATTTTAGAAGGCAGGCAGCAAATGATGATTGAAAATGGTTTGTTGTAGCTTGATGGATAGAATTAAAAGTGCATGTAAAGGGATAAGCAAGTTGACATTGTAATTATAAGGTGGCTCATATTTATACTGTATATCAGTCCTTCCAGAAAAATGCGGCTTTTTTTTGTGATTGTTGCGGGCAAAAATCCTTGATTATGCGGCACGTTTTCTTAAAAAATGCGATGAAAAATGCGGGATATTTATGCAATTTTATGCGATAAAATTGCGGGAACTTGCAAAAACTGCGGTTTGATGAGAAAGAGAAAAAAAGCACTACATCACAGAAAGTGCTGGAATATTTAAGTTCTCATCTTGTTTTATTGAAGATCTTAATAATGGCTCAAATTTACAAAACATTTAGTCAATCAAGTTCTGTAGCTTTACAAAAGGAATATGCTACAACTTCTGAAAAAATTAATAAATAACTTCCTGTTTTACAGATGTCGCTATACAAAACAGACATTTGAGTGCTTCCAATGCACAAAGTGCAATCTCCTAAAGGGTTAGTTCACCTAAAAATGAAAATTCTGTCATTAATGACTTCCCTTTATGTTGTTGGACACAAATTAAGATATTTTAGTTGAATTCCGATGGCTCAGAAAGGCCTCCATTGGCACAATGTACACTCTCAAGACCCATAAAAGGTAGCCTACTAAAGACGTCGTTACAAAGTCCATCTCACTACAGTGGTTCTACAATAACTTTATGAAGCGACGATAATAGTTATTGTGTGCAAAAAAAACTAAATAACGACTTATATAGTGATGACTGATTTCAAAACACAGCATCATGATGCTATGAATCATCGAGTCGATTCATGATTCGGATCGCGTGTCAAACTGCTGAAATACGTGACTTTGGCGATCCAACCCGCTGAATCGACTCATTGATTCATAACGCTTCAAACCGCTGAATCGACTCATTGATTCATAACGCTTCAACCCGCTGAATCGACTCATTGATTCATAACGCTTCAAACCGCTGAATCAACTCATTGATTCATAACGCTTCAAACCGCTGAATCGACTCATTGATTCATAACGCTTCAAAGCTGTGTTTTGAAATCAGTCAGCACACAGGGAAACTGCTTTGCTCTTTTGCTGTTATTTTTGTTGGCCAATGGGAGTTTGTGCTTCATCATGGTTTCACCGGTATCTATGGTTTCTCCACGGGGTTTGAAGCTTTTCGATGACGTTCGCGTCGGGTAATCACGTCACTTCAAAACGTTCCCATGGCAATAGGCGGAAATGGCGGCTCTTGTGTGAAGTAAACGAAAAATTTTCAACTTTCTGCTAATATATATGACTTTTTTTGCAACGAAAATGCGGGGATTATGAAATCATGATAGCCCCGCATATTTTGCACGCGGAAATAGGCAATTTATGCGGCGAAAGTGCGGCGTATTTGAAAAAATGCGGCCCCCGCATGAATATGCGAACTTTGGCTGATTATGCGTTAAATCACGCGATCGCATAATCGCGTTTTTCTGGAGGGGCTGGTATATAGTTTATGTTTTGCTATTGTTGTTATTTATCAGAACTTCTAGAACTTAACTGAATATTTTTTTTTCCAGTCTTGCTAAAAGTTATATTTATAAAGCTTACCACATCTATTAATACTGGTAACTTTGATTTTTTGTTTTTGTTAGCCTATTGTGTTTTCGTCCAAACGACTTTAAGTTTCATATCTTAAGTTTGTATTTTTATACATTTTATTTATCAGAACTTTAATATATTTTATATTCCTCTGTTCTGTTGTAACAATAAAACAAACAAGTTTATTTTTAAACTGCATTATCATATTATTTTAGAGAGGCTGAGGGATCATGAATAACTACAAATAACTAATGTATAAGGGAAATCTGTTTGTGTTTTTTTACGCGTTTCTGTTATTTTTTTTTTTTTTTTTTTATATATATCGGCTGATATATCGGAATATCGGATTTTTAAGTGACCAAATATTTGTATCGGTATCGGCCTTAAAAATCCTTTATCGGTCGGGCTCTAATCTGAGATGTCATCGCTCTGCTGCAGAATTTCAACGGTATCAACATTTATTCCATGTGACAATATTAGGTCTAAAGTATGATTATGGCGATGAGTGGCTCCTGACACGTGTTGCCTAACTCCAATAGAGTTTAGTGTGTCTTTAAATGCTAATCCCAATACGTCTTTTCCGTTGTCTACATGGATATTAAAATCACCAACAATTAGTACTTTATCTACGGCCAGTACTAACTCTGATAGAAAATCAGCAAATTCTTTGATAAAGTCTGTATTATGCCCTGGTGGCCTGTATACAGTAGCTAACACAAATGTTGAACGGGTTTTATCATGTACACTACATAGCGTTACATAAAGCACCAAAACTTCGAAGGAATTATATTTGAAACTAGACTTCTGAGTAATACTGAAGATATTATTATAAATTACAGCAACCCCTCCCCCTTTACCTTTCAGACGCGGCTCATGTTTATAACAATAATCTTGGGGGGTGGACTCATTTAAGGTAATGTAGTCATCAGGTTTTAGCCAGGTTTCTGTCAAACAGAGCACATCTAGATTATTATCTGTAATAATATCATTAACAATAAGCGCTTTTGGGGAAAGGGATCTAATATTCAGCAACCCAAGCTTTATCAATTGTTCATCTGTATTATATATTTTGTTTATTTGTTGGACGTCAATAAAATTTTTACTGTTGAATGGTTTTGATGTTTTTTTGTATTTACTAATTCGGGGAACAGACACAGTCTCTATATGATAATATCTAGGTGAAAGAGTCTCTATGTGCTGGGATTTATCTGACTCCGGTAACGTGAGACAGCTAGCAGACGGTCGGTTTAGCCAGTTTGTCTGCTTCCTGACCTGGGCCCTAGTGAGTCAAGGTTTAGTTTTAAGACTATGTGCCAGATTACTAGAGAGAAGAGCGGCACCACCCCAAGAGGGATGGATGCCATCCTTCTTCAACAGGTCAGGTCTGCCCCAAAAACTTTTCCAATTGTCTATGAACCCTATGTTATTTTGCAGACACCACTTAGACAACCAGCCATTGAGTGATGATAGTCTGCTAACTATCTCATCACTCCTTTTTGCCGGGAGCGGTCCAGAACAAAAAACAGCCTCAGACATCGTACTAGCGAGTTCACACACCTCTTTAATGTTAATTTTGGTGATCTCCGACTGGCGAAGTCGAACATCATTAGTGCCGACGTGAATAATAATCTTAGAGAATTTACGATTAGCTTTAGCCAGCACTTTTAAATTTGCTTTGATGTCAGGTGCTCTGGCTCCCGGTAAACAAGTGACTATGGTGGCTGGTGTCTCTATCTTCACGTTCCGTGTAATAGAATCGCCAATGACTAGGGCACTTTCAACAGGATACTCAGTGGGTGCTTCACTGAGAGGGGAGAACCTGTTTGATGTTCTAACCGGAACGGAAAAGCGGTTCTTTGGTCTGCGACTATGCTGCCTCACTGTTACCCAGTTTCCCTGCTGCGAGGGCCCTGCAGCCGGAACCGAAGAATGTACAGAGTTCACTAAGCTATTCGCATCCAAATCAGTGTCTAAAGCTGTTACATCCTCACTACTCTCAGATAAAGTATGGATGCGTGTTTCTAATTCTGAAATCTTCTCCGTCAGCCTAACTATCTCCTTACATTTATCACATGTGAAGCCCTGTTCGCCAGCGGAGAAGCCTACACTAAACATGCGACATGCAGTGCAGGTGATAATGACAGGAGAAGACATGACTTACCGTGTTTGTTGATTAATCCAATTTACCACTTACCACAATCGTTTGCTGGACACAATTTACTAATCCAAGTTATGAACTCAGAAAAAGGGAGGCCCGGGTGCAGAGATAACAAGCTAACAGGCTAGCAAAATGCTAACGTGTGATGGTGATTTAGATTAAAAGCTAGCGATGTCAAATTTAACGTGATAGGCAATTTTTAAACAATGTATGGTGATGAGTAAGTTATATTTAGCAGTAGAAGAAAAGAGGAAATATCAAAATAAAGATTCAAACGTAAGCAAGGCTCTACAGAGCTACAGACTTGAGCTACAGAGCAACAGACACAGCAGGCAGACAGGAGCAATCGATCAGGCAGGAGAGATTTTAAAATTTATGCGATGTTTAATAGCACATGTGTAATAACACATCTGATTACACGATGTGTAATAACACATCTGATTACTCTTATGTTATTAATTACATCCCAGTACAATACCAGTTATATTAGGACGATTTCATAACTGCAGAATTGTATATTTCGCTTTATGTTTGTGAAATAATACATTTTTGGAGTTTAATTAAACACATCATAAGATATTTAAACCATCATAAGAATGCTTTGAAATTAATCTCTTTGCTCGTTAAGGCTGATATTTATTATTTGATCAACAATACAGTAGAATCAGTATTACTGTGAAATATTATTAACATTTTCAATTTAAAATAACTATTTTCTATTTTAATATACAACGATCAGGCATAACATTTTGACCTAATATTGTGTTGGTCCCCCTTTTGCTGCCAAAACATGCCTGACATGTCGAGGCATGGACTCCATGTGACCCCTGAAGGTGTACGGTGGTATCTGGCACCAGGATGTTAGCAGCAGATCATTTAAGTCCTGTAAGTTGCGAGGTGGGGCCTCCATGGATCGGACTTGTTTGTTCAGCACATCCCACATATGCTCGATTGGATTGAGATATGGGGAATTTGGAGGCCAAGTCAAGATCTCAAACTCGTTGTTGCTGCTGAAAGAGGCCACAGCCACCAGGGAAAACCAATTCCATGAAAGGGTGCACATGGTCTGCAACAATGCTAAGGTAGGTGGTACGTGTCAAAGTAAAATCCACATGAATGGCAGGACCAAAGGTTTCCCAGCAGAACATTGCCCAAAGCATCACACTGCCTCTGCCGGCTTGCCTTCTTCCCATAATGCATCCTGGAGCCATGTGTTCCCCAGGTAAGTGACACACACGCGCCCGACCATCCACGTGATATAAAAGAAAATGTGATTCATCAGACCAGGCCTCCTTCCATTGCTCCGTGGAGCAATCCGTTGGCGCTTACAGGGGTCAGTATGGGCACCCTGACTGGTCTGCGGCTATGCATCCCCATATGCAACAAACTGTGATGCTCTGTGTATTCTGACACCTTTCTATCAGAACCAGCATTAACTTCTTGAGCTACAGAAGCTAGTCTGTTTGTTTGGACCACACGGGCCAGTCTTCGCTCCCCACGTGCATCAATGAGCCTGTCGCCGGGTTCACCACTGTTTCTTCCTTGGACCACTTTTGATAGATACTGACCACTGCAGACTGGGAACACCCCACAAGAGCTGCAGTTTTGGAGATGCTCTGACCCAGTCGTCTAGCCATCACAATTTGGCCTTGTCAAATCCTTACGCTTGTCCAATTTATTTGTGTTATTCACTTCACCTGTGAAGTTATGTTATAATGTTATGCCTGATCGGTGTATTTGAAATTGTGATGGCAAAGCTGAATTTTCAGCAGCTATTACTCCAGTCATGATCCTTAAGAAAATATTCTAATATGCTGATAAAATGCATATGCTGATGATTCTAATGTGCTCAAAAAATCTTACTATTATCAATGTTTTTATGAATAGAAAGTTTAAATGAACAGCATCTATTTGAAATAGAAATATTTTGTAACATTATAATCAGATACTGTCACTTTTGATCAATTTAATGCATCCTTACTGAATAAAAGCATTCATTTGTTTTAAAATAAGAAAATAAAATCTTACTGACCCCAAACTTTTGAAGAGTAGTGTATTTCAGAAAAACCCACCCCGCACATACACAAAACGTCTCAGTTACGTATGGTAACCCTCGTTCCCTGAAGGAGGTAACGGACGTCACCGACGAATTGGGATCACTTCAGGGAGCCCCTATCAGCTTCGAGATATAGAGATTAGAACAGGCCAATGGGCCATTGGCGTGCGAGATTTGCATCTCGCACTCCACCCCGCATTGCGGGTATAAACAGTAAGCGAGAGCAGCGCACTATTGTTTTTCACTGAAGAGCCGAACTAGTGACTCGGCCATGCAGTGATGGTACAGCAACTGTGGCAACGGGACGTACGTCTCCGTTCCCTCCTTCAGGGAACGAGGGTTACCATACGTAACCGAGACGTTACCTTTCAGTCGGTCACGTTCGGCGTACGTCGGACGTCACAGACGAATTGGGATCCCTTTGGAAAACGACACAGTTACTACCACTTCCAGCGCCCAGCGAAGAGCCCCTCAGACCCTGTCTGTTCCGGGCGGGAAAACTCATGCAGGGAGAGTCACACTGCTGTTCCGCAAGACCCACTCAGCAGACTATTGGATAACGCTGGGAAGCGTGCCGGGAGGGCCGCTGCGGAAGCCACATCATGCCCGGAGGGAGTTACCATGTGGAGAATACATGTATGGACTGGCCTTGGGCAGTGCAATATACGGAAGTCCCAGGGGTGGCCCCGGCCGATTACAGCTGGGGAAGAACACCGTCCTGGGACGGCAGAGAAACTCTGCCGAGGGAAAGACACGAGCTTGCAGTAGGAAGCTGTACCGTGGAAGAATACACATATGGGACTGCCGTGGGGGTCACAACATATGGAACCCAGCCTAACACAAGTTCCACCAATGCATACGAGTGTTAAACCTGGCGTCGGATGCTCCGCCACATCCGACTGCCACGAGTTGCGGAGGACTCAACAGGGTTCGCCTACCCTCAGGGGTACTCGACTGGAGCAGATAAGCGCACATATCCGTTCCATGGGGAAGGGAATGGCGCAGCAAGCCGACACTAGAACGGGCACTCGGGTGTTACTGACTATGGGAAGCGAGCACACGGGAAGCTACCGGCTCTACACGCAGGCTATAGAATCTAGCAAATGTGTTAGGTGTCGCCCAGCCCGCAGCTCTACAAATATCTGTCAGCGAGGCGCCACGAGCCAACGCCCAGGAAGAAGCAACACCCCTAGTGGAGTGGGCTCTTAACTCGAGCGGGCAGGGCACATCTTGGGTTTCATACGCCAAGATGATGGTATCCACTATCCAGTGGGCCATCCTCTGCTTGGAGACAGCCTTTCCTTTCTGCTGTCCTCCGTAACAGACGAAGAGCTGCTCTGAGGTCCTGAAGCTTTGCGTTCTGTCGACGTAAGTCCGCAGGGCGCGGACCGGACAGAGAAAAGGCCAGGCCGGGGTCTCAGGATTACATGAGAGTTACCAGGCCGAATTCCAGGCACGATTCGTCGACCGAAAATGCCTGCAGGTCCCCTACCCTCTTGATGGAGGCCAATGCAGTCAGGAGTACTGTCTTCAGAGACAGAACTTTTAACTCAGCTGACTGCAAAGGCTCAAAGGGCGCTCTCTGTAGTGCGGTTAGCACCAGAGTTAAGTCCCAAGCGGGTATAGAGGGAGGGCGAGGCGGATTTAGTCTCCTCGCCCCCCTCAGGAACCTGACTATTAGAACATGCTTACCTAAGGACTTTCCATCTACCATGTCATGATTAGTGGCGATAGCGGCAACATAAACTTTGAAGGTGGAGGGAGACAGCCTTCGCTCCAACCCGTCTTGTAGGGAGGAAAGCACCGAACTGATCAAACATCTTCGGGGGTCTTCTCGGCGAGAAGAGCACCAATCGACGAACAGGTTCCACTTCAGCGCATAGAGCCGTCTCATAGAGGGAGCTCTAGTGGAAGTGATGGTGTCTACCGCTGTTCCTGTGGTAGGCCACCTAGAACCTCTGCATCCCGTCCAGGGACCAGACATGGAGTTTCCAGATGTCCGGACGTGGGTCCCAGAGGGTGCCCGGTCTCTGAGTCAGGAGGTCCTTCCTCAGAGGAATGGGCCAAGGAGGTGCTGTCGCGAGGAGCACTAGTTCTGGGACCCAAGTCTGGTTGGGCCAATACAGGGCAACCAACAGGACTTGCTCCTCGTCCTCCCTGATGTTGCACAGTGTCTGTGCAAGAAGGCTCACTAGGGAAAACGCATATTTGCACAGGCCCCGGGGCCAGCTGTGTGCCAGAGCATCCGAGCCGAGGGTCCCCTCGGTCAGGGAATAAAACAACTGGCAGTGGGTCGTGTCCGGGGCTGCAAACAGGTCTACCTGTGCGGTCCCGAAGCGACTCCAGATCAGCTGGACCACCTGGGGATGGAGTCTCCGCTCTCCCGGGAACACTTGCTGACGTAAGAGCTCGTCAGCTGCACGATTGAGAAGGCCCGGAATGTGAATGGCATGAAGCGACCTCAGATGCTTCTGACTCCAGAGGAGGAGGAGATGGCGGGCGAGTTGTGACATGCGACGGGAGCGTAGACCACCCTGTTTTCTTTGACGTACGCAACGGCCGCCATGCTGTCCGTACGGACCGGAACGTGCTTGCCTCTGAGCAGCTCTTTGAAGCGGCTGAGTGCAAGACGAACTGCTAACAGGTGAGGCTTTGTAGCGTCACACACACAGCCATTCTCACCCTCTTGTGGGGAGGGGAATGAGAGCGGCGAGGCTTTGTAGCGTCACGCTGACATTCCTGAACTCCCGAGACCCAGAGGTTTTGGAACTGCTCTTAAGAATTTGGGTATCACTGGCTGTTTTTAACACCAGTGGCAGAACAGAATTACCAATGGTTTCCCCCGGCCCTCCTCCGGGGGAGAGCAGCTCCTGACCAAATCCGGGTCAATGGTGTTTCTGGACCAGGGTGGACATCGTCTGGCCAAGGTTCAGCGCTGTGCGCAACTCAACCTCGGCTCAGAACTACCCTCGTGCACAAAGAGCGCAGTGCGGAGGTGGCCTGCCAGTGGCACTGCCACCCCACCCACGAACACAGTCTCAACATGCTTGCGATGCGATAGAGGAGTGGGGGCCCACGGAGATGTACTCGGCGGGGAAGCCTCACTGTAAACCTCAGGTCACCCAGGCTTATCAGCCAAAGTAGCCCCATTTCTGGTGCACCAGAAACGAAACTAGATCAGTGTATAAGCAAAGGGACTGAACCCCGTTTGAGGGGTCACAGTCTCAACCGTGCATCTGAAGTCACCCGGCAGCTAGACAGCACACGGCGCGCTGAACACTCAAACCCTCACGAGGAAGGTGAGACGAACAGCGCGTCGATGTGATCCCGTTCCCCTGAGAGAACATGGATCCCCCACGAACGCAGTCTCAACACGTTTATGCGAGAGGGATCGTGGCCGTCAGGACAGGAAACAACCGCATCCTGACACACACGGGTGGAATGACGTCTTGAAAAAGACGCAGTGTCACACCCGTGTTGCTCTTTTGTGAGGAAATGCTCTTTTAACGGTGCTGAAGCACCCAGGGGAAGACCGCAGCAGCACACAGGAGATAAGTGCAGTCCTGTGTCTGCACTCACTAAGACAAACGCCCTCACTGAACCAACAGTTGCTGTGAGAACAGCAGTTTGTTATGCAAATGCACGGTGCAAGAGAGCACGCGGTCGCGCTGATTGTGCCTTTTTGCCAACACAAAGCGTCTCTCTCATTCTCTGGAGTATCTCTCTTATAGATAGGCTCTCTTTTAGAAAAGCAGTCTTGCTTCATCAATGCCGTTCGGCTCCGAAGTGAATGACAATAGTGCGCTGATCTCGCTTCCTGTTTATACCCGCATTGCGGGGGCTGAGCGCGAGATGCAAATCTTGCACGCCAATGGCCCATTGGCCTGTTCTCTATATCTCGAAGCTGATAGGGGCTCCCTGAAGTGATCCCAATTCGTCTGTGACGTCAGACGTACGTGACCGACTGAAAGGGAACAAGGTGTAGTTGGTCAGTCAAGCAATCGCATCCTGTCTAAAGCCGAAAGTATACTTTTTTTAACGTGTGGGTGAGCGTATGCGCACAGCCTTGCAAAGTATACTTCTTTTGACGGGCCATGAGCGTGCTGGTCTGAAAACGAGGAGTGTTCAGGCACGTTGCTATTTTGAGGTAACTGAAATAGACCAAATAAATCCTGGTCTAAAGCCAATGGCGCAATATTTTTTTGTAGTTATTTAAAGAGCCCGTTAGTAATATGCTCTTATAGGCAGGTGCACAACGTACGTACACTCTGCTTATTACACACACAGGGGGAGCACACACACCTTTTAAATAGGAACAATTAAAGGATTTAAATGTAAAAGATTATTATTGTGTACATAAATATAAAAATGCCTACATGTCATAATAGATTGTCAGTGCATGTATCAAAATTAGCCTACCTATTTGCAGCAATGATGAACAAGCAGCCATCATTAGACGAGCAGATCCATTTCCTCGCTAGAGAAGCGTTCTGTTTTTCCGTGTGCAAATTCCGATATGTAAATAGCAAATCCACCATGGCGCGAGCCCAACTGGCTTTTAAAGGGAATGGGAGATGAGGTTTTGGTTGAGAATTGTTTTGTTGCATGTTACGCATAGACTGTAAAAAAATATGGACGTAGTGTCCGTGACGTCACCCATAGGGTTCTGAAGAGCAGTTTTGAAGCGTAAAGTATGGATGAGCTGGCTGTTGCCATCTTGGCAGCGCGTCATAACGCGTCACTCCCGGATAACAGAAAATGGGCAAAAAGGCGGGACGTGGGCGGAGCTGAAGTGACGCGATGAATAACAGACAGGAGATAAATGGCTATTCACCTGTCACTCGAAGTGGCCACGGCCGCCACGCCCTTAATTATGCAGAACTTTAAGGCTTTTTATAATGTAAACAAATGAGTTATAAAAAAATTCACCCCCCTCACAGTTGTCATGAAGGGCAAAATTTGCCGTATAGACTAAAACCAGAATTTTTTCCAGGCTGTAAACATGTTTTAATCTGCTGTAAAGTTGGCCATTTTAACATGGGGCTCAATGAGATTCTGCTCCCTTCTGGATCCTGTCCCTAGCGGCCAGCCGATTAATTGCAGTATATGTCACTTCCGTATTGGCTTAAAGAGAATCTGCGGGAGGTTGCTGCTTGATGTTACACCCAAAACACACCCATTACTCATTAAGAGAATAGGGACAACCCTTTTAGACAATGTGTCGGGCGCGCCGTCCATTTTTCCCATTGTTAAACTAGCAAAAGTGGATTCGGACATGCCCTAAGTGCACTTGTCTTGCACCGTGCGCTCAGATTGTTAAAATAGGGCCCTTTATGTTTGCCAATACATTTATAAGGTTGTAGGCCTCATTCTTGTCATATGTGAGAAGAAACACAAGTCTATTGGGAAGAGGGGTCCAAACATGTCAGAATCCTCAAGGGAAATCAGACACATAAACTTCCAATGCCAGGGCAACTGCCGAGGTGTTTTAAGTGGTTTTAATGCATTACCATGCTGCTACTATAGGGTTTTCTGGGTGAATGTATACTGACTAAAGATCCCACCCTGAAATCTCCATATTCAGGATATATTGTGTATAGCAGCCAACATTTGATTTTTAATTGTGCATGATTATTTCCTCTTTTTTAACTGTGCATTACATTGCGTCATCTAAAGCTCATCTAAAATTAATCTTTGATAATACTACTAATATAATTATTTCTAAACATGTAATTATTAACCTTGTTAAATGTAATCTTCAAAATAATACAATAAGAATGAAACAAATAATAGACCAAGCAAATAATATTTTGAGTCAACTTAATACATTTAAGTTTCCCTGGTCACACTAACCAGGCATGCCTTTACTAACATTTGTCATTGTTAGTGCTGTTTTGTTCATCAGTTACAATGTATAGAATAAACAAATAGGAAAAGACTCCTGTCAACAGTAACATTACTATATATTGCTGAGTGATGCAACTACATTCACACTAGCATAAACAGCCCTGGTCAGAATAATTGGCACCCTTGGTAAATATGAACAAAGAAGCGTGTCAACATAAATCTGATTTGTTAATCCTTTTGACTTTTTATTCAAAACAATTTAAAAAATTCTTACCTTTCATTGAAATAAAACTATTGAAAATGGGGAAATCTTATTATAAAATAAATATTTTTTTTTTCTTCTAATACACATTGACCACAATTAATGGCATTTATTCAATACTTTTTGCAACATCCTTTTGCCAAGATCTGAGTCTTCTCCTATAATGCCTGATGAGTTTGGAGAACAATTGACAACAGATTAGAGGTCATTCCTCCATACAGAATCTCTCCGGCTCCTTCAGATTCCATGTCCATGTTGATACACTCTCCTCTTCAGTTTTCTAGGGCTCAGGGGACTGGGATGGCCATGGCAGAAGAGAGTCTTTGGCCACTCAAACTCTCCTCCTCTTGTGCATTAAGAAAATATAGACATACATCCTCTTTCATGTAGATACGTTACATTTTCTGTTAATTTGACCTTTTAAATTATCACAACTTTGCCGTAGTTCCCAATTACTTACACTTTGTTATAAGACCACTAACAGTTGACCGTGGAATATTTAGTAGTGAGGACATTTCACAAATGGACTTTTGCACAGGTGGCAACCTATCAAGTGCCACGCTTGAATTCACTGACTCCCTCAGCGACCCATTCTTTCACAAATGTTTGTAGAAGCGTCTGCATGCCTAAGTGCTTGATTTTATACACCTTTGGCCATGGAAGTGATTGGAACACCAATCTTATTTTATAATAATTTCAAATAAAAATGTTCACCTTTTGAAAAAAAACCTCTTTTGTTGTGCTTTAAAGAAGTACACTTATTTTGATGTGAGCTCGTAATCTCAACTTCAGAAGTTTAATTAAGACTTCCGAGCATGTGACTTACACACTTAGACTTACACACTAAAGCACATGTAAAGAACTTGATTATAATTTAACTGTGTTATTAGATATTACATTTAAAGTAAATATATTTTAAATGTACTAAATTTCAACTTCATCATTACAAATGTGTAATTAAAAATATTAATTAATTATAAATGTGTATATTCAATTTATAACATACACTACAAGTTTCAAATGAAATTACATTAAAATTTAGCATAAATGCTAGTACATTTTGCAGTGCAATTTAACCATATTTCAAGTAATTATAAAATTACATATAAAGATGTACTAAGAAGTCTTACTTAAGTGGGTCAAAAAGCACCCTAAAGTTAACTTAACTTAACGGCTTAAGTCAACTGAATTTAATATATATTGTAATTATAATACATTTAAATGTCACTGCAATTAGCATACAATGAAGTGTCCAAAAACATTACATTCAGTTCACACAAAGTGTATTCTTTAAAGTATACTATTTCTGTTATAACGACTCTTTTTGAAAGTATGCAAAAGTGAATTTCTTTTCACTATGGGTTTTATGCCATTTTTGTTGTTTCACAGCCCCTGATCCCCATTCGCTTTCATTCTTCACCATTCTTCAAAACTGCTTAATTTTTAATTATTTTATTTTGTTATTTTTTAACTATTCTTTCAATTGTGAACGTCTCGGTTACGTATGGTAACCCTCGTTCCCTGAAGGAGTGAACGGAGACGTACGTCGGACATCACCGACGAATTGGGATCACTTCAGAGAGCCCCTATCAGCTTCGAGATATGGAGAACATTTGCATCTCGCGCTCCGCCCCGCGCCGCGGGTATAAACCAGAAGCGAGAGCAGCGCACAGTTGTTTTTCACTGAGGAGCCGAACTAGTGACTCGGCCATGCAATAATGGTACAGCAACTGTGGCGACGGGATGTACGTCTCCGTTCCCTCCTTTAGGGAACGAGGGTTACCATACGTAACCGAAACGTTCCCTTTCAGTCGGTCACGTTCGACGAAGAATTGGGATCCCTTTGGAAAACGCCACAGTTACTACCACTTCCAGCGCCCAGCGAAGAGCCCTCAGACCCCGTCTCTACCGGGCGGGAAACTCACGCAGGGAGAGTCACACTGCTGTTCCGCAAAACCCACTCAGCAGACTATTGGATAACGGGAAAGTGTGCCCGGAAGGGCCGCTGCAGAAGGGCTGCTGCGGAAGCTACATCATGCCCAGAGGGAGTTAACATGTGGAGAATACACGTATGGACTGGCCTTGGGCAGTACAACATACGGGAGTCCCAGGGGTGGCCCCGGCCAGAGTCGGCGGGGGACAACACCGCACTGAGACACGGGCTCATCGTAGGGAGTCGTACCGTGGAAGAATACACATATGGGACTGCCGTAGGGGTCACAACATATGGAACCCAGCCTAACACAAGTTCCACCAATGCATACGAGTGTTAAACCTGGTGTCGGATGCTTCGCCACATCCGACTGCCACGGGTTGCGGAGGACTCAACAGGGTTCGCCTATCCTCAGGGGAACTCGACTGGAGCAGATAAGCGCACGTATCCGTTCCATGGGGAAGGGAATGGTGCAGCAAGCCGACACTAGAACGGGCACTCCGGTGTTACTGACTATGGGAAGCGAGCACACGGGAAGCTACCAGCTCTACACGCAGGCTATAGAATCTAGCGAACGTGTTAGGTGTCGCCCAGCCTGCAGCTCTACAAATATCTGTCAGCGAGGCGCCACGAGCCAACGCCCAGGAAGAAGCAACACCCCTAGTGGAGTGGGCTCTTAACCCGAGCGGGCAGGGCACGTCTTGGGTTTCATACGCCAAGACGATGGTATCCACTATCCAGTGGGCCATCCTCTGCTTGGAGACAGCCTTTCCTTTCTGCTGTTCTCCGTAACAGACGAAGAGCTGCTCTGAGGTCCTGAAGCTTTGCGTTCTGTCGACGTAAGTCCGCAGGGCGCGGACCGGACAGAGAAAAGCTAGGGCTGGGTCTACCTCCTCCGCAGCGCTTGCAGGTTCACCACCTGGTCCCGGAAGGGAGTGGTTGGAACCTTGGGCACGTATACAGGCCTGGGGTCTCAGGATTACATGAGAGTTACCAGGCCCGAATTCCAGGCACGATTCATCGACCGAAAATGCCTGCAGGTCCCCTACCCTCTTGATAGAGGCCAATGCAGTCAGGAAAACTGTCTTTAGAGACTAGACTTTCAACTCTGCCGACTGCAAATGCTCAAAGGGCGCTCTCTGTAGTGCGGTTAGCACCAGAGTTAAGTCTCAAGAGGGTATGGAGGGAGGGCGAGGCGGATTTAATCACCCCTAACCTGACGATCAGATCGTGCTTCCCAACAGACTTACCATCTTTCATGTCATGGTTTGCATAGAGGTGCATAGAGGTGCCTCGTAGAGGGAGCTCTAGCAGAAGTGATGGTGTCTACTACATTTTGTGGCAGGCCACCTAGAACCTCCGCGTCCCGTCCAGGGACCAGACATGGAGTTTCCAGAGGTCCGGACGCGGGTGCCAAAGGGTGCCCTGTCTCTGAGTCAGGAGGTCCTTCCTCTGAGGAATGGACCAAGGAGGTGCTGTCGCGAGGAGCACTAGTCCTGTTGGGCCAATACGGAGCGACCAACAGGACTTGCTCCTCGTCCTCCCTGACTTTGCACAGTGTCTGTGCGAGAAGGCTCACTGGGGGAAACCCATATTTGCGCAGGTCCCGGGGCCAGCTGTGTGCCAGGGCATCCAAGCCGAGGGTCCCCTCGGTCAGGGAATAGAACAAATGGCAATGGGTCGTGTCTGGGGCGGCAAACAGGTCTACCTGTTTGGCCGGAAGTGACTCCAGATCAGCTAGACTGCCTGGGGATGGAGTCTCCACTCTCCCGGGAGCACTGTTAACCGCGACAGCTCATCGGCCGCACGGTTGAGCAGGCCCGGAATGTGAATGGCCGAAGCGACCTCAGACGCTTCTGACTCCATAAGAGGATATCGCGGACGAGTTGTGACATGCGACGGGAGCGTAGACCACCCTGTTTGTTGATGTACGCAACGGCCGCAGTGTTGTCCGTACGGACCAGAACGTGCTTGCCTCTGAGCGGCTCCTTGAAGCGGCTGAGTGCAAGAGTGCAAGATGGACTGCTAACAACTCTAGGCAATTGATATGCCACTGCAGTTGAGGCCCCGTCCACAGACCCGAAACTGCACGCCCGTTGTACGTGGCACCCCAGCCGGTGGATGAGGCATCCGTGGAGACAACAGCATGCCTGGACACTTGTACTAGGGGCACTATCTCAGGACTCGGTTGTGTAGCCAGCGTTGAAGCGGTCTCAAATGAAGCAATCCGAGCGGCGTTACTGTGGCTGCGGATGCCATATTTAGGGCCTTATGAAATCCGTTTTATTTTTTCCCAAATTCCGTTTTATTTTTTCCCAAAATAATTTTTTTCCATTGTAATTTTTGCTAATTCCTTTTTTTTCTGTTTTAATTTTTGGGAATTCAGTTTTTTTTACCCTTAACTGTTATTTTAGTCATAAAAAGAGTGTGTTTTTAATGTTAATATAATAGAACATAAAACATAAAATAGGAATGACCTTAAATTTATTGAGGTAACAAATAATTAATCACATTTTTTCTGTAATTAATCATGATTAATTGCAATTAAAAACATTGGAGTTTTTAATATTTTGATATTGTAATAATTTCAGTTACTCCAAATTAATTTAGAAACAATTTAAAGACAGCATATTTTAAATGTGTGTTGTAATGACATCTTTTTATGAATGAAGGCCATTATCACTGATATTAATGTCTATATGAAACAGTGATGACGTTACATTACAGTATAACTGAAAGCTACCAATTTCAACATTTATTAGACTTTAAAAAATAACTTTTAATTTAATTGAACTTAAAACAATCTTTACATAAACCCATTATAATAAATGTTATATTTACCTGTGGCCTTCCCTGTCAGACATAGTCTACACAGAAATTGAATAAAGTTATCAACACCTTTCTTAACTGCATAAATAAAAAGTGAAATATAGATGAATCATCATTAAAGCTACAATCTTCTGTTCCCGTTGTTCTTTGAACATTAATGACAGACATTATCAGTGCTACTGTCACTTTAAGATCTACCTCAGCCAAACATGATGTGGATAAGACGCGCTGACCCGCGCATCTCATTTTCTCTCAAGTTCATTTAAGGCATTATTTTCCATACAGTACATTAAAGTGCATTAAAAACAAGGCAAAATACAGCAAGCACTCCCTGCGAGGGAACTGCTCGGCTCGGTACTGAGGGCTTAGCGTTAAGTTTCTTAACTTTTTCGCAGACGAAAGCAGAGCCGTTGTGAGCCGCTTCGCCATACTTTCATTGTTTTGAAGGGGGAGCTGAAATGACGGGAGGGGTTGTGTTGCCCAGATTTGCTTCCCCCGGTCTGCATTTTTCCCAGACATACGTTCTTCTCCCACACAAAACCACATTTCATTCCAAATATGTCAAATTCTGGGATATTCCGCGTTAATATGCCAATTCCGCGATTCCGTCCGCGATTCGGTGATCGCGGAAATCATAGGGCCCTACATATGCCCCAGGAGCCTCTGAAAATGTTTCAGTGGTACCGCTGTCCTGCATTTGAACGAATTCAAGCAGTTCAACACTGACTGGACGTGGGGCCTGCTTCCGCTGAGGGGATGTGCGAGTGTGGGAAGGCCGCTTGTGTGCGTCCCCACAGCCGGCATCCCCTGCTGGCGATTGTAGAGGCGCTTGAGGGTGACAAGGCATGGGAGCGTCGAACACCACCAAGAACGCTCTCTTGGGGCCCAGAGATATTAGAAACTGCTCTTTTATTGAAAATTTGGGTGACAGAAAATAAAGGAGAAACAAGGATTCTCCCCCGTCCCTCTTCCAGGGGAAGGAGTGGAGCTGCGGCCATCTCCTGGAGAGCAGTTTCCTCCATGGGTCTCAGGGTCGCTTGCGACGGCACTTGCCACCTGGCTTGGCAGCGGCCTGGACGTTCTTCCCACGACCGGCTCCACGCCGACGCCCGGGTGGAGGCTGCTGCAGGGCTTTGGCGGGAGCGGAGGCGGTGGCGGGCGGAAGTCCTCGGCGACGAGCAGCCGGCGGCCGGCGGCGGGGTGGAGGCAGCAGCGGGCCGCCGGGGCAGGATGTGTTTTATCGCCTTGGTCTGCTTCTAGGCGGCCGAGAACTGCTGGGCAAAGCTCTCGACCGCTTCGCCGAACAACACGGTCGTGGAGATGGGGGAGTCCAGGAACCGATATTTATCGGTCTCCCTCATGTCGGCTAGGTTGAGCCAGAGATGCCGCTCCTGGACCACGAGTGTGGACATCGCCTGACCAAGGGAACGGGCGGTGACTTTCGTCGCCCATAGGGCGAGGTCTCCGTCCCGGAGGAGCTCTGGGTCAGGCCTACCCTCGTGCATGTCCATGAGTGCTTGGGCTTGGTGCACCTGAAGCAGTGACATGGCATGCAAGGCAGACGCGGCCTGTCCACAAGACCTGTAAGCCTTCGCGGTCAGACTGGAAGAGAACTTACAGGCCTTGGACGGGAGACGGGGGGCTCGGGACAAGGTGGAGGGTTCCACTCAAGCCCGACCTTTTCGGCGGCCCAGGAAAACATAGCCGTCAACTCCGGGTCCGACTCGACCATTGCCACTCTCCCAGAGGGAGGCAGAACAGTCGGATCTTCATCCCCAGAGGACTGGAACTCCCCCTCCGATGCAGCGATCGACATCTGATCGTCTGCTGGAGCCCCGAAAGTCACCGCTGGACAACCATGGGAGGGGCCAGCGACTTCTTCCGGAAGCTCTACCGGTTGCGGTGCTTGTGAGGGATCAGGGGCCCACGGAGGCTGGCTCGGCGGGTTTGCCCTAAACGTGATCCTCAGGTCACCCCGGCCATCCATCGAAGTAGGTCTATTCTGCGGTGCAGGAATAGCACTAGATCGAGGTATGGGGAGGGGAACTTCGCCTTCCCCGAAGGTAGGTGAGAACAGCAGTTTTTTGCTGCATGCAGCGGTGAGCACGCGGTCTCGCTGATACCCATGCCGTCTCGCCAACATGAGCGTACTCACGTCCTCCAAACGATCTCTCTCTACTGAGAAGTATTACGAACGAAATACGTTCTTGCTCTTCGTGCAAACGCCTGTTCAGCTCCGAAGTGAATGACAACTGTGCGCTGCTCTCGCTTCCGGTTTATACTCGGGGCGGAGCACGAGATGCAAATCTCGCACGCCAATGGCCCATTGGCCTGTTCTCCATATCTCGAAGCTGATAGGGGCTCTCTGAAGTGATCCCAATTGGTCGGTGACGTCCGACGTACGTCGAACGTAACCGACTGAAAGGGAACTGTGCAGTTTCACTTTTTATGTGGATGCTACTAAAAACTGCACCACAGTGATTAATCTTTAGTTGTCTGGACTAATTATGAGGTACTGTACATGTTTTTCTTTTTGAGAGATCCACATTCCAGTTCAAGACCAGAGTTTATTGAGGCATGAATAATTTAGTGATTTTGACTTTTGTGAATGCAGAAGCTCAGCCTGTGGATCAATAACTCAGAGACACTGCCTGAAGAGGAAGCACTTTAGAGAGCACTGCCATTCCCCATCAGATATATTGGCCGTCACAGAATATCATGACTACTAAAATAAGCAGCTTTATCATTTGTGAATTAAATGTAACACTGAATTCAGTGCACTGAACAGTTTTTTGCTTGATGTTCGACTGTTATGTCATGATGAGTAATGAAACATTGTATTTGGGTGTTTCAGGAATGGTCTAGGGCGAGGAGACCCTGTAAATGTGTGTAATGAACCTTCTCACCCCCTGAGGTAAGATTTCAGTGTTCATCTCATTCAGTCTAGTCTATAGGCGTTTACATTATTACATACATTACATTAAATTGAAAGTCTGGAATTGTTGTTACTGATTTCTTCAAATCTTCAAATGGTCTACAATTTACACAATTTATCAAACAGTCTGTATTTGGATTTTTTGGCTACACTTCTGGCCAATAAAAATTATTAATGTAGTCTGAATGTACAGTAAATGGGTTAAAGGGACAGTTCGTCCAAAAATGAAATGTCATAATTTACTGTGTGACTTACTTTCTTCTGTGAAACATAAACTGGGGGGTATTAAATACTGGATGCTGTATTTAGGCATCAAACTCTAAGCCATTTTTAAAAACACTGATCTTTGTTGTTCCATTTAAAATGAAGCTAATTTTTTTTTTTTTTGTGATGTGATAATGGAATAAATGCTGTACATATGTTATTCCTGTCATTTTCTGGACTTTTAGTTCCTCATGCTAATCCTTAGTCTCAGTGTCAACCCTAATTTTACTCATTTTAAGACGGCTTGACAGCACTTGACATAGTTCCTGGTTAAATGGGGGAAGGGAGGCACAGTCGTCTGTCACACTATCCATCTGTGCTGACTGCAGGGATGTAATGTGTTTTATCATCTCTCTCCATATCATCCCTCCCCCAACCTTCCGTCTCTCTTTATCCATCGTCTCTATCCTTTTTATTTATCTCCCCTCCCCCTTCTCTGCCACCCCTGTCTGCTACCTTTTTTTTCCTCCCTGTCCATCTCTGAATCCGTATCTCCTTGTCTTCTTGCTCCCTTTCCAAAGTAAACATGGTTTGGGAGACTTAATGAAGTTAAAGGGACAGTTCACCCAAAAATGAGAATTCTGTCATTAATTACTCACCCTCATGTTGTTTAAAACCCGTAAGACCTTCGTTCATCTTCGTAACACAAATTAGGATATTTTTGATGAAATCCGAGAGCTCTTAAAACCCCTCCATAGACAGCAATTTAATGGACACTTTCAAGGTCCAGAAAGGTAGTAAAAACAAAATTGTTAAAATAGTCAATTTGACTCCAGTGGTTCAACCTTAATTTTATGAAGCGATGAGAATACTTTTTGTGTGCAAAAACAAACAAAAATAACAACTTCAACAGCAGTTTACATTGTAAATACATGCGTCGTGGTGCTCTATGGAGTCTCGGATTTCATAAAAAATATCTTAATTTGTGTTATGAAGATGAATGAAGGTCTTGCGGGTTTGGAATGAAATGAGGGTGAGTAAATAATGACAGAATTTAAATTTTTGGGTAAACTATCCCTTTAAGTTTTGTTTTATTGAAGGCAAGGCAAGTTTATTTATATAGCACATTTCATAGACAATAGTAATTCAAGGTGCTCTACATAAAAAGGATTTTTAAAAAATAATCATAAAATAATCACAAGAAGTGCATAGGAAGAAGTTGATTAAAATTTGTTTAAAATGTATTTGAAATGTATTAAAACAATTATTAAAAGAATAAAAAGAGGGCACAGATAAAAGTAGCACAGTGCTCATTCAGTCATGCAGCCTTTAAGCTCATTAAGTCAGGCAGTCGTGGCCTAATGGTTAGAGAATCAGACTGGTAACCTGAAGGTTGCAGATTTGTTTCTCAATACCGGCCTTGAGCAAAACACCTAACCCTAGGGCTGTAACGATTTGACTAAAAATAAAAACCTCGATTAATTGAACCTTTTACCTCGATTACGATTAATGAACGATTATTACTCTCTTTTTTTTCCCTCGAAAGGTTTTTGAGTAAGTTCCTGATAAGGTTTGTACTGTAAATATTTTCTACTATTGAAGGTGGAATTTTTTTTTTCTAATGAAAAAGTACATTTCTTTGTGATTTTAAAACACTTGAAGGAAACGGTTCTCTTTCAGCAGTTATTGTCTATGGGGCAGATTTCTGTTTGTTGTACATCAGATACAGATAAATTAACACAGTAAGCCTACATTACATTTATTTGAATGCATTAATGAGAGAGTGATTGTGTGTGAATTACTCAAAAAAAAACACAAAAAAAAGTGTGTGAATTACTCATACCGTCTCTATTCATTATGAAGCTGTGGTTTGTACTTACTTCAAAGGTATTAAAATATATGCTATAACGAGTTTTTTTGTTTGTTGAGTTTTTAAGCTACTTTAGTGACTTTACTTTAGTCACAGGACAGCGTTGACACTGCGTTTCTGCTCTGCTCTCTGCGCGCGATCTTCACGTGATGTGCAAGCTTCTGTCTGGGTGTTCGTTTGTCCCAATATATCAGGCATTAGTTCAACATAACACACATCTGATGGTCTAAAATCACTTCAATGTCCAAACTGGCAGGGCTTAAAACACATACAAATGACAAAGCTTTGTGAGGCCGCAGGTGAAAGAGGTCTGCCTTCAGGGTTGTCAGAGACGCGACACGGCTCGGCTATCTGTGTCACCGAAAAAAGCTGAGCACTGAACGGATACGTATTGTTGTTTTTGAATAGTGCACAATCGCTTTAAATGTTGAAACCGGCAAGCATTTAAACGCATTTACTTGACAAAATTTATGAGCACGAAAGTGAAAGCGATCTGGCTACGGTGCTTGCGCGCGCCGTCTGTGTGTGTGTATGTGTGTGTGTCGGTGGCAGCGCGTATAGGCTATAAGAACGGCTATTAACTGAACTGTATAAACTGTGTAAAACATGCAGCTACTATAGTGATTCTGGGCATCTATAAACACAGATAACCGCTCCTGCATCTCTGTGTGCCTGCAAACTGCACTTGATGTGACTGACGGTGTGGAGTCACGTGAAAACCGAAATAACCGACATGGGAAAAATACGTCGGTTAGAGGTTCTGAATGTCGGTTTCGGTTATTTTTCGATTAATCGTACAGCCCTACCTAACCCCCAATCACTCCCCAGGCGCCGCAGAAAAATGGCTGCCCACTGCCCAGTGCCCACTGTTTCGTGTGTGTGTGTCCACAGTTTGCAGTGTGTGTGTGTTCACTACTCTCTGCTCCTAATGTGTGTGCACTAAATTGGATGGGTTAAATGCAAAGGACAAATTCAGAGTATGGGTTAAGGTACTTGGCCTTCACATCATGTCACTCATTCAGTATATTCACAGCTAAATAGTGTTTTGAATTAGTGTTTATTTCGTCAGACGAGACGAGACTAAATTTGTTCGTCGTCAACAACCTTTTTCTCCATGACGAAGACGAGACTTTCAATGCACCAATGTTCAAAAACGCTGACTAAGACTAAATGAACACGACGAAAAAGGACGAGACTAAAATGTTTTGCATAAAATAAAAACTAAGATAAAATCTCTCTTAATTTTCGTCGACAATCGTCTCTACTTTTTCATCATGAGATAGAGTATTCAGCTGTTCAAAATATTCCGATGGAGTTTGCGCTGTTGCTCAAGTACAGGGCTGCGTTCAGCCCTGACAAAACGTTGCAAAACGTTTTTTTTTAAACGGAAACGGTGCTGCGTTGAACACCCTGTTCTGATGAGTTGCAATTCAAGAATTGCAACTATGACAGCTGAGAAGGCCATTCTTTGTGTTCTTTTTGAGGAATTTTCTGAGCCTGATGAAATCGATATAAATACATGTTTAATACTGCAAAATACATGCAATCACTGCCCTTGTCGTCCAGAATAAAAGACAACATCCCAATCCCATTTAATGAACTTTTTTTATCTCCTGGTAATCAATTCTAATTTTATTTTATTTTATTTTATTTCTAGTTCTTACTTTTTTAATAGCTTGTATTTTCTTTCTCATTTTTATGTAAATCACTTAATTACCATTTATGAAATTTGCCTTGCAATGAAGCTAAAAATATAAATAAATACATCATCATGTTGATATATATACTGTATACTTTTTTTTTTTTACGACAATCATGTCTTCTAAGATCTTCAATTGTTGTGTATACATACTGAGCTGCAGCGGACACATTTGTAAACAACTTTACTTCGACCCATTGTGTGAGCTTTCTCTTTAATACCGCGTGGTTTATATGCTGCCTTCACGTGCTATCGGAATTATCGTAAATACGAGTTTCCTAGGTAAAAATTGCACATGAACGCCCTCTGATGTCGTGTTTACCACTGGGAAGTTCGGAAATAATTTTGATACCCCAATTCCCGAGATGGGCGTGTCATAAGCCTTAAACATGGTGGCGGGGAGAACTAGACTGCTGTGGCAGGTGTAGTTTTATTGTCCCAAAAAAAAAACAGCTAGGTCGTATTGTCTTGACATTAATGTAGTATTTACATGTAATAATCATATGAAGCGTATTGTATGTTTGGTACACAGCGAAAATAGCCTGCATTTGACTGAAATTAGGCTACAGAATCGTCAGAAGCGGACTATCTGGAATGTTTATGGTTGTCAGTGCATGGGACAAGTATATGTTGGTTTTAATAAGATTTTCCCAATAAATAGGCAAGAATAAACTGGTGTCCACCATGATTCCTGTTCACTCCGACAACAAAGCACTTGAATGCAACAAGCTCGTAATCACGACTTCTAAAGTGGGAATTAGGAAATTTCCGATAGCACGTGAAGGCAGCAATATACATGTTGCTGCTGATTGGGCTGACATTTTTGACACACCCACCAAACGAGATAAAACGCATCTCAAACCGGTTGCACACCATTCGACACCGTTTCCAGGAAACATGACGTTCAAACGGAAACCGTAGCAAAACGTTGCGCATCGGTTTGAGCTTTGAACGTGCCCCAGACTCCTGTTGCTCAGACTCGGAGCCTGCTGCAGCTACAGTCCCGCATTCTCAGACCCCTCGTTTTTTCGAGACAGCGCCTCCTATCAAATTGGATCGGGTAAACATCTTTGCAATGTAAAGGACGAAACGTGAGTATTTATTTAACAAATTTATTTTTTAAAGGTCCCATGGCATGAAATTTTCATTTTATGAGGTTTTTCAAAATTAATATGAGTTCTCCTAGCCTGAATATTGTCCCCAAGTGGATAGAAATGTTGATCGGTGTAAAACCGAGTTCTGGCTGTCTTTCTCTGCCTTTGAGAAAATGACAGGCCAGACTAGCCAATCCTGAAGTCTCCTGGTTTGACGTCCAAGCAGGAACGGTTACCTCCCTTTCCTCCACCAAGAGAATCTGGCACGCCCTTGCAAACGCTCGAGAGATCATTGCTTGTGAACGAGTGAATGCTGGCAGTTTCTCAGTGTTTGGATGTACAAATGAAAACAGAAGTCTTTTTTCAGTTCCTTCTGATCTGTGATCAGTGATTTCTTATGTGTAGCTAATTATTTATTATTCGTGCACACACTGCGGCTTCTCTCTCTCCCGACAGAACGGTGTTTTCGTGTTTTCTATGTTGTGAGTCAATGTTTTTGTACGTCCTCGTCGCGTCTATCTGTTCTACAATGTGCATACACTCAACATCAGCAGACTCACATCTCTTTAGAGATAAACCTCACACACGCCGAAGCTTGGGCTGCACTGGCCGGTCGGCCTTCAACATCACCGACCCCCAGTACTGCATCTGGCCCACAGCAGAGGCACCAAACGCGGCGCGAGATTAAGCAGAAGGGGGGTAAGCGTGAGGGTATCCGGGCTAGGCTAGCCAGCTTTCCCCACAATAAACTGGATTACATTCGATTACTGCTGTTGTGTCTTTGTTTGCGCTGCGTACTCAATGCTGCACTGACGCTTTTCATATGATAGGAACATATCTAAAAATAATGCTATTATCAACACTTACTCATGTCAAGTCAAGTCAACTTTATTTATATAGCGCTTTTAACAATGTAGATTGTTTCAAAGCAGCTTTACAGTGTTAAACAGGAAAATAATGCAGCATAATTTTATTCAGCTGTATAGCCATTCTGGAAAAATTTCAAGTATCATACAGTGACAGTGTGGGCTTTAGATCAATAATTTGATCAGTAATTTAGTTTAAATGGTTAATTTAGTTTATTATTTAGATGTATTTCGATGTTTAGTTGAAAAATTTAGTGTCCCCAACTGAGCACGCCAAGCCAGAGGCAACAGTGGCAAGGAAACCAAAACCCCATTAGGTGACCTAATGGAGAAAAATAAACCTTGGGAGAAACCAGGCTCAGTCGGGGTGCCAGTTCTCCTCTGGCCAATTAACAAACAGCGTATTATTATTATTATTCTGGCAGTTTTACAGCTCGGAGGTCATAATAGATCAGAATATTCAAGGGACCGGGGGCAACATGCTGGAGACGGGTTTATTGAGGATGATGTTGATTAAATAATTATTAAAGTGCAATATTCGAATGATCGGAGGCAACACGCAAGAGACGGGTTTATTGAGATGCCGTGTCGATGAGGCAGTTTCAGGGGGAGTCTAAACACGGTCTCCCAGACACTTCGGGGTCCTGTGTTGGTCTTCTCTGGGCGCAGGTCCACCATCTGATCTGGATACGGCCCGGATCCAGCTGACTGCAGTAAACCTCGGGATAAAACAGAGAGACTAACATTAGCGTAGATGCCATTCTTCTGATGATGTAACGAGTACATCAGGTGTTATGGGAAGTGTTCCCGGTTCCGGCTGACCTAGTTAATGCAGCCTAACAATCATTTCATTGAAAAAGTGTTTTATGTGTATGCCACAGTAAAGAGATGTGTTTTTAGTCTAGATTTAAACTGACAGAGTGTGTCTGCTTCCCGAACAATGTTAGGAAGACTGTTCCAGAGTTTAGGTGCTAAATAGGAAAACGATCGACCGCCTGCAGTTGATTTGGATATTCTCGGTATGATCAACTGGCCAGAATTTTGAGACCGCAGTAGACGTGATGGAGTATAATATGTTAAGAGCTCGCTCAAGTATTGGGGAGCTAAACCATTTAGTGCTTTGTAAGTAATAAGTAAGATTTTAAAATTTATGCGATGTTTAATAGGCAGCCAGTGCAGTGTTGACAGAACTGGGCTAATATGGTCATACTTCCTGGTTCTAGTAAGAACTCGAGCTGCTGCGTTTTGGACCAGCTGGAGTTTATTTATTAAGCGAGCAGGGCAACCACCCAGTAGAGCATTACAATAATCTAACCTTGAGGTCATGAACGCATGAACTAACTGTTCAGCATTTTGCATTGAGAGCATGTGCCGTAATTTAGATATATTTTTAAGATGGTAGAAAGCAGTTTTACAGATGCTAGAAACGTGGCTTTCAAACGAAAGATTGGTATCAAAGAGCACACCCAGGTTCCTCACTGACGACGAGGACTTGACAGAACAGCCATCAAGTGTTAGACAGTATTCTAGGTTACTACTTGTGGAGCTTTTTTGTCCAATAATTAAAAATTCAGTTTTTTCTGAATTGAGTTGCAGGAAATTACCAGTCATCCAATGTTTTATATCAGCTATGCATTCCGTTAATCTTGTGAATTGGTAAGTTTCTTTAGGGCGTGAAGAAATATAGAGCTGAGTATCGTCAGCATAACAATGAAAACTAACGCCATGCTTCCTAATGATATCTCCCAGTGGTAGCATGTACAGGGTGAAGAGTAGCGGTCCTAGCACTGAGCCTTGCGGTACTCCATACTGAACTTGCGATCGGTGTGACATATCTTCATTTACTACTACAAACTGATAACGGTCGCATAGGTATGATTTAAACCATGATAATGCAATTCCACTAATACCTACATAATTTTCGAGTCTATTCAAAAGAATGTTGTGGTCGATAGTATCAAATGCAGCGCTAAGATCGAGTAACACTAATAGAGAGATACAGCCACGATCGGATGATAAGAGCAAATCATTTGTAACTCTGACGAGAGCAGTATCAGTGCTATGATACGGTCTAAATCCTGACTGGAAATCCTCACAGATACCATTTCTTTCTAAAAAGGAACATAATTGTGAAGACACTGCCTTTTCAAGTATTTTTGACAGAAAGGGTAGATTTGAGATTGGTCTATAATTGACTAAATCTGTAGGATCAAGTTGCGGTTTTTTAATAAGTGGTTTAATAATTCCCAACTTAAAAGTTTTCGGTACATATCCTAATGACAAAGATGAATTAATGATATTAAGAAGAGGATCTATGACCTCTGGTAGCATCTCTTTTAATAGCCTAGTTGGTATAGGGTCGAGCATACATGTTGTCGATTTTGATGATTTAACGAGTTTAGCCAATTCTTCTTCTCCTATAGCAGTGAATGAGTGTAATTTTTCCTCAGTGACACTACAATGCTCTGTCTGATGTGATGCTGTATTAGACGGCTGCATGGTTAAATTTTTTTTCCTAATATTATCAATCTTACATGTGAAGAAGTTCATAAAGTCATTACTGCTGTGCTGTTTACAATCATCAGAAGTTGAAGCTTTATTTTTGGTTAATTTAGCCACTGTATCGAATAAATACCTTGGGTTGTGTTTGTTTTCTTCCAAGAGAGTTGAGAAATAAGCAGATCTAGCAGTTTTTACAGCCTTTCTGTATGTGATCATGTGCTCTTTCCACGAATTACGAAATACCTCTAATTTTGTTTTCTTCCAGCTGCGCTCCATTTTTCTGGCTGCTGTTTTAAGGGCCCGGGTGTGCTCGTTGTACCACGGCGTTGGACTATTTTCTTTAATCTTCTTTAAGCGCAGAGGAGCAACTGTGTCTAAAGTACTGCAAAAGAGAGAGTCAATAGTTTCTGTTGCAACATCGAGTTCTTCTATACTATCTGGGATGCTGAGCAGATGATACTGATGAGGGAGATTATTTAAAAAGCAATCTTTAGTAGCGGCAGTGATTGTCCTGCCATTTTTAAAGCGAGGGGGCAGCTTTGCAACCTTAGCTAAATTAAGTATACATGATACTAAGTAATGATCTGAGATGTCATCGCTCTGCTGCAGAATTTCAACGGTATCAACATTTATTCCATGTGACAATATTAGGTCTAAAGTATGATTATGGCGATGAGTGGCTCCTGACACGTGTTGCCTAACTCCAATAGAGTTTAGTGTGTCTTTAAATGCTAATCCCAATACGTCTTTTCCGTTGTCAACATGGATATTAAAATCACCAACAATTAGTACTTTATCTACGGCCAGTACTAACTCTGATAGAAAATCAGCAAATTCTTTGATAAAGTCTGTATTATGCCCAGGTGGCCTGTATACAGTAGCTAACACAAATGTTGAACGGGTTTTATCATGTACACTACATAGCGTTACATAAAGCACCAAAACTTCGAAGGAATTATATTTGAAACTAGACTTCTGAGTAATACTGAAGATATTATTATAAATTACAGCATAACTCATTCATCTCGACAGCTGTAATGGTACATTGCATGTGTTACAAAGTTGGTAATAATGATGAAGACGGACTCGGTGTGACTGGGACTCGTGTTTATTCAGAACTCTCAGATACAAACACAATAAACTCGCGCTGACTGACAGCGCTCTCATAACTCAGTAGTTACTATAAATAACTTTGTTAGCAATCGCTGAGCTCCTTCTCTGGTACATTAGTGATGTCCGGTTCGCGAACGACCTTTCTTTTGAACCGGTTCTTTTTAGTGAACCGAATCAGTTCACCAAATTGGACTGAATCGTTCTAAACGGTTCGCGTCTCCAGTCAGCGCTGATCCATAATTTGCTAAAGTTACTAACTTTCTGACATGAGTGTCAGTCCCTCCGACTAGAAATAGACTAATAACCTGAAGTATATGCTGTAACTACAACAGTTCACTGAGCTGAGACTGACAGAACTGATGTGAAGTGAACTCAGGTCCATCCATCTCTCTGGCAGCAGCTGGTGCCTGCTCGTGCCTGCCTCGTAGACCTCGTTAAACCACGCCCCCTCCGCTCATTTAAAATGCAAAGATGTCAGCCAATCACAACAGTGGGCGTTTTTACTGAAGTCTCACAGCAGACACGCCTCTTGAAACAGGGCCTTCAGCCACAGGGCAAACAGCAGTATTGAAAAAATGCCTTTTATTTCTAAATTATGACATTTTATGATGTAAAAATCATACTAACAATATAAGTACACCTCAGGAAACATTATAAAATAATAGCAAAATGCCATGCCATGGGACCTTTAATCAAACCACTTTACAGCTCATCGATACACCAACATGAATAGCTAATTTAATATTTGTAAAGATAGTTTTTTCCCGAAAATATTTTTAATAGCTTAGCTAGCCTTTTACCTTGGACTTTTTGTAGACAAGCCATTGTAAAATCCGATTAAAATTAAGGTAGACAAATTAAATACATTGAGTGTGTTAATATCAAAGAATGTCATCATTAATTATTTAATCAGATTTACAGTTTGACCTTTTTTTTAAATTACGTTTTATCTTAAAACTATAAATTGAATTAATGTCAGATGGAGGGTTTGCCCCACAGGATGTTCTCAATGGGAAACCAAAGTGGTTCCCCCCAAAGCCACGTGTGCCAGTCTACATGGACAATGAGCAGCAGCTAGCCATTCTGCACCTCAAAGCTCTGCTGGAAAAGTCTAAAACTCAACTGAACTTCACAGATGAAGTGGAGTTAATTTGTAGTTTTCTTTTTCCTGAGGTGGGCCCAAACATGTTTGTCAATTGGATCTCGCGGCGGTCACGTGGTTCCCGGAGCGCTCAATACTTCTAGCGGTGTGTCAATGGTCAATACATTTGAATGGCTTAAAGTCGGCGTGAAACGGAAGTTGAGATCGTCTTTTTCTCCTTATTGTGACGTATATCCGAGTGAAACAGCTTCTGAAATTAGAAAAAAATGTAGGGCGAGGCTTGATTTCATCCTTCGGGAATTGATTGGATCGTTGGAAGTTGGGCGTTGCTAACAAAATGGAAGCAGATTTGAAGTTTGCACTCAGTTGTGGAGAAAAACTCGATCTATCTCTTAAATAAATGTATTTTCTCTCTAAATCTTTTCTACATATGTTACTGAGCATATTTCCTCACTTTTCGCTGGTTTATGCTACAGATTTCACTCATTTTAAGCCTTTTATGGCTTTATTTCTGTAAAAGTTTTTTTCTCAGCTCTCCCTTAGAAGGGGGGCGCGCCATAAGCGCGTTCACACACGCTGCATGCGAGCCGTCACGACAAGCTGTTTGTCCGACTATATTGAGTAATTTTTACATAAAAAAAGCTTTTATTTCTCATATATTTCTCTCTTTTTGCCTCAAGTCCTTCTTGAAGAAGGTTTTGTGTACACCAAGAAAAATGCACCTAACCACCATATTGCTACGATCAGTGACAGGTTTCTGAGAGGCGGTGCAGAAACGACACGGGGCGATAACCCCGCCCTCGCGCCATAGCACATGACCGGGAGAGAAGAGAAGTCGTTTCATGGGGGAGGGAAAGTTAACATATTTGATTAAAGATTATAAGGCTAAATGAATTTTAAAAAAATAATGAAGTGCACAGATAAATCAGTTATAGTAAACACTACAATATTAAATATAAAAATACGAATTGTAAAATTTGATTTCATGCCGCCTTTAAGCGGATACACAACAGCTTAACCATACAGGTGTTTGCAGCAATTTTTGGTTGAGCATAGTGTGCATTGATTATTACGTCAACCACATTTACAGTATCATTATATTATGGAGAGTGGTGGAGATGCAACATTGTTAACATTAATGTTAATGTTTTTATTGTATTTAGCCCTCAGGTATTCCTTACTAATTGGTCATACACTCATTGGTGGTCAAATGTGACCACACATCTTAACAATTTTTTTAAATAAATAGCCTATATTTTAGTTCAATAAAAATTATTTAATATTTTGAGGAGATCTTTTGGTACTAAATAGGCCTACTGTTTGTGCAATAAGTGTTTTGACATTTGAGTATAAAGTGTTTTAATTCTATAAAATATGGTGTAAAACCGCCAAAGTGCGGCCCTCGTAGGATGGTACCTCCAACGTCTCACTATCCGCGCCCCTGGCACAAGCTCACCACGCCCTCAGAAATGTTTCCCCCAATCAAATGATGAGAATGGCTTCACTCCAGTATGAACGGTCATGTTACATGAAGTAGAAACATTATGAATGAAACTGACTGGACACTTGCTTTAACATTGTATTGAAGAAAATGCGGTTTAATAATGCAGTTGTCAGTACACGTCAGGCTTTTCTTGCGATATTATTGCCGCCCGTCATGTGTTTGAGCTGGTTTAAGCTGGTCCTTAGTTGGACATGAGCTTGTTTAAGATGGTCCTCCTGAGCTGGTTATAAGCTGGTCCTGAGCTGGAGCTAGTTGCTTAGGACCAGCACTTGACCAGCTTCAAATGTGATACAAAATGAGTATCAAAAGTGATACAAAAGAGATTATGTAATGTATTTCCTATTGGTTTGACTATGCATTGATTGTTTGTTTTTTTTCTTTGACAAATCCAGAACAGACATAATCTGAAACTGACAATACAGCCAAGACCGCTCACTGAGCTTTTAATTGAATACATTAGCCAGATAAATCCATTTAGACCTCTGTCCATTTTAAAAACCCTCACACTGACATGGTCTGGCTCCATAATGGGAACCATTAAGTTGACAAGATCTCCATGAGCATATTTATCTGTATTTCTGATATGAACCATACAGTCACTTCCTTTATTATTAGCAGTGTTTTATTGTACAAGCATGCTGCAGGGTTATTTTTTCAAAGGAGTGAGAAATGTGTTCTTTTCAGTAGAATACAAAAGACTCACATGATGCTAGAATAAAGCTTTTGTATTGCAATCCATCTGAAAAGCCCAGAGAAACACTGTCATTTTGCTCATTGTCTATTGACTGCAGAAGCTTTTAAGGTCATTGCACTGCTGACTTTTCTGTACTTTGTGTGTATTAGCAACTTTCTGGAACCTGCTAGGTTCTTTTGACTTAAAGTCGGTGAAGGTGATGTTGGAAAGCATCGATAAATCAATCCTGGTCACACAATTCTCGGCTAAGTGATTATATCATCACAAAATGTAAACTATTATCTCTCTATATAAAGTTGGATATAGCCTACATTATATCCAACTTTATCTGCATACATACAGTACACTCATGTAAAGTCACATAAAATCTCAGACTCTCTTTTAAATAATCTGACTTGACGTAGATCTGCATTGAGTCTTTTAGAGGCCATTGACATCCATCTAAAGCCTTGTTCTCATCTACGTTTCTTCTCTTTCCACAGTGACCCCATAAAGGGAGCGCTTTCTCTTTCAAAATGATGCTGCATAAGGTAATTAAAAGCAAATGTTGTTTTTAAGTAGATTTCTTATTTGTTCATAATAAAATATGATAATAGTTAATCATAAAACCAATAAAAAGAGTAATGTAATGTTTGACCTTTGACCTGTGTGTGTGTATGCAAACAGCAATCTGCCCATACCTCCCCGGGCACTGTTTGTTCTCTACGTGCAGGAGGTGTTCCTGGATCCCCAGCAGTCACTATAGTGGTGTGTATAGCAGTGCATGCTGGGATATAATTCTCAGCATGCTTTCCAGATGTTACTGCATAAGCCTACTGTAAGATAACATAACTAGGCACAACAACAAATTAAGTTCTTTCAAGGCAAAAGAAAGATTTTCATGGCATATTTATGGGTGCGTCTCAATCAGCTCCTTAGTTCAGTAGTCAGGGCACTGATCAGGGAGTCATTTTAACCCTCTGGTGTTCGTCTGTCATTTTTTACCAAAACATTTTACGTTTTGGCTTTTTACTTTATCGGAATGGTACCAAACTTGGTTCTGTCAGCTGTCGTGCTAGAAAGATACAAGGAATCCAAAAGCAAGAGAAAACAGTTTATTGAGGAATCAATAAGTGTAGACTGTGCAGGATTTCTCAAGGGTAAAGCTCAGTAAGTGTAGATCGCGCAGGAATTCTCATGTGAAGAAACTGGTGCAGATCGTGCAGGATCTCTCAGGGTGAGGGAAGCAGAGACAGGCTTGGTAACACAGGGACGCAATAAGCAACAGATGATCCTAGAAGATCCAGAGAAGCCTGACACAGGGAACACCGAACCACCAAAACCTCAGGACACTGAGAGCGAGCTGAAGCGCTCTGACGAGGACACAAGCGAGCCTGAAACGATCTGACAAACTGGACACGTTCACACAGACATTAAATAGGACGCTACATATGGAACAACTGGTGCTGATCTGTAATCAGCCGCTAACAAGCAACGCCCACACACACACATACACACACACCAGCACGCACCACGTGAGGGCGAGACGGTGAATCCATGAACCGTGACAGCCAGGTACACATGGAAAAAAAAATCATATACATGATAAACATTAATTGGTCCTGAAAACAGTCACACTTGTAGTGACCACACTGAAAATGAATCGGAAACAGATTCATCTACTTTAAATGTTTGGTACAATGCCCAACTAAGCTATTTTTTTGCGATATTAAACCTCAAATTTGGAACACAACTTGTTTAGATGTATGGCTTTTATTTTCTCACAGTTTTAGAGTAAATCATGTTTTGGAAAATATACATTTCATATAAAAAAATAGTATTTAACATTTTATTTTTCATAACAATCAACTTTAACATCTATAACTTAATTTAAGTTCACTTTTTTAGCTTCTTCCCTTCAGCTGTGCTAAAGTCACGATGATGGAGAATTAAGCAGAATCAGACTTTAATTGCAATACTTAGAAACTTAGGAGAACATAGGAAATATATCCGAACAACCATGTAAATTAACGACAACACCGAACAAAGAACTGGGAGAACTGAGGGCCTAAATAAATAAGGGAGGATAATCAACAGAACAGGGAACAGGGAGTCAAGCAGATGCAAGCTTGACTGACTTGACTAGCCAGAACTAACGCTATACGCTTGATTTCTGTCAGGACCACTATCGTCAAAGATGATTGACAATTAGCATACAGTTTGGATTGGCGGTATGATTCTGTTGTAGGCAAGAACTCCCTGCCCATCCATGCAGCCAAGCATGGATAAGAGCAGGCAGAGCATCGATAACCCCCCAAACCAAAACCATATGCTGACCCCCCAAATACGAACTGACAGCGAAAAATTGGAATGTACTGGAATACTGGAAAAGACAGACCGACAGACAAGAATAAGACATTTTGGAAAGGAGCAGCATGTCCCTCTGAAATAGGAGAGTCAATAATGCAGTGATGTGAGAAGAAATGCTAACTCAGGTCACTTCCAAAACAAGCAGCTGGAATCTGAGGTGAAATCCGTGTGGGGAATAAATTCCTTTCATGAGATTATGTGGTTTTGCCCGCCGAATTCTGAACACTGTTTTATTAGTTCCTGAGCAACACAGTAAAGTTGCTGATAACACTGAATGTGCCTTATATAGAGAGACACTGTGATAGATAGGCATTGTATTCCAATAGGTAGACGTGGATCAGCTGAGAGTTAGCTGATGTGAGCTTGGCTGACGTGACCTGCCAGAACTAATGCTACGCTTGATTTCTGCTGTTATTCATAAAATCTAGTAGTGACAATATAAAATAAGGATGTTGTCATGTCACCATCAGTGTCCCAATGTGTAGTGAGCCAAGGTCCTTACCAGTGCCTGAATCGTGTACACAAATATGATTCACGACCTAGGAAGCTAGCGAGCTGATTGAGATGCACTTTATGTCTTTGAGGTTGTCAATCATTTCCCCTATTCCATTTCTATTTTGGGTGTCTACAGGCCAAAATGGACAATCAAGTGATTGGATATAAGGATCTAGCAGCTATACCTAAAGACAAGGCTATTCTAGACATAGAGAGGCCTGACCTGATGATGTATGAGCCCCACTTCAGCTACTCACCAATGGATCGCTCAGAGGTATGTTTATTATACAGTCAAACCAAAATGTATTCAGACACCTTCAACATTTTCTCGCATTATCACAGTTTAATCGCTATAGTTTAGAAAATGGTAACAACTTATGACAAGAACTCAGAGTTTAAATTGTGTCAGAACAAATTCATCTTGATAATGTCAGATAACTTTGATAGAAAGGTATGTAATTAATTACAATCAACCAATCAGCTGTTAAATTTAAGTACACAATTAGATAATACCAGTTTAGGTCAACCAATTACCAAGCAATGCTTAATTTGTTCTGTCTGTGGTGTAAAAGGTCGCATTAGCAATTCAAGAAAAAATAAGTACGCAAAACATGGTCAAGTCAAAGTGTCTGAATAATTTTGGCCCCAAATTTTCTATCAATTTTACTGGTCCACTGTTTGAAGAATTTTTGGGGACAATATGTCACAGTTTACTTTATTTTGCTATCCTCGCTTACATAAATGAACTATGTGTTCTGCACCCACTAGTAAAAAATTATACCTGGTGTCTGAATCATTTTTGGTTTGACTGTATATCTGTTCAATTGCTCGTTAACACATATATCTAATCAGCAAATCATATGTTAGCAATTCAATGCATTTAGGCATGTAGACATGGTCAAGACGATCTGCTGAAGTTCAAACTGAGCATCAGAATGGTTAAGAAAGGTGATTTAAGTGACTTTCAACGTGACATGGTTGTTGGTGCCAGAAAGGCTGGTCAGAAACTGCTGACCTACTGGGATTTTCATACACAACTCTAGGATTTACTGAGAATGTTCGAGAAAAAAAAGACAAAATATGAGTGGCAGTTCTGTGGGCGAAAATGCCTTGTTGGTGCCAGATGTCAGAGGAGAATGGCTAGACTGGTTCGAGCTGATAGAAAGGCAATAGTAACTAAAATAACCACTCGTTACAACTGAGGTATGCAGAAGAGCATCTCTGAACACTCAATACATCGAACCTCGAAGCAGATGAGCTACAGCAGCAGAAGACACACTGGTGCCACTCCTTTCAGCTAATAACAGGAAACTAAGGCTACAGTTTGCACAGGCTCACCAAAATTGGACACTGGAAGAGGGAAAAATATTGCCTGGTCTCGATTTCTGCTGCGACATTTAGATGGTAGGGTCAGAATTTAGCATAAACAACATGAAAGCATGGATATATCCTGCCTTGTATGAACAGTTCAGACTTTTAATGGGGTGGGGGATATTTTCTTGGCACACTTTGGGCCCCTTACATGGCTGTCTGTCAGCGTGTGTGATGTGTTCACTGATTAGTTTCCTGGTGGATGTGATGTCTCGCCATCAGAGCGCCTGGACAGAGATCAGTACATAAACACAAACACACATGTCATGTTAGTTCGGCTCTCCCACTGTAATTTCCTTTTTTGTTTCGCTGTAATGGAAGCTTTACACTTCATTAACTCTGTAAACCTGTCTGTGGAAATGCCTGGATATCTCACTTACTGCCAACAACTGACCTCACTGTCTTTTTCTCTCTCTAGAGGTCATTATCTCCTCGCTCTATCTCCCCTCCTCCATCTCCAGAGGTAAGTTGCATAGTACATGTCTTTCTGTGAGGTTAAAATGACAAATAAGTCATACGCAGTCTAATATATGTCATCTGAATGACAGGTTTATATGCTGTTTATATTTTATCAGCACGCTTGCAATGATGCTTGTCAAATCAGATTAGAGGACCGAAAGTAATTGTTGTGTAATGAAAAAAGGGCAGTTCACAAATAACATAGACATTTAGGTTACAAATTATGTACACTACTGTTCAAAAGTTTGGAGTTGTGATATTTTTTAATGTTTTGTAAGAAGTCTCTTATGCTCACCAGGGCTGCATTTATTTGATCAGAAATACAGTAATAACAGTAAATAAAAACAAAATAACTGTTTTCTATTTATTTAAAATAACTGTTTTCTATTTTTCAATTTATGTTTTTAATATATTTAAATTATAAACTGTGATGTTATCAACTGTGTTATTTCAAAAACTTTCATTTCATATTTTGTTTGATTTATATGTGATATACACTGCCGTTCAAAAGTTTTTGATCGGTAAGATTTGTAATGTTTTTAAAAGAAGTCTCTTATGATCACCCAGGCTGCATTTATTTGATTCAAATACAAAAATCAGTAATATTGTGAAATATTAAAATGTAAAATAACTTTTCTATTTTAATATATTTTAAAATGTATTTCTGTGATGCAAAGCTGAATTTTCAGCATTCAGTTCAATTCAAAATTATTTGTATAGCGCTTTTCACGATACATATCGTTTCAAAGCAGCTTCACAGAAAATGCATCTACATTACAATTTAAATTGATTTGTACATGTTATGCATTTCAGAAATGCACATATACAAAGCACACAGATTAGCTAACTATCTATTATTAATCAATTTAATAACTATGGCACAGAAATAAGATTACATGTTGTTAATGAATAGGGTATATCACTACTAGTGTCACATGATCCTTCAGAAATCTTTCAGGATTCTTTAATGAATAGAAAGTTCAAACAGTATTTAACTAAAATGTAAAGGTTTTGCAACATTGTACTACCGTTCAAGGGGGGGGCTTGAAATAAATTATTTAATTTATTGAGCAAGGATGCATGAAACTGATCAAAAGTGACAGTAAAGACATTTATAATGTTGCAAAAGATTCTATTTAAAATAAATGCTGTTCTTTTGAACTTTCTATTCATCAGAGAATCCTGAGAATTTTTTTTTTACACAACTGTTTTCAACATTGATAATAATCATAAATGTTTCTTGAGCAGCAAATCTTCATATTAGAATGATTTCTGAAGGATCATGTGATGTGATACTAGTAGTGATGCTGAAAATTCAGCTTTGCATCACAGAAATAAATAAAAAAATACATTCAAATAGAAAACAGTTATTTTAACATTTTAATAATATTTCACAATATTACAGTTTTTCTTCTTCTAAAAACATTAAAAATCTTACCGATCAAAAACTTTTGAACAGCTGTGTATGTATTTAGGAACACCTATTCAAATTCTGTCAAAAAATGATGATAAAAAATACAATGTTTAAAAATGTAACTTCTATTGAATCTTAGGAACTACCATGTCAAGCGGTTTTCTGTGGTCTGAATTCCAGCTGAAGCCGTTTAAAACAGAATTTTCCTAATTCCTTACTAATTATTATAATGTATACTGTACATGAACACACATTAATTGAGAGACTTTTAAAAATGTAAAAATTATTTTTACACTATTATAAGACTTTTTAAATGAATAAATTAAGTTCCCTTTCGTTCAGTCACTACGACGTAATGTTAGTGACTAACGAATGGGGGTTTCGCTTAGAAGCCAATCATCTTCGAGAATTCAAAAATGCCCAATGGCAGTGCCAATGCCATGGGCATGCGGAATTTGCATACGTAACTCCGCCCCACCGTGTGGGTATATAAGGAAGTACGTGGGCAATATCACATTATGTTTCTGCATCGGAGCCAAGAGCATCTCTTCACTCCTGCAAGCCTGAATTCTGAAGTCCTCTCTTCAGTCTTCGAGACGAGCGGTTCTCCAGGGTGTTGGTGTGATGGCGTGTTCCAGCGTTCTCACATTGCCTACCTGCTGATCTGTGCAGTGATCTGCAACAGCTGTGTGTGTGTTTCCCTGGGCGCTTCGGCACTCTGCAGAGCTTTCCTCTCACAAAAAGAGCTTGCGCGTGGCACGTCTTTTTCAAGACGGCTCGCCCGCGCGCTTCCGGGTGCGATCGATCTCCGTTGCTGTCTATGGGCACATTCACTGCTCGACGTGTTTGGGCTTCAGCATGTTCGGGCAGTGTTTGTGGATGTGTCATGTTCCCACTGCGGGAACGTGACCATCGCGATGTCGCGGTCGAGACTCAGTGATCTCCGTGAGAAGAGAGAGTCCCCTCTGCCACTCCCCAATCTACGCAACTATCTACAACTACGCAAATATGCGTTTCCCCCAGTGAGCCTTCTTGCACAGCTTTGTGCAAGATCAGGGAGGACAAGGAGCAGGTCCTTCTGGTCGCCCCGTACTGGCACGGCCGGACCTGGTTCCCCGAACTCTTACTCCTTGCGACAGCCTCTCCCTGGCCTATTCCACTGAGACGCGACCTCCTTACTCAGAGACGGGGCACCCTTTGGCACCCGTGTCCCGATCTTTGGAACCTCCACGTGTGGCTCCTGGACGGGATGCAGCAGATTTGAGTACCCTACCACCTACGGTGGTGGCTACCATCCCTTCCGCTAGGGCAGAGTCCACTTGGCATGCCTATGCGTTGAAGTGGAACCTCTTCGTCACCTGGTGTTCTTCCTGCCAAGAAGACCCCTGGAAATGCCCGATCGGGTCTGTGCTCTCGTTCCTCCAAGAAGGGTTGGAGCGAAGGCTGTCTCCCTCCACCCTTAAAGTTTACGTGGCCGCAATATTTGCCTACCACGACCTCTTGGAGAACAAAAAGGTAAGTCAGCACGACCTTGGCAAGTCCCTGCCACCCCTGGGGTTAAAAATCCACCTTCGGCTGGTACCCCAGAGTTCTCCATATGCAGCCCTTAGCGGGTCATATGTGTACTCTCTAAGTCCTCCCAACGGGTAGGCATTCTGGCATATCTCCACTGGAATATGCTTCCCAGTGTACCTTGGTATTCCTGTGTTAAGTGGGAGTCCTTCGTCCGTACTAGTCTTACGACAGGGCACTCGCACTTACGCAGGACACTGGAAGACAGCCGAGTGGCGTGATTATATTGGGACCCCCATTCGTTTGTCACTAACGTTACGTCGTAGTGACTGAACGAAAGGGAACATCTCGGTTACGGATGTGACCCTCGTTCCCTGAGGAGGGAACGGAGATGTAACGTCCCTTTGCCACATCCGCTGTACTGCTGGAACGGCCGGGAGTTCAGTCTTGGCTCCTCAGCAGGTAACATAATGCGATATTGCCCATGTACTTCCTTATATACCCACAAGGTGGGGCGGAGTTATGTATGAAAATTCCATATTCCCATGGCATTGGCACTGCCATTGGGCGTTTTTGAATTCTCAAAGATGATTGGCTTCTAAGCGAATCCCCCATTCATTAGTCACTAACGTTACGTCTCCATTCCCTCCTCAGGGAACGAGGGTTACATCCGTAACCAAGATGTTCTACATTTACACTACCGTTCAATCGTTTGGGGTCAGTATGATTTTTGATCAAAAACTGTCAGTAAAGACATTTGTAATGTTAAAGATTTCTATTTCAAAAAAATTCTTTCTATATATCAAAGAATCATGAAAAAAGTATCAGTTTAAAAATAAATCCTAAACAGCACAAAAAAAAAAATCATCATTGATACTTACTCACCGCTCGGCTCCGCTCTCTCCCGCTACAGACCTCGCAAAACCACGCCCCCTCCGCCACAATAATAATAAGAACTGTTTCTTAAACAGAATGTTAGAATGATTTCTGAAGGATCATGTGACACTGGAGACTGCTGAAAATGCAGCTTTGCCATCACAGGAATAAATTAGATTTTAGTACATTTTAGTAGTCAAGGTGTTCCTAAATACATATACAACACATATAAATCAAACAAAATATGAAATGAAAGAAAGTTTTTGAAATAACACAGTAGATAACATCACATATTTTTTATTTTTGAAAACCCAGTTTTGAAGCAATAAACCACCAGTGGCCTTGAATCACAAATATTTTACCATGTTCAAAGATCAAACTATTTTATTATCTGCTTTAGAGTCTCTCTGCATGCTTCTTAATCACACAGTCATTCTATGTGTAATTCCAGAACAGTCTATCAAAGGATGTGCAGGATTGGTCAGAGCCCAAGTCATCGGGCAGCTCATCTCCTGCCTCCACACAGCTGAGTAAAAGCATCACCGTCAGCACAAAACTCCCACATCAGCAACAGCACTTTCACAGGCCAGGTTCGGTACTACAGCCCATCTCAAACACAGCCATGAAACCTCAGGCACCATCACACACTAAGCCGTAACAACCTTTTTCATTTTCCTTTTTTCCTTTTCCTTCCAGACAATGGAACCAACATATTCAAGAAGCCACCTATATATAAACATGGTATGAAATATCAGTACTGCTCTTATATCAGATTCAATGTAAATGATTTTCTTGAGCATATTGAGTATATGTATGTGTATTTGAATGGATGTAGATGTCTCAGCAGCTGTTCCACACTCTAAACACATGGAGGATTTAATCATTGAGTCATCAAAGTTTCCTGCCGCCCAGCCTCCAGACCCCAACCAGCCCTCTAAGATAGAGACAGACTACTGGCCCTGTCCACCCTCACTAGCTGTTATAGGTAATACTCTCACGCTAAGATCTTGTTATTTTTTTGTAGTAGAAACACCATCTGCAGTTCAGTTTGCACTGTATCATATTTGATACACACATTTCTAAGGCCTCTAAATTATCAATGTGATCAAAATTTGACTGAAAGACATACACAGTAGAGTACACAATCTTCATGCCTTCTGTCTACATATTGAAATGTGACATGTAAAGGCCAAGCATGTAAACCCATACTCGGAATTTGTCCTCTGCACTTAACCTATCCAGGTTAGTGCACTGGCTGCGAACCTTGGACACTCACACGGAGCAGTGGGCAGCCATTTTTGCTGTGGTGCCCAGGGAGCGATTGGGGGTTAGGTGCCTTGCTCAAGGGCACCTCAGTCATTTCTTGCCGATATTGAGAATCGAACCTGCAACCTTTGGGATACCAGTTACCACAAGTGTCATTACGTACTGAAGCTTTGGAAACAAAATCAATGGTTCAAAAACAAAAATATATAAGTGAGGTGAGCCCCTCTATGCATTTTGCCACCTTCTCCCTCGCCGTTGCAAGCAACGGGTTAAACAGCTGCTGCTTTGATGACGCAAACGCACCCAAATTCAGGTTCTGACCCAAATATTATAATCTGAACAGTCCAGCAGGGGTGTTGGCAATCGAACTCGGGTTCAGACCATGCAATCAAACCAAATGTGAAAGCAACCTGACTCTCTAACCATTAGGCCACGACTGCCCCAAAACACAGGCTATGCACCGCTGAAGCGTAGTGATAGTTTATAACAGTACATGAAAATGCAAGTAGCATTTGTTATTTGAGACACTATTTTATGATGTGGTAGTATTGGCACTGTTCATCTACTGTACTTCTTCTTACACTCTTCATCTCATAGTCTTGTTTTTGTTCAACAGAGACAGAGCGGAGAAAGAATGTGGCATCCAAAACAGCTGAGGTAGAGGAGGGTGAAGAGGATGATAAGTATGATGAAAATGATCTGTCTGAAGACATGTGGAGACTTCGGAAAATGCAGAAACAAGAGCTCAACAAGGTGTAAAATTATCTGTAAAATGTTATTATTCAAAGATGTTCACGGTGTGACATGCCTAACAGAGTCCTTCAGTTTTACAGTTAAACAATTTTAAATGGCTTTTTTCTAATCTTTTCCTTTTTTATATATATATATATATAAGTATACGTTTGTTCCGCAAGGGTGCATTAAATCAATTAAAACAATTTGATTTTAATCAGCAAAACAAAAAAAGACAATAAATACATTTATTAAATCTATTTCAAATAAATGCTGTTTTTTAACTTTCTGTTTATTAAAGAATCCTGAACTGCATATTAGAAAGACTGCTGAAAATTCAGCTTTGCCATCACAGGAATAAATTACATTTGAAATTATATTAAAGTAGAAAACATTTAATTTAATTTGTAATAATATTTTATAATATTGCTGTTTATACTGAGCATAAGAGTATACTGAACATAAGAGACTTTGTTTAAAAATATATATTTTTTAAAGTCTAACCAACCCCAAAAGGCAGTATCGTACATGCAGTGTTTATGTCCTAATTGTATATTTAAAAAATAATTTCACACTACAAACTCATCAAAAAGGTCATTGAAATTGAGGTAATCTTTAAAATATATAGTGACCAGCCACATCACCTACACACTTTTCCTTATGCTCATTTAAATTTTCTTTCCTGCATTAACTGTTCTTCTTAAACCTTATTTTGTTTAGAAACTAAGGCTAAAGGTTTATTGGTTCTTATTTGTAAGATCTTTCATCTCACTCGACCTTCACGTGGAGGCCATAGTTGGTTTCAAATGAAGGACAAATCTTTAGGGATTCTTGCATTTCCTGTCGAAACAGGGAGCCATGCTGATCAATTCAGTCTCTCAGCCTGAGTATACTGTTTCAGTTTCCACCTCACCCCCCAAACCCCCTCTTTATCTCTCACTCTCTCTCTCTTTGTCACAGATTCAGTCTAATCTTGGAAAATTGATACTAAAGGAGGAGATCGAGAGATCGGCCCCTGTCCGCAGGAAAACACGGTCCCTGCCCGACAGGACACCCATGCATCTGGGTAAATTTGAATGTGTGTGTGTGGTCCTGGTTATGGGGACAAAATGTCCTCACAAGGATGGCAATATCTGATAGCCTTGTCCTTGAGGGGACATTTTTTGGTCCCCATGAGGGCAACAGTTTCTAAATCATAAGTTATGTTTTTTGAAAATGTAAAAATGCAGAAAGTCTTCTGTGATGGGTAGGTTTAGGAGTATGGTTAGCAGATAGAATATACCGTTTGAACAGTATAAAAATACTCCCAAAAAGTGTACACATAAAAAAGAAATTAACAGAATGATGCTGTATGTAGTGGACACCTGAGTCAGTGTTTCAACACAGTCAGAGTTCATGCATGACAGACTAATAATCTGAATCAGATTAGAATTTGTATATGTCTCTAGGGGAAAGGTCAAAGTCTAGAGAACTCTTCAAACTATTTCATTATTTCATTACATTGAATGTTGTCACCGAAAATGGTTGTGATTCCAGTTAAAAGGTTGACCTTGTAGTGGCCCCTTCTGTTTGAAGAAATGTACTGCATCCACATGATACACATCACTAATGGAAAAACATGCTGGCTTTAGCACCAATACTTTTATATGATGACTATTTGGATGTTATTTGTTCCAGTACACTAAACATGTTTCTTCTTTTCTTTTACATAGCCTCCAAATCCCCCTCATTTCCTTCCTACACTAAAACTGGGCTTACAAGGGTGAGAAAATAAAATCTGATTTGATATGTCAGCTCTTTTTAGAGCCGTCCTTAATTACACTGATATAATTAGTCTTGTGTTTATGTGTTACAGCTGCAATCTGCAGAATTCTCCTCTTCAAACAGTGATAAAGGGTGTCAAAGTAAGTGTGAGGAGTGTGATATTTCTATTCCACCTTTTTGTTATGTTTATTTACACTTCAGTCAGGGTGGCAGTATCAAGAGGCATAATTCTATTCTATTCTATTCTATTAGAGGAGTTCCAGAATTATGTTATATTTCTATTCTATTCTAAATAGCAGAAAATATGACCCTGTATTAAGATCACTGGCTTCTATATTTTATTATACAATATATTATATTATAAATTAAATAGTAGAATAATTTTTATCATGTTTATTTACACTTTAATCAGTGCATAGAGTCATTATTCTATTATATTCTGGTTTGTTGTAAACTATTCTCTGCATTTAAATAAAAGAGAAAAAAAAAGAATTAAATTGGAGAGATCTTTGTCATGTTTTTATACCTCCTGCTAATTGTATTATCATTTTTCTCTTTCTCTCTACAGATTTCCAGGTATGTAATAATTTGCATTAAAATTATGGGCCTTTTTTTAACGATCTAGGCACACGGTCTGAACTGCATGGCACAAGTGCACTTAGGGTGTGTCCGAATCCACTTTTGCTTGTTTAACAATGGGAAAAATAGTCAGTGCACCAGGCTCATGGTCTAAAAGGGTGGTCCCTAGTCTTTTAATGAGTCATGGGTGTGTTTTGGGCGTAATGTGCAATAAACCAATCAGAGTCTCATCTTCCATTCCCTTTATGGGGGCTTGCACCATGGCGGATTCGCTATTTACATGGCGGAATATATACACCCTCAACCTGACGAGTCAATTTAAATACATGTGTGTATTGCCACGATTGGTTAAATAAGTAGCCAATTTCATTCGTCATTACTGCAGATAGGTAATTCTCATACATGAAATGACTATCCATTATGACATATAGGCATTTTTATATTTATATACAAAATAACTCAAAATAGCAACACGCCAACACCACCTGAAAACGAGGTGAACAGACCAAATAAATGTATATTCTTAACAGCTAAAACAGATCAAATTACTTCATAAGTTAGTTCATTTAGCAGACACTTGTATTTAAACCATCTTAAAATGAGGAATACTACCAAAGCTGTTCATCGTAAATAGACAATAGCAGTATCAGCATTTCAGAAATAATCAAAGACTTTAGTGAGTCAAGCTTTGTGATCTTCAATCTCAGCAGTTTTCTAACATTTTACAATCAGATTTTTGCACAAATCACAGTTGTGGTTTTGATATGTGGTCTTACAGTGGTCTTCTCTCTTTTATAGAATGGAGATGCCCAAAGCAGAAGGATAGACAGAGGGAATTCCCTCCCTAGTATGCTGGAACAAAAGGTGATGCAACCATGTAATCTGCCAACTAATCAAGAGTGTTTTCTATTCATCAGAGCTCTTGTACATGTTACTGCTAAGTGAATGCTTGCTCATGGTCAAAGTTCATTAATTATGTGTTTGCATCATCTATGTGTTCGTTTGGCAGATTTACCCATATGAGATGCTCATTGTGACCCACAGAGGCAGAAACAAACTCCCACCTGGTGTAGACAGGACAAGATTGGAGGTAGACATTGTTTTTTTTTTCTCATTATTTGACCCTGTTGCACTGTTCTGTTGGGAACAAAGGTTGACCATTGAACCTCTCTCTCCAGAGGCACCTGTCACCTGAGGAATTCCAGAATGTCTTTGGAATGACCATAGAGGAATTTGACCGGCTCTCCCTTTGGAAGAGGAATGACCTGAAAAAGAAAGTCTCTCTCTTCTAATAGTAGAGAAATGCGTTCTTTAATAAACACTGTCACACGTCTGCACTTCCACTTGTGAGAATAGTGCCAGCGATATAAGTTAAGGAAAGATGAGGAACTGATATAAGGAATGTGATTTTGGAGCCAGCAAAAAACAAAAAAACAAAAATCAGTTATCCGTTTGATAAGCCCCATATCTGATTGCAGCTAACAATCATGTCTGAGTCAGTGATGTCTCTTTTTCTAGTTGCAGCCACTATGTCAGGACTTCACTCTCCTCTTCTCTGTGTGCTTTGTAAAGCTAAAATGATATACACAGACATGAAAGCTATCAGTACACGAAGCAGATATGAGTTATTTGAGTAGACCAAATCCCTACAGAATGATTCAGCAGGAACCTGTGAGTTTCATTCACTATGAAGTCACTGCCACACTTTTCAGCCTTTATGTGCTAAGCAATAATTACCAAACCTTCAAAATATGGGTCAGTGACATAACGTTCATTCCCCCAATGCAATTCACACATACAATGACTTCAATACACCTCTTTTATTATGAGCATGTTTTTGGGGAGCATACAGTAAAAATGTCAGGATGATACGCACTGATATATAATGTAAAGAAGAAAAGCCCAGATTAAAAGAATTAAATACTTAAAAAGAAAACATTGCATAATCTTTTATTAGCATTTATTAGAAAAATAACCAATATTTGAACAAAACTGCTTATTAATATTTGAAAAAACTTTACTTTTTAAACTTTAAATGCTAAATCAAAGTCATGTGGCCCAACCACCATGCAGAAAAAAAATAATAAAACAGGTAATTATATTATAGAGGTTGATAAGCTTCTTACAATATCAAATAATTTGACCTAATCAGTCAGGTGAGTTCAGGTTGTAAAATTTCATATGGTGCGACTCCCCAAAATCTTCATTATATTTATGAATTAATAAATCATGATATTTCTATAATTAATTCATGATATTTGTAACAAATATAGAGAGCTTTTACAAATATGAAATTTTAGTCACTAAATGTACACTTCAGTCAGGACCTCCATAGACAAACTTTTAGTCAAATTTTTTTTTGGCATATTAAGTTTCATTTGGCGATATGGCTCTGTTCTTAAATTCCCCATCCTTTTCATGAGCTCCATTAAAGGCCAGGACAGTGAACAGCAGCAGCTTCTGGGGACAACCTCCCATTTTCAAACTGGGAGAGCAGCGTGAATCCCCCATTGAGTACAGCGCATGTATCAAGGACAACAGAATGACATTGATTAAGTTAAACACAAGTTTAAGGAGGAGCTGGGGAGGAGGTGGGTTGCAAAGCAGCGTGCAGTGGAAGCAGCCAAGCAGGCAGATTGAACTTAAGCTGTGCTTAAGTAAGGTGCCCTTTGTGAGAGTTGCCAATTGAGTGCATAGGAATCGGATCAGCTGATATGGGCGTGGTTGGAATTTGAGCTTGACTACGTGGCCTGCCCGAACTAATACAGAATGCTTCATTTTATTTGAAAATGAATACAATTTACATGAATACAAAAAAATACAAACTTGGCACTAGAATTTTTTATTCTGTATAGTCTTATTTGTCACTGACCCATATTAAGCAAAGCAGCTTTTGCTGATAGTTTGGAAATTAGTACAATTTATACTAGAGACTTAAGATGCACATATTGCACAACCTTGTTCTTTACACCTTAACACCAATTTAAAACAAACAATATAATACCTTAATACCGATGCAAATACCAGCGGTACGATATACACGTATAGCAACAATTCCTATGGCAACAGCAGAGTGAGAGTTTGCTGTTCCAAAGAGAGCTACTGTACATTAGTGAGAGTTTACTAAATATTGGATATGAGACATGAATCCTGCATGGCAAATGTATCCTGCTTTTCTTTAATGATGATGGATTGTGAATCGTGAGTGTGATCAATAAGACAAAGATGTATTGATCGAACAGTTTCACTCACTCGCCCTATTCTTCCGTCTTTTTTTGCTCCCTCTTTCCCATTTTGCTGCTATTGCCTTGTAAAGCACCTTGACTGTTTTGGTTATATGCTCTTTTGTTTTTGACGGGTGGAATGTTCTTTTTTTTTTTTTTACAGTGTTCCTGTTTTATAGGATAAGGATAGGTTAGAAAATAAAGGGATTTCATACGTTGAGACCTGATGGTTTGATTTTGCAACCCTGGTTTTTGCTTTCTGTAGACTTTCAGAATTTCACTGGCTACCTTTCCGTTCACGAGTGTGGATTTGAATTGAATTGGTCGCGACTCACAGGATGCTGAATTGGAATTACAGGAAGATGAATTTACTGAACTACATTTATGCAACAAAGTATACATAATTATATGAATTAATTAACTATATCAATTATATGAAAAAGAATTAACAAATCCCAAATCTGTGCCGAATGGCCCTGAGGTTCATATATTCTTCTTGCTTACTTCTAATGACATCTTATGTGTGTTGATCTCTGAACAAATTAAATTATTATGCTTTTATTGCTCCAATGACCAAATGAAGTGCTTAGTGCATGCTTTGTACCTAGAGTTTGTACCTACAAAGCAGACATGTAATAAGAACAAAACAATCACTAAAAAAAAAACACGCATATCAACTTGTGAATGTAAAAGTACAAAAATAGACATTCCACATCTAGTTTTTTAGAAGCACTGCTCCAAAGGAAATATGTGACTCTACTGGCCAGAGAGCTATTCTTAGCTTTTTGCTTAACAAACCAATAGTATTATTTATTGTTTTAATAGCTTGCTGGCAGCAATTGGCTGTTCCTTCAACAGGAAATAATAACTTGTTTATGTGAACACAATCTGACACCCAATTTACACTTCACAATAGTCAGTAATCATGAAATTATGCTACTTATCAATCATGTTTTTGTTTTTTTTCAATGACAGCTTAAAGTTGTGTTTTTCTGGTGTGAAAATATTTGTGGCTTCAGAAATTAGGCCATCTTGATGAAATACGTTTTGCTATGAATATTGCAGTAAGGCACTCGTCCTAAAAAGCACTTGATTCACTCATACACTTAAAAGGTTGAATGTTTTCATAGTGAGAAAATATGCTCTTTTTAACCACATGTAGGCTACATGCATCTGACAATTTTCATGTGAAAAATGTTCCAAATATGAACATAACACCGATCTTTCTCTACTTCATGAATAGTGCTTTTCCTTTTTAATGTGAAAGTGTGATGAATGAAAATAAATGAAATGGATTTAGTAAAGTGTTCGTACATTGTTGTGATTTTATCAGTGGTGTTGTTTTTTATTTTGATTTGTTAGTGGCTTACTAATGATTTTAACAGATCATTTGAATTAATATTCTGTTCAATAAATTTTATGATTTTAACAGTATTCTGTGTCTGTTTTTTGGTTGAAAATCTGATTAAGTCTTTCTCATCCTACCTAGATAATAGGATACATAAAGGTGGGCAACTTTTGACAGTCATCTCAACATAGCTGTGGATTTATTTGGATGCTGAAATGAAAAAAAAAACAAAGTTTTGGGAGATAAAAAAGGTTTCTCGCAAAAGCATTGATATATAATTTTTCTTCCTCCTATCATATTTTTCCCATCACTGTAACCAGGGTGTTCTGTATTAAAGGGATAGTTTACCCAAAAAGGAAAATTCTGTGATCATTTACTCACCCTCAAGTTGCTCCAAACCTATATAAATGTATTTCTTCTGAACTAGGGATGCAACAATACAGTTAGTCCACGGTTCAATACATACCTCGGTTTTTTAACCACGGTTTTCGGTTCTGATGGCTTTTCACAAGTGTTTTTTGTTATTCTATTCTTAGGCGACAGGAACGGCAAGAGGTTAAGGAGAAAAAAAATACAATTTTTTTATTGCAATATTCTTTCTTTATTTTATTTAAAAGACTTGAAAAACCTTACTTAAGCTTAAAACTTTACTTTACTAAAAAAACCATGTACACATTCCTAGTGTATAGTATAATATAAAATAAATATATATAAAGATTTACATTGGCAGCTCAGAGCTGTACAGCAGCATTTAAGTATGAGATTGAATGAATAAATGTAAAAATAAAACACTACATAGACTTCACTATAAAATATACATTGATTCTTATTAAAGCTACTGTATTAAAGTTGTTCAGTCAAGAGCAGCGAGTGATTTTCTCTTTGTCTTTTGTTGTTTTATTAATAGTTCACTCAAAAATGAAAATTCTGTCATCGATTAGTCACGCTCAAGTTGTTTTAAACCTGAATAAAGTTCTTTCTTCTGTTGGACATAAAATATATTTTGAAGAATGTTGGAAACCAACAGTTGCTGGTCCCCAGTGTAGGAAATAGTAATATTTATGTCAATGGCCCATCAACTGTCTGGTATTCAACTGTCTGTGTTCAACAGGATAAATTAATACAGGTTTGGAACAACATTAGAGTGAGTAAATAATGACATCATTTTAGAGATGAACAGAACTGTGCCTTTAAGGACAAGCGACAGCATGTTCACTAGTCTGCACTGCTGTCGATTTAAGACCTGCCTGCATCTAATGTACAGACACACGCCGATTTTACTTTCTCTTTAGACATAACCGACTGTGTTTATGTAAATCTTGTGTGTATTGCACAGTAAGACTACTTAGTTCAGTAATCACGTGTTTGACAGGCTTTTAGTGTGCGCGCTCGGAAAAGCGCATGTGCATTAAGCATGCAAATGAATGAGCATGCAAGTGTTTTTTTTTAAACACTCTTAAGATTTGCATGACAAAAGTTTGGAAACATTATGATTTAAATGTTAACTTTTATTCAGCAAGAATGCATTCTATTGGTAAAAAAAAATTAAATAAAAAATTCACAGTAAATACATGCTTTATTTATATTTTGAATAAATAATGTTCTTCTGAACTTCCTATTCAGAATCTGGAAAACAGACGGCTGCGGTTTCCACACTTCATTAAGCAGCACAACCATTTTCAAACGTGATAATAAGAAATGTTTCGTGAGCAGAAAATCCGTAGGCTATATTAGAAGGATTTCTGATGGGTAGTGACTCATGTGTCACTGAACTGGAGCTCTGCCATCACAAGATTTAAATATATATATATATATATATATATATATATATATATATATATATATATATATATATATATATATATATATATATATATATATATATATATATATATATATATATATATATATATATATATATATATATATATATATATATATATATATATATATATATATAGGCTATATATATTTAAGAGAGAGAGAGAGAGAGAGAGAGAGAGAGAGAGAGAGAACATTTGGTAAAAAAATATTTCACAACATTACTGTTTTTTTTTTTAATCTGGTAAATGCAGCCTTGTTGAATATAAAAATAAATACATTTGGACATGCCTATTATTAGCCTATAACCTTGTGTGTGGTTTTAAGTTATTTGATGAATAAAAATGAACAAGAATTTAAGAACAATCACACCAGGATAGATTAAAACTTCTTAGTCCACAAATACATGTATAGACTACAGGTTTATGAAAAAATGATAAATTAATAAAAGACCGTTTTAAAGCATCAAAGGTTTGCCTGCAATCTTTCCGTCAGGTAGGCTACGGCTGCACAAAACTTTTAAACTAATAAATCAAACATAAATACGTTGTAAACGCAATAAACAGTGGAAGTTTAGGCATAAATTCGCGCGACATTGAATCTACTGTATATATTTTTTCTGAAACAATAAACTTGCTGAGATACAAGGAGGAGCGTCAACTAAAATTCTCAGTTTCACGCGCATGTCCGGTAAACTTATGAATATTCATATTGAAAATCTCAGAAACCAAAAATCTCGTAACACCTGCAAGGCTTTAAAACGCATGCAAATAATGAACTTTGGTGATTGTGAATAACTAGTGTTCCGTGAGTATGACTCTACCACTAACGTGTGATGTGAATGTATGTCGCTGGAGGCAAATGATAGAATGTGTAGAAAAAGTATTATTTAAATGCAAAACCGAAAAAAACGCAATTCACAGGCACGTATTGAATGCCGTACCGAACGGTTCAATATTATATTGAGAGTGGCATCCCTATTCTGAACACAAATGAAGATATTCGGACAGAAGAAAAAATTCTTCATAAAAGAAATTACCGTTTATTACCTCACATAAATCAATTACTGTTCAGTGGTAGCTAATCATACAGGTTATTTTATAATTGCCACTATAGTCTGCACTGAGACTGTAGGGTGGCGCTGTTGAGCTGCTGTAGCCTACATTGGCGGATTTCAGAAGCACAGCTGGAGGCGGAGAGTCCAGTGATAAAGAGATGTGGAGTGGATGTTGACAATGTAGCCGCTTGTTTTGGACTGTTATCTTAGTTTGACTGTCGCCTGACCAGCAACTCTTCCTTGATTCACTTCGAAATTGCACTTAACTTCACTTTGACTTCGTTTACACATCCAGGAACAGACTCGGCGATGAACTCTGGAAGCGACCGAGAACATTTCACTTGGACGCTTTGATCATTTCCAGCGATGGACAAGCAAAAAGGTATTTCTTTCTCTGTTGTCACATCATTCTGTAGTCTGTATTAGAGTCTGAGTGCAGTTCTCATGTGAAAGCTTCATATGAGCCGCATTAGATCCACATATCATCCAGACAGGTATTTTCTATATAAAGCAACTTTTTTGGTGTTGCTGGGGAGTCACATTGGCACTGTCATTTTGAGCTATCGAGCAAGATAGCTATACTCTAATTCTAAATTGCTGACTGTCCGTGTAAGTCACTTTATATAGTAGCCTACCACAAGTTAGTAATAATAACTAATTAGGCTAGTGATCATATTGAAAAGTTACAATATACTGTAAGACCTCTTATGGTCTGCAACAGAAGTCACAAGTCTGTGTACAGTATCATAACTTTTTTAAATGCATCTTTTATACAAAGTGATTAGTGAATTAAAGTGCCTAAATGTCTTGATTAAATGAATCAGTCCCATATGGGATTCAAACCTACAACCTTTCCTCAACCATCTGCAAAACTACACCACCATCCATTTTTTAACACATCTCCGATGCTCTTTCAGAAGAGAGATGTTGAATTTTTCATTGTTTATTTCTCATAATCGCAGTTAGTGTTGTTGTAGCCGTGCAGATTTGATCATTGTTCTGGAATGTCATTAATAGTCCTACAGCATCCCCCATCAGCCACGCTGCCACGACTGAAATCTCAGGAGAGGAGCAAGTTTCTCGGTTTGTTTAAGTAAAGGTCAGAGAGCAGTGCTAATTTCACCAGCGTGAAGTCTGATGGGAACAAATTAGCTACTCCGTCTCCACTTCCTTCTGTGCTCCTTTCTGTTTCTGAAAACAAAACTTGTTGGGAAACTGTTCAGCTTCTATGCCCTTTTCCCCTGACATTTTCTATAGTCACATTTTTTAGGCTGGAGTCGGAAGATTTTGCTAAATATTGAAAAATGATAGATCATGTTGCTGATATAAAATTAAATAAATTGGTACATTTTGTGAGAATTTGTATGTAAATATATTTGTTGTATAAGAGCATAAGACAGATTTAAATGACAGTAACAAGAACAGTGTTGGAGTTGATCATTTAAAATAATTTCTGTGAATCAGTTCAATCTTTTTCTGTGAATTATAAAAAAGAAATAAAAAAATGGTTCAAGGGACATTCACACAGCCAGTAAATTGCAGTGACGAGGTTACCTGATCTATTGCATTTGCATTTGCATTGTGGCCATGTCTGATAACTTGACAAAGTTGAGAAAAGTTCGACTTTATGCAAATGAGCAGCGACAACGGGAGTGCAGACAGTGGAGGTCATATATGATCTGTCACTTACTGCAGTCGAGGGTCCTAAAGTGAATCCTTGCAGTTATTTATTTTCAAATTTTATGTAAGAAAATGTCACACTGTGATGTATAAAGTTACAATTGCAAGAAATAAAGTTGTAATTACAAGTTAAGACGTGATGAAATGTGGGCGCATGTCTAGAGCACTAGAGTATATGAACTATGTCCATAAAAAATGTAAACGCGCTCGCTCCGGTCTATATCAGTGCTATGATCCATGTAGTGAGCGTTGTTAAACCCATCGCGGCGCTCCGTGCAGAAACCGCTCTCTCTCGCGCGCCGCGTGTAGTTTGAATTCTCCACTGTAATCAAGGGCTGAATCCGAAATCGCCCCCATAACCTCAAATATAGCATTATTTGGAGGGGACAGCGCTTTGTAGTGGCACTCATTATATCCCATTGCACCGCAATGACGAGTGTACAGCCGATACACACAACGCTGTCCGACTTCACGCACGTTTTCATTCACTCCTTCAAATAAAGTGATAACGTAGGGAATAGTAAATGAGAGTATAGGATTCAGCCATAGACTGTGCTGTTTTGCGATCTCAACTGTGCTCTAGGCATTTCTCAATGTCAAGGAAGGATCCTCGGAAGCCAGAATTCCGAGGATGCTACGTCATCGACGTCCGTCGAAGGGCTGTTCCAATGTCGAGGATCCTTAGAATTTCAACCAAGGTCTGAGTCCTTCGTTCGAAAAATATGCCATATACAGGAAAGAATGCATACGAGTAGACTTTGCGCTCTCATGGTGCGTTCACACCGGACGCTATTCGCGCGAGTGATTTACATGTTAAGTCAATGCAGAGACGCAAAATGGCATTCTGCGGCGCGATTGAGGCGGCGCGAAGGACGCAAATTGAGCGTTTTGAGCGCCTGTCCGCTGGAGCTCACAGCTCCGAAAACGGCAGATAAAATGTTCAAATAGGCACTCTTTATATAAATAAATCACATATTTGAGCTTTAAACAACTACATTATCGACTGAAAAAGTCTTAAAACATTTGTACGTTTTGTCACACATTAACAGTAGATTTTAACAAAAAAAGACATGTAAACACAGCCCATGTCAGCCATTTCTCAACGAGACGAGCCGCTGGGGAAGCCCCGCCCATGACGCGAATTCGCGTCTGTTGTGCAGTGAATGTCACGCGCGATTCGTGCGAATTTCACGCGCGATTGAAGCGAGTAAACTCAAAATGTTCAAGCGTCCACCTTCGCGCGATTAGCGCAAATTATTTGCGCGAATCGCGTCCGGTGTGAACGGCACATTAGCGTTCTCAAATCACCCACAATCCTATGCGCGCAGCTTTGCTATCTTGTTCAAAAAATACATTACGTATTTACGTTACCAAACATTTGTTATAACCATAGTAAATATAAGTAAAGTTTAACTTTTAAATTCAATTCAATTCAATTCAAATTTATTTGTATAGCGCTTTTCACAATACACATTGTTTCAAAGCAGCTTTACAGAAAGTGCATTTCATAAATGTACATTGAAAAATGTTAGAAAGAGAATGTTAAAGAAAAATGTTAGAATAAGTTAATCAATCATGTATTAATTTAGGCCATAACAACGCTGGCGTTGAGTCGTCTCTTAACAGGTGTCGAGTCGTCTCATCACAGGTGTTGGGGCATCTGAAGTCTCCATGAGAGGCTGGATACAAACTGGAGCTGACGAACTAGTTACCTCGGGACTAGTGTCCCGAGATAACAGAAAAGCAGATGGGAAATAATTAGCATAGCCGCTGTTCAGAATATTAATGCTTTTGATCCGATTTAACTGTAGTATAAAACGTATTTATAATGTGAATGCTTGGCTAAAGAGATGCGTCTTTAATCTAGTTTTAAACTGGGACGGCGAGTCTGAACCTCGAACAATATCAGGAAGACTATTCCAGAGTTTAGGAGCTAAATGTGAAAATTCCCTCCCTCCTTTAGTGGATTTAGATATCCTAGGAATGACCAGAAGCCTCAAGTTTAGTGATCTTAAAGAGCGCGATGGATTGTAGGGCGATAGAAGATCCGTTAAATACACTGGAGCTAAACCATTTAGGGCTTTATAGGTCAGTAGCAATACTTTGTAATTGATACGGAACTTAATAGCTAACCAGTGTAGAGATAATAAAATTGGTGTTATATGATCATATTTTCTTCACCTAGTAAGAACTCTAGCAGCTGCGTTTTGGACTAACTGTAGCTTGTTTATTGATGATGCAGGACAACCAGCTAATAAAGCATTGCAGTAATCTAGTCTCGTGGTCATGAATGCATGAACTAACTTTTCTGCATCAGAAATAGATGTTACGTAGCTTAGCAATGTTTCTAAGGTGGAAAAATGCCGTTCTTGTAACATATGAAATATGATTTTCGAAAGACAAGTTGCGGTCTAATATAACACCCAGGTCTTTTACTGTAGTGGATAAAGTGACAGGACATCCTTCCAAGTTAAAGTTGTATTGTGAGAGGTTTTGTGGGCAGTTTTTTGGACCAATAAGTAATACCTCCGTTTTATCTGAATTTAATAGCAGAAAATTACACGTCATCCAGTATTTACTATCATCAACACACGCTGTCAGTTTAGATAATTTAGCGTTTTCATCTGGTCGTGATGAAATATATAATTGAGTGTCATCAACATAACATTGGAAATTAATTCCATGTTTTCTTATAATATTACCAAGTGGCAGCATATATATTGAGAATAGCAGAGGGCCTAGCACGGATCCTTGCGGCACCCCATAGTCTACTGACGTTATCTTTGATTTTTCCCCATTTAGACAGACAAAATGGTAGCGGTCTGATAAATACGATCTAAACAAGTTTAATGCCTGTCCCTGAACACCAGTGTAATTTTGAAGTCGATCTAATAGTATTTTATGATCTATAGTATCGAACGCAGCACTAAGATCGAGTAGAACTAGTATTCAGATACAGCCTTGGTCAGAAGCTAGAAGTAAATCATTTGTGATTTTAACGAGCGCGGTTTCTGTGCTGTGATGCGGCCTGAATCCTGATTTAAATTTTTCATAGATATCATTTTCTTGCAAGAAAGAGCACAATTGAGCGGACACAACTTTTTCTAGTATTTTAGACATGAATGGAAGATTTGAAATGGGTCTGTAATTTGCTAGGTTATTATGATCTAATTGTGGCTTCTTAATGAGAGGTTTTATGACTGCCAACTTGAATATTCTTGGAACATGACCTAAAGATAAAGACGAGTTAATAATATTGAGAAGATGCTCTTCCACTACAGGTAACAACTCTTTCAGTAGTTTAGTGGGTATTGGATCTAATAAACATGTTGTTGGTTTAGATGCAATGATAAGTTTATTTAGCTCTTCCTGTCCTATAGTTGTAAAGCGGTGTAGTAGTTCTTGAGGGGCGATAATTGCGGTTGAATCATAAGACATCATTAAAGATTGTACATTTACAATTTTTTTTCTGATGCTTTCTATTTTCTCAGTGAAGAAATTCATAAAATCATTACTACTAAACTGTAACGGAATATTTTGTTCAGGCGATGCTTGTTTATTTGTTAGTCTAGCCACAGTGTTAAATAGAAACCTTGGATTATTTTGGTTATTTTCTATTAGTTTGCGGAGATGCTCAGCCCTGGCTGCTTTTAGGGCCTTTTTATAACGTGACATACTATCTTTCCACGCAATTCTAAAGACCTCTAAATTAGTTTGTTTCCATTTACGCTCTAAGTTACGAGTTTCTCTCTTGATAACGTGTAGCACTGTTGTACCATGGTGCTTTAGTTTTCTCTCTAACCTTTTTTAATCTAATTGGTGCAACACTTTCTAATGTACTAGAGAAAATGGTGCTCATACTGCTAGTCATTTCCTCTAGTTCATCTGTTTGTTTGGGTTCACTGAGCAGTTGAGACAGATCGGGTAAGGTATTTGAGAATCTATCTATAGTGTTTGGAAGGATTGTTCTGCCTGGTCGATTACGTGGCGCAACATGACAGATTTCAGGTATGCATGACGCAGTATGCAAGTTACCATGTAATGGTCAGTGACATCATCACTTTGCGGTATAATATCTATATCGGTTGGGTTAGTTCCATGTGATATAATTAAATCTAATGTGTGATTAAGACGATGAGTGGGACCAGTGACGTTTTGCTTGACCCCAAAGGAATTTAATAGATCTGTAAACGCAGCCCCTAACGCATCATTTGTGTTATCTACGTGTATGTTAAAATCTCCAACAATTAATGCTTTATCGACGTTGACCAATAGATCTGAGAGAAAGTCTGCAAACTCTTTTAAGAAATCAGCATAGGGCCCTGGAGGTCTATATACAGTAGCCAAGGCTAGGGATAATACGGATTTCTTTCTTACATCTAAGAGCGTAACATTTAGCACTAGTACTTCAAACGAATTAAACCTGTGACCTGTTTTCTGGGTAACATTAAGAATATCTCTATAGATTGTTGCAACACCCCCGCCACGACCAATCAGACGGGGCTCATGCTTATAACAGTATCCTGGTGGAGTAGACTCATTAAGACCGAAATAATTATTTGGCTTAAGCCAGGTTTCAGTAAGGCAAAGTACATCGAAACTATTATCTGTGACCATTTCATTTACAATAACCGCCTTAGGTGTGAGCGATCTAATGTTTAGAAGACCTAGTTTTAGAAATTGTTTTTGTTCACTAATATTGAGATTTTCTGGTTTAATCACAATTAGATTTTTCCTAGATCCTACAGTAGATTTAATGTTTGACCTCACTAAACGAGGAATAGACACAGTTTCTATATAATGTTCTACATTGGTACTTATGTCAATTAAGTTAGGACAAAATTGTTTTTGTTCACTAATATTGAGATTTTCTGGTTTAATCACAATTAGATTTTTCCTAGATCCTACAGGAGATTTAATGTTTGACCTCACTAAACGAGGAATAGACACAGTTTCTATATAATGTTCTACACTGGTACTTATGTCAATTAAGTTAGGACAGCAAATACTGTGATTTGGACTTTGACTTACTAGTCATATTGTGGTGTGCAACGCCCTCGAGATGTTGTCCGACAGAAGAGCCGCTCTGATTCTGCTGGGGTGAATGCCAGTACAAATTACAACCGTATTGATATTATACAAATTACGTTATTGATGGCTAACGGACCTTTTCACTGACGTAATGAGGCTGACGTGCACTTGCTAGCCTGTTCCATTTACCTGTTCTCCGAATGCTAAAGAGGAGCCTCGCCTAGCCTCTGAAGGAAGTGACTCGGAAGGACCAGTCCTGCAGAGGAAGGATCCTTGACATTGAGAAACACCTTCTGACTGCTCTTACTACAGTTCATCAATGAATTGGGTCCCCTCTCAAACAATGACGTGCTGCGCCGCGTTCCGACCATTGTTTAAGCGACATATACCGGTATTGCGGTATCATCAAAATTCATATAATAAAATAAATAAATACCGGTATTCAGTATGAACCGGTATACCGCCCAGCACTAATATAATATACATTTACATTAATAGTGTGAATTATCACAATTTTAAATAACTGTGTGTGTGTGTGTATATATATATATATATATATATATATATATATATATATATATATATATATATATATATATATATATATATATATATATATATATATATATATATATATATATATATATATATATATATATATATATATATATATATATATATATATATATATATATATATATATATATATATATATATTAGGGATGCAACAATACAGTTAGTCCACGGTTCAATACGTACCTCGGTTTTTAACCACGGTGTTCGGTTCGGTTCTGATGGCTTGTCACATCAGTTTTTTGTTATTCTATTTTTAAGCAACAGGAACAGCAAGAGGTTAAGGAGAAAAAATACTATTTTTTTTTATTGCAAAACTCTTTCTTTGTTTTACTTAAAAGAATTGAAAAACCTTACTTAAACTTAACTTTACTTTAAAAAAAAAAAAAACCTTGTACACATTCCTAGCGTATTGTATAATATAAAATAAATATATATAAAGATTTACACTGGCAGCTCAGTGCTGTACAGCAGCATTTAAGTAGGAAATTTAATGAATAAATGTAAAAATAAAATAATACATAGACTTCACTATAAAATATACATTGATTCTTATTAAAGCTATACTGTATTCGTTTTTCAGTCAAGAGCAGTGAGTGATTTTCTCTTTGTCTTTTGTTGTTTTATTAACATTAAAGGGATAGTTCATTCAAAAATGAAAATTCTGTCATCGAGAAATTAATACAGGTTTGGAACAATATTAGAGTGAGTAAATAATTACATAATTTTACAGGTGAACTGTCCCTTTAAGGACAGCATGTTCACTGAGCTGCTGTCATTTTAAGACCTGTGTGCATCTAATATACAGACACACGCGATTTTACTTTCACTTTAGACATAACCGACCATAGATGTAACCGACTGTGTTTATGTTAACCTTGTGTGTATTTGACAGTATTAGCGCAGTAAGACGACTACTTAGTTCAGTAATCACGTGTTTGACAGGCGTTTAGTGCGCACGCTCGGGAAAAGTGGATGTTAAAACCGCGCACGCGAATGAGCAGGTGTTGTGTGTAGGGATGAAACGATTACCGGTTTCACGATAAACCACGATAAAATTTAGTGACGGACGGTTAGTAATATCGTATAAAATTTTATTATCATTAAAACCGCGTGTGATTATCACGGTTGTGAAAACTCGCGGTAAATCTTGTCCAGTCAGCGTCAGTCTGGCGCACCGCTGTTTTCTGAATGAGGAGAAATGGCAGAAAGCAGTGACAGCACTCGGGGGATTGTTCTGCCTTCTAAAAGGACCAAATCTGAGGCGTGGTCATATTTTGGCTTTTACAAAAGTCCTGAGGGAAACTTAATCTAAGATGGTCACCCTGTCTGCAAACATGCCAGAAGAAAGTCGCTGTAATGGGGAAAACACTTCAAAACTACGAACGCAAGGCAAGTGGACTTTGACCTCAATACCAAACCTACGTCTGGGAAATAATAACGTGAAGCGAACGAACAAATTCAGACAAGACTAGGGTGACATTTAAGGGATAATCAGGGCTTGACAACAACCGCCATTTGCGAGTGTAACGTTATTTCGGCTGCACATTAGCCACTCTGGCTGTTGAACTTATAAAGCCATCTGTTATAATCGCGTTGCGCATTATAAGCACTTACACGTGTTTCTATTGAGTTTATGAATGCAATATCTCATAATCAGAGGCGTTCAGATTAGCGGAGTTTTGTTCAGAGCGCGCGCCGCTCTCACACGCTGAAATCTGCACTCAAAGCAGAGATAAACGTGTGTTGTACGCAGGAGATTCACTCATCATACAGTGGATGGCTGTTTTTGTTCTATTTCAGCAGCGAAAATGGTTTAAAAAAACACAGCAGAACCACAGCGCATCTGATATGACTGGCATAACGCAGGTGAATTTAGGGACCGTCTGTAAAGTTACATACAACATTGGTAACGTTACAAGTTTCAATCTTCAATAGCATTTGAAGAGAATGACAGTCATAAAAAGACTGTAAAGTGTTCATCTAGGTGTCAGGTATGATGCACACATTTTGATATTTAATAAAATAAACTGTCAAATCATATGGAAATATGGATATGCATTATTTCACTAGGATACTGTTTGGGCTCTAACACAAAATATGCTAGATTTAAATGCATCATTGCTGAACACTGATGAGAATATTGCTTGGGAATATATTTACAGTGATAATATTAGAGATTATATTTACGACAAATTATTATTATTTATGTGTTATGCGTTGCTATTGATGACGGCCATTAAGGAAGGAAATCCCACAGAATCTAGCGTAAAAAAGTGCTTAGAGCTGCTTTAGTTATTTGTTGTTTGTTGAATTTCAAATATAAAACTTGTTGAAATGTTTTAAGTGTGTGCATCTGTTCTTTTTGAACACTTTCATTTCGTTTGAACAAAACCGTGATAATATTGATAACCGTGATAATTTGGGTCACTATAATCGTGATGTTAAATTTCCATACCGTTTCATCCCTAGTTGTGTGATATTCAGTTCCTGTGAAAAACTGTTCCATTGGGTGGAGTATACATGAATATTCATGAGATCCCCTTGTTGTGGGCGTGGCCTTGAGGCAACGCAAACGAATGGAACTGAAAATATTAGTGCACTCCTCAAATCGCAACCCATTTCATGGATTATTTCGAATAGACAATGAAGTTTCAATGTTAAGCATTAACTGCAACAGTTCACATTTTCAAAACAATGCACAGTTTGTGCAATATGATAAATCATCTGAGTTGTTTTGCCTGATTGATTACAGGCTGTCAGATAAATAGGTAAGAACACAGAGCAAACAATGAACGAATAACCTATATGGTCATCTAGGCTAACACAGATTATTATTAATTATTTGTGCCCAAAAATTTTTTTTAAAAGCTAGCCTGGTGTGAGTCATCCTGAATTTCTTGTTTATTTTATAATCAGTTTTTCTGTTAACTACATAAACATACCTACTGAGGAAAATGTTTTATTAATCTTGTAGTCATCATAATTAACATTGCAATTTGTACTTGATTATATAATACAGTGCATAAAGCTTTAAAGCATTGTTTTGATGGATGGCCCAATCTGAAAATGCGTATAAATAATACGAGTGTGCAATCTCGTGGAATGTATAATGTATGAGTTTTGGCGTGCATATGGTACGGGTACGCCGTTTTTCGCGTGCATATGATACGCACTTTATGGCGTATTATACGTACGATCCCCCCTACCCCTACCCTCACCCTACCCAAAAGCGTGTCATATATACGCCATAAAGTGCGTATCATATGCACGCGAAAACTGCGTTGCATACACTCTAAAAAATACTGGGTTAAAAACAACCCAATTTTCAAAGTTGGGTTGAAAATGGACAAACCCAGCGGTTAGGTTGTTTTAACTCAGTGAATGGGTTGTTTAAACCCAGCGGTTGGGTTAAATGTTTGCTTAAAACAACCCAATTGCTTGGTTAAATTAACCCAATCGCTGGGTTAAAACAACCCAATTGCTGGGTTAGTCCATTTTCAACCCAACTTGGGTTATTTCTTACCCAGAACTTTTTAGAGTGTATGCACGCCAAAACTCATTTTGGCGTATACATTCCACGAGATTGCACACTCTTACTATTGATACGCATTGTCATAAGATCGTGTTGTCTTGGACATAGGCCAGAGGTTACTTTTTTTAAACAGGGATAGGAAAAAAATTATAGGCTCTGCATGTCTTCATCACCAATGTCATAATGGCTTCCTTTTGCTTTTGTGATCATACACTCCTAAAAAAAAGGGTTCTATATGGCACCAAAAATGGTTCTTGGCTCATAATCATAGGGGAACCTTTTTTAGTGCTATATAGCACCAATTTTGGTGCTTCAGTGGTGCTATATAGCACCTTAGTCAAAGAACTGGTGAAGAACCTCTGAAGAACCACTGAAGCACCAAAATTGGTGCTATATAGCACTAAAAAAGGTTCCCTTATGATTACGAGCCAAGAACCATTTTTGGTGCCATATAGAACCTTTTTTTTTAGAGTGTATTGATCATCATATAAAGTTACTGTCTGTTTCAGACTGGATGTAAGAGCTGAAGTCACGAGTAGATCTGTCAGTGTGTGATCTGGACATACATGGGGGCTGTTCTCTCGCATTGAGTGTCAAGGCTCTGTTTTAATAATTATTTATTACAAAACTGCAATTCTTATAAAACTGTAAAAATAAAAACAATCCAAATAAAGATGACACATTTTATTTGTTTACATGTAGCCTACATCATGTCACCATTAACCAACATCAGAGAACTGTGTGAACGTGAAAGTGTTATTAACTTTATTAATCTCAAGAGGACTTCAAGAAAATATTTTAGGTCAACAGAGTTTGGTTGGTAATCCCTGGCCTACAATGTTCAGAAATGGTATCATCGTATGTATACTTTGAATAATATTAAACACGATTAACACAACATTATGGATTGTTACATTTTAGATGATTTCACACACCATATAAAACACATGATATGAAAGGAAGTTATTTTTCAGTGCAACATATGGTCAAAGAACAGACATGAGATATGCTTTATTATAGCCTGTGTGTGTGTGTGTGTGTGTGTGTGTGAGAGAGAGAGAGAGAACTATGAAAACTATTTATTCAATTATTATTCATTATATTATTAGTTCTATAAACTGTATTTGACTGTTAACTAGGCTAAATACAATAGAGAAAAACATGATGTACTCTTTTGAGGGTCCACTTAAAAGGATTGGTTGTTCAAAAATAACAATTCTGATGCCCTCATCTCCTTTAATCGATTTTGGAGTATTTGATTCCCAAATGAGTATGTGGAAAGATGTTGATGTTGTTCTGTTAAAGCCTTAAAATAAGTGACAGATACAAGTAAATGTGCATTTACTATTAAAATTAATTTTAAAGCATCACTAATGAAACCAAAAGAGTAAAAAAAACTATAGGCTATTAGCCTGGATGAGCATAGGTTATTTGTTAATTGTTTGCTCTGTGTCCTTACCTATTTATCTGAATGCCTGTAATCAATCAGGCAAAACAACTCGGACAGTTCCGTTCTTTTGCTTGTTGTCTCAAGGCCACACCCACAACAAGGGAAATATAATGAATATTCATGTTTACTCCACCCACTGGAACAGTTTTTCACAGGAACTGAATATTACACAACACCGGCAAGGCTTTAAAACGCATGTAAATAATGAACTTTCTTGATTGTGAATAACTATTGTGTTCCGTGAGTATAACTTTACCACTAACGTGTGATGTGAATGTATGTCGCGTTGTTCAGTATTGGGATGGAGGCAAATTATAGAATTTGTAGAAAAATAATTAATTAAATGCAAAACCGACAAAAAACGCAATTCACAAGCGTGTATTGAACCGTGAATGCCGTACCGAATGGTTCAATATTATATTGAGAATTGTGGCATCCCTAATATATATATATATATATATATATATATATATATATATATATATATATATATATATGTATATATATATATGTATGTATATATATATATATATATATATATATATATATATATATATATATATATATATATATATATATATATATATATGTGTATATATATATATATATATGTATGTATATATATATATATATATATATATATATATATATATATATATATATATATATATCGATTAAAAAATTAACTAATTAATCACATTTTTTTCTGTAATTAATCGCAAGTTTTTAATATTTTAAGTTTTTAATATTTTGTTATTGTAATAATTTCAGTTACTCTCCAAATTAATGTATAAACAATTTAAAGACAGCATATTTTAAATATGTGTTGTAATTGCATCTTTTTATGAATGAAGGCCAGTATCACTGATGTCTCTATGAAACATTAATGACGTTACATTACAGTATAACTGAAAGCTCCCAATTTCAACATTTATTAGGCTTTAAAAAAAACAACTTTTAATTTAAGTGAACTTAAAACAATCTTTACATAAATGTTATATTTACCCATGGCCTTCCCTGTTATATCTGAAATATAATAGTTATCAAACACCTTTCTTACCTGCATAAATAATAAATGAAATATAGATGAATCATCATTAAAGCTACAATTTTCTATGTTCCCGTTGTTCTTTGATGAACATTAATGACATCATCATCAGTGCTCCTGTCACTTTAAGAACAGCCGCGGATCTCACGCGCTGTCCCGCATCTCATTTCCTCACAACTCTTTAAGTTCATTTAAGACGTTATTTAACTAATTTAAGACTCCTAATATGAGAATACTCAAAGTCCTCTGTGTTATTGTTTGTTCAAGAGCTAAAGAAAACTCGATGTGAGCAGGAAACTGACGCGAGTATCTATGCGTCGTGTGTGTGTGTGTGTGTGTGTGTGTGTGTGTGTGTCAGTGTCCCTTGATTAGCTGACATGAGACGCATCCACACAGACAGGACACTGACACACACACATACACACACACACACACACACAGGACATTGGCATACAGCGCGTTCTCAAGTGTCTTGTCGCGCTTGGAAGCATTTACATGAATAGGTGCGTGATGATCATGTAATGCTATGCAAAAATGGATATAAAAACGGACGCTGCGTTATTTGCGTTAAATATTTTTAATGCGTTAAGCTGAAAAAATGTATCGCCCGCGTTAACGCGTTAATTATATATATATATAGACACCTGGTGCCACACTCTAATCAGCTAACGTTAATAAACTCAAAACACCTGCAAAGGTCTTTAAATGGCCTCTCAGTCTAGGGCCCTGTCCCAAATGGCACCCTAAACCCTCACGGTCTTCCTCTGAGTCCGCACTTTCACAACGTAATGCCGCTTTGACTGCCGGGAAGAAGTTCCTTGCGTTGCTCGCACCAGTGCGGGCTCGGCAGAAGTGCGCATCGAGGGCGCATTGACCTCAAAGGGGGCGCACGAGCACCCTTCTGAGACCTAAAATGACAAATGGGACACCCTATGGTCTCGTAAGTCCACAAGACCGAAAGTGCACATGAAGTGCGCCATTTGGGACAGGGCCTAGTTCTGTAGGCTACACAATCATGGGGAAGACTGCTGACTTGACAGTTGTCCAAAAGACGACCATTGACACCTTGCACAAGGAGGGCAAGACACAAAAGGTCATTGCAAAAGAGGCTGGCTATTCACAAAGCTCTGTGTCCAAGCACATTAATAGAGAGGCGAAGGGAAGGAAAAGATTAGAGCCCGACTGATATATCGGCGGGCCGATATTAGGCATTTTCCGAACTATCGATATCTGCATTTATGATGGCCGATAAATGAATATAAAAAAACCCCGGACGAAACACCACAAACTACAACGTGCAGATTGGCAACACCAGCTGATCCAGCTGAGTCATGCTGCGCCTCGCGAACATTCACAACAGATCATCCATAAAGTGCATGGTAAGGTGGCAACTGTCACGAGACATAAATTGCTTGAATAACAATTAAAAGAGCATCCCCATCAGTTCTCTTAACTCAAATAAGCATGACAAAATTTGTGACCGCCAAGTTCAGTTTTGCTGTTACATGTAAGCCAAGAGTGAAACGGAATTAGCTTACGTTAGATTGTTACAGTATAGATGACTGACTGTCAGTTTAACTCGGACAATGGACTGGATAAGATTCTTTAATAACGTGACAGTTTGACAGCATGAGACGTATCATCTCTCCCCTGCCCGTTATTTTGAAAAACTTATGTTTTACAATATTTTGCAGTCCATTTCTAAAGCTAGACTTTAGCTAACCACAAAGCTAGCTAATGCCATGGCTATCAGTGGAAGACCGCTAACATTAATGCGCTTGGAAATCACAACAATCTTTTTCTGCCTACATAAAGTAATGATTACTGTATGTATAACTAGTATATTTGTAGTTCCAGTCCCTGCATTGTAAGTTAGGCACTTGGAGTGAAGGAAAGTGTTGCTGACTTCGTTCAGACGCAGCATTAATGAGTCACATAACGTTAATGGATTTACTGCATCATCATCAGTAGAAGATTTTAGAAGGCAGGCTAAAAATGTTTGAAAATGGTTTGTGGTAGCTTGATGGATAGAATTAAAAGAGTACATGTAAAGGGATAAGCAAGTTGACATTGTTTTATAAGGTAGCTCATATTTATACTGTATATAGTTTATAGTTTGCTGTTGTTGTTATTTATCAGAACTTAACTGAATATTTTTTTTCCAGTCTTGCTCAGTTATATTTATGAAGCTTACCACATCTATTAATACTATATAGATTTTTTGTCCAAAGGACTTTAAGTTTCATATCTTAAGTTTGTATTTTTATACATTTTATTTATCAGAACTTTAATATATTTTTATGCTCCTCTGTTCTGTTGTAACAATAAAACAAACAAGTTTATTTTTAAACTGTATTATCATATTATTTTAGAGAGGCTGAGGGATCAAATAAGGGAAAGTTTTTTTTTTACGTATTTCTGTATATATATATATATATATATATATATATATATATATATATATATATATATATATATATTATATCGGAATATCGGAATATCGGATTTTTAAATCACCAAATATTTGTATCGGTATCGGCCTTAAAAATCCTTTATCGGTCGGGCTCTAGAAAAGATGTGGTAGAAAAAGTGTACAAGCAATAGGTATAACCGCACCCTGGAGAGGACTGTGAAACAAAACCCATTAAAAAATTTGGGGGAGATTCACAAAGAGTGGACTGCAGCTGGAGTCAGTGCTCCAAGGACCACTACGCACAGACGTATGCAAGACATGGGTTTCAGCTGTCGCATTCCTTGTGTCAAGCCACTCTTGAACAACAGACAGCGTTAGAAGCGTCTCGCCAGGGCTAAAGACAAAAAGGACTGGACTAAAGGTCGACCGATAGTGGATTTTACCGATACCGATAACTAGGTTGGACCGCACTTGCCGATAACCGATTCATCGACCGATAGTTTTTAAAATGGATACTGGATAAAAAAACATAAGTAAAACAGTGCTGAACATTACAACAAGAAATAAAAAAAACAGTACTGATCCATGAAAATGTGCTAAATTAAAAACATATAAATATGAATATTAAAATAAGAAGTTTTAAGTGAACAAATTATTTAGAAAATATTTTAAACATTAAAATATAACTTTGTTCTAAATTTGTTTCTTTACCTATAACCTAGAAACATGCCTATACATTTCATAGGTAACACTATGCAAGTCCCTATGCAACAAGGATGTATTAGCTTACATGAACTATATGCATACATTTTTACAGCACGTATAAATATGAACAATACAATTGTACCTTGATCATTCATGTTAGTTCATAGTGCAGTAACCAAGGTTAACAGATAAAAACAAAAATTCTAACTCAATTTAATGTTGAAATTAACATACTAACAATGAACAATACTTCCACAGCATTTATTAACCTTACTTAATGTTACAAATGGAATCTTATTGCAGTGTTACCATTTAATATAAATCCAAAAAGTCTGCCTTTTTAGAAGGCGATTATCTAATAAAAAACAAAAGCTCTTCTGCTTTGTTTATGTTTCTGTCGGCAGCATGACAATTCAGTTTGGTTCTCACATCACTAATTTTATATATGCAACATTTAGGTCTGACTTGCCTGCGTTTTTAACACATTGTTTTAACTGCTTGAGGTACTGCTAATGTTAGCGTCCTCTCAGCCTCGTTGACAAACATACACACTGCTGTTATTTACCTGTTAATGCAGCATCTAGTCAGGAAATTAATTACTTTATAATGATTTGGAAACAAGTACTGTAGTGTTCTGTATTCATACCGTTTCACTGTCGTGTTTTAAACGCACATCTGATGTGTCAAGCTCTCTCCGTGCAGCGCCTCGCACTTCCTCACGTGTGAATGTAAACAAGGCGTCAGTGAGTTTTTGGTCTCTAGAGGCTGCTCTCGTGCTATATAATGGCAGCAGGCCCTTCTCAGAGCTCTTGTACTGTGTAATGGCAGTGCACCCGTCTCAGCCGCTCCAGCAACGGAAGCAACACGAAAAAACTATCAGTGTGGATTTTTGCCGATAACCGATTGTTCCACCAATCAGCTATCAGTGCCGATTAATCGGCAAAAACGATGAATCGGTCGACCTCTAGACTGGACTGCTTCAAAAGTTATGCTGTCCAAAGTTATGTTCTCTGATGAAAGTCAATTTTGCATTTCCTTTGGAAATCAGGGTCCCAGAGTCTGGAGGAAGAGAGGAGAGGCACACAATCCACGTTGCTCGAGGTCCAGTGTAAAGTTTCCACAGTCAGTGATGGTTTGGGGTGCCATGTCACCTGCTGATGTTGGTCCGCTGTGTTTTCTGAGGTCCAAGGTCAATGCAGCCGTATACCAGGAAGTTTTAGAGCACTTCATGCTTCCTGCTGCTGACCAACTTTATGGAGATGCAGATTTCATTTTCCAACAGGACTTGGCACCTGCACACAGTGCCAAAGCAACCAGTACCTGGTTTAAGGACCATGGTATCCCTGTTCTTAATTGGCCAGCAAACTCGCCTGACCTTAACCCCATAGAAAATCTATGAGGTATTGTAAAGAGGAAGATGCGATATGCCAGACCCAACAATGCAGAAGAGCTGAAGGCCACTATCAGAGCAACCTGGGCTCTCATAACACCTGAGCAGTGCCACAGACTGATCGACTCCATGCCACGCCGCATTGCTGCAGTAATTCAGGCAAAAGGAGCCCCAACTAAGTATTGAGTGCTGTACATGCTCATACTTTTCATGTTCTTACTTTTCAGTTGGCCAAGATTTCTAAAAATTCTTTCTTTGTATTGGTCTTAAGTAATATTCTAAATTTCTGAGATACTGAATTTGGGATTTTCCTTAGTTGTCAGTTATAATCATCAAAATTAAAATAAATAAACATTTGAAATATATCAGTCTGTGTGTAATGAATGAATATAATATACAAGTTTCACTTTTTGAATGGAATTAGTGACATAAACTTTTTGATGATATTCTAATTATATGACCAGCACCTGTGTGTGTGTGTGTGTGTATATATATATATATATATATATATATATATATATATAATATATATTATATATTATATATATACATACTCGCAGCCATTACAGCTATTTTTTTTAGTTAAACACATTTTAAGCCGTTTCAGAACAAATAGTTTTTTTTTTCCTCTTCCCTGTTCCGTCACTATCGGTCAAAACAAGAATGTGACCTCCCACAAAAACACACACACATAGGCGTAAATTGCGGGTGGGACATGTCCCCACCACTGTGATTTTGTTGATTTTGTCCTACTTTTTTTTTTTTTAAACCCACCGGAAAAAATTGTGTGGAATGATTACAACGCAAAGGAAAATCTAAATCCGGCATGTAACACAAAATACATTTGTGGCGACCAGACTGTCCTGATCTATAAAACACATCAGGATTTATAACAGCAAAAGTATGTGCACCTGATCTTCATGTGCTGTTCCCTTTAAATTGAGCTAATTTCCCTCGTCTTTGCTTGTTCGTTGTACATATTCAGTGTGTGCATGTGTTTCTCACATATCTTGTAAAGTCAGTTTTAGATTTAGTGTCTTCATCAGTTCTAGCTTTGAATTTATTTATTTTCAGTTTTTTCTTTGTTCCTAAATTTTTAGTCTAGTCAAGTTTCTGTCTTTATTTTGCTCTAGTTTTCTCCAGGCTTTATTTTTGGTTTCTCTTGTTTTTCTATTTATTTTCACTAAAAACGGATAAGAAGCTTATGGCTCGAAGGGGTACAGCAACGGTCGGAAGTGAGGCAAAATCTCACTATAAAATAACAATAAATAAATTTGCTAGCTACTTACCAAATTGTGTTTTATTAGCGCCTACACCTACCCCAACCCTAAACCTACCCTTACAATAATGCAAATACAGTAATTTAAAGGTCCCATGGCATGGATTTTTCATTTTATTTTATAATGTATTCTGAGGTGTACTTATATTGTTAGTATGATTTTTACATCATAAAATGTCATAATTTAGAAATAAAAGGCATTTTTTCTATACTGAAGTCTGCCCTCTGGCTGAATGCCCTGTTTCAAGGGGTGTGTCTGCTGTGAGACTTCAGTAAAAACGGCCACTTTTGTGATTGGCTGACATATTTGCATTTGAAATGAGTACTAGATCTTGTAGCGGAGGGGGCGGTTTAACGAGGTCTACGAGGCACGAGCCTGCAAGAGAGATGGATGGACCTGAGTTCACTTCTCATCAGTTCTCTCAGCACGTCTCAGTTCAGTGAACTGTTGTAGCTACTAGCATATACTTCAGGTTATTAGTTTATTTCTAGTCAGAAGGACTGTCACTCATGTCAGAAAGTTAGTAACTTTAGTAAATTATGGATCAGCGCTGACTCGAGACGCGAACTGATTAGAACGATTCAGTCCGATTTGGTGAACTGGTTCGACCGGTTCAGTAAAAAGAACCGGTTCAAAAGAACTATTCGCTCGCGAACCGGACATCACTAATGGACCAGAGACGGAGCGATTGCTAACAAAGTTATATTGTAACTACTGAGTTGTGAGAGCGCTGTCAGCGCGAGTTTATTTTGTTTGTATCTGAGAGTTCTGAATAAACACGAGACCCAGTCACGCCGAGCCTGTCTTCCTCCTTATTCTACCAACTTTGTAACACATGTAATGAACCATTACAGCTGTTGAGATGAACGAGTTACGAGTTAGTGTTGATTATAGCATTATTTTTTGATATTTTCCTATCATATGAAAAGCGTCAGTGACGCGCCTTGAGTACACAGCGCAGACAAAGACACAACAGCGCAGTAATAGAATGTAATCCAGTTTATTGTGGGGATAGCTGGCTAGCCTAGCCTGGATACCCCACGCTTTCCCCCCTTCTGCTTAATCTCGCGCCGCGTATGGTGCCTCCGCTGTGGGCGAGATGCAGTACCTGGGGTCGGTGATGTGATGACGACCGGTCAGTGCAGCCCAAACTTCGGCGTGCGTGAGGTTTATCTCTAAAGATGTGGCTCTGCCGATGTTGAGCTGAAACTCACGACTGTATGCACATTTTAGAACAAATAGACGCGATGAGGACATACAAAAACACTGACTCACAAGATAGAAAACATGAAAACACCGTTCTGTCCGGAGAGAGAGAAGCCGCAGCGTGTGCACGAATAATAAAGTTCTGTGTGAAGTGAATTTGAATTATTAGCTACACATCAGAAATCATTGATCACAGATTAGAAGGAACTGAAAAAAGACTTCTGTTTTCATTTGTACATCCAAACACTGAGAAACTGCCAGCATTCACTAACCATGATCTCTCGAGGACAAACAAATATGGCGCTTGCATGGGCGTGCCAAATTCTCTGGGCGGAGGAAAGGGAGGTAACCGTTCCTGTTATGACGTCATAACAGGAAAATTCAAGATCAGCTCGTCTGATCTGTCATTTTCTCAAAGGGAGAGAAAGACAGCCAGAACTCGGTTTACACCGATCAAAATTTCTAGCCATTTGGGGACAATATTCAGGCTAGGGGAACTCGTATTAATGTTGAAAAACCTCATAAAATAAAAATGTCATGCCATGGGACCTTTAATGATACATTATTGATGTGCGCATGCCCAGTGCCCGTAGCTGTATCCCCTTTACCGTGCGGGACGTGGTGTGAAGACATCACCGTTTCACAAAATAATATATGGATTGGCTGTACACACAAAAACGCAAGGGTGTCGGTTTCAGATGTATCCACTCTGGGACCCGGTAAAAAAAAAAAAAACAGGTTTCAGTAGGGCTGGACGATTAATCGAAAAGTATTCGAAACCGAAATTCATGCTCCGAAGCCAGATCACTTTCACTTGCATCCTCATGAAGTTTGTCAATTAAATGCGTTTAAAGGCTTGCCAGTTTGAACATTAACGCGATTGTGCACTATTCAAGAACAACAATATGGAAAACTTCTCCGTTCAGTGCTCATGAGCTTTTTTCTGTGACACAGAGAGCTGAGCGTCGTGTCTCTGACTACTGTGCTAATTTATCTGTATCTGATGTACAACAAACAGAAATCTGCCCGAGGCAATAACGGCTGAAAGTGAACCATTTACTTAAAGTATTTTAAAATCACAAAGAAATGCACTTCATTAGAAAAAAAAATTCCACCTTTTAATAGTTGAAAATAGTTACAGTACAAAACTTATCAGTGAACTATGAGGGCAAAAAAAGAAAAGCAAAATAATCGTTCATTAATCGTAATCAAGATTTTTATTTCTGGTCAAATCGTTTCAGCCCTAGGTTTCAGGCTCCTAAAACGCTGGATCCGTCTGGACGAAACGCTGATACGCTAAAAATTTTTAAGTATACAGCTAAACGCATCTCCATGTGGACGGGACCTTAGTTTCTCATTTGTTTTCTGGTGTTCTAGTTTTGCCAGTTTTTATTTGTGTTTTGTTTTCTGTTTTTATTTGTGTTTTGATGTGACGTCACATTGCATAGAAACTGCAAATAGCTTATTCTGAGACACTGCTTATCATTTATGGGTATTTAAAAAAGGAGTGGGTGGATTTTTTAAACTGAAAAACAACCCCACACCATGATCCCCCCTCCAAACTTTACACTTGGCACAATGCAGTCAGGCAAGTACCGTTCTCCTGGCAACCACCAAACCCAGACTCATCTATCGGATTGCCAGACAGAGAAGTGTGATTCTTCACTCCAGAGAACACGTCTCCACTGCTCCAGTGCCGGCGTGCTTTACACGACTGTATCCAACGCTTTGCATTGCACTTGATGAAGTAAGGCTTGGATGCAGCTGCTCGGCCATGAAAACCTATTCCATGAAGCTCTCTACGCACTGTTCTTGAGCTAATCTGAAGGCCACACGAAGTTTGGAGGTCTGTAGCCACTGACTCTAAAGAAAGTTGCCGACTTCTGTGCATTGTGCGTCTCAGCATGCGCTGACCCTGCTCTGTGATTTGACGTGGCCTACCACTTCATGGCTGAGTTGCTGTTGTTCCCAATTGCTTCCACTTTGTTATAATACCATCACAGTACCATGCTTATATACACTGAGCTCCTGAGAGTGACCCATTCTTTCACAAATGTTTGTAGAAGCAGTCTGCATGCCTAGGTGCTTGATTTTATACACCTTTGGCCATGGAAGTGTTTGAAACACCTGAATTAAATGATTTGGAGGGGTGTACCAAAAACTTTTGTTAATATAGTGTAATTTGTCTCATTTGTTTGTCTAGTTAGGATTTGTTCCCGCGCCATTCATTCCGATGTTTCCCTGCACAAAACACAGCTTAAATTAGTTCTGGGGTTGTATTTCTCACATAAAAGACTCGCTTGGACAGCTTGGGTTCAAGTTGAAATCTCTGAGTTGATTGCCAGTCACGCACTGTTCTGTAACCAGACTGACACTGGTACTATTTTAGACGTGTGTATGTTTGAGATATCATGCTATGTATCTGCTTGTTTGGGTATCGTATGGTTACACCCCATAGTGGCATCAACTGTTGTTTGAACATATATAGATCCAAATGTGTGTGTATTTCTGTTTTTTGTTTTTTTCTGTATTTACCCATTTTGTAAACAGTGTCATTTAAAAGGCTTTGGTAGCCCTCAAGTTGCAGGCACAGTATATATGGTGATGATGTGAGGACATTGCTCCTTAAATGCATCATATTCATATTCACATTTGCAAGAGCAACATGACACGTGTGTTGTGTTGACGCGAGAGCTTTATTGACGTTGTTGCATAAACGTGTGTTTGAGATTCTTTTTTTTTTTTGCGCAAAGCACTTGTGACGCTCCATAAAATTGAGGTTAAACCATTGGAGTCACATTGATTACTTTAATGATGTCTTTACTACCTTGTTATGTTATTTACCTCAGAAAAGCCATTCAATGACCATAAACGTGATAGTCAGCTAGAAAAAATAACACTGGAGCGGGGCATTTTGCTAAATAAATGTATGAATTGGAGTAGAAACATAATTATGTAATTATAAAGTTATTATAACTTAATTATTATAACATGGACTGGACATGGGTGGGAATTACAGTTACAAGTTAAAAGAGATCAGCCTGTTTTATTTTTTCTTAAACTAGAAAAAGTTAAATTCACTTTGAAAGGGTCAGTCCAGAAATTTTACTTAAAATGGCAGCCCTTTGTGACATATTTCGAGAATCTTAAAGTATTGCCTGAAGTATGAGACACCTTTTTATTTTATATTCTATTTTTCTGAGTAGCCTGATCAACAACTGTGAAAATGTAAGTTTAAAGCTTAGCTAACCAACTGCTTTCGAAATGTGGGTATGCAGGTCTGTGCTTGTTTTTTTTTTTTTATGTGTAAATCTTTTTAAGAACTGAGTAACAAAGTTGTTCTCCCAGAATGTGGTTAAATATAATTATAATGAATTAATTAATTTATTTTTATTTATTTTATTTTATTTTTTTATTTTTTTGGTGGGGGGGGGGGGTGTTGTAGTTGTTAATGTTGTTAAGATAAAATGAAACTGGAGAACTGTATTATTTCCTGTAAAATGTTACATCTTTGATCCTCCAATAAAGAGATTAAAAAAATAAAATTAAAAAAATAATAAAAAGAGATCAGCCTTAGTGTAATCTGTCAAAATGTTAAAAAAGTCACTGCTAAAAAAATTCAGTCAATGACAAAAACTTTCGGTTAACGCAACCTCTGGTTGTGACTGCTTTTGATCCCACTGAGAACTAGCAAGCTACCATGGACATCTGCTTGAGATTTCATTCATTTTTTCTTTTCAGACAGACTTTCTTTTGTGCCAGACAAATGGGTCAACTGTCAACAAGAGGTCAAATCAGTTGACCAGAGGTTATACACCCTTTTGAAGCATTTTGGCCAGGAATGCAAAATGTCTATCTGTATCCTCAGCAACACAAACACACAAAGTGGGTGTTTGAAGCATTTCCGAAATGTTGACGACGCCCATGTGCCTCGGGGCATTAGTTTTTCTAATGAATCAAATGCAGAGGGTGGTCTCACCCCCTCATAGAACGTGACATCTGTATAATGATCCTGAAGTGGTTGCATAGTTACATGAATATGAATGCAGCCACTGTTGTGTGAGAACATACGATGAAAGACTTTTATTTCATATCGATTAACCAAAAAATACAAATCATCAGTAGCATGCCAAATGTTTTGGTAATTTAAAGATGTATTTGGTCCAAAATTAATTTATAATGTAGAATCAATATAAAGAGACTTACAAGCAAATGCTCAAAGTTTAACTTGAAGAATTAATATTTTTCTTTTGGGTTCGGTTATGGAGAGGGAAGGTTAAATATAGAGATAATGAAATTACAGAGTTCAACTTGTACAAAGAGTATAGTAATTTACCTTGTCAAACAGTTCATGTAGGTTTATATGAAATGGTTATAAAATGTTCAGCATCACTTTCTATAATGTAAAGGGGTTTTTTTTCACTTAGATTTTTTGTGTGTGTGCACAGACAGTAGATTAGCACAGAAACTAATTTTGCCTTGTCCCAATATTTGTGAAAACCTGTTGGAAAAATATGTGTTGAGAATTATGGAACAGTGGAAGTCTAAGTTGCAGTATAAGCCATTTTGCTTCCACTACATTATTATAATTTTTTTAATAATTTTTTTAAATTATTTATATATTATGCAATTTGCAGCACCTCTCCTTGAACTGTCACCTTATCGTGGTGGAGAGTTTTTTTTGTACCCGAATGATCCTGGGAGCTTTGTTGTCTGGGGCTATATGCCCCTGGTAGGGTCTCCCAAGGCAAACAGGTCCTTGGTGACGGGCCAGACTAAAAACAGTTCACAAACCCTTATGATTTCAACTACAGCAAGGACTGTGACGTCTCCCGGTATGGCGCAGCCGGGGCCCCACCCTGGTGCCAGGCCTGGGGTTGGGGCTCGTATGCGAGCGCCTGGTGGCCGGGCCTCCCCCCATGGGGTCTGGCTGGGCTCAGCCCGAAGGAGTCACGTGGGGCCGCCCTCCTGTGGGCTCACCTCCTGTGGGCGAGGCCCCCGACGACCCGATCTCTGGACACGGAATCTGGCTTTAGGGACGTGGAATGTCACCTCGTTGGCGGGGAAGGAGCCTGAGCTTGTGCGGGAGGTCGAGAGGTACCGACTAGAGATAGTCGGGCTCACCTCCACGCACAGCTTGGGCTCTGGAACCACACTTCTTGAGAGAGGCTGGACTCTCTACCACGCTGGAGTTGCCCATGGTGAGAGGCGGTTTGCTGGAGTGGGTTTGCTTATAGCCCCCCAGCTCACCCGTCATGTGTTGGAGTTCACCCCGGTGAACGAGAGGGTCGCTACCCTGCGCCTTCGAGTCGGGGATAGGTCTCTCACTGTCGTTTGTGCCTACGGGCCGAACGGCAGTGCGGAGTACCCGGCCCTCTTGGAGTCTCTGGGAGGGGTGCTGGAAAGTGCTCCGACTGGAGACTCCGTCGTTCTACTGGGGGACTTCAACGCCCACGTGGGCAGTGACAGTGACACCTGGAGGGGCGTGATTGGGAGGAATGGCCCCCCTGATCTGAACCCGAGCGGTGTTCTGTTATTGGATTTCTGTACTAGCCACGGTTTGTCCATAACAAACACCATGTTCAAGCATAAGGGTGTCCATCAGTGCACGTGGCACCAGGATACCCTAGGCCGGAGGTTGATGATCGACTTTGTGGTCGTGTCATCAGACCTTCGGCCATATGTCTTGGACATTCGCGTGAAGAGAGGGGCGGAGCTGTCAACTGATCACCACCTGGTGGTGAGTTGGATCCGATGGCGGGGGAGGAAGCTGGACAGACTCGGCAGACCCAAACGTACTGTGAGGGTCTGTTGGGAACGTACCTCCAGCAGAGCTTCGACCGGATCCCGAGGGAGTCTGGAGATATTGAGTCCGAGTGGACCATGTTCTCCACCTCCATTGTCGCTTTGGCCACTCGGAGCTGTGGACGTAAGGTCTCCGGTGCCTGTCGAGGCGGCAATCCCTGAACCCGGTGGTGGACACCGGAAGTAAGGGATGCCGTCAAGCTGAAGAAGGAGTCCTATCGGGCCTGGATGACTTGTGGGACTCCGGAGGCAGCTGACAGGTACCGGCAGGCCAAGCGGACTGCAGCCCAGGTAGTCGTGGAGCCAAAAAATCGGGCCTGGGAGGAGTTCGGTGAGGCCATGGAGAAAGACTATCGGTTGGCCTTGAAGAGATTCTGGCAAACCGTTTGACGCCTCAGGAGGGTGAAGCAGTGCCCTACCAACACTGTTTACAGTGGAGATGGGCACCTGGTGACTTGTCTTCCCACCGACTTGTCTTCCGTTGAGGAAGCAGTGGCTGGGGACTCAGAGGTGGACTCGTCCATCACCCGGGCTGAAGTCATCGAGGTGGTTAAAAAGCTCCTCGGTGGCAAGGCACCGGGGGTGGATGAGATCCGCCCTGAGTACCTCAAGTCTTTGGATGTTGTGGGGCTGTCTTGGCTGACACGCCTCTGCAACATCGCATGGCGGTTGGGGACAGTACCTCTGGACTGGCAGACCGGGGTGGTGGTCCCTCTTTTCAAGAAGGGGGACCGGAGAGTGTGTTCCAACTATAGGGGGATCACACTTCTCAGCCTCCCCGGGAAAGTCTATGCCAGGGTACTGGAGAGGAGAATTTGCCTGATAGTGGAACCTCGGATTCGGGAGGAACAGTGTGGTTTTCGTCCCGGTCGTGGAACACTGGACCAGCTCTATACCCTTTGCAGGGTGCTGGAGGGTTCATGGGAGTTTGCCCAACCAGTCCACATGTGTTTTGTGGATTTGGAGAAGGCATTCGACTGTGTTCCTCGTGGCATCCTGTGGAGGGTGCTCTGGGAGTATGGGGTCGGCGGCCCCCTGCTTAGGGCTGTTCGGTCCCTGTACGACCGGAGCAAGAGCTTGGTTCACATTGCCGGCAGTAAGTCAGACCTGTTCCCGGTGCATGTTGGACTCCGGCAGGGGTGCCCTTTGTCATCGGTTCTGTTCATAATTTTTATGGACAGAATTTCTAGGCGCAGCCAAGGGCCGGAGAGTGTCGGGTTTGGGGACCACACGATTTCATTGCTGCTTTTTGCGGATTATGTTGTCATGTTGGCCTCCTCAGACCAGGACCTTCAGCGTGCACTGGGACGGTTTGCAGCCGAGTGTGAAGTGGCTGGGATGAGAATCAGCACCTCCAAGTCCGAGGCCATGGTTCTCAGTCGGAAAAGGGTGGATTGCCCACTTCAGGTTGGTGGAGAGTTCCTCAAGAGTTCAGGTATCTTGGGGTCTTGTTCACGAGTGAGGGAAGGTTGGAACGGGAGATTGACAGACGGATCGGTGCAGCTTCTGAGGTAATGCAGTCGATGTACCGGTCTGTCATGGTAAAGAAGGAGCTGAGTTGTAAGGCAAAGCTCTCGATTTACTGGTCAATCTACGTTCCTACTCTCACCTATGGTCATGAGCTGTGGGTCATGACTGAAAGGACAAGATCCCGTATACAGGCGGCCGAAATGAGCTTTCTCCATAGGGTGGCTGGGCGCTCCCTTAGAGATAGGGTGAGAAGCTCGGCCACTCGGGAGGAGCTCAGAGTAGAGCCGTTGCTCCTCCACATCAAGAGGAGCCAGCTGAGGTGGCTCGGGCGTCTATTTCGGATGCCTCCTAGACGCCTTCCCAGGGAGGTGTTCCAGCCACGTCCCACCGGAAGGGGGCCCCGGGGAAGACCTAGGACACGCTGGAGGTACTCTGTCTCCCGGCTGGCCTGGGAACGCCTAGGGGTTCCCCGAGAAGAGCTGGAGGAAGTAGCTAGGGAGAGGGAAGTCTGGGCGTCTCTGCTTAGACTGTTGCCCCCGCGACCCGGCCCCGGATAAGCGGAAGATGATGGATGGATGGATGCAATTTGCAGCACAGATTAAGTTGCATTTTCTGGAACATTCATTTAATGAGATTAATAGATGACACAAGTTATGCTTTGAAAAAGGATTGGTAACTAATAAGATGGATCTATAAAAACATTCCACATGATTAGTACAATTAATAAATTCAGTATTAGTGTTTGAGATGCCAAGGCAGCAAATAATAATGTATATGTACAGTAAGACACATCATCCATTCAAAGGTTTTCCTCTTTAGGTTGGGCCCAGTAATAGCAAGGTACAGTAGTGTGCTCCAAGGAAAATTAGGTTAGAAGAAAGGTTTAGTAGAACCTCAAAGCAATAAAGGATGCTGGTTTGTGTGTGTTTGATTTCGACGGAAGTCAGTAGCTGGATTCTTTGACCTTTGAAACGTTGTTATGACAATGCTCAATATTTATCCTCCACACATTTTACAGTTCCTGCACAAAGCGTTGGGTGGGGCGACATCTTAGCGAACAGTTGTTATTGGCTGAAGTCTACGAGAAACAGTGGAATGTCAAAGGAATCAAATGTTATTTAAATGTGAAAATATATCAATAACACGTGAAAGTGGGTGCATTTTTTTTCAGATTCTCACATACATAATAGTCTGATGAAGGCTAAACATTGCTTTCTAATGTTACCAATACAGTGTGGCAGTTTGGAGAAGAAAAAAGGCTAGTGTGAAGACTGAGACCTTGAGAATGACAATCTGAAGGACAGAGGGCCTTCGCCACAGTCAGCTATTGACATCTAGCTGGAGCTCTGTTTGCATAATGACTTTACTGTTAGCACTCTATCGCCAGCTCTGTCACGTCTGAAGGTCAGTGTGTTCAATAAATTAAAACAGAAGTCTCATACTTTTTACAGGCAGGTTTTTGTTAATAGGTGCTTACTATGTAAGTGATTTTTGCAGATAGGTTTCTTCAAGTGTCTTGGAGATGTTGATTAATTATTTCTGTATTTAGTTTTTCTCAGTTTGTCTGTTTCTTCATGTAATCACAGACAGACTCGATGACGGTGCGATCAGATCTGCGTGTGGAGAACACCGGCTGTTTTCAGACTACTTGTACATACAAAAATCTCACTGGATTATTACAATTAATGGCAAAAGGAATGTTTGGAAATGTAAACTGATATTTCCTACTGACACACTACAACAAAAGATATAATACGTCAGAAAAGGCCAATTAATTTTTTGGGCTCCCAAGAGTGACCCCTAGTGTCGGTATTTTAACACAACGCTGAAAGTGACCGATAGAAGGGAACCAAAGTTACTCAATAATACACCTTCAGCTAATAGTATGGCTGCCAAAGTTAAAGATGAAGTATGTAGTTTCTGTGACAATAGTGGCACCTAGCGTAATTACAAAAATAAAGGATATTTTCAAATCGAGGTGGGCGAGCTGACGATTTTATATCGTTATTGATCTTGAAGACACCCACAATCTACTTTTTGAGCAAATCGTAGAGATTGTGATCTTTTATGTCCTTGTAATAATGTTAAAATACTGCAATGACTGCCTACTAGATGGCTGTGCTAACTAGCCAAATTATATAATAAGTCTCTATCACGTGTCTTTCGTGTGTAGTGAGGCATTTGAAAAATAATTCAAATCATTGTGCCGCATGCCATTCCTTTTCTTTAAAGCAGTGTGCTTTCGCCCCTCCTTAAAAGCTTAAACCCAACTTCCAAATCAGCCGAATCATGTAACGTGACTGACTTAAAATGCAGTCTACTGCGGGACGTGCTATTTAAAAAAGAGTTATTAAAAGCACATTAAACTGCAAAAGAGACTGATCCCCAAGCGATTTATGTGCGCTGTAAGACGGATTGGAACATGGATAATCACCTCACCTCCTAATCCAAATCGTTCTTTCCTTTGTCACTTCACATTTAAAAATGTATGTTCCCTGGAAAGTTTAGTTCACCTCTCGTGTCTTCGGATTCGAGCCGTTAGTTCCGTCATCATGTCTGATCTGGGCTGTGACAGCCTCATGTGTAATACATGCGTCCTGAAACAGAATTGATTAGTTCATCTCTCGAGTCTTCGGGTTTTAGTCATTCGTTCATCAAGTCCCAGCCCCATAGGCAAGGCTATGCAGTCACCGGAAACAGAAAAGATTAGTTAATCTCTCGAGTCTTCTCGTTCGAGTAGTTTGTTCTTTTTTCACGTGACCGCATCCCCGTTCAGTGTCTCGCAACATATACATTACAGTCGTATTATTGACTGCATGTTGTAATATATTCATTATTATAAAATCATCAGAAGAAATGTACAATAAATATTTGTTATGCCTATCCATTCTGAACAACCCAATGTGTCCAGGCTTCATATGAAAATCAATTAAAAACTGTTCAAAAAAACGGAACTAAACAAACATAAAAAAAACTTCTCACTTGTTTGTGTCACAATTCACCAGTGTGAGTGTCCGTGATCACCACCAGAGGGCACTCCAACCCAGACTGTAATTTCATCAAAGACTACATTACCCATAATCCTTTGCCTGGACTAGACATGTGCCGGTAAACGGTAATACGATATACCGCAATAATGAACATGCACAATATTGTTATCGTGGGCACTTCAAAATACCGTGAATAATTATTTATTACTAATTATTCCGATTTTTAGAATGAATTTTAAGAATACTTTACCCATCAACCGTTTAAAATGAAAAACACGTCAAAGAGGAACGCGCACTGATGTAAATAGACTGTGCATGAGCCGAGCACATGGCGGAATGAGGAGACTCGCTGAAGTGCACATTCATTCTTCGACAGCAGAGGGCGCTGACGGAACAGCAGAAATGCAGCCGTTTCCCCAGTAATCACATAACCTAATACATAATACTTAATGACTTAAGGCTATTCATTTTCAAACTTGCATTTTATATTTTAATCTGGACTAAATTACATGCCCTAGATATTGTTTGAATGTTCTGACTGTTGTTCAATCACACACTTTACAAGGCTCCAGTATTTAACATTAGTTCCTTCATTAACAAACTGACAATGAAAAATACTTCTAAAGCATGTATTAATCTTAGTTAAATGTACATTTCAGCATACCTATTGTTCTTTATAATTCTTTTGCACTTTAATCTGTTTTAAATATTTGTTTACTTTATACATTTTTGTGTATTGCTTTATTGTATTTAAATGTTTGGTTCTTTTGTTATAATAAAGTGATTTAACCTGTTATAGTATGACAACACTTTTTTGCAACTTATTTCAATATCGTGATAATACCGTATACCGTGATAAAAGCTTCAGCAATTAATTGCAACATAAAAATTTGATACCGGCACATGCCTAGCCTGGACTCATCATCACTCATTGTTTGCACCTGTGTCACATTACCTCATTACCCCATTACTCCAGCCTATATATACCATGTTCACTCTGTCATTCACTGTGAAGTCTTTGCCTGTCTCTCTTGTCTTGTTTGCCTTATTGGACTGATTACATGTTACGACCTCTTGCCTGTTTGATGACTACGAGTGTGGATTACCCTTTAATAAAGCTGCATTTGGATCTTCTACCTTCTGTCTCAGAGCAGTATGTTACAGATTGTAAGGAAGGTTGTGAATTAACCTAAGACTGTAAAAGAATGAACTAATTTCTGTATCCAACATGGCTGTCACGTCACGTGACAAAAGAACGAGACTTGAGAGATGAACTGTTTCTGTATTCAGCCTATGAGGACTTGAACGAACGATTCGAACGAGAAGACTCGAGAGATTAACTCATCTTTTCTGTTTCCGGGGACTGCATAGCCTTGCCTATGGGGCTGGGACTTGATGAACGAATGACTCAAACCCAAAGACTCGAGAGATGAACTAATCAATTATGTTTCTTGTACAGAACATATGGGATGTTGTGCATGCACAGCCAACACAAAATGAACGAATCGCTCTCTGAGACAACCCGTTGTTCTTGAGTCATATTAAAGATGCGTTCAAAATGAACAAATCGTTCATGCACGACACATCACTATCTTGCTCTCTCTTGTTTGTTATTGACCCATTCACAGAATGAAAATGCCCATCCTATACAGTATTCCCTCTAATCTGTGCAATAAATGCAAGTCAACAGATTCCATCTAGGCTTGCATATCTGTTTATAAGCAATCAACAATTCTGGAGGCAGTGGTTGTAGACAGCTCTTCCTTTATTTTTCTCAATCGGAGAAAATTAAGCAAGTTGTGGTGGGATTTACTGCATTCTCATAGCTTTTTTTTATTTTATTTTTTTTAAATGTTATTGAAATATTTGTTTTTAATAGGGCTGCTGAGGCATTGTTAGATGTCTACTTGTACTCGCCCATGACCCTGTATAAACCTGAATTTAGATGTTTACTCCCAGGAGATGTAGCCACAGCTGGAGCTCTAAACCACCACTGCACCCTGCAGACATGGGATTGAGTTTTGAATAGACACAATCAAGATGCTCAACTCTTGTATACTATTTGGGAAAACAGACATTGTGTGAACTGAGAGCAGTAGTTTGCATAGATTTACTGGAAGTTCAGTTTCTGTTCAAGCTCTGGAGTTTGTAAAACTACTGCAGTGCATTTTGGTCTTATTTGTGTTTAAATTGACCAACCTTAATCTGAAAAGGATCACTGTTTTATTCACATAAACTTGTATATCATTGATTGTCAAAGCTCCCGATTTCCCATTGACTACAGGATTCAGTGAGATTTGATTGTAAAGAAGAAAGACTTAAAAAGGGGCATTCTTTGAAACTGCACCTCTTGGATCCGGTGATCCTTTCTCTGGCAAATTATAAAAGCTCTGCCGTAGATAAGGAGCAGCGTTTACACTTTTCTTCACCCTCTGGTGTAAATAACACAATCGCTGAAGATGGCGCAGTTGAGAAATAGTTATTAGACTTCTTGTTTGTTATACTAGAGGAAAACAAATATGAACATTAGAGAATTAAGAAATGGGAGGAAAAATAATTAAATTCAGTTTCAATAGAAAAGCTGTGAATGTGTGTATGTGTGAATGTGTGTAGCATCACACTGGTTCCCTTGAGAAAACCCCAATAGTATTTTCCCATAGGCTTTTGGAGTATTGCAAAAAATAAGCTCTGTGATCAACAAGAGTTTATAATAGCCTACTTACATGTTTTGTCCATCAAGATAATTCTCACAGATGAACACAACTTTTATGAATTTTGAAGCCTAAATACAGTTACCAGAAGTAAAAAGCTATATAATAGCTATATAATAGACAGACTGCACCACGGTCGCTCGACTTCAACGTCACCATCACTAGCTTCTGACAACTCTTTCAGTTTTTTATCTCAAAAAAATTCCCCAGAACATTTGAATTAGACTAGTTTATAAGAGCACAATTATAAGCATAATGAAGCTGTAAAAGCAGACTAAGCTTATCTTTTCGGCGTGATGCCGTTTAATCTCCCTGACAGCTTCTGTAGTCCCATTTAGTAACCGCCTTTTTCAAGACACGTAACGGCTTCAAAAAAATTACAAGTGGGGTAATACTGATGTATTTTATGTCATAGAATAAAACATGAAAGTGTCTTGAGCTTGTGTTCACCACAGACCTTATTTCAGCAATTTAAACAAGCCTGCTATGGTATCATAATGCTAACCTGCTATCTTAGCAGCCTTTGCTACAAAAGGGTTATCTGATTATCTCAAGATAATCACAATACTGTGATGCTTTAAAAAATAAAAATAAAATCGCTATCAAACTTTTTCCTAAGAAAAATACATTTTAAATGTGTATATGTGTTAAATTTGTTTGCAAACTTTTTGGAATAAACTAGATTGATTGACTGAAAAGTTCTATTTTAAAATGAGTATTGAAATAACTGTGTGTTTCAAAGGCTTTACATAGGCCTCAATGTAGGTTCCCTACAGAGAGCTTGTCAAAGGACCATTCAGCTCTCTATCACAACAGCTGGCCTGTATGGAGGTTTTTCACCAGAGATCAAATTGGCGCATTGTGAGGAACTAGGAATATCTGACTTTACGATTTAGCACTCTTTTTACACACTTTAAAAAGAGTACTTATGGAAATAATATACTTTAGAGTGCTTTTTTGGCCATCTTAAAGTACTTCTTCATGTGTTATTTCATTATTACTTATATTGTCTTTGAAATATGGTTAAAATGTACTACTGTATGTACTGCCTTGAATTTATGGTTAACTAAAATACTTTTAAAAATCGTATTCCATGTATTTAAATATATTTGTAATTACACATGTAATGTTGAGGTTGCAATTTAATTTATATTAACTTTAAATGTAATGTCAAATAAAGTCAACACATCAAAATACTTCTATATGTCTACTTCAAATAAGTCTACTAAAACACAATTTAATATTATTAAAACAATAATATTATTAACTTTTAATTTTACATTATTACAAAGTGAACTTTTTAAAAGTGCACTTAAGTGCATTAAGTACCGGGAGCTAGTTATTTTACTTAATAACATTTTAAATATCCACATTTAAAATGTTATTAAGTTAAAAAACTAGCTTCCGGTAGACAGCGAAAGAATAAAACTGAACTGACATATAGAGGTTGAGGTAGAGGTTGCGCAGGGGTTTTGCTCTATCCTTGGCACATGCATCAGTTCAGTTGTTATTCTTTCACTGTCTGCTGGAAGCTAGTTATTTTGCTTAATGACATTTTAAATATGGATAATTTTCTCACACAAACACATCGATTCCCTTCAGAAGGCCTTTATTAACCCCTCATTAAAAATAAAGTTCAACCATGCATTTTGGAATCCGAAGGAAGCTTATGGCATGTTTGAAACATGCTATAAGCTTTATTGCTTGAAAGTTTGCCGTAGGCCTATGTTATTTATCTAACATGCCAGCCACAAATTGGTGGGCGGGGCCACAGAATAGGCGTTCATCTTCTTCGGTTAAGGTGGCGTTTCACTGCACTCTGACGTCACGAGATGCGCATTCGCAGATTGATCGTTTGCTGAGCCAGCTGTCAATAAATGCTTTTCTTTGACTAACAAGGAAGTTTTCAGCTCTGAAACTTACAGGATATTCTTATATTAAGATGACCTTTTATATATCAAAAGCTCAAGGGAAAGTTGATTTCTCAATTCATGACCCCTTTAAGCATATTTATATCATATTTACAAGAGAGAAAGATGGTAGAACAGGGTTATGCAACTAGGTTTGCATATTTTCTGAAGAAAATATGAGTGACACTTACCTGTGCAAAAGGTTATAGTTCTGAGTGTTTTTAACATGTTGCGATATGGTTGCTAGGTGGGTTAGGTCCCAATGTGGTTCATGTCTCAGGTCCCTATTTCATAGCTCAGTATAAGTTATGTGCTGAAGTTTAAGGGTTTAAAATTTGTGCTAGAAAGAGTGAGAGAGGATTGACTGCAATACAAAGGCCCACTGATGTGTGTCTGTGTAATATACACAGTGTATGGAGTCGCTGTATGTTTACTGTGGTGAGGGCTTGAACAGTGGCCTGTTTGTCTGTAGCCAACATAATAAGAGCAAGACAGAGAGCAGGCTTCACTTTAAACCATTATAAAACAGGTAAAGGCCTCTTTTCATTCTCAAGTCACCAAATATCACAGCATGATAGAAAATTTGCACGCTTTGGTCACAATTTCAGCAATTCAGGATGGGAGAAATGTGTTTAATTCAATATTAAAATTAACTCTTTAGGTGCACAGTAAAGGTACGACTTTAGTGTGTGTGTTAGGGGCACAAGTGCTGATGTTTGTGTGAATATAAGTATAATGTGATGAAAGGGTTCGGCTGCAGGAATGCACTCTAACATTGCTATAAAGTCCCTTTAGTAAATAATTCAAAGCAACACAGAACACACTTATTCGGCTTAGAGAGTAAATAAATCAGCAGTTTAGGAGCCCTCCCCATCGGTCAAAATATCAGCTCTTGAAAGAATGATTGAAAATCTGAAAACTCAAATAATTCAGCACGACTTGAGACTGTTTACTATTGTGGTTTAATTAATCAAACACTGATCTCTCCTGAAAACACTGAACTTTAAATATAACAGGTTAGTCAGACAGATAGTTAATTTTTCTTCAAGCCTTCATCATCTGTCTTTGCTAACTGAATTTAAAAAGTATTTTATGTATAGACTTTATTGTTTTACCATGGTCCCAGGTACAGACTTTCGATCTAAAACAAGACCAATCCATCCTGTATCCATCAAAATATTACTTACAGCTTAAATTAATTACAGCTTAAAAATCATCACATTGTATACATCAAATAATCATAAATCGTGTCAGTCAAGTGCTTGAGATATGAGACGTGATGTACTATGAAGACACAGAAAAATCAAGGATTTTTATAGTGAGTCATTTCCAATCAAGCTGTTATTGTGAGAAATCATTTAATTGTGTGTACTGATGATACCCATGTCTGTTTTCTTTGATTTTGTAGTGCTGGCTCGCCTGGTTTCGGACCTGCAGGCGTTCTTGCTGGTTCTGGACAGTGAAAATCTCAGTTACATTGCTCAGGCCCAGAAAAAATCAATTTCAGAGCTGCTATATAAACTACAGGACAATAAGGACACACCAGGTAACCACTTGTTTTTCTGAAGTAACTGTGTGACTGTAAATGTAAGTAACACTTCTGTTCCAATGTTTGAAGTAAGAACGATTTTTTTCTTTTTTTTTTTATGCTCACTGAGGCTGTTTTAATTTGATCAAAAATACAGTAAAACCAGTAATTGTCGCAGAATGACTGCGACAATTAAGCGAGACAGGAGATGAATTCAAATGCTTATTTACAGGGAGTGCAGAATTATTAGGCACGTTGATTTTCTGATCATATTTTTTTTTCCAGGCACATTTGACCAATTCCAAACCACAGTAATCCTAATAACTACTATTGATTTAGTATTTAATAATGTATAAGTGATATATAATTGTTCATGAAGGCTGGAAATGAAAATCACCTTATATTCAGGTGTGCAGAATTATTAGGCATGTTTTCTTTTACAGATAAATTGAGCCAAAAAAGAGATTTAACTCAGACTGAAAAGTCAAAAAGTATTAAATGCCCATGAGAAGGATGCAATACTAATGCAATACTAGACATTGCAGTTAAGGCATGACCATTGGACAGTGAAATGCTCGTTGGGTCAGCAAGATCTGACAAAAACAGGTGGTGAAGAAAAGACACCTATTAACCGCAAAAGAATTAAGAATTAAGGTGAAGAATTAAGGGTGAAACCATCAGGAACCCTTTAGTCTCCAGCGCCACCATTTTCCAGAGCTGCAACCTACCTGGAGTCTCCAGAAGTGCAAGGTGTCAGGATCTCAGAGACTTCAGTTAGGTAAAGAATCCTAAAAAATGACCCCCACTAGATAAGAATCACAAGCTGAAGTGTTGTAAAATACATGAAGAAGGTTTTTTTATAGGCTTTATGGACAGATAGGTTGAGAGTGACTCTTGAAGGACCAGCACCACATCCTCTAGTACCACTGTTTGAAGAATTCATCTTCCAGAATCTGGCAGTACGTTTTGGGAGTTCATTTTTAGTCCATCTCTGCAAAACGGACTAAAATGAACTCCCAAAACGTACTGCCAGATTCTGGAAGATGAATTCTTCAAACAGTGGTACTAGAGGATGTGGTGCTGGTCCTTCAAGAGTCACTCTCAACCTATCTGTCCATAAAGCCTATAAAAAAGCAGGCTTCATGTATTTTACAACACTTCAGCTTATGATTCTTATTTAGTGGGGGTCATTTTTTAGGATTCTTTACCTAACTGAAGTCTCTGAGATCCTGACACCTTGCACTTCTGGAGACTCCAGGTAGGTTGCAGCTCTGGAAAATGGTGGCGCTGGAGACTAAAGGGTTCCTGATGGTTTCACCCTTAATTCTTCACCTTAATTCTTAATTCTTTTGCGGTTAATAGGTGTCTTTTCTCCGCCACATGTTTTTGTCTGACCCTGCTGACCCAACGAGCATTTCACTGTCCAATGGTCACGCCTTAACTGCAATGTCTAGTATTGCATTAGTATTGCATCCTTCTCATGGGCATTTAATACTTTTTGACTTTTCAGTCTGAGTTAAATCTCTTTTTTGGCTCAATTTATCTGTAAAAGAAAACATGCCTAATAATTCTGCACACCTGAATATAAGGTGTTTTTCATTTCCAGCCTTCATGAACAATTATATATCACTTATACATTATTAAATACTAAATCAATAGTAGTTATTAGGATTACTGTGGTTTGGAATTGGTCAAATGTGCCTGGAAAAAAATATGATCAGAAAATCAACGTGCCAAATAATTCTGCACTCCCTGTATTTACAAAATAAAAACATATCTATAAACTAAACCCAAAAGAAAAACAGGAGGAAAACAACAAGGAAAAGACAAAACTTGGAAGCTAAATCCAGGAAGCAATGAGGTCTTTAGTCCGTGTAGCAAAACATTGACAATAGCAGAACGTGAGTGTGTGTGCGTGTCTCAGTCAGCTTCCTAGGATGTGAATCATTAGGCAATGACCTTGGCTCACTACAACACTGGGGCAATGATTACTTTTTTAATGGTGTCATGATCAGTGTCCACGGTGTCCTCATTGTACAAACGTATTTATGAACAACAGCGGAACTGATATCTTTCTGACATTATTTTTTTTATGTTATTTAAAGTACATTATGATAAATACATTGCTTGTTACATATACCTGTGACATTTCAGCTGTAAATAAGTTAAAATTGTTAGCTAGATTAGGTTCACTACCTGTCTAGCAATGTATGCTAATGCTGAAATATAATGAAATAATGGTTTGCTTTTTTTAAACGTTTATTAAGTGTCACTGTAATAATATATTATTATTTGTAATAATATAGAAGTATTACAAATGTTTGTTGATCAAAATTATTCATTACTATTGTTCTTTAGTTAATGCATATTCATACTCTATATTCATTAATATAGAGTTTTTGGGCACCGTACAAAGAGTGCACTTTTGTTAAATATCCCATAGGTGCGCTATCACTGCAGCACAGCTCCAACAAAGCTGTCATGTTTTATACTGTTTTTTTCCATATCTGTCTGGAAACACTGTAGATCCACCTGCAGCTGTAGTGATTGAGCTGAACTGAACTTTATCCATTTTCAGGATAAAGAGAGTCAGTGCAAGGTCATGGTAAGATTGGGGGGGACAGATGTTCTATTCATAGACCGCTACTCTCATTTAACCTTAGATGTAAAAAGGTCATCTTTACCACTATATCTTTAAGACTTTTATTTGTAAATGACTTCTGTTATGGATGTCTAACCTCTTCATTCTTCAGTTTATAGCTCCACTTTGGGTTTTGGGTTCTTTTCTGTGTAAATGAATTACAATTATATGTGCTTATATGTTTTATGTTTAGCAGAGGATGCGGAGTACATGATTATGAACTGTCCCTCTGGAGGCCCCAGTGATCTCAGGGAAAACACCACCGCTGAGGCTCATTTGACAGAGGAAACTCTTTCAGTCATCTCTACTGAACAACTGCAGCAAGGGGTGAGTCCAGCCCTCCAGCCACCATGACTCCATGATTTGATATAACACTGAAAGATTTATTGACATGGTATGAGCTCTAAATAGAATGTTACAGCTTTATATACTTGTTCATCAAAGAAAGATTTTTATTTTGTATGAAAGCTAATTTTACATACAAGCAAATATGATTTGAGTTGGTATGGACTGTACAAAAATGTTTACTTACTCATTCCTCATAGTCTTATCGTGCACCATTTATCTGTTCATAGTCAGTTTTCCAAATAAAAAAATCTATTTTTCAGCCAACTCAGCCAGAAACCAGCACCGCTAGCCCTAAATTTTAGTTCTTTTGTTGAGCTTTTGTCATTTCTATTTAGCTTTTTTTTTTAAATCAGTTTTAGTTTTAGTAATTTTAGTACTTCATCTTAAACCTTATTTAATTTAATTTAGTTGCCTAGGCAATTTTTTTTTTAAGTTTTAGCTTTTCATCTAATATTTACATTTTATTTTATTTAAGCTTTATTTCAATTATTGAAAACAATATTTAATTTTATAAAACAATTACTACATATTAAAAATATTGAGGAACTTTTTTATTGTTAAAGCATAATTGTATTCAACAGTTTAGTTATTCTCTATGTGTGCTTCTCAATCGGAAGTCTGTGTCCCAGTCAGGCTGCATATCAAGGCTGCCACGTCATCAAGTGATGTCAAAGGCCATCTCAATTTGAAGTATCCTTGGAAGGCAGCCTTTGTTTTGTGTCCTTCATTTGACTAATTTTGAAGTTATATGCTTGTGCCTTTTACCAGCCTGGGGTAGCTATATATTATAATGTACAAATGATTTGGCTCATATGTTGCTTTACCATGCAAAACATTGTGACATATGCCAAGATTGTCTGAATGGACACCCACTGCCAGGCATTAAAAGCTGTTTCATGTGTATGTGGGGGTGTTTTGAATCATAGTGGAGAATTTCAGAAATGCATTATAATGATGTAACATACTGGTGGCTGTAGTATATGCACAACACAGGAGAAAAAACTCTTTATTTAACAATACTAACACTCAGGATCCTTCACAGAAATACACAACCACGTAAACTCAAATAATATCGTACTAGGAACTGACAGAACTTTAAATGCACAGGGAAAGGTAATTAACAGATTTAGAAACAGATGTGGCACTACTAAGTAACTAGGGAAACTATAGGCAAACAGAACTCAGGGCGGAGTCAAAGGAAGAAGGAACCATGGTGGAGACTTGACTGGAAGACCCAGGAGGACAGCCGACTGAGATGGAGCTGATGGAAGTGAAGACCCAAACAGAGCCGATGAGCCCAGGCCACACAGATGAATCTGGAGACTGAAGCGGTGTCAAACATCCAAGTGGAGGGTGATGAGCCAGACTGAGCTGGTGGGGCCCAGGACCAGTGCGGGGCTGGAGGAAAGGTGGAGCCAAAGGGATGGAGGGATGAAGCACAGCTGAAGGCCTGAAAGTCTATGGTGCAGGCATAGCAACGACTGACCAAGGTGCAGCCGGAGGGACGAGGATGATGGTCCCAGGTACAGCCGAAGGAGTGAGGAGCCAAGGTGGAGCCGACTGGTGGGCGAGCCGAGGTGGAGTGATGAGCTCAGTGGAGCCAGGGGATCCTCTTGCCATGGCGGAGCGGGAGACCAGAATACCTGTGGAAGATTCACACAGCAGAGTGAAGCCGAGTGGAGCCAAGCAACTGAAGGGAAACAGCGGAGTTTGGGCTGAAGAACTGGCTGTCTTTGGTAGAGGAGATGGGAGAGGAAGGTTGGGTGGGATCACTAGAGACACAGGAGACTTGAAGCTGGACTGAACTAGCAGAGACAGGAGATCTCGGGGAGAATCCTCTTCCAAAGTTTGGAGAGGCCAGCTGCAGCTCACCCTCATTGACAGGGGAGTGTGGGCAGGGCTCCATACCATCCCCTCAAACTCCACGAGCACACCCAATGGCACAGACGATGTAGCCGGCTCACGCATCTGGTAAGACTCTGCGTAGGGCTCGTGCTCCGGGGCGATAATTGGCTCAGTCATTCCTTTTGGCGCTGACATCGCGATAGGCTCGGGCTCCATGTCTGTGGTGGGCTGTGGCGTAGGCTCCGTGCAGGGTGTGGGGCAGCTGGCTGGGCTCTTGGTCAAGAGTGGGGCTTGGTGATGTCCTCCACAGCGTGGCAGACGGTGAACACTGAATCGTTGTTTTACCAGAACCCACTCCACAAACACGGCAACATTTCCCAAAGACCATCACCGAGCAGGTGTGCGTTGGAGTGATCCTGATAGTGGGTGAGGCACGTCAGGTATAAAAAAACGTCCTTGTGTGTCCCTCAAAGGTTTGCGCCTTTTGGTCTAAACATCTTATGTTTAGGTCCGGTATTCTGTCACATACTGGTGGTAAGCACACAATGCAGGTGATCCAAAGAAACTTTACTTAACAATGCTAACACAAAAAAACGACAAATAACTGACAGAACTCAAGCTTTAAATCCACAGGGAAATGTAATTAACAGAATTAGAAACAGATGTGAAACTAATAAGTAACTAGGGAAACTAACAGGCAAACAGAACTCAGGCAAACCGTAACAGGGAACAGAATGAAAACAGAAAGAGACCTTTACAAATGTAATTTAGCCCAGAAACAGTGCAAACAACAGTGTGTAAAGGTCTTGATGTATGATTAGGTTGTGTGATGAGAACAAGCTATCAAAAATAACATTCCAGTGGTTCCCCCTTGAGTGATTCATGGTTAAAAAAAAAACAATGATAGCAGCACTTGCTTCAAGGATACAATCCACTTCCTTATTGTAAATTTATTTTCATTTGTTGTTAGAGTAGGGGATTGTGTTAACTCTGGGTTAAGCGCAGTGTGAAAAGCCCTTATGTGTTGAAAATGCATTTGGAAATTTGTAGATTTATGTAGAAAATGACAATTGATAAAATTATTGACTGTATTTTGAGGCAAAGGTCTTGTTAATGTTTTTATTAAAGGTAACTAAAGCAACAGTTTTTCAATAATGGAATAATTTTTGTGTAAAAATTTGGTGTAAAAAGCGCCCCTGCTGTTGGTTGCTAAAGGCACAATAAACTTTTCCATTTGTTGACATGACATGGTTAGATGGTAAATACACTATATTGCCAAACGTTTTGGGACGCCTGCCTTTACGTGCACATGAACTTTAATAACATCCCATTCTTAATCTGTAGGGTTTAATATGGAGTTCGCCCACCCTTTGCAGCTATAACAGCTTCAACTCTTCTGGGAAGGCTTTCCACAAGGTTTAGGAGTGTGTTTAGGGGAATTTTTGACCATTCTTCTAGAAGCGCATTTGTGAGTTCAGGCACTGATGTTGGACAAGAATGTTACTGATGTTGGCCTGGCTTGCAGTCTCCGCTCTAATTCCTTCCAAAGGATTTCTATCAGGTTGAGGTCGGGACTCTGTGCAGGCCAGTCAAGTTCCTCCACACCAAACTCGCTCATCCATGTCTTTATGGACCGTGCTTTGTTCACTATTGCATAGTCATGTTGGAACAGGAAGGGGCCATCCCCAAACTGTTCCCACAAAATTGGGAGCATTAATTGTCCAAAATATCTTGGTATGCTGAAGCATTAAGAGTTAATTTCACTGGAACTAAGGGGCCAAGCCCAACCCCTGAAAAAAAAAAAAAACACCATAACCCCCCCTCCATCAAACTTTACACGTGGCACAATGCAGTCAGGCAAGTACCATTCTCCTGGCAACCGCCAAACCCAGACTCATCCATCGGATTGCCAGACAGAGAGAACACGTTTCCACTGCTCTAGAGTCCAGTGGCGGCCTGCTTTACACCACTGCATCCGACGCTTTGCATTGCACTTGGTGATGTAAGGCTTGGATGCAGCTGCTCGGCCATGGAAACCCATTCCATGAAGCTCTCTACGCACTGTTCTTGAGCTAATCTGAAGGCCACACAAAGTTTGGAGGTCTGTAGCAATTGACTCTGCAGAAAGTTGGAGACTGACCCTGCTCTGTGATTTTACGTGGCCTACTTCGTGGCTGAGTTGCTGTTGTTTCCAATTGCTTCCACTTCGGTATTATGCCACTAACAGTTGACCGTAGAATAGTTAGTAGTGAGGAAATTTCACGAATGGACTTATTGCACAGGTGGCAATCTATCACGGTACCATGCTTGAATTCACTGAACTCCTTAAAGCGAACCATTCTTTCACAAATGTTTGTAGAAACAGTCTGCATGCTTAGGTGCTTGCTTTTTTACACTTTTGGCCATGGAAGTGATTGCAACACCTGAATTCAATTATTTGGAAGGGTGTCCCAATACTTTTGGCAATATAGGCCCGGTTTCACAGACATGGCTTAGACTAAGCCAGGATTAGGCCTTAATTCAATTAGGACATTTAAGTAACTTTTATAAACGTGCCATATAAAAAAACATTGCTGGTGTGCATCTTGAGACAAAACAATGACACTGACATATTTTAAGATATCTCAGTGCAAGTTGCTTTCAGTTAAAACTGCTCAAACATGCATTTTAGTCTAGGACTAGCTTAAGCCTTGTCTGTGAAACCGGGGGATAGTGCATCATACATTAACTTGGTTGTCCACCGATAATCACAGTATTTATAATGAAAACATATTTAAAAATAAAATGTCAATCATATCATATTATTAAAAATATGTATTTTACTACTGTAAAGCTGTTTTAAATTATTGTTGGATCTCATTCAATACTTTCAGAATATTTAATTAAAATATTTTTTTTCTGTATTTTTAAAATGAACATATTTTAATGACAGTATATTTAGTAAACAAAAATGAATTACAGGCTAAAGTTATTGTTTTTAACAAGTATAAATAAAGAAATTGTTTTTAAAACATTATTTTAGCTTAAGTATTAAGTAAGTGCCTTTTACCCTATGCTGGTGAGCCTTTTAACTCTGTGTGTGGGATCTTTAGCAAGTCTTAAGTAGAGGACAATCTACTTATGCTCACCAAGGCTGTATTTTTTTATGAATACAGTAAAAACAGTTTTACAGTATTCATTTTTTTAGTATTGCAATTTAAAATATATTCCAGTCATGGCAAAGCTAAATTTTCAGCAGCCATTACTTCATTTTTATTTTCACCAGCTTTTTCACATGATCCTTCAGATATCATTTGTAATATGCTGATTTGCTGCTCAAGAAACATTTCTTATTATTATAAATGTTGAAAAAACTTATTATTGATATTGTCTTTGTTTTTTACATGATTATTTTATGAATAAAACTTTAAAAAAATAATAGGATTTTATTTTAAATAGAAATCTTTTGTAACATCATAAATGTCTTTACTGTCACTTTTGAAGTATTTTTAGAGGATGGTAAAAGTAATGGGGCTTGGGACTAAATTGTTATGCTTTCCCCCTGGCCCAATAAGTACCCTGTACTTTTGAGGTCCTTAGTGGTCCCTTCCTGTGACAGGGCCAGGGGCAATGTTCCAAACTGTTATGTGTGGTGTGCCTCAATATGTTTGACAAAGACATATGTTAGGGATATAGATGTATAATGTAATGAATACCCTAAAAACATCATGGTGTGTGTATGTGCCATGATGTGTATTTTAGAGTACACAAGTGTTTGATGGTGTTGTAATGTATACTCCGGGCTCATTACAGTGTGTACTTACACTGTGATGTGTATTTTAAGAGACACTAGCTCTATGGCCATAATAACAGGGCAGATGGGCAGGCTGCACACTAGTGGTTACAAGGCCCAGAGCGTCGGGGTTGGACCAAAGCTTGTGTTGTGGCCACCTGATGAGTATCTCTCAGCTACAACGTAGCCTCACTGTGGTCTTGCCCCCTCATCTCACCCAAGGGTTGTGCAGGGCACGAGGTCAGAGGTCAAATCTTGCCTTGTAACCAAGGTCTTTCAAGTGAGCAATCACATATAAACAACAGGGATGGGAAGTACTAAAAGAGAAAAACAGTGCTGTAGGAAGAACCGCGATGAAAAATCACTCATGGCTGTTAAGAAGACAGAGCGGTTAAGGTGTATCACATTAGAGCAACAAATATCCAATTGTCTGTTGTCAAAAATGTAGCAATGCACAAATTACAGCTCACACAGAAGTAATTTCAACTAGGGCTGTAACGATTTGACCAAAAATAAAAACCTCGATTAATTGAACATTTGACCTCGATTACGATTAATGAACGATTATTTTGCTTTTTTTTGCTTTTTTTTTTGCCCTCATAAGGTTTTTGAGTAAGTTCCTGATCATGTTTGTTCTGTAAATATTTTCTACTATTTAAGGTGGAATTTCTTTGTGATTTTAAAATACTTGAAGGAAACGGTCTATGGGGCAGATTTCTGCTTGTTGTACATCAGATACAGATAAATTATCACAGTAGGCCTACATTACATTAATCTGAATGCATCAATGAGAGAGTGATAGTGTGTGTGAATTACTCATATCGTCTCTATTCATTATTAAGATGTGGTGTGTACTTGCTGCAAAGGTATTAAAATGTATGACTATAACGGTTGAGTTTCTAAGCTACTTTAGTGACTTTACTTTAGTCACAGGACAGCGTTGACACTGCGTTTCTGTGCTCCTCTGCGCGCGATCTTCATGTGATGTGCAAGCTAGATCTGAGTGTTCGTTTGTCACAATATATCAGGCATTAGTTCAACATAATACACATCTGATGGTCGAAACTCACTTTAATGTTCAAACTGGCAGGGCTTAAACCACATACAAATGACAAGCTTTGTGAGGACTGTGAGGTGAAAGAGGTCTGCCTTCAGGGCGCGCGAGCGTGTTGTCAGAGACGCGACACGGCTCGGCTCACTGTGTCACAGAAAGAAGCTGAGCACTGAACGGATGTGTATTGTTGTTTTTGAATAGTGGACAATCGCTTTAAATGTTGAAACTGGCAAGCCTTAAACGCATACTTGACAAACTTTATGAGCACGAAAGTGAAAGCGGGGCTTGCGCGCGCCGTCTGTGTCTGTGTGTGTGTGTGTGTGTCGGTGGCAGCGCGTATAGGCTATAAGAACAGCAATTAACTGACCTGTTGTATAAACTGTGTAAAACATGCAGTTACTATAGTGATTCTGGGCATCTATAAACACAGATAACTGCTCCTGCGTCTCTCTGTGTGCCTGCAAACTGCACTTGATGTGACTAGCTGACGGGGCGGAGTCACGTGAAAACCGAAATAACCAACATGGGAAAAATACGTCGGTTAGAGGTTCTGAATATCGGTTTCGGTTATTTTTCTATTAATCGTACAGCCCTAATTTCAACCCAAGCAGCTTTCTTTTGGTCAAAGCAGCAAATTTGTGTGACCAACTTGAACATGAGCGCAATCTAATCTGTGTGGAAATCTTCTGCCCTCACGTGAAATTCCCCATTGCATAGATTCATATAGAAATGTAAGTAGTGTTAGATGTAATTATTATCAGTGTATCATTGATATACCATTATATATATCATGCATAACATTATGACAGGTGAAGTGAAAAACACTGATTATCTCTGCATCACTGCACCTGTTTGTGGGTGGGATATATTAGGCAGCAAGTGAACAATTTGTCCTCAAAGTTGATGTGTTAGAAACAGGAAAAAATGGGCAAGCGAAAGGATTTGAGCAAGTTTCACAAGGGCTCAATTGTGATGGCTAGACGACTGGGTCAGAGCATCTCCAAAACTGCAGCTCTTGTGGGGTGTTCCCAGTCTGCAGTGGTCAGTATCTATCAAAAGTGGTCCAAGGAAGGAACAGTGGTGAACCGGCAACAGGGTCATGGGTGGCCAAGGCTCATTAACCCTCTGGAGTCTGAGCTGTTTTAGGGCCCTTCAGAAGTCTTGACATGCTCTGACATTTGGGCTTTTTTCAGTTGCTTATAAACATATAAAAATTAATGGCAAAAGTGTAATTACACTGTATTCAGCACAAACTAGGCTACCATAATATGTGAGCAACATTTATGTACATGCTTGTATTTTGGAGAGAATAATGTTTATGCGTGGTTTTTGAAAAAACAAAAACACACAATAGAGATGTGTCCACAAGACTTTTGACTAATGGATGTTGTTGCCTAGAGTTTTTGCTTCAAACTGATGTGAGAATCATTCACATGATGTGCCTACTCATTCACATAACACAATATATTGATTTACATCTTGTAAGACACTTTTTTTCTTTACAAAGGCCATATGCGAGGAGGCGTGAACGATCATAAATAATGCTGGGTATCACACCTCAGAGAACAAAAGACCCGCATAATGACCTGCATAATGAATGAGCTTCAGGTATGTGACTGAGAGCAACAGGACAAAGGAAATATATTTTGTTGTAGTTTATTTAAAATGTAGTCAAAAAAGGAACATTACAAAGGCCTATTATATTTTAAATGATCAAAAGATTTGACTAAACTGCAAAAAAACGCTCTTCTTATTTAGTATTTTTTCTTGTTTCCAGTCCAAATATCAAAAAATTCTTAAATCAAGATTCATTTACTAGATAAGTAAGATTTTCTGGGGGAAAAAAACTACATGAAGTGAGTTTTTGCTTAAAACAAGCTAAATTATCTGCCAATGGGGTAAGAAAAATAATCTTATTTCTGTTTGGGACCAAAACAAGAAACAAGATTTCAATCAGAAACAAGATTATTTTTCTTACCCCATTGGCATATAATTTTGCTCGTTTTAAGCAAAAATTCACTTCATTTTGATTTTATTTTCAACAAAACAAGAAAAAATATCTTCTGTTATTTTACTTATCTAGTAAATGCATCTTGATTTAAGAATGTTTTGCTATTTAGACTACAAACAAGACAAAAATACTAAGAGCATTTTTTGCAATGTACTATTTTTTTGAATATTTTTAACATCAATATGAAGCAAAATACGTTTTACTGGTACTATATTTATAGCATCTGAGCAGACATTTGCGAATAAAAGCTTTATTGAAGTGACACTAGGTTATTTTACAATAAACACGTCATAATCTGTCCAAAACAGTCCAAATAAATCTTGTCTAAACAGTCTTGCGTCTATTACATTTTATGTTGCAGCAGGATTAATATTTAAACAGTCTTTTTGCGTTTAATATTCACAGATGCTAACAGAATAAACGTAGCCTACATTACAATCAGCGGCTGAATCCGTTGCTCTTAGAAATTAACAGCTTTTCAGGTAAATTATTCCAGGATTATTCCAAAGCATCTCAAAACGATGTAGCTGTAGCACTACACTTGATGTTATGTGTTGATGTTGATTGACAGTTGATGTGTGGGCGTCGCTTCTGGATCATCAGTATTTGAATCTCTAAAGAACGTGCGCTCCGTGGGCATGGTCGCATTAGCGGATAGTGAGACACTCGCAAACGACTGACATCTCTCTGTTTTCCAACAGATTACATAAACACAGAATATTTGTTTTCGATTTGATTTACATTATTTAAAGCTCCCATGGCATGAAAATTTCATTTTATGAGGTTTTTTAACATTAATATGATTTTCCCTAGCCTGTATATGGTCCCCAAGTGGCTAGAAATTTTGATAGGTGTAAACCGAGTTCTGGGTGTCCTGCTCTGCCTTTGAGAAAATGAAAGCTCAGACGAGCCGATCTGATCTGGAATCTTCCCTTTATGCCGTCATATGGGGAAAGGTTACCTCCCCTTCCTCTGCTTTGCCCGCCCAGAGAATTTGGAGAAAATGATTGTCTATTTTACTCGCAATGTCAGCACAGGCTTTTCCGATATGGATTCGACAGCACCGCCACAAACAGTGAGTAACAGTGTTCATTAATGCCTGATCTGTGATCAGTGATTTCTAATGTGTAGCTAATCATTCACGTTCACACAGACTTTCTTTCTTAATTGTTTATGCATCTGTGAATCAAGCCAGTGACTAAACGATTAACTTCACATCGTTTCTCTTAGTAGCATGAAACAAATCTGTTATTTAAATTGTGATTAGATGCTAGATTAGCTATCAAAGAACACTCTCTTTATAATGTTCGGAGCTGTGAATCACACGTCGCGAGTGTATCTGCACACTTTCCCAAACTGCCGTTATAACAAATGACGCTGTTATGCTGAACAACGAGGCTCTTTCTGTATTCATATCGCTGTCGTGTTTGCTGTTAGTTGTGGTGAAAGCATTTTGTGAGAGAAAACGCGTTGCAATGACGAGATCACTGCGATTCACGCGATCAACAGACTGTCTGTGTACTTAATGCTCGTCACTGCAGCCTTTCATGTGATGGGAAAAGATCTAAAAATAATGCTCGACAGCTTTTTTCAGTTCCTTCTGATCTGTGATCAGTGATTTCTTATGTGTAGCTAATTATTTATTATTCGTGCACACTCTGCGGCTTCTCTCTCTCCCGACAGAACGGTGTTTTCGTGTTTTCTATCTTGTGAGTCAGTGTTTTTGTACGTCCTCGTCGCGTCTATCTGTTCTACAATGTGCATACAGTCATGAGTTTCTGCTCAACATCGGCAGACTCACATCTCTTTAGAGATAAACCTCACGCACGCCGAGGCTCGGGCTGCACAGTATATCTTGTTGAAAAAAATCAAGTAATAAAAATGTTATTTTTTTTAGTTAGCAATAATATGCCTCCAAAAACCCATGTACTATTTGAACCTCAGTGTATCTGTTTTCCATTCAGTACAATGACAGTTCATACACTCAAGAAAAGGTTCTATATAGAACCTTAAGTAGTACTATCAGGCACTTCATATACAGAACCTTTTAGGGGTTCCCATCATGGGATCATTATATGGATTTCATTTGAATTAATGGGATTTCACATTTGGAGCGTTTGCTGTAGTCTGAATCTGAGTGCGACTGTTCCCTGGTGTTTTTGTGGTCAACTTACGTCATCACAAATGTGCACGGTGCATAAGAAAAAACAGAATGTGGGTCAGTATATCTTGTTTTTTTAATTAATTTGGTGAAAATTTATAAAAAAATCATTTAAGACATTTCTACTTATATAGAATATATTTTTGCATAAAAGGTTCTTTCAAATTGAGTCAGGAACCCATATGTATAGAAACCCACTGAACCTTTTTCTCCTAAGAGTGTTAGGCTATCAATCTCAAAAAAAGGACAAAAACCCACTATAAAAGTGCTTCATGTGACCCACATGCACATATTTTGAGTCTTCTAAAGCCATGACAGACTAATGTTTACGTCGTTTTTGACTGAAAATCTTCCCTGTTGATGGACAGCACATGGAATTTACTGTATAACACGGAATTGCAGTTTGATTGAAGAAATTATAACAGAAACGTATTACTATTGTCTATTGTACACTAGAATGTGCTTCTCAAGCTATCATTTGATTTCAGAAGACTTGGAATATAAAGTCATGCAGCTATGTATTGTTTTTTGCCCCCTTTTTTATGATAATGAAATGTAATTGTATGCAAAATGTAGTGAAACGATTCTTTATAATTTCTAATTTTTTTTATTTCAATGACAGAATAACAGCAGGCAGGTTTGAAATGTCTTGAGGGTGTTAAGGATTTTCAGTTTTAGGTAAAATGTTCCTCTAATGACATCACTATATTTTCTTTGCTCTGTTTTCTTCTAAAAACCCAGTGTAGACATTTCTAGATCACGGCAATTAAGTGCAATAGGAAGTTCACCTAATTCCAGGACTCAAAAGCAAAATCAAAAGCTTGTTTAAAAAAGATTGAGGGGGAGGAAGTGAGGGGGACGGGCCGTATCTTTAACAGGAAATGCCATGTTTAAAGGAGAGGCCCTTCTTGGTGACCCAACTCTGCAATGTGATTGGCTTGGAGGGAAGAAGAAGGGAGGAAGTGGAGGATAATTATTGCTGTCTACGTGATAGAGGACAATGATGGAGTGATAGAGAGATGGACTGATAGGACAACTGCTCAGAGGGGAAGGAAGTCGGATGGTGCAAGGAGGATCTCCTGGGAGGTGTGGGAGGGATGAGGTCACCAGCCAAGTGTGCGCCAAAACCTTTGGGTTCCCATGCCAACCAGATGGTTTCAGTCCTGTGAGCATGTGCATTGAGCCCACAGATTGGGCACGTATGCATGTTTTCAATGTTACGCCACTGGACTTTGAGGGCACTTAGAGTATTTACTGATAATGACCAGGGAAAAAATCATCAAAGTCGTAATTTATCCTTATTTGTGCGTCGTTTACAGAATAGCTCTTGAAGTTGGCATAAATTCTACTGTGATCATAATTTACTTTTCCTTACCCTATTTGCTTAATACATATTCCTGGTCTTATTATATAATACAACAAGAAAATATAAATATATAATAAATATAGAGCCAACTCCGAAAATGATTGGCACCATTCATGAAAATGAGCTAAAATTATTATATTTTTATTTGATCAAAAACAACAATTCAATTAACATTTGTGTAAAACTTCCTCTGACAAGAACAGAGGTGTCAAAAGTATTCGCTTTCATTACTCAAGTAGAAGTATAGATACTGGGGTTTAAAAAGACTTCTGTAGAAGTTGAAGTATCAACTCAAGCTTTTTACTCAAGTAAAAGTGTAAAAGTAACTGGTTTCAAAACTACTTAAAGTATAAAAGTAAAAGTAATGTAAAGGGGAAAAAATTCCATTAAAGGGGTAGTTCATCCAAAAATGAAAATTCTGTCATCATTTACTCACCCTCAAGTTGTTCCAACCTGTATGAGTTTCTTTGTTCTGAAGATTGAAGAATGTTTGTAACCAAGCAGATTATATGTAACCATTGACTGCCATAGTATTTCACCCTACTATGGCAGTCAATGGTTGCTCTATCTGCTTGGTTACAAATATTCTTCAATCTTCAGAACAAAGAAACTCATACAGGTTCGGAACAACTTGAGGGTGAGTAAATGATGACAGAATTGTAATTTTTGGGTGAATTATCCCTTTAAGGACAAAAGACTAGGCCGCGCCACAGTGCATACCCCACCTCCTCAAAAAAACACTTTTCTAAAGGCCATAATGACTATAATGTTATATTAAAAAGTTAATGTTGAACATTTTTAGATGCACTTGACTACGCATTTCAGCCGCATATATTCCCATTAAAAATGAACGCATTTTAGGACAATGCAAATACATTAAAGAACCATATACTACTGAGCATTAACGTGTTTCATGGAGTGGAAGATTTGATGACTAGTTGCCTATAAATATTGTAAAGGTGCAAAAAGTCAAAATTCAGAGGCATGTCATCAATAACCATTTTTTGAATGTGTGATCAGTGTGGCCAGATTGGGTCAAAGATTTCCAGCCCAAAAACCTCACCAAATGTACATTTATATTCAAAAAAATGGTTATTGATAACATGCCTGGTTATTGATAACAATTTTGACTTTTTGCACCTTTACAATAGGCTACTTATAGGCAACTAGTCACAAAAAAAACTTTAACTGCCAAAATAATGTATTATTTTATTGCCATACCAATCAATGTTGATAAGTAAGTTACCATTTTATCTCCTTAAAACATAACATTGATGATAAAAAAAATAAAAAAAATAAATCCCAGTAAAACGGATCAAATATGACTATGTCCGGGTAGAAACTGTCAAAACGGCTATCCGTCAGAAAAACACAAACATAATTTTCAATGTCAACAGTAAGAAGCCAATTTACGTGCAAAAAGTGCCCAATATAGAGATTGGAAAAAGCAATGTAATTAACAGGCATTTCACACGTTAATGGATACACCACTGCCAAAATGCGTAATTCATTGATACTGTACAATAATCTGCCAACAAAAAATTACAACAATGCGCTTACCTTTGTGTTACACTTTGCTTTGACAAAACTACAGTATATCTTTTGTGAAGTACATTGCACATGCACTTAGTACAGTCAGAACGGATTAATCGTTGATTTTAACATCTTTCATTTTCAGCAGCTGTCGGGGTTGCTAGTTGCAGATGTCCTGAGTGTGTGTATGACGATGGACAGGAGTCACGGTTATATTTATAAAGAGTCTTCGAGTCACAGGTGTAATTCACGTTTGAGCGTTGAGTCACTCTCCCACTCTTTACTGTAGATACAACTTCTGTATATTTATTCCACTGTCATAGCGATAACTGGAATATACAGCTAAAGTTATCGCGCTAAAACCTCGGCTAAAGTCATGAATGAGCACGTCTGCCTGCTGATTGCTGATTGGCTGAAAGTGCGTGCTCCTCGGCGAGAACCCGCCCTATCTGGCCCCATGGTGTGTGTGATTTGTGCAGGTGCAGGCGTGATTGATAGCCTACAACCCAATAGGGTGTCGGAATGGTTTGAGTTTATCCTTCTCATCCAACCACAATCAAATTCACTCTGTCCGGATGGCGCGATTTATCTGGATAGTTTTTTTTTTATGACAAGCCGGAATGAAAACATGCCGATATGGAATAGGAGTAACGAGGCTATTTTTAAAATGTAAGGAGTAGAAAGTACAGATAATTGCTTGAAAATGTAAGGAGTAGAAGTAAAAAGTAGGCTGAAAAATAATTACTCCAGTAAAGTATAGATACTCAAAATTTCTACTTAAGTAAGGTAACGAAGTATTTGTACTTCGTTACTTGACACCTCTGGACAAGAATAACAGCACTCTGATTTTTCTGTAATTTCTAACAAGGTTGGATATTATTGGTTGAGGAATCTTGGTCGACTTAATAAACACAGACGTAGCCGGATCATTTCCATAATGACCAACACAATCTACCCGTTAGCATCGGGTTTAAGATACATTTTTTTTGGGGGGGTGGTAAATAATGGCGCGAACACCAGTAAATTGACAAGCGCAAACCTTTGTAAATCACCTCACAAGATTCATTTAAATACTCTCCTCCCATTTGCGTCTGAAAGGGAAACTCGATGCATTTGCAATAAGGTCAGCCACAAAAATAATCCTGTCCATGCCTTTTCAGTGCTAATTTTTTAACACCAAAAGAGGGTTTTTGCTGGCGCAAGCTGTTAGTAAATCTGGCTCTTAGGGTTCAAATTTGGAGAGATTTTGTACTCCTGAAGCCATTTCTGTATGGATTTCTATTAGGGATGGGCGTATCGATATGAAGTATATATATATATTTTTTTAAATTTTGTTTATTTAAAGAGATTATTTTATGCATACAATACAAATAACCTATGTTACTGAATAGTGGTGTAGCATAGGATTATTTTCCTGCTCATCTGAACCTTGGTCTGAAAGCACGCAAATGCTGCAAGACAGAACCAGTCAATCACAGAGGGAGCGTTCACACACTGATGACATTGTATTCAAACAGAGCTGCGTTTCCCAAAACTATCATAAGAAACCATTGATGCTTTTGGAAACGCAGCCCAGAACAATACTCATCAGAAGACAAAAAACATGAGTTATTTCACAATAAAAAAAATTGAAATTGTAGCCTACATAGTGCAATTACACTCTTTAAATTTAATGTTAAAAGTTGATATTGATCATGATCTATTCTGTGACTAATGTTAATAGAAATAATGTCAGAATAAAAAGGTTACATTTTATGGGTGCAACATCCTGTCACTGGTCCTTATGAAAATGAAAATATTTTTTTACTACAGTGACCATAGTTCTAGACCATAGACCAACTATTTGTAAATGTCCATTGTTACCACTACAAGTAAACGTATTTTAACCATGTGTAAACAAAAATATGATCTAATAAGTTGCAATTAACGCGTATTGAATGTTAAAATACCTTTCAAATATAATGTTAAGTGGGTATCTTTATCCATTTTACTCTTAGTAATTTTAATAATTTATTAAATTTAATAATGAAAAAGTTTAGAATAGGGATGCACCGAAATGAAAATTCTTGGCCGAAGCCGAATAATAATAAAACACTTGGCTGAAGGCCGAAGCCGTTTTTTCATTTTTTTCACCATTGCCAAGTTTTTCACCATTGCATAAATTAACGTTTTTATTTTTGTCTTGCTTTTAAAATAAATTACAATTTTTTTTTTTTTACAAAACTACAATTTAAAAATATTTATTTAATACTGAAAATGTTTAGCATTCCAGCAGACATTATTCAAACAAAGCACAATAAAACTTTTTTAAAAAATATTATATTATACTCGATGCGTCCGCACGAGCACGAGGGTGCGACAAAAATGCCGTCATCGCAGAGTGCCAGGCGGACGAGGCGCCTCTCTCACGAGCTGGTTGCTATATTTGATCACGTCATCAAAAACCTCATTTTTCGGTAAAATGTATCACCTATTCGGCCAAAACACAGAAAGTGCAATTTTTGCTTTTTCCTGCCGAATAATTTCAGTTGCCGAAAATTCGGTGCATCCCTAGTTTAGAAGTATCGTATAATAAGCCATAAAATGCATATCATATGCACGTCAAAAACTGCGTACCATATGCATGCCAAAACTCATTTGCACTTATTTATACGCATTTTCGTGTGATCAGGCTTTAAGTTTCTAGTCATAGTTTTCTTTGTCACTGTTTTGCCTGTGTTCGAGTTCATCATTACTTGGTTGGTCTGGTTTCATATTAGTTACACACCTGTTCCCTGTTTCTTTTATTATCATCCTCCATGTATACAAGCTCAGTTTCTTCAGTTCATTGTCTCGTGTTAAAGACCCCCTGTGGTGAAAACCAATGTTGTTTATACTGTATGTAGCCTGACGTCGTCATACTCAGATTCTAGTCAGAATATGAGTCTGATACTGCTCCATTGGGCTGTGATTATAAGGCGTGTTTCAACCGAACCAGGAAAGAAAATGCCTCTGCACTCAATTGGATAGACCTACAACCAATCAGAGCAACGGAGCGGTGCATATTTGTCAACAGAACTCAACTGCATGCACACTGGAAGAAGTAGAAGAAGAAGATGAGTGTAAACGATCTTTGCCGGTGTTGTAAAAAAATAATTTAAGGATACACGGAGTACTTACCAACACGATCATAATTTTTGAGAGAAATAGTAAAGGTGAATGCATATACGAACAAGTTCTCCACTCTTTGGTGACGTGCATGATTACGTTACTGTTCAGTCCATCGGATCTGTCCATCATCGTATAAAGCCAGCCTGACAATTTGATTGGTCTGAACAGCTCTGGTTCGAGCATAGACGGATCAAGTCTTGACCGAACTTCCTGACCTCAAATGTTGTGGGGGGGCTAAGTTCGGCTGGCATCCAGGCTAGTTTATTTGTCTATGTGGCGTTTTAAATGTGCTTTCAGACATGTTTTTTACATGTGCAAATTCATAAGTCAACACCATTGCTGAGTATTTGCTCCTTAAAAGTCCAGTGAACCAAAGACAGTCTCAAAAACGGTTTGAAATCGCCGGTGTTTATGATGTCACAAATTACCTTGTAACCAATCACATCCACGTGCGGGTGGGCTTTAGCATATCAACATTAGGCCTACTATGCTGCAAAGTATTTTTCTGTTGATATGAAAAAAAATTATATTATGATGTTATGAAATGTAACTATATGCCTTTCTTCACTGACGTTCTATGATGTTCAAAGCGTTTACAAGGATGCTGATTTTTAAAGATAAATAAAGAAATATAAAATTATTTTCATGTTACGGCTGATATTAGAATTGTACTTTTCTGTCTTTCTCAAAACAACAACAACTAATAACTAAAATCAATAATTTTAAGTAAGTTTTAGGCATTTAACATGTAATGTACAGTATGAAAAAATTATATACATTTTAAAATTTGTTAAACACTAGATTTAACAGTGTTATTAAATTATTACAGTGTTATTAAAGATTAACTTCATTAATCTAAATGTAAAAGTAGGGGGGAAAGCACAATTATGTATCCAACTGAAGAAAAAAAAAGCATTGGAAAAAAAACTCATAGGGAAAAGCATACATTGACTACAACATAATCAGTTAATAGCTCTTTCTTAGCACTCTTTAGAGGGCCTCTGAGGTACGGGTCCTGTGTAAAGTGTAGTCCTTACAAGGATGAGTATGTGTGTCTGTGTGGGTAAGTATGAGGTGAGGTGTTTTACAGGTTTAGTTTGGTTCCTCTTGTGCTTCATGAAGTAACATAAGCTTAATCTGACAGGGTTAAAATGCATGTTTTAATGTTTTTAATGTTTAATGTGTGTTTCCCTGTGCGATGACAGCAGAAGCTCTCTTCATTTAATTAAGGTCTTTTGAGTTGCTCAAATTAAAGGTCAACATGGAATGTGCAGTAAATATTTACAAGCTTAGTGAGCATTCAGGACCCCTTCTGCCACAATCTATAATGATGCATTTTCTTGGAATAGTGATTTACTCACTCTTTAAAGTCAAAATTAGCTGCAAATAGTAATTGACATTGACTCTTTTCTTATTTTTTTTTTCTCTTCTAGCTTCATACGTACTTACTACTTCTACTATCATTTTTGATCCATTAGCTTTTGGCACTCCTTACAAATGTATTCCAATCTTACATCTATATTTCTTTCTGGGTCTCTATCCCTTGTTCTTTCACATACACGTGAATACAAAAACTCCTTTCATCTTTCATTCACAGATATATATCTGATCCCCCGAGCTGTACACCCTGTGCTCTCAAACTCAACCACGCCTGAGAGAGGGTAAACAGAAAGAATGCAAATATGCAAGAGATAAAACAGAAAAAACACTCAGGAATTTTTTTTTTAATTAACATTCTGAAATTCTGAAAGTCACACATCCACATTCCAACATAAGGACACAAAAATGAAGATGGGATATAAAAAGATTCAGTCAGTCCGTTTTAGTCTATTGTTGATGTTAAATTTCTCCACAAATTTTAAAGCAGGACGTGACAATCAAGCCATAAAGAACATTCAAGTCCGGGACAACGGACGGAAATTAGCCTTCGGCTACAATCCGGTGTGTTTACATTCATGTACAGTCGTGTCTGTTCATTAACACACACTGTCCCTATTAAATAAATAAATAAAATAAGTAAAACAAAAACAACAACAATAATAATAGCTTCAATAATATCTGTATGGCATTTGTACTAAATTGTTTTAAAAATGCTTTTATTGTAAGTACACTTCACTTTATTTCTTTTTTGTTTTGTTTTGTTACTTTCTTTAGTTTTTGAGGTTATGGCAATGCACTCTTATTGAATTTTGAAAAACATCAAGTTAAGGCACATGGGAATTAAAGGGATAGTTCACCCAAAAATGAAAATTCTGTCATCATTTACTCACCCTCAAGTTGCTCCAAACCTGTATGAGGCCTAGTCCACACGTACACGGGTATTTTTATAACTCTGTTTTAAAAAACAATTGCGTCCACACAAGCACGGTTTAAAAAAAATCTCTGTCCACATGAAAACCCAAAACCGCGCTATGATTGGCTGCCTGATTTCCACATGGGTCCCATCCACGGCACCGATGCACTGAGGGATGCTATGGGCTCAGTGAAACCCTTCTGCAAGTTTACTTTGGACTCAGTGACAGGTAATTGTACACAGGGGCAGGGCCCAAGTGGACTGAAGCTTCTCACACTTGCCTTACTATGTTGTATTATTGCATTCTGGCGCCTCTGTTCTGCAATACAATGAGATAACTGCGCATGTATCTGTATACATGTGATAAGCGCTGTTAGCAGAGTTATCCGCTTGTTAAGTCGTGGCGTAAGGAAGGCCGTTTCTGGGTCCAAGCCTCAACTTGTTTCACTTGAGAATGCCATCGACGGCCGTTTATGAGCGCTATTTTTTCATATTAAACATCAAACATTTTAAAAAGTTAAACATTTTGAATACATGATGTTTCATTAACAAAGATTGGGAGGAGCACGTTCAAATGATCTATCCAATATGTCATTCCAACCAGCTGTCAGCAATCAGTAATCAACATGTCTACCCAATCAGCACAAGTGGAGGACTATATAAATACCCAGTCAACTCATCAATGTTTCTTGACAGGTTTTCAGCATCCCTCCACCACCCCATCTTCCTCACACTCACCTGGTTACTTTCCTAACCAGAGATACGGGGGGAGTACTCTGGGTTCGGGCCAAATACCGAGCTCGGAGCCCTCTCCTCGGACAGCACGCCAAATACGCATACCATTTATTCTGTCTGACTTATTTGTAAGTGTGAACACGTGAATTACAGTCTACACAGCAGTATCTGTGCTCACAGCGTCACAGACATTAATATTTCAATGATTTATAAAAGATGAATCACTGTCTGGCCATCTGGAATTTTGGTATGGAGATAAAAGTTATGATTATATATTTTTGTTGTAGTATTACACCACATTGTGTGTGTATATTAGCACCGTTTGTTGTTTTTCTTGTGGTATGAGATAGAGCTTTTGGACCCAGAAGCGCTGCCGCGTGACGTCAGACTTAACAACCAGATTAAAAGCTATATGTCCGCCATTGCATAGTCTCCACTAATGTAAACAAAAGCGATAACGGTGCACAATCTGACGTCCAACAAAGGAGAGAACGGCGCACACTTCGACTTAACAAACAGAAATCTCCGGTTTCACCATCTACACAACAACGCTGTAACCAGAGTTTCTAAAAATCTTAACACTGGCTGGAGTTTTCAAAAAAGTCAGTTTTAGTACCTGGATACTGCGTTTGCGTGTGGACGAACAGCCAAACCACGTAAAAAAAGCAGTGGTTTTGAAAATACCCGCGTTCGTGTGGACAGGGCCTGAGTTTCTTTGTTCTGCTGAACACAAAAGAAGATATTTTGAAGAATGTTTGTAACAAATCAGATAGAGCAACCATTGACTACCATAGTATTTTTTTCCCTACTATGGTAGTCAATGGTTGCTCTATCTGCTTGGTTATAATGTTATAATCCAAGCATTAGAATTGCAGTAATAATTGCTCTGTTTTTGAAGTCCATAAGAAGTGCATATGCCCATCAAATAAATTGCTCCACGCAGCTCTGGGGTGTTAATAAAGGCCTTCTGAAGCGAATCAATGCGTTTATGTAAGAAAAATATCCATATTTAAAACTTTATAAAGTAAACTTTCGGCCGACCGCCTTCCCTGTTCAATTTATGGAAAAATTGTTGAAAGTTCCCCTGCCGATCGAAAGACTAACACGACCAGGTAGGCTCGTCATGACGTCACGTACGCATCTTGAGTTTCACTTTCAACATTCAACACTTTTCCACGGAAGGCGATAGGCCGAAAGTTTACTTAATAAAGTTTTAAATATGGATATTTTTCTTACACAAACATATCGATTCACTTCAGAAGGCCTTTATTAACACCCCGGAGCCGCGTGGAGCACGTTATTTGACAGACAGATGGGGATTTGGGACTTCTCAAAAACTGGAAATCAGTATCTTTGTTATGCTCTGATTATAAAAAAAATTCAAAATGTTTATCAAATAGACTTAAAAATAGTTTAGACTTTTGGTTCACAATGATCAAGCATATTGTATACCTGAAAGATCTATAATGGATAATCTTTTTCTATTACGGGATATAATTAATATTAATCAGTTTTATTATGTTGGTGACAGATTTATATCTTATATCCGGTTGTTATATTGTAATGTTTCTATTATGGTCAAAGCAGGTGGTGTATTAAGTGAACCAATACCTGTGTCGAGACTCGAGGCATTAGACAAGGATGTCCACTTTCAGGGCAATTATACAGTTTGGTTATTAAACCTTTGTTGTGCAGATTGAGGAGGAATCTTGAAGGAGTTGTAATTCCTAATTCAAATGATAATTAAAAAATATTTTTTATCTGCTTATGCAGATGACATAACTGTTTTTATTACAAGTCAAGAGGATATTACAAACTTAAACCAAACTATTGGAATACATGAAACTCTTCTGCTAGAGTTAAAGGGTTAGTTCACCCAAAAATGAAAATTCTGTCATTAATTACTTACCCTCATGTTGTTCGACACCCGTTCATCTTCGGAACACAAATGAAGATATTTGAGTTGAAATCCGATGGCTCAGAAAAGCCTCCATTGGCACAATGCACTGTACACTCTCAAGACCCATAAAAGGTACTAAAGACGTCGTTACAATGTCCATCTCACTACAGTGGCTCAATAACTTTATAAAGCGACGAGAATAGTTTTTGTGCGCAAAAAAACCCTAAATAACGACTTATATAGTGATGACCGATTTCAAAGCACCGCATCATGAAGCTTTGAAGTGTTAGGAATCAGCGAATCGATTCAGCGGTTTGAATGGCCAAAGTTATGTGATTTCAGCAGTTTGGTGGTTTGACACGCGATCCGAATCATGATTCGACTCGCTGATTCATAACGCTTCGAAGCTTTCTGTGTTTTGAAATCGGTCATCACTTTATAAGTCGTTATTTAGGGTTTTTTTGCGCACAAAAACTATTCTCGTCGCTTTATACAGTTATTGTAGAACCTCTGTAGTGAGATCGACTTTGTAACGACTTTGTAACGACAATGGAGGCCTTTCTGAGCCATCGGATTTCAACTCAAATATCTTCATTTGTGTTCCGAGGATGAACGGAGGTCTTACGGGTGTCGAACGACATGAGGGTAAGTAATTAATGACACAATTTTCATTTTTGGGTGAACTAACCTTTTATCTGGTCTAAAAGTGAAGGGTTTATTATTGGGTGGTGGGAAAGTCCTGGGTTTTTCTCAACTCCCGGGTGAGTTACGGTGGAGACGGGACGGGACGGATTGAAAGCACTAGGGAGTTTTTTTGGGGTGAATGACCAATTTCAAAAGAAAAATTGTGAGAGTCTGCTGGAGAAGGTGTCTGCTAAATTGTCGAAATGAAAATGGCTATTGCCACAATTGTCCTATATGGGGAGAGCTCTGGTTGTCAAGTATCTTGCTGCATCGATGTTGTGGCACAGAACTATAACTATGGAGCCTCCTGAGGAACTTATTTCCATGATACAAAGGACATTTGTTATTTTTTCTGGAATGGACAGCACTGTATCCATGCAGCTGCACTTTATTTACCAGTTCAAGAGGGCGATCAAGGCTTGGTGGATGTGAGGAGTCGGATCCTGGCCTTTAGGATAGAGTACTTCTTTACAACAAAGATGTGGCATGGGCCAAAACCGCAACTGTGTTTTTGATGCGGGCAGGAGGACTTGGATTTGAAAGACCTGTTTTTAATGAAACTAGAGGAAGTAAACCTGTCAGAACTTCCACCCTTTTATAAGTCTATGCTGCAGACATGGAGAACTGTTTTTGTGGAGCGGGACATGGGTGATCTAGGACATTGGACTCAAGAAAAACCATTGTTTTTCAACCCAATAATCTAGAGTTGACTGTAGTCCTCTGTAAGTGTGAGGAGATGTTTGCTGAGGAATGGTGTTCAGAAACTTGGACATCTCCTGGATGAGAGGGGTTGGAAATCCATTGAGGAACTTTAATAGATGGCAGAGTTAAAGTATTTGCATCTTGTTTCAAAATTGAAAGAAGAAATCTGTTTTCTGTAATCTGTTCAGATTCCAAGACCTTTTTAGTTTGCTTTAGACTTGGTTTAGAAGATTTAATGAGGATTTTTCTGATAAAGTGTTTATTGGGGAAATGAAATACAGTTTTTCAATAAGGAGGAAAATTATCTGACTGGAACAGCTAAACTGGCAATTTGGAAAACAAGAAAAAACAAAGTTCTACAATTTTCTACAATAGATCCTGAAATTATGTTTAGACGGTTGGTAGAGGGAAGACTGAAAATTGCATTAGCTAGACTTACAAATAATGTGGTTTTCTTTTGTGATGTATGGTGTTTTAATGAGGTACTATGAACAGTACAAAATTATCAGCTTATTGTGAATGGTATTTATTTATTTTTTAGACCTATTAATAACTGTCAGTAATGTAAAATTATGTAAGGTTCATAGAGTGCTTGTTAAAACCTCTCTCTTTCTCTCTCTCTCTCTCTCTCTCTTACTTTAAATGCAGAGCTGCACTTAAACTCTGGTTTTTAAGCTCCATGTTTCATGAAAGATTTAGCTCAATTTTGTTTTCAAGTTCAAGTTTATTTTATTCATATAGCACATTTACAACAGCCACTATGCTGACCAAAATGCTTTACAGAAGAACAAGATTAAAAGAAAATATAACATGCATTAAACAATAAAAAATAAGAGTAACAATTACCAATATAGCTGCAAGCAGCCATTATCGGGGCCAAGCACAAGGAAGAAGACAAGACATGCCTAAATGGCTGGCAATATCAGATCAACTGCAGCAATGAGCAATTAAAGACCTATTAAGGTGATATTAGGCAAAATATCTGTAAAATGATAAATACAGTCAATAATAATGATTTCATGATTTATCACTTTCAACCAATAGGTGGCACAGTTACGAAATTAATGTGGTGTGGTCAGAATAAGGGAACAATGACATGCAAAGATTGGTATTAATATATCAAAGCGGGGTGTCAATATAGTGTCAATATGTCATTGCGGAGATATAGCCTCAAGAGGCCTTTTCATTATAAGTATGGACCACATGGTGGTGCTGTTTTGAAACCTTTTAAGTACCTTAAAGGCATGGTGCTGATGGTACAAACCAAGTTTCATAATGATACATCAATTCATTTGTAAAGGATAGCATTTTATATCATAATACTGCATTTTAGTCAATGGGAATTTCATGTTTTGTTCTATTATAGCGCCACCAAGTGGCACAATCCTACAATTTTTTTATATGTGCTCGGAGTGAGCCCATTCATGTGTTTGTCAATTTTGGTGAAAATATCTCATTTCGTTTTGGAGCTTTAGACATTTATATGAAAAAACACATGAAAAATGACTGACACCTGATTTTGATTGGATTTTACTCCCCCATATTATCAATATTTTGAAATTTGGGCATTAGTGTCGTGCTGCACAAACCATATGCCGAAACCTGGCAAGTCTGGAATCGTTGGACTCGGCAAGGATTCAGGAGACAAAAAAAGTTATCCCCATGAAAATAAGTCAACGCCACCCAAAGTTATAAGCGTTTGAAATAAAAATTATCCACTAGGTGGCGCTGTTTCGAAACTTCTCAGGCTACTTCAGGGCATCGTGCTGATGACCCATACCGAGTTTCGTAACAATCCGTTCATGCGTTCATAAAATACAGCATTTTACTTTTATGATTTTTAGACAAACGGTTCAGAAGTTATAAGCAAAAATAGCCATTTTTGGTATCTCCGGACCAGTAGGTGGCGCTGCACCGAAACTCAGAAAGCATTGCAGAGATATAGCCTTAAGTGTATTTTTGCAACCGCTACATAAAATTTGTTCACGTGTTTATCGAAAACGATGTGAGAAATCAACTTGAATTCTATGGGGTTTTTTGTCAGCATGGTCTGAAGATGATCTGGTTCAATTTTCGTGCAAATCGGATGAACTGTCTAGGACGAGTTCGCAAAAGTAGGTTTTTCTGAAAATTCAAAATAGAATTTTGTTTCTAGTCCTTATGGTTCAGTTATTAGCATAAACATGAGTCAAACTTTGGACAGGTGGTGGCGCTAGAGGGATTGAGTTAGAGACTCCAAATTTGCTATGTTGACACTTCAGACTGTCCTCTATGAGTGTGCCAAATTTCATAACTTTCCCGCAAACGGTTCTATGGGCTGCCATGGACTTCTGCCAAGAGTGGAAGAAGAAGAAGAAGAATAGGAACGCTTACGGTTTCTTGAAAGCAGTCAGAGAAGGGGCTATTCTAATCTCTAAAGGCAGAGTGTTCCAAAGTCATGGCCCTGCCACCGTAAATGTACGCTCCCTTCTACGCTTGAATCTAAAGTGAGGGACTACCAGCAGACCCTGGTCGCAGGATCTTAGGCTTCTGGATGGAGTGGAGGGATGAAGAAGCTCAGTAGAGAGATACATATAATTTAACACTCTCAGAAGGGCGGACTCTGTGCTGTGAGCAGACTTAAAACGAGATTGAAAAACCTCATAGATACAATTACTTGACAGAAAATGTAGGAGTTGGTCCAGCACAAATTTCTCCAATACCTTTGAAATAAAAGGCAGAACAGAAATAGGCAGAATATTTAAAAAATAAATCGAAGAATCTATTAAAGTCTTCTTGAGCAATGGAGTGACTGTAGCCACTTTAAAGGCCAATTTATACTTCTGCGTCGAGTGTACGCCGTAGGCTACGCGCGTAGCCGACGCCGTCGTGAGCATTTATACTTCTGCGCTGTTGTCTGCGTCAATGTGCAATTCCACATGCAGACGCTAGCAGGCAGTGTCCTCGGGCATGTTGGTGTAATCAAGACAACAGCCGAAGAAGAAGCAGCTTGTTGTGTTGAATCTGTAGCCTACATTCATGTCGGAATATCAGCAGCAGTGAGAGAGCGGCTTTTCTTGCAGCTTGAGTTGTTGTATCTAATACAAATAAAGCATCTTTAGTTGATTAGTAAAGTTAAATAAGGCGATCTGGCGCTGGAATGTGTTTGTGAAAACATGCAGAGCTCGTGGCCGCTGTTTTCAGTAGCGGTGGCTCGAGCAATCGATTGCTGTTGCGGAGACTTCATTCACGAAATATACCCTAATGTGTCCTTGTTCTTGATATACAATTACTGATTAACATCTTTGGTTTTAATGAGAAAATAAATAAACTATACTCAGCGGATCTATGTATTTATTTACTACCATAAAGAATCGCTGGACTGCAAAATATTGTGTTATAGCAGACGTAAGGAACTATCATCCAATTTCTGGACACACACACACACTCCTATCGCAGATTTTTTATTTATTTATTGACCAGAGGGAAGGGTTCTGGCAGACCAATCACAGCGCTTGCGGTCCGCGTAGAATTGACGCGTTGTTACATTTTTGGAGAGGTGCGCGTCAGGCTACGGCGTAGGGTACGGCGTATCCAACGCGTCTATGCGTAGGGTACGCCGTACCCTCTGCGTGCACTCGACGCAGAAGTATAAATTGGCCTTAAGACTGGCTGGAACAGAGCCCATTTGGAGACACTTGTTGATAAGAGACACCAGACCCTGCCCAATCGAATCAATAATTCATTTAAAAAAAACTTGGATGAATGATATCATTAGGGCAAAATGAGGGTTGAGCTTGGCAATCACTTCCTTCAGTGCCTGGAGATTGATAGGATCAAAAACCTCCCAGAAAGCAGAAGCAAGAGACGGGATTGGGGAAACAGTTAAATTGGGGCAGATGCTAAGTCTTAAGTTAGTACCTTGGTTACAGAAATATCTCATGAAGCTTTCACATAGAGCATCAGAGGCAACAGACAATGTGTTAACAGAAGGGTATACAACAGATTGAATAACTTTGGAGTGTTTGGATTCAATTAAAAATCCAACTGCTTTCGCAGACTTGGCAGCATTCTGGTAAGATATCAGAGAGTCCTTGAACATTTGGAAAGAGATATGCAGCCTGTCCTGTTTCCATTTGCATTCTGCCTTTCTACAGTTTTGTCTTTGGAGACGGGGGTCAGAATTTTGCCTCAGTTCAGATTTTGGTTTGCGCTTGTGAGGCTTAAGGGGAGCAGTCACATTTGCTACCTTAAGCCAGGCAGAATTTAAGAGGCTAAGATGTTGATCCAAGTCAAGTAATGGTTGATCCAAGTGCAAATGTAAATGCTAAACTGTGGAGAGTAGAACCGAGACAATGATACATGTGTAATAGAACGTTGAGAGAGATCCGGAAGAGACAGAGAGAATAATATTGGTTTATGGTCAGAGAGCAGAAAGTCTGAAAGCACAATATCAGTACATCAATCCCATAGGAGAGAACAAGATCCAACATATGGCCCTCAATATGAGTTGAGTCCTTGATCCACTGCGATAGATTAAAAGCATCAATTAGATTAAGAAACCTCTGCGGTCTAAAGTACCGGGAAGATTAGGCAAATTAGTCCGGTGATGTAGGACTGCGCGCAGCTGCTCCTCCCAGTCAGCGACGGACAGTTATCATTTTTGGTCAACACTGTCTGCAACAATAACAAGCATAGAGAAGATTCAAGCAGCGTAAATAAAAATAATCAAGTAAAGCTAGATTTAAAATAAGACAAAGTATGTTATTATCAGCTATTACGGACATTGACCGTGCGATGGCTGAGAGGAACGCGCGCCATCGGTCAGAAAGAGCAAGGCTGATATTTGCAGAACGATCCTCGATCCAAAAGACTTTTTAAAATGCCGGTTGAAATAAAATGCTGCGTGAGCTCAACCAATCAGCATGTTCAACGCCCAAGTTCCAGAAGTTCCAAAACTTTGAAAAAGTATTACCTCGGGAGCAGGGCCGTTCGGAGGGGGAAATATTTACCCGGAACTTCATTTAGGCCCTGGTTCCTGCGGTCGAAACACACCGAGTACCACTCCAAAGTTCCTAGTTACTGTGGAAAGTTCCTGCGGTGGAAACGCGGTTTATGTTCCTAACATTGTGTTGGTCCCCCTTTTGCTGCCAAAATAACCCTGACCCATTGAGGCATGGACTCCACACCCCTGAAGGTGTGCTGTGGTATCTGGCACCAAGATGTTAGCAGCAGATCTTTTAAGTCCTTTAAGTTGTGAGGTGGGGCCTCCGTGGATCGGACTTGTTTGTTCAGCACATCCCACAGATGCTCAATTGGATTGAGATCTGGGGAATTTGGAGGCCAAGTCAACACCTCAAACTCATTGTTGTGCTCCTCAAACCATTCTTGAACCATGTTTTCTTTGTGGCAGGGTGCATTATCCTGCTGAAAGAGGCCACAGCCACCAGGGATACCGTTTTCATGAAAGGGTGTACATGGTCTGCAACAATGCTTAGGTAGGTGGTACGTGGTATAGTAAAATCCACATGGATGGCAGTGTAAAGAGGTTCAGATGTGGGGTGGGAAAGGAAGAAGGCAGGGTCGGCGAAATGCTGGAACTCGTGGGATTTATTTTCAACTCAGTTATAAACATAAACTGGCGACTTGCGCACTCATATCAATCACTCAAAACTCGTATCCTCCTCTGGTTAACAACAGCTTTCTCTCAGATCACAGTCCCAGCGTCTCTCCCACAAGTCCTCAGCGTCTCTCTCCCGCACACTGCTTCCGGCCTGGCTTTTAAGCGGTCTCTCCGCGCCAATCACTGCAATCAGACACAGGTGTTTATCATCATGCACTTGACCTACTTTCTTACCGCTCGTCTCCCGGCCTCCTCCGTCCGTGCAGACCTCGCGAAACAACACCCCCTTCGCCACAGGCAGGACCCAAGGTTTCCCAGCAGAACATTGCCCAAAGCTTCACACTGCCTCTGGTGGCTTGCCTTCTTCCCATAATGCATCCTGGTGCCATGTGTTCCCCAGGTAAGCGATGCACCCGTCCATCCACGTGATGTAAAAGAAAACATGATTCATCAGACCAGGCCACCTTGTTCCATTGCTCTGTGGTCCAGTTCTGATCCTCACGTGCCCACTGTTGGCGCTTTTGGCAGTGGACAGGGGTCAGCATGGGCACCCTGACTGGTCTGTGACCATACATACGCAACAAACTGCGGTGCTAGACACTTTTCTATCAGAACCAGCATTAACTTCTTAAGCAATTTGAGCTTGTCTGTTTGATCAGACCACACGGGCCAGCGTGCCCTTCTCTCCTCACGTGCATCAATGAGCCTTGGCCCTGTCGCTTACGCTTGCCCATTTTTCCTGCTTCTATCACATCAACTTTGAGGACAAAATGTTCACTTGCTGCCTAATATATCCCACTTACAGGTGCAGTGATGAAGAGATAATCAGTGTTATTCACTTTACCTGTCAGTGGTTATAATGTTATGCCTGATCAGTGTATAATATATATATATGTATATATATATGTATATATATATGTATATATATATATATATATATATATATATATATATATATATATATATATATATATATATATATATATATATATGTATGTATATATATATATATATGTATGTATATATATATATATGTATATATATATATATATATATATATGTATATATATATATATATATATATATATATATATATATATATATGTATGTATATATATATGTATATATATATATATGTATATATATATATATATATATATGTATATATATATATATATATATATGTATATATATATATATATATATGTATATATATATATATATATATATATATATATATATATATATATATATATATATATATATATATATATATATATATATATATATGTATATATATATGTATATATATATGTGTATATATATATATATATATATATATATATATATATATATATATATATATATATATATATATATATATATATATATATATATATATATATATATATATATATATATATATATATATGTGTATATATATATATATATATATAGGTACCGGCCCCTTTATTAGGTTCACCTTTAGCACCTGGTTGGATCCCCTTTTGCCTTCTGAACTGCCTTAATTCTTTATGGCATAGATTCAACAAGGTGCCAAAAACATTCCTCAGAGAGTTTGGTCCAAATTAACATGATAGCATCACGCAGTTGCAAATCTCCCGTTCCACCACATCCCAAAGGTGCTCTATTGGGTTGAGATCTGGTGAACTGTGGAAGCCATTTGAGTATAGTGAATTCATTGTCATGTTCAAGAAACCAGTTTGAGATTATTTAAGCTTTGTGACATGGAGCATTATCCAGCTGGAAGTAGCCAGCAGAAGATGGGTACACTGTGGTCATGAAGGGATGGACATCAGCAACAATACTAAGGTAGGCTGTGGCATTTTAAGATGTTCAAATAGCACTAAGGGTCCCAAAGTCAAGTCAAGTCAAGTCAACTTTATTTATATAGCGCTTTTAACAATGTAGATTGTTTCAAAGCAGCTTTACAGTGTTAAACAGGAAAATAATGCAGCATAATTTTATTCAGCTGTATAGCCATTCTGGAAAAAACGCTGATGTCATCAGTTCATTTCAATTATCATACAGTGACAGTGTGGGCTTTAGATCAATAATTCGATCAGTAATTTAGTTTAAATGGTTAATTTAGTGTATTATTTAGATTTATTTCGATGTTTAGTTGAAAAATTTAGTGTCCCCAACTGAGCACGCCAAGCCAGATGCAACAGTGTGCCAAGAAAGTGTGCCAAGAAAATATCCCCCACACCATTAAACCACCAGCAGCAGCCTAAATCATTGATACAAGGCAGAATCTGACCCTACCATCTGAATGTTGAAGAAATCGGGACCAGGCAGCGTTTTTTTCTGCTGCTGTAGCCCATCTGCTTCAAGGTTTGACGTGTTGTGTGTTCAGAGATGCTCTTCCCTGACATCTGGCATCAACAGAGTTGAACAGGGTTAATTGAACCTAACCCTACCTAATAAAGTGGCCAGTGAGTGTGTGATAATGTGTGTGAGTGTATATATATATATATATTTATTTAATATATATTTATTTATTATACATATAAAATGTTATTTCAGATGAATGCTGTTCTTTCGAAATTTCTGTTCATCAAAGAATCCTGAAAAAACAATGTATGATGGTTTCCACAAAATGATTAAGCAGCACAACTGTTTTAAACTGATGATAATAATTGAAGCACCAAATCAGCAGAAAATAATAATTTCTGAAGAAACATGTGATACTGAAGACTGTAAGAGTAATACTGAAAATAATGCTGAAAATTAATCTTTGCCATCACAGGAATAAATTACATTTTAAAATGTATTAAAATAGAAAACTGTTATCTAATATGCTTTTCTTTGTGTGTGTGTCTTCAGTCTATGAGTTCTGCTGTCCCCCAACACCCCCCGTGTTTAGAGGATGAGGACTGTTACGAGGAGGCAGAACCTTTTGTCCCAGCCAGTCAGACTACAGGTCAGTGTGTCAGCCAACACAAATAGCTAAATATTACAATGAAAATCACAAATTTAAAGCAGCTGCTATAGTGGTTCATTTTTAAAGTGATAGTTCTGTCATTTACTTACTATGTCATTTCAAACCTGCATGACTTACTTTCTTACATGGTACAATAAACAATTCTGCAGTTTAAAAAAACAACTGATATATCCACGTGAGATTAAAAACTTTGCAATGCTAGATAAAGTGGACTCAGACAGCAGTCACTACGAGTCGTACGGTGAAGAGGAGGAAGAGTTTGTGAAAGACAGAGCTCACTACATCCAGTGGAGCTCCTCTCAACCCTGCTTAAAACCCGTGCCAGAGTCACGCATTTGCGGATACGTTTGGAGGAAGAAGTGGTTGGGTCAGTGGACGCGCCAGCTCTTCATTATTAAGCACGACTCACTACTGGTAAGAGCCTCAGTCCAGTTTTATCTATTTAAAAATATGCCTCTGTTCCAAACTGCTTTGCTATTTTGTTAACACAGGTTGTTGTCCCATTAATGTGCTCTTAGGTAGTGCATTCTATTAGAGCTGGGCATTGACACAAATTCCATAATTCAATTCGATATCGATTAATCGGGGCCTATCATGTACAGTACATGAATTTCCTCAAAGAAAATAACATCGCTCAACTAATGCTGTAAACTATACAGGGATCTCCAGTTGGTATATCACTATAATATTAAAGGTTAAAATTAACTTATTGTAGTATACAATTTGTCCTAAACATGACACATGCTTTATATTAAGGGCTTTAAAATAACTGGTAAGATATTGTTAACACGTATAGTTTAAAGCAGCTTGCCCTGTCAGACGCTCTGAGAGATTCTTGTGCTGACAGACAGATAAATACCTGCTGTGTTTCATGCGTTTGAAATGTGGTGCTTTCCTCAGTGCATAACTTACATTTCACAGGGATATTCTCCATCTGTAAATGTTAGAAAGTCATGCAAATATGTCCATTTTGCTGTCAGGAGACAACGAGCCTTCTGCATGTGAATCTCCGCTAAAATTCAGACTTCCGCGAGCGCAAACAGACGGAGCGCTATAGGATAGGAAGGCAATAATTCTGACTAAAGTATACATATTTCTAAAATATTTGTTGTTGGACAATAAATGTGCCATATGTAGAATTTTAAACCTAAGTATGTATATTTTTATGAAAGTGACCATTATAATTGGGTAATCAAATATACGCTAATATGGTTTTGTTTTTATTTTCATTTTTAGTTCAGTGAATTAAAAAACAAAATTATTAATACATGCCTACATTACATTCATTGTATTTGTTTATAGCCTTCAATATCAGCATTGTTTTTAGGACATCATTGGGCAGGATGTGAAATAAAATTATTATTAAAATAAATACAGATTTTTTTTTAATCCAAATAATACATTACAATAATTACATTACAGTACATAATTACCATAAAAATGTAACAAAAATATAATAAAGGCAACATCTATATATATATATATTTTTTTTTTTATCTGAAAAAAAAGTGATCAGAGAGCTTACAAATCAGTGAAGCATTGGAATCGGGATCGGTATCGGCTGATCACCATGACAAGAAATCGGTACTCGGTATCGGCAGCAAAAATCCTGATCGGAGCATCCCTAATAAATATACAAATAAATGTAAAAAAGCAAAAATAAATAAATAAATGTATAAATAAATATACACAGAAAAGCAAAAAAAACTAAAATAAATAATTATTTATACATTTATTTCTATTTTTATTTATTTCCACATGTATTCATTTATACATTTATTTATTTATACATTTATATATTTATACATTTATTTATTTCCACATTTATTTATTCCTACATTTATTTGTGCGTAGGGTAATGAGGAGGGCGTGGTTTACCTCAGACATAGCAATCAAGGTCAGAGTAGGCAAGGGCGAAGCGTTGAGGCCACAGTGACACCTTGTGGTTGAAATACAATAAGTATAGCCTACTGATGTGTGATTAATAATAAGACCACACCAAGAAAACCCCATTATATATAAATCAATGATGCTGTGACTGTCCACACGTGAAGGGCCGCAATGCAACAAAATGTTCTACTGTAACCGACGTCTCTTTCTATTTTGGATCTTTGAAATATGCATTTTAAAGGAACTGTATGTAAGAAATGTATTTCAATTAATCATAAAATGGCCCTGATATGTCACTAGACATTAAGAAATCATGTTAATTTCAAATACTTATATCACTGACAACAGTTGTCCGGCCAAGATATTGTCATTTTAAAAGTGAAGTTGCAGCCCTCAACTGATGTTGATGTTGACATGTTGTGTCATGCCTGAAGCGCCACCCTCCACCTATCTACCAATTATGAAGTCAGTAGTGTTTCTGCATTCGGGTTGCCAGCTCTGCTCTAGTTACCACAGCTGCAGCTACAAACTTTTTGGATAAACAATGTCTAACTTTACGAAACCTAAACGACCTCGTTATAAATCAGAAAAACGTTGTGACAGTGTCCGAAATAAAACCAGGATTTGTATAAGAGATGCCTTTGAAAGATGGAGACCGCTGAAAACGGAGAATAATTTGAAGACTCCTGGACAGGTAAGGTACATCTATGTTTGGCTAACTTGTACTTAATGTAAATGGACATTTAAAATATTCAAGACAGTCGAACAAAGTTATGCATGTTCGTGCAAAGTAACGTTAGGTTAGCGCAGATGGAGGAGGTGGGTCATTGAATTGAAAAGGTAACGTTAAGGAAATGTTTGGTAAATAAAAACGGCGAGTCGTCATTGCTAACATTAGTAATGCATTATCAGAGCCCGTTTCTCTGTCATTATGCTGGGACGCTGAGGAAAACAACATTAGCACGCCTATTATGGCAATGTGAAAACGTATTTGAGACAGTAGCCTAACGTTACCTCGGTAAAAATTATTCCTCATTCGTTCTTCGCATATATAGTGGACAAAACATGCTGCAAGTTGACCTGTATGACTATTGCTAATGTTATTTAGCTTTGCTGTAATTTTACTATAATATACTATAGTATTTTTTCATGTGGGAATGTACTGTCACACGAGCGTTCATATTTACGATTATATTTGGCTAATCGCCATTAGTAAATGTTTGCCATTCATAATTACTTCATAAAACATCGCTCTTGAAGCATAAACATAATTAACAGAAAGAAAAAAAACGTACTGTGTACGACTCGTCACTTGCCATTGAAAGCTCCGTGTAGCAGCCGTTCCTGCTGCATCCTGCAGCCTATCTGGCAGCCTCGAGTCAGGGGAGGGGGAGAGGGGATACACCGCTCAACAGTAATTTGAAAGGGATTGCAGTACCAGTTTTGGCCACAGTCCTACATACAGCTCCTTTAAGCGTTTGTCACATGTAGTGCATGTACAAATAGGAAATATGAATGTGAAGTGAATTTGTGGTCTCATTTCAAATGCATTACGTCGACGTCACTGTAGCCATGCAAGGCTATATGTGCGCGGCTTCCTTTCCGTCTTCTGACTGGTAATGGAAAATATCAAGCGCTTCCATTTCAGAGTCTCTGTCTGTTGAAGATGTTGGTGTTCATGTTCGTTAGCCCAGGACATTTTACAAATCCAGACCAGACGATGTTCTACGGCCATGTCTGGAATAAAGAGTAGCCTATCCATGTGACACAGTAAGATTTAAGATTTTGGCTATGTACCTATCCAAGTCACAGGTGTCACTGTGGCCTCAACGCTTCGCCCTTGCCTACTCTGAGCTCGATTGCTATGTCTGAGGTAAACCACGCCCTCCTCATTACCCTACGCACAAATACATGTATAAATAAATAATTGTATAAATACTTAAATGTAAAAATAAATAAATGTATTAATAAATAAATGTAGAAATGAATAAATGTATAATAAATAAAAGAATTAATAAATAAATATGGAAAAAATAAATATATACATAAATAAGGAAATAAATGTATAAATAATTATTTATTTTTTAATAATCAATTACTTTTCTATGTATATTTATTTATTTATTTTTGCTTTTTTACATTTATTTGTATATTTATTTATGTATTTATTTATTTTTAATATTGGCAGCTTTGGAATTCCATAAATTAGAGGCGTTCAGATTAGCCTACGCTTGCTACAAAAAAGAGTTTTTTGTTCAGTGCGCGCACTCTCTGACTGAATTCTGACTGAAACTCTTGAATTCTCCTGTCATCATAAACAACAAAGTGCAGATGTAAGAGATTTATTTCGCAGTGTCGTCAGCTTCCGTGATTTCAACGGGAATGTTTGTGAGAGCGCTTACACTCGCGCTAGACCCAAGTTATGGACAGCTTCACGATCGGTCACATTCTCTGCTCCCTTTCTGTATAGTTTATTCCGGTTTAATATCATTTATTCATCATGCTGGTAAGATCACACAAAGTCTTTATTTTCTAATGCATAGAAAGCATTAAAATAACTCGGAAATATTTGTAGTTGTATCTGTGTAGTCAGAATAGGACGTGCAGTTTCCCCAAACACAAAACATTTTATGTATCTATTAATCGACGAATCTTTATTGGCCTAACATCGAGAGCATATCAATAACTGACAATGAATCTGTAAAGAGTTCCTGTTCATTTTATCATTTGAGTAACATTAAACAGTCTGTGTAAATAAGCTTTTGTTCCACCTTTGCAGTGTAAATGGCTTGTTAATGATAATTTTATTGGTAACAGTCTAGTATTCTGATTGATTTAAGTAATTGGTTAAATTTAAGTATTTGACAAACGAAAACAAAGGTAATCATTAAAAATTGCACTTATAAATAGATAAAATGCTCTTGGAAATCAATTGCATGGAGACCCTTAATGGAAAAGTTAATTTCTGACCCTGGCATGGGGGAACGTCTGGCATTTGCAGTTTGTTTATGTGTAAATTGCAGAAATATTTTTTTTTAAAATCAAAATAAGGACGTTATCTTGTTAATGATTGATGGTTTTCCAATGAGATGAATGGTAAATACTAGGAGGCAAAGCTGTTTTAAAATCTTCTTAGTTACCCAATTTTGTATTGCAAAAGTTTATTTCTGAAACTGCCACCTTGTAAAGTTACTGTCAGTGTCACTGTACATTTTAATTTACTTATTTATCATTGTTGCCTCCCATTGATGTGTGTTAATCCATTGCTAGGGTCAGTATTTTATCTAACCGTTTTACTGGTGTGTCAGCGTTTATTTTGTATTAAACCATATAGATTTACGTTAATTAGTTAGGATAGGCTGTGATTTGACATTTGAATGTGGATTTTTCTTATTTTACATGTATACACAGACTTTCATGGAAGGTTAGGTCCTGAATATTTTCTTAAAAGTCATGGAAATGTATTGGTTGAAATGTGTATGAACCCTGATCTTTACAAAGAACTGCATGTTGTAAGTAACTGTTTAGTATGTAATATATATATAATTTTCCCTGCCAGTGTTTTAAGTGTGCTAAAGACTTACACCCTCTGCTGGAGCTAAACCTTACGGGTTGCGACGTGGTCTACAAATCTAAACACAGCAAGAAGATGCAGCACGAGCTGAAGGTGGTGGCCGGTGCCGATACAGTCATCTTGGGCTTCCAGAGCAGCACACAGGCTGAAGAGTGGAGGAAGGTCTGACCAAGTCTAAACTTAGACTTACATTTACATAAAACTTAAAGTCGCAATTAAATGGAAGTAGCGACAGGTCTTTTCTTCCATATTGTGACGTATACTCGCTGGCCACTTTATTAGGTACACCTGTTCAACTGCTTGTTAATGCAAATATATAATCAGCCAATCATATGGCAGCAACTCAATGCAGAGGTCAGATGAAAATGACCTGACTGGTTTGAGCTGATGGAGGCAACAGTAACTCAAATAACCACTAGTTACAATCGAGGTCTGCAGAAGAGCTTCTCTGAACACTCAATACATCGAACCTTGAAGCTGATGGGCTACAGCAGCAGAAGACACACTGGTGCCACTCCTGTCAGCTAAGAACAGCAAACTGAGGCTACAATTTGCACAGGCTCACCAATAGAAGATTGGAAAAACATTGTCTGGTCTCGATATCTGCTGCGACATTCAGATGGTAGGGTCAGAATTTAGCGTAAGCAACATGAATGCCTTGTATCAATGGTTCAGACTGGTGGTGTTGGTGTAATAGTGTGGGGAATATTTTCTTGGCACACTTTTTTAGATGCCACAGCCAACCTGAGTATTGTTGCTGATCATCCCTTTATGACCTGTACCCATCTTATGATGGCTACTTCCAGCACGATAATGCTCCATGTCACAAAGATTAAATCATCTCAAACTGGTTTCTTGAACATGACAATGAGTTCACTATACTAAAATGGCCTCCACAGTCACCAGATCTCAACCCAATAGAGCAGGGGTTTTCAAACTGGGGTCCTCCAGAGGGTTCTAAGGGGTCCCCAGAAAATTTCAGGGAATAAAACGACAAAGCAAAAATGGATAAAGTCTACCAAATATTCTAACGGTTTCTCTCCTTTCTTGCTGTATACAGACTTTCCAGAATTGTATACGTTTGCTTTGTATCTTTCTAGTGAGTTTTTCTCACTATAGTCCTCTATCTTGCTCACTGGGGTTGTAAGGCAGTTTTCTTAATGCAGTACGTAAGCTGCTTAAATACATTTATTGTGAAAGTTGCTTATACAAATCATTTTTAATTGAAAATACATCCAACATTAATGATAGCCAATTTAAGTTGGGAAACAATATTATATTTATAATGTCACACTTACTATTTATCTAGTTTAAATGTTTTTTTAATGTATAAAAATAGATGGATTTTAGAAAGGGGGTCCCTCATAAAGGTTCATCATATTTGGGGGTCCTTGGCATCATAAAATTTGAAAACCCCTGCAATAGAGCATCTGGAACGGTAGATTTGCATCATGGATGTGCAACTGACAAACCTGCAGGAACTGCGTGATGCTATCATGCTAATTTGGATAGAATTAAGCCAGTTCTGAAGGCAAAAGGGGTACTAGCAAGGTGTACCTAATAAAGGGGCCGATGAGTGTACATCCAAGTGTAAAGGATTATCAGAAAAAGACAAAATGAAGGGCGAGGACTTGGTTCTATCCATCGGTTGTTGATGATTTAATGTGGCCGTTGCACTCAAAAGTGAAGGTAGATGAAAGTGAGGGCGGGTTTTAAGCAAACAAAATAATTGCAGATCCTGCATACATCACCAGAGAGTCTGTCACTTCACCGGAAAGTCAATAAAAAAAAAATTAAAGATGCACGGATGAATTGTTCACAATAAGATCTATAAGATGCATGAGGGTGAATACATAGAGTGAGTTTTCATTTCATGCCAACTTGAAACTGTAACTTTAATTAACTTGTTTTTTGTCTGTCTCATTTGTAGATTATAGAAGAAGTGAGTGGCTCCTCTTATTACGAGCCTGAATCCCAAAGCTCCTCATCCATCCTGAGGAGCGAAAGGCTGAACTCTTGCAGGGTAAATCACACATACTCCTGCTCTCTATGTTAACAACATTATCAATGTGATGGGCATAGCAAGAGAGTAACAGCATAACTTTATTTCTCTGAAAGAGATGTTACTGAATTAGCTTTGGTGGTTATTCGTCTGGAGACCTTTCCCTTACGTCCATTCCATAGTCTCTTTCATGAATGTTCTGCTGGCTTGAGCCATCTACTAAACTGATTAGCAAAGTCTTGTGTTCCATCTTAAGCCAATTTGTAGATAAAGGACTGACTTACCTGTGTTGAACATTCTTTGCTTGCTTATTTCAATTAGCGAGTTCTTATGATCTCTTTTTCTCACTGTAGTCAAGTACTGTCCTCCATACAGATTCGGATGAAGAGAAAATCTCAAGTCTTCCGTCTGCAATTAGCATTGTGGAGATTAAAGACAAAGACAAAGGTGAGCAGACATACTTGCTTTTGGACACACAAAGTTAGTTGGATGATGAAAAGCGGGTGTTTCGTATAAAATGGAAAATGAAAGGGGAAGGGTTGAAAAATAAGAGAGCTTGTCTGCATCTACAATCACATACTTCCCTATTATATAGTAGGTGAAAAACAGTATGTGAGAAGAGACATATGTTTGAATTCACAGCATTTATAAAAACAATAGGTGAAAAGTACCTGGATGACCTTATACTTTGGCAAGATTCTGATGTGGGCATCCAATGGACATTTTAATATCCCACGAATCCACTGACACTGGTCACATGACAATGACAACATGACGGCTGTAGTTAGTCTGGATTACATTCATGCAATATACTATCCACCTTTTTCCTATGCCACATGATGCTTTGTGCGGATTATGGGAGTAACATCCGTTAAACTGTAAACAATCAGTGAAAGGCTCGCTCTATGAACACAATAATACGCTTTTATTTTAAACATGGATGAATGAAGTGACATTATTCTTCACACCCTTCAACCATCGAACATTAAAAAGGAAACTTAAAAGTGTAAAAGCACTGACAAATTACTACAACAGACCATGAATAACCCCAAAAGCTTGGTTCTTTCTACAGCAGTCATAGGTGGAGGGTGAACCAACTCTAGGGTAAGGCTAGATGCAAATGTGATTCCTCCTTAAAAACACATTTAAATAGAATGTCATGAAATAGTTTTGTGTTGTATCAACAACCTACACATCCCAGCATAAACATTCTAATTATCTAAGTTCTAAGTGGTTATGTTCACAAACCACTATAATTTGAACAGGCAAGCATACTGTATGAGTGATTTGGCATGGTAGCCAGTTTGAATAATAAATAGCCTAAACTTTTCCTTAACTAATGCAGCCAAACATAGGTTTTGAGTGGTGCCGGGATTCTTAAACACATTTGATTGGCCATTGCGTTCAAGAAATCATCAGATATATTTGTGATTGGCTATATTGCTCAATGCTGCAAAAATACGTTGTAAATAGAAACAGATTTACAGTATATTAGTTTTGACGCTCTCAAGAGCACAATTACCAAATCTGTTTATGTTTTTGATGAGAGTATTCGAAAAAAGTGCAGAATTTAGTCATAATTCAGAGTTCAGCCCCGGGAAAGACCTAGGACTTGCTGGAGGGATTATGTCTCCCGGCTGGCCTGGGAACAACTCGGTATTCCCCCGGAAGAGCTGGAGGAAGTGTCTAGGGAGAGGGAACCCTGGGCATCTCTGCTTAGACTGTTGACTTTTGCAACACGGCCCCGGATAAGTGAAAGAAGATGGCTGGATGAATGTTGCAATTTCTCCAATTCATAGTAATATGAGTCTTGGTAAATGAAAATTTTTTGGCTTGGTGATGTCAGTCTTAAAGGGAAGTTGTTTCAGAGGTGGGTCAAGTTATCACATTTTGATTGCCCATCCATTCCCCAACCATTTAATTTGCATTTACGTCACAATGCGGAAGAAAAGATCTGTCACTTCTTCCGTTACATCATGACTTTATGCACGCCAGCCTACCAATGTATTACATTTTGATGAAAAATTATGCAGTTTTAGTTTTGAATAAAGTGCACTGATGAATCATTCACCATAAATTCAAGAACAAATTTTAAGAATGTAAATAGGGTCAGTTTTGATCTCATTGTTTAATGTCTGCATTTCCCACAGTTCTTTGTTGTTATTCCGTAACATAATGCTGTTTCTAATTAAAGGAGTCTGCCAAAAACATATGCTTTATTCCCATTATGTGGAGAAGGTCTGCATACATTGCATCTGAGCTAGCCCTGCTATTAGCACAACTGTGCCATTGTTCACTCGCTAGTGTTTTGGTGTTATTCATTAGGGGCTAAATTCACTGCATGCCGTACAGGACACAGGCTGGGTGTTTTCTACACTGTGTTATTGTCTGTAGATGGATTCCTGTGAGATTTTATTGTCACCTTTGACATTGGGGTGACAACCACAGCAATGAACTCAGAAGTTTGGTTTTAAATATTTGGGTGAACTTTTTGATATATGGAGGAAGAGTGTGTATTTGTTTATGAAGCAGAAGAAATATTTTATTTTATGGAAGAAATAAGCTAATTCCATTTTGGGAAAGATCAAAAGTTTAGTTGAAACTTAGAAGTGGCTGCGACTTACCACTCGCTGAGTAATGTTTTAGTGTTTGTTTATTGAAAACATGCGCTCACTGATTAGAGACGTGTAGATGTCTACTTCACGTGTCCGCACAAAAAACTTGAAAGGGAAACTTTTAAACAGTTTATTTGTTTATTTGTGTTTGTACAAGCGTACTTTGATTACAAACTCACGTTTGTTTTATGCTTTTATGCTTAAGTGTGTAATTTCTGCGCCCCTAGCAAACAGAATGACAAAATTGTTTGAAATGTTTTCAAGCAGGTTCTTCTGAACACTCCCCCATCTGCAATTGGTCAGGAAACAGACAGAACCACCCCAAATATACATCACTGATTGAGCCAATGTGTTGTGTTGTGCTAGTCTAGACTGAGTAAACCCAGCCTGATCTGCCAGCGATTTGATTTCGCCCGGCAACTCAGTCTGGAAACCCGTACACTCATTTCTACTGCTTCTGTTACACTTTTGCGGGAACCAATCACAGACTGACTTATCCACCTGGCCCACTATTGGAGGGATTATCACGATGACGGATAGTCGTTGCCCATTGATCAGGCCTCTTGTGGTCTGATTGGTTAAAGGACTATCCAATTGCGTACAGAGTAATTTAATTTATGCGCGTTTATGCTCGCGTGTGCAGTAGAAAATACAGAGCAGACTCCCCAGACCAATGTTCAATTTTAACTTGAGCTTGGTCTGGTGATAGCCAGACAAGTGCTAGTCAGGATGATTAAACAATTCTTATTGATTCCCAGTTTCGATTCCAATAAGGTAAACAATAATAAGTCAAAAATTTTGATATCAAACATATTTATTATAATGTGTCTTTTATTTACCATGGACCCACAGAAAAAAAATCTACCTGCAGCAATAATTTAAAAGTAGCCCAACTTGGCAACACTGGACGTGTGTGCAAAGAAAACCGTGCGATTATCAAATTTTTGAGTTCTCTCAATTTTTGAATTCTCTCGTGTGCTTGAATCTTAAATTTGTAACAAATATCTGATTCCTGACCTTAAGTATCCGATTCCCAACCCTAACAACTAGTTTACGTTTTTTTTTTGTGTGTGTGTATGGAAAGTATACAGTGAACTATACTGATAGTTTTCTAGCTAAATACTTCAGCATATTTGAACTTAACATCATACTTATAGTTTAAAAATTATGTTATTTTTGCATTTTTAGTATACTACTAAGTTTCTATTTTGGTGTTAAAGGGATAGTTTAATGAAAATAAAATAAAAAAAAACGCTTCGGTTACTAACGTAACCTCGGTTCCCTGAGAAGAGGGAACGAGTATTGCGTTTAGCTAAATGCTAGGGGACGCTGGGGGTATTTCCTTTCACAGAGATTTTGAAGCAAATTTTTATCCTTAAAAATACCATGTAAAACGCAGTGCAACTGCACAGCTGTCAGCAGGAAGCAGCTGTGTGCTGATTGGCTGTGCCGCTGCAACTGCAGGAACCTATGGCGAGCCCGCTGGGCAGGAAAGGACCAATCAGGTCCCTCTAATATTCCCGCCACAAGGGGCAGCAGAATTTGCATAGCCAAGGGTATAAAAGACCCTGTCTCGCCAGGTTCGTCAGGTTAATCGACTGAAGCGACTCCCTGAGCAAGCGAAGCACGGCAAGCAAACGCAATACTCGTTCCCTCTTCTCAGGGAACCGAGGTTACGTTAGTAACCGAAGCGTTCCCTTTCGAGAGTACTCTCATATTGCATTTAGCTAAACGCTTGGGGACCCAATGCAAAACGCCGTGCTCACTTAACGGCTCTGAAAGCCTGGAGACACCATACCCAGGCCGACCTAAGTGGGCCAGTAAATATGATATTATAGAAGTCCCCAATATGAGCCAGACCTGAGTCGGGCCATTTAATGAGAATAACACGCAAAGATACGTGTAGTGTATATATATATATATATATATATATATATATATATATATATATATATATATATATATATATATATATATATATATATATATATATATATATATATATATATATATATATATATATATATATATATATATATATATATATATATATATATATATATATATATATATATATATATATATATATATATATATATATATATATATATAAATATGATATTATAGAAGTCCCCAATATGAGCCAGACCTGAGTCGGGCCATTTAATGAGAATAACACGCAAAGATACGTGTAGTATATATATATATATATATATATATATATATATATATATATATATATATATATATATATATATATATATATATATATATATATATATATATATATATATATATATATATATATATATATATATATGTATATATGTATATGTATATGTATGTATAGACCAGACATAGTCGGGCCAAAGAATATTGAATGACCAGTCAATTCGAGTCATATAAGGAATGTGCTTATGACTTATACAAATACTTAACCCAGACCAGACTGTCGAGCCTTAAGGGGTTAATATGTATTACACAGCGAGAAGCCCAGCCTGTAAGGCAGGGACATTTTCAGAGAGGTTCTCATGTACCAGTTGATGGGCCAGACATGAAGCGCCCATAGATCGGGACGGGGATGCCAGATCTGCCGTTTCGCCTGCATGAGGAGGTCTCTCCTCAGCGGTATTGACCACGGAGCTGTATCTGACATCCGACTTAGCAGTAAGAACCACGGTTGATTTCTCCAAAGCGGGGCTATTAAAAGCACAGTGCATTTGCTCTCCCTGATCCTCTCTATGACCTGAGGTAACATTGAGATTGGGGGAAAAGCATAAAGAGGAAGGTTGGGCCATTCGTGGGCCAACGCATCCTTGTACTTGGAGAAATATATTAGGCATTGAGCATTGTCTTGCGAGGCGAAAATATCCACTTTTGCCTCTCCAAACATGCCCCAAATTGTCTGAATCATTTGTGGGTGAAGAGACCACTCTGCTGGGGAAACTTTGCCCCTGGACAGCATGTCCGGACCCAAATTTAGAATGCCTGGCACATGAGTCGCTCTCAGCGAGCTCAGGTTGTGCTCCGCCCATATTAGGACTTTTTCCGGCATTGTGTGTAGACCAATAGATCTTAGACCGCCCTGGCGATTTATATAGGCTACCACTGACCGTTCGGATCAGGACATGGTGGTGCTTTATGTACGGAAGGAAAGCTCTTAGCGATAGCGTGACCGCTTTCATCTCTAGACAGTTTATGTGAAGGCTCTTTTCCGAGTCTGACCAGAGACCGGAGACTGGCCTGCCCTCGTGAAGGGCTCCCCAACCTAGGTTGGATGCATCTGTCGAGATAACTTTCCACTTCGTAACAGTGCCCAAACTCACGCCCGTCTGATACTAGACAGGATTTTTCCAAGGAGCCAGAGCAACACACAGCTGTGGTCTACCTTGATTTTTAAGCAGCCCGAGAGCCATGCGTGAGCTGGAACGCTGCGATTCAGCCAGCGCTGTCGGGGGCGCATGTGTAACAGACCTAGTCTGAGAACTGGCGCCGCCGAGGCCATGAGACCCAACATCCTCTGAAAGTGTTTGAGGGGAGTGTATGCACCGGACCTGAGGGAAACCGCTCGGTTCCGAACAGAGAGCGCGTGCTGCGCGTGAGTCTAACACTGTTCCCAGAAACTAAACGTTCTGTGTGGGAGACAATGAGCTCTTTGCCACATTGATTCTGAGTCCCAAGCATTTCAAATGGTTGAGAAGCCAAGATCTGTGGTTCAATAACTGTATCTCTGACTGAGTTATTATGAGCCAGTCGTCGAGATAGTTGAGAATTCTTATTCCCCGAAGCCTCAGCGGGGTTAGCGCAGCTTCCATGCACTTCGTAAACGTGCAGGGAGCCAGAGATAGACCAAAGGGTAGCACCCTGTATTGGTAAACTTTCCCCTCGAAGGCGAATCTCAAGAATGGCCTGTGATGAGGGGCTATTTGTATGTGGAAATAGGCATCCTCTAGATCTACAGTGAAAAACCAATCTCCCGGGCGAATGTGCGCTAGGATTTGTTTCATTTTCAACATTTTGAACGGGCGCTTTATAAGGGCCTTGTTCAGATGTCTGAGATCTAGAGTGGGCCTGAGACCACCGTCCTTTTTTGGTACAAGGAAGTAACGACTGTAAAAGCCTGACTCGCTCTGTGAGGGGTGTACGGCTTCCACCGCCCCTTTCATTAACAGTTTTGATATTTCGGTTCGAAGCACAGGACTTGTGTCGCTTCTCACCGTTGTCTCTTCCACGGCGCGAAAGCCGTGAAAAGAGCAAACTGTAGCGAGTAACCTTGTTCTATTATGTTCAACACCCATTTTGAAATGCCGGGAATGGCCTGCCAGGCCTCGGCCTTCGAAGCCAGGGGCGGAATTAATTTGTGGGGCGAGTCGCTGAGTAACAGGGACTCGGTGGCCTGATAATGTTGTGTTAAAGTGGCGCTTATCGGAGCGCGTTTGTTCACGGGCTCTCTGATTGCGAGATAATTGTTTCCCGCCGCCTGAGTGCAGGGGGCCGGGGGACATAGGATATTGGTGCTTGTGTACAGGCGAGCGCGTTTGAGTACGGACTCGTTGACTGTGAGGATAGTGTTTCCAGCCGCCTGGGTGCAGGGGACTGGGGAACATGGGGGAGTGATTGAGTGTAGGGGTACATGCTTTAATGCTGGCACACTGCCTACAGAGAAAAAACCCTTTTTGTGATTCATATGCATCGCCTTGAAAACTGCGTTTGTGTGCAGGCGAGCGCGTTTGTTTGCGGGCTCGTTGGCTGTGTATGTAATGTGCCCAGCCACCTGATTGAAGGGAGCTGGGGGACGTTTCGGAAGAGAGCGAGGTGGTACACCGGCTGAAGCGGGTATTATCCACCTTCTCTTTTACCCCTTTTCCACCAAGGCAGTGCTAGAGCTAGATCGGAGCCAGAGCCTAGTTTCAAATCTGTTCTTTGTGTTTCCACACCCAAAGCCCCAGCTCCAAGCCAGGAAAAGTGGTTCTTAAGTAGCACCAAAACATTGCTGGGCTAGAACAGGGCTAGAAGTAAGAACCGATTACGTCAGGCACTGGGGGTGGGGTCAACAAGACGAACACAAACTTGAGATCCGCCATTGTTGAAATAGCAGCAAATGGAGCTAACAGCTGCTGCTCGTTTGTAATCACCGTCTATACAAATTACGGCGAACTGCATGAATGCGTTGGATTCGCTGTGTTTTGATGCCGATGTAGGATCGTAAAGCCATATGTGAATCAATAGTAACGCAACGTTTGCATTGTTAATGTAAGGCTTGTTCACAGCGGTGCTGTGCAGAGACCGATCGCCGTATGATAACGAGTCCAGCGAGAGCATATGACTCCTTATGCTTTTGATTCACTCATGCGTTTTTTTATATCATATGTGGATCGGTCTGCGCAGCGCCGATGCATCTCGAACAAGCCTGGTGTGTTTGTGTTTCCCGCTGCCCAGGGTTGCCAGGTTTTCACAACAAAACCCGCCCAATTGCTACTCAAAACAAGCCCAATCGTGCTTCAGGGGGGCTTCCCCGGTAAAAATCACATTTGGGGGTAAAACATGTTTTTTTGGCATGGTTGCCTACTAAAATTCGCATTCCCGGGGCTAAATATCACATAACTGGGGACGCTTCAACCCGCGGACATGAAAAACAGCCCGCGGCAACAGTGATGAAGTAGCCCAATTCTGCGGGAAAACCGTGCAACACTGCCGCTGCCTCGCTAGCGTTGCTGAGAAAAATGAGACGTATACAGTGACGTAAGACATGGCTCTGTTGTGGCTCTCAGCGCATGTGGAAAAGCAAACGGTTCTTAGAAGGCTCCTCAGTCGAACCAACTATGAACTGGGATTAGCACTGCCTTGGTGGAAAAGGGGTATTTGTGCCTCTGGCTAGGACGGCTTCGGTGGCTCAGGTTTCGACACATTGCTGGGTCGGGGACCTCGACGCTCCGGCGGCCTGCTGCGGCTCGTAAAGCGGGAACGCTGTGAGCTGGTGGCGCCGCCTTGGTGGGCTGGGCTGGCCCAGCGTGAGGAGCTGGAACGCTTGGGCAGGAAATGTTGCATTGTTCAAATGTTCTGTGAACAAAACCACAGAGGGACTGAATAATCCTGAAGGCGACATGGGCGTGTCCAGGAAAGCGGTCTTGTCCGAGTCTTTCATCTCGGTTAGGTTGAGCCTCAAATGGCGCTCCAACACCGTCAAGTTGGCCATGCATCTGCCGATCGCCTGAGCGTTGGCCTTAGTCGCGCGCAGGGCCAAGTCAGTGGCACCGCGCAGGTCCTTCAGAGCCTCGGCATCAGAGACAGACTCATCCAGGGAATGGAGGAATTTGGCCTGGAAGACCTGAAGCACCGCCATAGAGTGTAGCGCTGAGGCCGCCTGGGGTACAGCCTTTGACTGCCATCCCCTGGCGGAGGGCGGGCAAAGGTGTGCAGCGATGGCTTCCTCGAGGGGAGGAAGAGCGTGATATCCCTTTTCCTGAGCGCCATCGACCACCGAGAGCGCGGGAGAAAAAGAAGATTTGGCGCGAGATGAAAATGGCGCCTTCCATGACTTGGATAGTTCCTCGTTGACTTCTGGGAAGAAGGGAGCGTGTTTTTGAGTGGTCGGGTGGCGGCGGTTCTCGAAAAACCACTCGTCCAGTCTGCTTCTCGTGGGCTCCTGGGGTTGAGACCAGTCAATGCCGAGGTCGTCCACGGCCTTAGTAAGCAGGCGCATGAGCTCAGCGTCCACTGAGGTTTTGCCGCCCATGGCAGTCCGCGTCGAAGTAGTGTGCTCCGAGACGGTGTCCGACCACCCGCTTTCAGATGCAGCAAGCGAAAGGCTGTCATCCTCCTCCTCTTCCGGTCCGCCTAATGAAACTGTAGCAGCCGCCAGACGAGGGGAGCTGTGCTTTTCCTCGGCGAACATGACAGGCTATGGCGAGGCAAGCGGGGAAATGACTGGCGTGTGCTCGTCAGAGCGCTCCGGGGGCCTCTGGTCGCAGCGTTTCTTTTAACGCGGCTCAAGAGGCTGAGAGCAAGGGACGGGATTCGGATCGAAACTGGCGAGCCGAGCCTGAAGGGTCTGCAGGGCCAGGCCTGCGCGTGATCTCGTCCGAGACATGAGACGCAGATGATGTGCCGATCCTCGTCCGAGAGAAAGCCTCTACACGAGGCGCAGGAACGAGACATTTGAAACAACGTCTCGGCTCTTTTCGTGAGTGTGTAGCAACGGCAAACACACGGATTGGTATTAAAGGATATGTGCCGGATGGCGCAGCTGGAAGGCAGGCTGAAGGCGGAGGGAGAGTCCGACGTCCTCAGGCTGCAGAGTTCCGCTGGGTGCGTGTCGACGGCAGGCTTCAATCCAGAGCTCAGCGAGGTGAGACGCTGAAGAAGAAATAATCTGACGAACCTGGCAAGACAGGGTCTTTTATACCCTTGGCTATGCAAATTCTGCTGCCCCTTGTGGTGGGAATATTAGAGGGACCTGATTGGTCCTTCCTGCCCTGCGGGCTCGCCATAGGTTCCTGCAGTTGCAGCGGCTTACTAAACTCAGCAAGACACGGGCACTTCAGGACTAGAGTTGAAGAGCTCTGACATACAACAAAGTGTTTTGTATTTTGGGTCTGTACAATTGCTTTTGAATAGCTGTCTATATGGGTCAAATTGACCCACGATCAGCAAGAGTGTATACAAATTCTATATGCACATTTCACCACGCATCAGCATGTTGAAACTTTACATGCATGTTCATGACCCTAAATGAGAAAAAGTCACAAAATTTCAAGAAAAACAATATAGGTTAGATAGTATTTAAGAAAGCAAATGTTTACCATTTGTGGCATACAAAAAATATTTCTGTATTGAGATAAGTGGGGAAAATATATTTTTTTTAGCTTCACAGGTTAGTAAAAAACTAAAATAACCAAATATAAAGAAATTTTATTATTTTGGGTCTCTACAGTCAAATTGACCCGCGAACATCACAAACGTAACAGTAATTGTGTGTGTATAAGTCAAAACACATCAGCATGTTGAAACTTAGCATGCATGTTCATGACCCTAAATGAGAAAAACATAGGTTAACTGATATTTCTGACAAATTAAAAATTTTAATCAAATTGACCTGCAACATAACACAAGGGTTAAAAATGCCAACTTTAAGAACACCAGCCAACCAATGTCACAATTTTAAATGTAATGAGCTACACACAAATATACCATGCACACAAATTATTATCAGGCACTGGTAACATGTGGACACTTCTGTCTTTCTCTGTCCACTGTCCTCAGCGGCCTTCCTGAACGTGCTGATGAACTGTCAGTGGCAGAGTCTGTGGTGTCGGGTGGAGGACGGGGTTCTGAAGATGTATCGAGATGAGGAGTCGGAAGAGACCCCTCAGTACACGGTTCAGCTCAGAGGGTGTGAGGTCTATCCCGGCCCGGATACAGCACATGCATACCGCATTACTATCACACAGCACGGAGACCAGGTGGCTGTACTAGAGGTACAATAATGATTTGAGATTCGCTTGTATACATTTTTTAAATATTAGTATTTAGTAATTTCTTTAATTTATTTTTATTCTAGTTTTAGTAATAGATAGTAGATATTGAGGGCATGGTACCATGGTAATGCCATGTTTTTTTTGTATATGCATGGGTGTCGGAAGCAAAAAAAATTTTGGGTGGGTCCTCTCAGAAAATTTTTACTTGAGTAAAATTTACATTTACATTAAGTACAAAAATACCTTCTTGTTTGCTAAACGTCTGGTTGGGCAAGACAAAATTACGGAAATCACAAAATCATTGAGAGCAGCAATAGTGTAGGGGTAAGACACATGGCATCAAGTTTTGACGCAAATCGAACCGAGGTTCGAATCCGCCTTTTGCCGAACTCACTCTACTCCCTTTTAAATATATTTATATAATTTTATAAATATAATCCCTTTTATATAATATTTAAAAAGTGGAAATAAAGCATCTAACATGTTTAATAATAAGTGTTTATTGGTTTGGGGTAGGTAAACAGACGTGCTGAATTAGAGACGATAAAAGTGAGTGGGTCCAATATCATTGATCGTAAAAAGTGGGTGGGTCTTGTCCCCACATACAATGGTTCCGAAGCCCATGTGTATATGTTATTTTTCATGTATGAATGTGCAGACAAATTGTGAAGATGATAAAGAGCAGTGGGTTCAGCTCCTGCAGGATGGGAGTTCCACTGTAGCTGGTTCTCCATATGAACACACCAGCCAGGAGTCACTGAGGTACATACACACTCACATGCTGTCTGTCTGCTGCCAGCATTCCATATGAACCAAACATGAATCACTGAACTACACACACACACACACACACACACACACACACACACACTCACTCACAAAAATACTTACATTCTTTCCGCATCCTCTTTCCATTCTTCTCTTTTCGTTTCCTCTGTTCCTCAGTGGTCTGAAAAGCCGCAAGTTCCCCACCTCAAACATGTACATGGACGATCCCTTTCAGCAGCTGTGTGGTGGAATCCATTCTCAGCCCATCTATTCAAACTCATCCATACTGGAGCACATGGTACGGTCCAGCAGTGGGGGTGTTAAACAGACCATTGAAAAATGAAGTGTATGTGACCAGATAAAAAAAACAACAAAAACAAATGGTTTGAGCAAGCTGTTCAGTTTTTTTTGCAGTTTAGTGAATTTACATCTCACTAGTTATGCAATAAATGTGGTTATACATTACCATTCAGAAGTTTGTTTGTTTAAAGGAATTAATGCTTTTATTCAGCAAGGACACATTCAATTGATGAAAAGTAACATTAAATACATTTATAGTGTTACAAATCACACACAACACCATCACTCTCTCATTAATGCATTCAAATAAATTTAATGTAGGCCTACTGTGCTAATTTATCTGTATCTGATGTACAAAAAGCAGAAGTCTGCCCCATAGACAATATCTGCTGAAAGTGAACCGTTTCCTTCAAGTATTTTAAAATCACAATGAAATGCACTTTTTCATTAGAAAAAAAAATTCCACCTTTAATAGTAGAAAATATTTACAGTACAAACCTTATCAGGGAACTTACTCAAAAACCTTATGAGGGCAAAAAAAAATAAAAAAAATGTTAATTTATCGTAATCGAGGTAAATAACAATAATAATTTAATAACACTGTTAAATGTAATGTTTAGAAAATTTCTAAATGAATATCCATTTTTCATACTGTCCTTTATAATGTTGTGAAGCATTAAATTTACTAGTAACACTTTACAATAAGGTTTCATTTGGTAACATTAGTTAACTACTTTAGTTAACATGAACTAAGAATGAACAATACTTCTACAGCATTTATTAATCTTAGTTAGTGAGTTAGTTCACCCATAAATGAAAATTAGCCCATTATTTACTCAACAAGTCATCCAAGGTGTATATGACATTCTTCTTAAAGAACATCCCCCCCCCCCCCCCCCCCCCCCCCCAATCCAATACAATGTTATACTATAGTAAATAAGGTACATTTTGATTTCATGTTGCCTTTTTTAATTCATGGACAGTCATTGCTTGTGCATTGCTATTCTGACAAACTAACATTACATATAACTTATACATCTGTTTCATCCATTTGTCAGTTTCAGAAACCCTACACTGGTGGAAATGGAGAATTGGTGTCATCCAAGGATTCTGCCAACTACAGCAATAATGAAATCTTCAGCAACCACAGTGAGTCAGTCATATTACTACAGTCCCTAATCCTGAGTTGTACTTTTTAAGAAAAGGAAACACATTAAGAATAAAATATACTGTACATTTATAGTTCTCTCTCATTTTTCCCATTTCCAACTCCCATTGCCTTGTCCCATTCATTCTGTCGCCAACTTTGTTGTAAAAGTCCTTTTAAAACTGCTTTTACATTAATGGGAATTTTTTTCACTCTAACCTCATTGCTTTAAACAGATCAGCATCATCACATATAACCATATAGTCTTTCCAGGTCATTTTTCTCTCATAAAAATCTTTAATAATACATTAATGCATTTGGTCAATAAAATTAGAGATGCAAATGGATGTTGGAAGTTATGATCTACATTTATAGACCATCTCACAGACCTTTGGCGAATGGCTGTATCGCCTATAGGACAGGCCAAGCATAAGCCCATTTCCCTCTTGAGCACAAAACATATGATTAAGACTAATATAAATACTTGACAATTCAGAGGCATCTGCTTTTAATTTGAACAATACTAAATCATTTTATGGTGGCTGGTGCCTGTGCTCAAAGCTCAACTTTCCATGATCATGGTTTATTGATATGCATAACATCCCAGAGCATACATTTTTGCTTTTCACATGTTTTATTTGCTTAAAAAGGACACTGTGACCTGTATAAATCACTATAACATTACATTCTTAAGGAATGTTTAGATGATCTGATCTTTTCTTGTACAAATGGACTTAAGTGGTTTCTATTGACTTTGATTAGATCATGATTATATTCCTTTTTAAAGTTCTGTTTTTCTCATGAGGTGTCAGATACAACTTGTACTGTAAAACCTTTACTTTGTGAAATGTCATTACAATTTAAATTAAGTTTTCTATTTTACTATATTTTAAAATGTTAGTTGATGACAAAACTGAGCTTTCAGCAGCCATTAATCCAGTCTTCAGTGTCATGTGATCCTTTCGAAATCATTCAAATATGCTAATTTGGTGTTATAGAAACATTTTTTATTATTATTATAAACGTTTGTTTTTTTTAAGTTGTGCTGCTCAATATTTTTGTGGAAACCATGATACTTTTTTTCAGAATTCTTAGATGAGTAGAATGTAAAAAACAGCATTTATTTAAAATGGAAACCTTTTGTAGCATTATAAATGTCTTTACTGTCACTTTTGATCAATTTAATGCATCCTTGCCAAATAAAAGTATTAATAGTAAAAAAAAAAAAAACATTTTACTGACACTTACAAAGTTTTGAACAGTAATGTTGGAGCTGTGTTTAGAATATGAATATGTGTGAGCATGTGTTTTATAGTGTGTACTATAGGGCATGTGAGGTGAGGTTTAGACTCTGTTTCTGGACTGTCTCAGCAGAGAAAGGCAACACTCTTGTGCTCCCATTTTGGTAGGGATCAGCGGCGGCTGGCATTTTTTTCTCCCTTGTGGTTTTGGTTGCAGTACAGGGATGTAGCATTTGTGGCATGTGCGCGCACACACACACACACACACACACACACACACACACACACACACACACACACACACACACACACACACACACACACACACACACACACACACATCCTTTAAGATTCTTCAGTCAAAACCATGAATATCATGTTTTCTTTTTGAACCCAACTTTTCAGGACGTGCTATACTCGGGGAAGAGATTAAGACAGGTAAAAAGTAGAAAAGTGAATAAACATCTATAAGACAGTACCTTTTAGAAAAACAACAATTCAATAAAATGTTTTATTTTTACATTTATGAAAGTTATGAACATTTCCACAATGTAATTTCCACCACATTTCATGTTTTAAAAGCATTCTGTGGTGGAAGCACAATATAATTATTCTGCTCACAATAAAAATAATCTTGATTTTTTTTTTTTCCTTTACACATCACATCTCTCATATTTTGGGCCCTATCCATCATACACCTGGCGCAATGCGACGCCAGGCACGATGCAAGTGTTTTTTGCTAGTTTCAGCCCGACACAGTTATCATTATTTTTTGTCATCAGTATTTTTTGTGTTATTTAAAGAGCACGTTAGTAATACGTGGCTATAGGCGGGTGCACAACGCACGTACACTCTGCTTATTACACACACAGGGCTCACAAACTTTTTAAAAATATTATAAATAAAAGTAGCCTTTGTTTGCAATTACAGAGGTCAAACGTTTCCTGTAGTTTTTCACCAGGTTTGCACACACTGCAGGAGGGATTTTGGCCCACTCCTCCACACAGATCTTCTCTAGATCAGTCAGGTTTCTGGCCTGTCGCTGAGAAACACGGAGTTTGAGCTCCCTCCAAAGATTCTCTATTGGGTTTAGGTCTGGAGACTGGCTAGGCCACGCCAGAACCTTGATATGCTTGGTTATCCTGGCTGTGTGCTTCGGGTCATTGTCATGTTGGAAGACCCAGCCTCGACCCATCTTTAATGCTCTAACTGAGGGAAGGAGGTTGTTCCCCAAAATCTCGCAATACATAGCCCCGGTCATCCTCTCCTTAATACAGTGCAGTCGCCCTGTCCCATGTGCAGAAAAACACCCCCAAAGCATGATACTACCACCCCCATGCTTCACAGTAGGGATGGTGTTCTTGGGATGGTACTCATCATTCTTCTTCTTCCAAACACGTTTAGTGGAATTATGACCAAAAAGTTCTATTTTGGTCTCATCTGACCACATGACTTTCTCCCATGACTCCTCTGGATCATCCAAATGGTCATTGGCAAACTTAAGACGGGCCTGGACATGTGCTGGTTTAAGCAGGGGAACCTTCCGTGCCATGCATGATTTCAAACAATGACGTCTTAGTGTATTACCAACAGTAACCTTGGAAACGGTGGTCCCAGCTCTTTTCAGGTCATTGACCAGCTCCTCCCGTGTAGTTCTGGGCTGATTTCTCACCTTTCTTAGGATCATTGAGACCCCACGAGGTGAGATCTTGCATGGAGCCCCAGTCCGAGGGAGATTGACAGTCATGTTTAGCTTCTTCCATTTTCTAATGATTGCTCCAACAGTGGACCTTTTTTCACCAAGCTGCTTGGCAATTTCCCCGTAGCCCTTTTCAGCCTTGTGGAGGTGTACAATTTTGTCTCTAGTGTCTTTGGACAACTCTTTGGTCTTGGCCATGTTAGTAGTTGGATTCTTACTGATTGTTGGGAGTGGACAGGTGTCTTGATGCAGCTAACAACCTCAAACAGGTGCATCTAATTTAGGATAATAAATGGAGTGGAGGTGGACATTTTAAAGGCAGACTAACAGGTGTTTTAAGGTCAGAATTCTAGCTGATAGACAGGTGTTCAAATACTTATTTGCAGCTGTATCATTCAAATAAATAGTTAAAAAATCATACATTGTGATTTATGGATATTTTTTTTTTAGATTATGTCGCTCACAGTGGACATGCACCTACGATGACAATTTCAGACCCCTCCATGATTTCTAAGTGGGAGAACTTGCAAAATAGCAGGGTGTTCAAATACTTATTTTCCTCACTGTATATATTTTTGTCTGTATCTATATTTATGTCATATACATGTCAGGTGTGGCTGTAGAGAATGTGCACAACGCAGGAGTATAACATTTTGAAATATAATAAAATAGATGTAATATTGTCTCTTTAATGCATTTCTTGAATCTTGATGAGCATATGAGACTTATTTCAAAAACATTACAAAAGCTTGCCAATCCCTTGTGTGTTTGTTTTAGGTAGAAAAGTGTTTGAGATTGAGAGGGGTGTGCAGAAGCTGGACCTGACAGGAAAGAGTTGTGTGCAGTTACGAGCAGGGTCAGAGATCAACCTTGTGAGCGTGGGGACGAAGCCAGCTAAACGGAATTCCTTCAGACGATCCCTTGCTTTCTGCACTGAACGAGCACAGGTAACAACTGTCCGCCTGATACTTATAAAACCATGGAATCAGGTTATAATACCATGGAACTTTGAAATTGTATCACAGCACTGGATGAATACCATATTCATGCATCATGGTGTTTGGTAGACATTTCAAGGAAATCCATGGTGTTACCATTCTTACCTAATTGTACCACAGTAATACCATGTTTGTTTTGTTTGAACATACAGTCAAACCAAAAATTATTCAGACACCAGATATATTTTTTTACTAGTGGGTGCAGGACACTATAGTTAATTTTATGTAGGTGAGGATAGCAAAATAAAGTAAACTGTGACATATTATACCCAAAAATTCTTCATACAGTGGACTACCAGTAAAATATATAAAAATTTGGGACCAAAATTATTCAGAAACTTGACCTGACCATGTTTTGCTTAAGTGTTTTTTTCTTTAATTGCTAATCTGACCTTTTATCCCACAGATTGAACAAAATGAAGCATTGCTTGGTAATTGGTTGACCTAAATTGGTATTATCTAATTGTGTACTTAAATGTAACAGCTGACAGCTGATTGTAATCCATTACATACCTTTCTATCAAAGTTATCTGACATTATCAAGATTAATTTGTTCTAAAACAGCAAAGGTGCACTATGTAAAAAGTACTTACAATATCCCAAATGTTTCCAACTATTTGTAAATCGTGAGAAATTGCTATTTTAACCAAGGAACCGGGACGTGTGGGAGTTGCCTGTCGATTGCGTCATATCTGTGTTGCCCTCGGTTTCCGGTTTTATTTTTCAGAAACGCTTTACTCTTACTGCAGTGTGCAAAAAGTGTCATAGCAGCCGCCGAGCGAACGCACAGAGTAACACCATAACTTCATTTTCAACACACTCAGATGTATCTAATATGATAAACAGAGCTGCGTTACCTCATACTCATGACCGGAAAAGGCGACTGTGTCATAATAAAAGTCCTGCTGCTCGCGAGACGTGTGATGCCTTCATCTTATTAACAATCACTCCAGCGGCCTTGCTCAGCTCCACAACACTCGGTCCTGCTCTGCTTCATACTACAGTAACATTAATAATCGCATCCATGAACATGATTTCTGCCCGAGACCTATCCCGATTCTTTTCCAACGGCTGTGAGGTGAAGACCACATGTCCCAGGATTCTGCACTCAAACTTGAACAGACGACCTCTAGTCGACGTGAAAGTTACATAGTGCACCTTTAACTCTGAGTTCTTGTCATATTTTATTAACATTTTCTAAACTATAGTAAACTATGATAATGTGAGAAAATGTTGAAGGTGTCTGAATAAATTTTGGTTTGACTATATCATGGGAGTACCTTGTTATTGAATACCATGTACATTCATGGTATACAGTTTACAGTATATCAGTGTACAGTATTTTGCACTGTTATTTTAGTTTCAATGAGGTACTATTATAATATCATAGTTTCTATTAATATTTTGAATTATTATTTATCTTTAAAGGTGCAGTGTGTAATATTTATGAGGATCTGTTGACAGAAATGCAATATAATATACATAACTATGTTTTCAGTGGTGTATAAAGACCTTACATAACAAACTGTTATGTTTTTACTACCTTAGAATGAGCCATTTCTATCTACATACACCTTGGGTCCCCTTGCAGTGAAATCGCCATTTTGCACCCTACAGAGTGCTAGCTACTCCCTGCTCTCTCAGACGACAACATTTTTGTCCTGTGTCGGCCACCGTAGCTTCTCTATGTGCTTTGAAAGGGAGAGGTGAGCGGTAGACGGTTGCAATTCACAACCTCACCGCTAGATGTCGCTAAGATTTACAGTGCTCCTTTAAATGTTCCATTTTAATTTTACTTAAAGGAACATGCCACTATTTTTGAAAATAGGCTCATTTTCCAACTCCCCTAGAGTTAAACAGTTGAGTTTTACCGCTTTCGAATCCATTCAGCCGATCTCCGGGTCTGGCGGTAGCATTTTTAGCATAGCTTAGCATAGATCATTGAATCTGATTAGACCGTTAGCATCTTGCTCAAAAAATGACCAAAGAGATATTTTTCCTATTTAAAACTTGACTCTTCTGTAGTTACATTGTGTACTAAGACCGACGGAAAATGAAAAGTTGCAATGATATTACGCAGCAACTGAAAATATTCCCCAGCATGCTCCCTGTGCAAGCAGGTTGTCACGTTGGTTATGTTGATGGAAGTGTAATATCATTGCGCCTGCTGCACCCATGGGACGGCAGATAAGTTCCTTGATTATTACACAGGAATGAGAGTATAGTTCCTAGCCATATCGGCCTAGAAAATTGCAACTTTTCATTTTCCGTCGGTCTTAGTACACAATGTAACTGCAGAAGAGTCGAGTTTTAAATAGGAAAATTATTTAAACTCTTTGGTAGGGTTGGGCATCGAGAACCGGTTCCAACTTGGAACCGTTTAAAAAATAACGATGCCATTGGAATCGTTTAGAAATTTTGTTTTCGATTCCGATCATCGGTTCCAAACGCGCAAGTTTTCGGAAGTGCTTGCCACGCCCGTTTGTTCTGTTGCAGCCATGGAGCACGGTAATCGGCGCTCAAAAGTGTGGCTTTATTTCACTTTAAAAAAAAAAAGCCTGGGTCGGCACAGTGCAACACATATCACAAACTTATTTCGTGCACGGGAGGATGCACTACAAATATGTGGTGTATAAATTAACGAGTGTAGCGTGTTTAAAATGCTGCGCAGGTCTGTTCTCCTAGGGCAACCCTGCGCTAACCAACGTTACTAAAGGGATAGTTCACCCTGAAATGAAAATAAAGCCTTCTTTTACTTACCCTGATGTTGTCCCAGTGCCCTATGTCCTATGACATTTAAAATACTGTTCCTGCACGCGCTCCTTCCTATTATGGAATGGCAGTGAATGGCGATCAGCTAAAACATTACAAAAAATAAACAAATGTATCACGCAACGATACAGGGAGACGCGCGCCATATGGAAAGTGTTCAGGGGGCACACTATAAGGTTTTGCGAGAAAGAAACCGTATTATTCAGTAAAAACACTGAGCTCAGCCGTTATTCTGAGCGCGCTCCTCTGTGTACAGAGCCGTCAGCAGCCGCCGGCGCTCATGCCTACTATAATAACTCGCACTGTTGTCATTGCACCCAGGATAAGCACACACACACACACGCACCATTTGGAGAAATCAAGCTCAATAGAAAAAAACGCGATTCTCGTCTTTTCTATAACGTATATGATAAGAAATAATACTAATAATATAACCTCCTTAAGTGAATATTGTGTACCGGTTGTCATGACAATATTGCACGAGGCTACTGCGGCTTGGAGTGCGCACACACATGAACACGCGCATTTGAACAACAGCTGGGTGAGTAAAAGATGGCTTTATTTTCATTTCAGGGTGAACTAACATTATCCCACCTCGTCATAATCAGGTAGTGTAATAACAAAGCCCTTGACCAAATTGCGAATTGTGGTGAACAACAACGTTACTGAAATTATTTTTCCCCCTCGTAGATAAATGTAGCATATACGCAAATTGCCCACGCTAGTAGCAGTCCTAATATGACTGCTGTTAATGCTATTGCTAAACCGGGACTCATGTGAAACTCCATTCACCTTTGCAGCAAAGCAAGTGAAAATGCCAGCGGAGAAAGTCCCAAAACTAAAACTCATTATTGAATCAAAATACAATTTTCCTCTGTGAAATGAGCCTGTGACATGTTGTGACTCCACCCCTCAAAGAATCGGAATCGAGAATCGAAAAGAACCGGAATCGAAACTAAGAATCGGAATCGGAATCAGAATCGTTCAAATCAAAACGATGCCCAACCCTACTCTTTGGTCATTTTTTGAGCGAGAACGGTCTAATCGGATTCAATGATCTATGCTAAGCTATGTTAAAAGTGCTTCTGCCAGACAAGGAGATCGGCTAAATGGATTCGAAAACGGTAAAACTCAACTGTTTAACTCAAGGGGAGTTGGAAAATTTGTCAATTTTCTAAAAAAGTGGCGTGTTCCTTTAACATTAAGGAATTTTATTGTGTTTTTGTCTTTTTTTTATTCGTTTTATTTTGGTTTTAGTTTTAGTTATTTTTTGTAGATCGAGTTTAACTAAATGAAAATGAGAAACTTAACATTTTTAATACAATAACGTTTATTTTATTTAAGTAAAACACTTTTTTTATGATTTTTGTTTTAGTTAACTAAATCCTTGTAGGATGGCGACAAAACTGTATCATGGTGCTGCCACAGTACCCTTCACCATAGTAATGTTAGAAAAACCACAGTAACCTTAGTACATTAAAACATGATAATACCATAGTATTATTTGTAAGGGCTGGTAGGAGCCATTTAAACTAGGCCTCGGGTCTGGGCAGATGACTGAACTGCTGAATTGAAGTTTTATTGTTACACTGCCACCTGTTGCTTGGATTTTGTAACTGCAACACTTTGCAACAAGTTCATATTGATTTGTAAGATCAAATACATGAGACAAATATAAGGTTGTTTGATTTTGGAGCATTTTTCTGGTATTTTATTATGTCGTTTTTTTGTGGCTAGTCTTGTTTTGTGCTTTGTTTGTCAGTTGTCGCTGCTGCTGTTGTGAGTCATGCAATTACAGTGGGATGGATTGGGAGTCACTTCCTCCCTGAGGAGCAGAGAATAACGCTCAGATAAGAGCTGTTTTGACCGACCATTACATCCTACTTTATCAAACCATGATGAGTGGGCTCAGTGGAGGAGTCTGCTGACTTTTGAAATGTTTTTAGAAGTGTGTTTTTAGAAGCTGTGACTCTTGTTTGAGTCATTTAGGATATTTGATCCTATAAAAATCCTACAAAAATGTCATCCTATAAAGGGAAATGTCTTGAACACTCACCTCTGTTTTTCTGTCTCTCAAAGGGGGGCTTTCTGACCCCACTCTTGAGAAGAACTGCCTCAGCAAAAAGCACCCTAAAGAAAGCTCCGTCTGCCCTGTTTATCGAGCATGGCAGGGTCTTCCAAAGAAGGAAGGTAAGATTCCTTCAGCATGAGCACACTGCACAGTCTCCCACATGGATTTGTATTGGATTTGGCAAATTGATACACTAAAATTACTAACTGGATATACATAACTAAAACTGAATTTAAACCTAAACCGTAATATTGAAAAATGTCTGTCAAACCGATTAATTGTGATTAATCGCGTTCAACATAAGTTTGTAGATGTAAGGGATAATCCACGGCTAGCCATGCATTAAAGGATTTTAATGCACGACGTAGAACCACCCGACGCATGGATAAAATCCTTTAATGCATGGCTAGCCGTGGATTATCCCTCTTAGACCTTGGTTATTTGCCAAGTTAAAAACAAGTTAAAGCTGTAACTGATGTTTACAGTGTAATTTTTTAACAGATGGGTTAAAATGACGGTAATTTTCTTAAGTTACGGCTTGTTAGTTCTAGTACTCCATCCGCTTTAAATAAAGTAGAGCCATCGGATTGTTTTTATTTGAACGAATTATCATATTTATTTAAATTCATTATTAAAAGAGAGAGAAAGAGAACTGAAAGAGAAAGATCAGAGAGAGAGAGAGAGAGAGAGAGAGAGAGAGAGAGAGATGCGTGCGCAAGTTACCTGCACTGTGTGCTTCTCTTCTTTAAAGTCTACAGTCTGAAGTCCCCTCGTTGCTTAAAGGGATCATATAATGCCATATTTGTACAAGTTAATATGATTCTTTAGTGTCTAAATTAAAAGTTTGTAATATACTAGTATTGTAAGAAAACACTCATTTTACCTGGTCAAAAACAGCTCTGTTTTCAGCAAGCCATTTCAGTGCATGTGCCCTTAAATGATAATGAGCTTTGCTCACCCCGCCCCTCGTTCTGTGGGGCCTGGGGCGTTTGACACAACACACGTGGATTGTTGCCTTGACAACAGTTGAGGGTATATTTTGGCAACGGGAATCTCTGAGTGCAACCGTATCAATTTGAATCGGAGTCGGACCCGGAACAAGATGACGGCCCTGACGAAGTTCGACAATTAAGGTTTCTGACGTTTATAACGTTTCTGAATGGTTGGTTAACGTAATGTCACTTTGATCTATCTTTGTACTGGCAGGGTAGCGTAGTGAGATACGAATGCTATGTGTTTACTGATGTATACGTTAGTTCATTGACAGATTGTAGTGTTACCACGTTAACTTTATCACCAGCGTACACAGTTTGTAATAACCATAACGCGTTGTTAATTATAAACGTGGGATTATGAGTTATATTGAGAACGTCATACATAGAAAGCATGCCGTAATGTAACTTACCCTGTAAACTTTAGCCGCATTCATTGTGAAGCGTGCAAGCGATTTGCAAAGATTAATATAAAGGTTAATAAAACGTTACATTCACTTCTTCTGGAGGTGCAGCAGGAACATGAATAGTTACCGATCATAGACTGTAAAAAAATATGGACATAGTGTCTGTGACGTCACCCATAGGCTTCTGAAGAGCCGTTTTGAAGCGCAAAGTAGGGACGAGCTGGCCGTTGCCATCTTGTCAGCGTGTCATCACGCGTCACTCCTGGATAATAGAAAATGGGCAAAGAGGCGGAACGTGGGTGGAGCTGAGGTGACACGATGACTAACAGACAGCAGATAAATGGCTATTCACCTCACTCAAAGTGGTCACGCCCTTAATTATGCAGAACTTTAAGGCTTTATATAATGTAAACGAATGAGTTATAAAAAAAATTCACTCCCCTCACAGTTGTCATGAAGGGCAAAATTAGCCATATAGACCAAAACCACAATTTGGACCAGGCTGTAAACATGTGTTTTTCTGCTGTAAAGTTGGGCATTTTAACATGGAGCTCAATCAGATTCTGCTCCCTTCTGGAGCCTGTCCCTAGCAGCCAGTCGAGGAATTGCAGTTTAAGTCACTTCCGTATTGGCTTCAAGAGAAACTGGGGGAGGTTGCCACTTAGTACCGATCCTTTTTTCAGGAGCAGCTTCTTGGCAAAACCTTCTTTATACTGACCCTAGTTTATAAAGCAGTTAGGTGAGAAATGATTCACGCAAACATGAAAGCATTGACGTTGATCGGGGGGAATATTCCCTTCGAAAACAAAACTCAGCCACTGCGTCTTCAGCGGTTCGGATTTAGGAACATCAAAATGACTGCTGTGTTCGTTATTACACCCAAGAACAGAACACCATAATTGCTTAGACGCCATTCCGCTCCAGCGTATCAAAAATGGCGGACTATGATGACAGCTCGTTCAGGGCGGGTCTGTTTTGAAACGCTGCTGTCAATTAACAATCGTGGGAGGGGCGTCCGACTGTGTGACGTCAAACGGTCAGACGGCTCGATTTGAGACAGGGGAAAACATATAAGGAGATAAAAAAAAACACTGGATGGATTTTTATCATTATAGGTTGGTTGTGTACAGGCATATAACATTATATGACCCCTTTAAGCATATAGCTAACATCGGCTAACTTAATGATTCTTTAAGGGATTTATTAAAATTATTTATGAATGACAGGCAACACTGACATTGACAACAAACAATCTTTATTTTAACTAATCATATCATTTATTTAAATAAATGATGTAGTGTGGGAAATAAAACCGGCGTCTCTAACCATAGTTTAGGCTACTATAAATATAAAGACACATTACATTTATTGAAATGCATTAAATAAAAAAAATCAAACAGTTGAAAATTTTGTTTTGGGATTGTTTTACCCATCGTTATACTAATTGATGTTAAACTCAACATTTCCATTTATCGTGAAATTAGACTTGGAAAACGGTAGGGTTATTTCAAGTTTAGGCATAGAGGTGAAATTATGTTTCACTTTGCTTGTTGAGGTTCTAGATGTCAGTATGTCACTCCATGCCCTCCTCTCTGACAAAGATGGGGCCCCAATATGACCGCAAACTCGTCTCGTATCGGTGGTCTGTCACTGACATGATCTGGCGACTTTCTAGTCCGGCATCAGAGAGTCGTACAACGGCAGTGCTCCGCAAACTATGGTTTGTGTACATTTGTGTGATAACTTCCACCTGAACAACAAGAATTTAAAGTATACAATTTAGATTTGGTAGATTTGGTTACTTCGGTGCTCTCGAGTTTGCACAGAGGGATGCGTCTCGAAAGCAAATAGAACGCGCTGGCATTTTCTGGACACTTTGACAGATATTTTTTAAAGCTGTCCACGGGACAAAGTGGGTCGCCAGGGCTCGCAAAACATAAATTCGTAAATTTTCTATATCCGATGCAGTAGGAGCCTTGTGGTTTTTTGTCTCTGGGTTATCTACGTGCCATTGATTCAACAAGGTGCTGAAAGCATTCTTTAGAAATGTTGGCCCATATTGATAGGATAGCATCTTGCAGTTGATGGAGATTTGTGGGATGCACATCCAGGGCACGAAGCTCCCGTTCCACCACATCCCAAAGATGCTCTATTGGGTTGAGATCTGGTGACTGTGGGGGCCATTTTAGTACAGTGAACTCATTGTCATGTTGAAGAAACCAATTTGAAATGATTCGAGCTTTGTGACATGGTGCATTATCCTGCTGGAAGTAGCCATCAGAGGATGGGTACTTGGTGGTCATAAAGGGATGGACATGGCCAATTGGCACTAAGGGGCCTAAAGTGTGCCAATAAAACATCCCCCACACCATTACACCACCACCACCAGCCTGCACAGTGGTAACAAGGCATGATGGATCCATGTTCTCATTCTGTTTACACCAAATTCTGACTCTACCATCTGAATGTCTCAACAGCTTGTCAGTGAACTACGGCTCTGTGTAGTAAATGCCGCTCTATCTGAAAGCAGGTGATGGCGATTTACTACTAATCAAGGAACCGGCTTTACTGACGAGATGCGCCTAACAATGTCATGTGATATATCGCCCAGCCCTAATATACTATATATATATATATATATATATATATATATATATATATATATATATATATATATATATATATATATATATATATATATATATATATATATATATATATATATATATATATATATATATATATACAGGGAGTGCAGAATTATTAGGCACGTTGATTTTCTGATCATATTTTTTTTCCAGGCACATTTGACCAATTCCAAACCACAGTAATCCTAATAACTACTATTGATTTAGTATTTAATAATGTATAAGTGATATATAATTGTTCATGAAGGCTGGAAATGAAAAACACCTTATATTCAGGTGTGCAGAATTATTAGGCATGTTTTCTTTTACAGATAAATTGAGCCAAAAAAGAGATTTAACTCAGACTGAAAAGTAAAAAAGTATTAAATGCCCATGAGAAGGATGCAATACTAGACATTGCAGTTAAGGCATGACCATTGGACAGTGAAATGCTCGTTGGGTCAGCAGGGTCAGACAAAAACATGTGGCGGAGAAAAGACACCTATTAACCACAAAAGAATTAAGAATTAAGGTGAAGAATTAAGGGTGAAACCATCAGGAACCCTTTAGTCTCCAGCGCCACCATTTTCCAGAGCTGCAACCTACCTGGAGTCTCCAGAAGTGCAAAGTGTCAGGATCTCAGAGACTTCAGTAAGGTAAAGAATCCTAAAAAATGACCCCCACTAAATAAGAATCATAAGCTGAAGTGTTGTAAAATACATGAAGCGTGCTTTTTTATAGGCTTTATAGATTTTATAGGTTGAGAATGACTCTTGAAGGACCAGCACCACATCCTCTAGTACCACTGTTTGAAGAATTCATCTTCCAGAATCTGGCAGTACGTTTTGGGAGTTCATTTTAGTCCATCCTGAAGTCCGTTTTGCAGAGATGGACTAAAAATGAACTCCCAAAACGTACTGCCAGATTCTGGAAGATGAATTCTTCAAACAGTGGTACTAGAGGATGTGGTGCTGGTCCTTCAAGAGTTACTCTCAACCTATCTGTCCATAAAGCCTATAAAAAAACCTTCTTCATGTATTTTACAACACTTCAGCTTGTGATTCTTATCTAGTGGGGGTCATTTTTTAGGATTCTTTACCTAACTGAAGTCTCTGAGATCCTGACACCTTGCACTTCTGGAGACTCCAGGTAGGTTGCAGCTCTGGAAAATGGTGGCGCTGGAGACTAAAGGGTTCCTGATGGTTTCACCCTTAATTCTTCACCTTAATTCTTAATTCTTTTGCAGTTAACAGGTGTCTTTTCTTCACCACCTGTTTTTGTCTGACCCTGCTGACCCAACGAGCATTTCACTGTCCAATGGTCATGCCTTAACTGCAATGTCTAGTATTGCATTAGTATTGCATCCTTCTCATGGGCATTTAATACTTTTTGACTTTTCAGTCTGAGTTAAATCTCTTTTTTGGCTCAATTTATCCGTAAAAGAAAACATGCCTAATAATTCTGCACACCTGAATATAAGGTGATTTTCATTTCCAGCCTTCATGAACAATTATATATCACTTATACATTATTAAATACTAAATCAATAGTAGTTATTAGGATTACTGTGGTTTGAAATTGGTCAAATGTGCCTGGAAAAAAAATATGATCAGAAAATCAACGTGCCTAATAATTCTGCACTCCCTGTATATATATATATATATTCACAAACTTTTATGTTGGATGCAATTAATCAATTTGACAGCACAAAAAAGAACACTGACAATAGCACAAAACAAAATTACTAAAAATGAAACTAAAATATTACTGATTATAAACAAATAAAAGCCAATTCAAAATATTGATAAAAACTATTATGGCATATACATATTAGTCAAATAACACTGCTATGACCCTTAACCTATTTGTTTGTGTTTGTAGGAGTGGGAAACCAAAGCTTCAGGTTGACAGCAAGAGAAGACTCTCCAACATTCCCCTCATATCATCAGTATATTATTGCACTGAAAATAATATTCTTTCCAAGCATGTGGATCATGCAGTGGTTTGGATTTTTAAAGTTCTTTGTTATTTTTGGTTTTTTTTTGGTACTGTTAGGAAAATAACCAAAATCAAACAATCTCTTTAGCGCCATATTCTGTTTATATACAAACTTTCATCTTCACACAGATGGCTACATAATAGGGAGCAACTGCAAAACATTTTTACATTTCCATGTTTGTTGAGGTGATGCTGATGTACATTTCTTTAGAAATGTAAGATAACTATGACACCAACATTTCAGGTAGAATAACTATGTGTATAAATGGCACATTTAAATAAAGTGGAGTTTTACGTTTATCATCATAGCACAATATTTATCCTTATGTAAATCACTTTGCACTTGAACTCAACCTCAACCAACTGTGTCTGCGGTTTTCAGGAAGTCATTGTCATGGTCAAAATCAGGAATCGTCAGTGTGAAGATCAAACACGATATGATTATTACTAAATGATTATTGATTATTTAAGTGTAATTACCTCTTAATTTTTTATTTTCACTAGACTCACAAATCTGTGGTAATTTATCAACATTTGTACAGTTTTTATCAATCAGTGCACATGCAGCGTATTATGTGTTGAGCTTTTTTAATAATGTGCCATAACTACATTTTTTATCCATGTTTTTATGAAGCATTGATTTGTCATTACAGCTGAAGAGATTTTTCTGGTATTGATCCCACTTTAGGGAAGGTTTTTCTGTATAGTTTGGTAACTTGTTTATGATAGAATGGCCTAATATTGCTGTACAAATGATAACTGTGGAGAACAAAAATACCACTAATGAGCATAGTATTTGTACAATAAATAAAGCAATGCTGGATAAAGCATAATTTCTTCATTTCTCGTTGTCTATGAATCTTTTTTTTCTTTTTTCTACTTGTTTTCTCGAGATACAGTAGAGTAAAACATTTTTTAAATGGTATGACATTGTAGTCACGTGGCAGAATATGGCAGTTCTGATGATTTCATTAAAGGTTAATGTAAAAAAAAAAAAATCAGTTTTCAATACAAGTTAAATTAAGTTGACCATTTAAAAAAAAAAAATTTGACCATTAAAAGTTGACCTTTTTTCTTTGATGGACTATACACAATACAGATTGTCACTTAAAAGTAGGGGTGTAAATATGTCGCAATATAAAAATGCAACAATCGTGGATTTGTTGCAGTTTTATATTGCGATATATTATGACATATTTGTTACACCCCTACTTTTAAGTGACTTTTTCTTTCAGTAGCAATTTATCTGCTAGAAATTTTTTTTTTTAAATTTGTATTTGCCTACAAGTGCATAAACATATCATTTGTGAACCCTCGTGGAATCAATGTTGTTTATCAAATTTAATAACATTTTCTGTAGTGGATGTTTTAATGATCTAGCATGGAGATAAATACACAATCCAAAACATAAAGTGGGAATGATAACTGATATTTTTGTAATAACGTCTAAAAAATGTTCGAGAAAGTACACTGTGACAGTCATGACAGTGGGGGTCAGTGTTCGCTACTGTAGGCAAAAAGTAAAGCCCAAGCTAAGCACGCAGCCACATAAACAATGTTTACACGCTACACTAGCACAATATAACGATATAAAAATGTCCAAAACGTAATATAAACTTTGCTAAGCTCAGCTGGGATCCAGCCATGGACATGTTTAATAAAGTGACGGCTTTTCTGCAGCAGGCTTTGGAAACAGTAAGTAAACATCTTCATACTAGCCTGTTAGCATTAGGCGAGCTAATATAGAAAACAAACCTCGAGACACGAGACGTTACCTGTTGCACGATACTGTAAAACTTTATAAAAGTGCTTGTTTAACTGCGTTATTAACTGCTGTATGTAAACGAAATAATCAATTTGGTAGACTGTCAACGCGTTGTCACGCCTTTCAGTGTTTTATATGAAGCTATATTCATTGTTTTCAGTTTAGCTTGTGTGCTACAGAAGTTGAGTACATTTTATAGTAACGTTACAGTAATACGTACATTGCGTTAATTTGCTGTTTTTTATTGTTTATGAAGTCCATGGATTATGTATTTATGGGATATATGCGAGTTTTTCTTTGTTCGCCATACACTTTTGGGTTTGTCTAAAATGTGTTTACGTGGACATATCTGCACGCACGAGTCTGGACAAGTTCCTGACAGGAGAAAAATGTCCTTAAAACATTAAAAGGGCTGACCGCATACATGCAAATACATAACTTAAGTAACGTTACATAGCATATTTTGAAGATGTAACCCACACTTAAAATGCATTGGCGTTGTAACAATATTAAGTGGCATTTTCTTTTAATAAAGTTTGGCAGATTTTGAAATTGTTCAAAAGTGACAGTAAATACATTTATGAAGTTACATAAAAATCTATTTCAAATAAATGCTGCTCTTTTTAACTTTCTATTTATCAAAATATCTTCAGCTTCTTTTAGAAACATGAAAACGACTTTTTGAACATTTTGAATGGTAGTGTTTCAAATGAAATAATGAATTTGACCTTGACCTCTGCTTATTACTCAAGACTTTATGTTTTAAAGATTATACATTTACATGAAGGAACTCAGTGTTCAATTAATGACAGTAATGAAAGTGTAATTGCAGTAAAATACTGTTGATCCTGTTCTGATTCTTATAGAGGGAGCCTTCGATAAACCTGCAGGACTGTTTTGTGGATCACTGGAAAGCAATAACCAACTATTACATTGAAACTTCAGGTAAAACTACTAGTGTAAATTCAAGTTAAGCAGTAGGCTTAACTTACTAATGTATTTGAGTGTGTATAACATACATTGTGTTAAACAGTAAATTATACCATGCTTCAATCTTACATCGTTGGGAAAAAAGATAAATACAGTAGGTAAAGTAGTTAAACGAAAGTTTTAACTGCATGTTTGTCTCTTGTACAAAGACGAGTCTCGTCCAGTGAAGCACACCGACATCCCATGGAGGCTCAAACAGATGCTGGACATCCTGGTGTATGAGGAAAAACAACAAGGAGAGGAAACAGGTCCCTGCATGGAGTACCTGCTCCAGCACAAAATACTAGAGACACTTTGCACACTAGGAAAAGCACAGGTATGAGGACACAGACAGACAGATTAAAGACAGATAAAAAATATTTAAAGCTGTAAATAAACTGAAATATTGTTTCATTGTACAGTATCCTCCTGGCATGAGTCAACAAGTGATGCTGTTTTTCTCTAAAGTCCTGAGCCAGATCCAGAAACCTGTGCTGCATTTAATCAATGTCTATCGGCCCGTACAGGTAAGACATGGTCAGTAGGAACTTTTATCGTATGGAAAAGAACTGTGTGAAGTTATATAAAACATTCTCCTTTGAAAAAGAAAAAGACATATGGGTTTGGGACAATAAGTTACAAAAATACAAATACATACAGTTCCAGTTATTTTTTTAATGCTTTCAAAAGAAGTTTATTATGCTCACCAAGGCTGTATAAGGAAAAAACTGTTGTGAAAATATTATTACTACTATTATTATTATCAGTGTTGTGCAAGTTACTTCCAAACTGTAATACATTATAGATTACTTGTTACTGTTATTTAAAAGTAATTATTTACCTTACAATATTACTGTCTCAGAATTGTAATGCGTTACATTACTCCTGTATTACTTTTGAGTTACTTTCAACAAAATATCTACAGAAGTAGCATTGTACTACAAAAATGTACTACAGAGCATTTTACATCCAGTAGAAGGCTAGATGATGTAGCATAATGACTATGGGCTATCTAGGTTACTAACAATATAGCAATAGCAATGCAAGAAAGGATGACAGACAGAATCACAAACGATCCAAGTCTGTTAAAAGTATGGTAGAGGTGAAGTGATTATCTGGCAATATCTGGGAATAGCTTGGGTCTATTCATATTAGACACAACAGAACTGTAGGCTATGCAAACTCTAATTCCATGACAAGCATTTGTTCTTTTGTTATTGTTGTCATTATTTTATTCTCTTTGAATTCAAGAGGTTCACTGCACAACACAAAACCGTCATGCACAAAGTGCAAGAGATGTTTTTTTAAATTGCTAGTGCTATTTTGTAACGTCAATAGTTATTTCGGTTTTAGACAAAGGTTGCATTTGACTGCATTATTTGCATTTGACTATTACGTTCTTCTTGTCCTTTTATCTGACAAACTCGAAGTAATGCGCATACGTCCATCTTCTTCTGCCATCTTCATCCATTAAGCCTTGTTTATACTTTCGTTTGTCTCTGCAGCGCGAGCCTCCGCTGACTGCGCGCGCGCCTCATCCGTTTGGGCATGTGTTAACTCAACACGCTCGCCGGCGTTGTGCTAATCTTTGAAACGACAGAGCCTTTAAGCCTTCTTTATTTACAAAATTGGACACCACACGCGGCTATTGACTGACCACGAACAGGTTATAACTAACTTGCATTTTTCATTCGTTAATATCTCGCGGTCTTGCTGTTTTTTGTTTGTTTTTCCCCCCTGTTTTTTTTAACAATTACATTTTGGGCTAAAATATTACTGAAAATTGATTAGTTATGCATTACACTACTGCGTTACAGCAAAACATAATATGTTACTGTAATGAATTACTTTTGTAACCCGTTACTCCCAACACTGATTATTATTATCATTAAAAATATTATTATTGAAAATTATCGTTCTAATATGCTGATTGGGTGACCAATAATATTTCTTATTATTATCAATATTGAAACACGTGCTGATTGATATTTTTTTGGAAACCGTGATACCTTTTTTCTAGCCTGGGAAAACCCAGACAACTTCCGGCAAATTTAGATTTGCTCTGCAAGTAGTCTGACAAAGAGCCCATTCAACCCATTTCTAAGCCCTAGAAATTGAGGCACCAATCAGATACGTTGAGGCGGGCTTTACACGATGACGACAGCGCATCGACAGTGAAGCAGATTCTGTACACTGACTACAAAGATGGATGCAGCAGTGGAACATCACTATCAGCTATCGCGGCTGTTTTAAGCGATTTAAACTTTTCCATTCCGTTAAAACCAGAGCAAAGAACAACACTAGAAGCCTTCATATCTAAAAAAGATGTTATCGCTGTCTTACCGACTGGATTCGGCAAAAGTCTGATATACCAGCTTACTTGTCTTAGCGAGAGCCCTCTGGTAGTGTTAATGTTTCACAAAATATATAGTTCACAAAAGTCCTTTTCAGGTGAGAATGTAGTTGTTTTTAAAGCTCAAATCTGAGGTTTATTTATAAAGAGAGCGCCTTTTTGAAAATTTGATCTGCCGTTTTCGGAGTTGTGAGCTCCAGTGGACCAGAGGCGCTCAATTGCTCAACCCCACCGAGAGGCGCCTTTCCTCGGCCAGTCCTTTTGCCATCTGCCGCTGGCTCTGATGTGAAGATATGATTCGTCTTGTGTAGATCTAACGGCTGATCTTTGCTCTCATTAATCTATAATTTGTTCCCTGACAGATCGTTTTGTCTGAGGGCAAAGTGAAGTTTCATAACTTTATGATTGTAAGCTATTAAACTTTATCATTGTAGTCTCCTAGCGCTGACTTTCTTTGACTGAATTGCTTTTATGTATTGTATAGCTTCTTATACCTTTTACTTATACTTTTAAAATGGATATTGATCACGCATTAAACTAACATTTAACAAAAAGAGACTGGGTTTTGTTTTATGTCATATCTCATTGTATTACAGTGATAATCATAGCCTATATTATGCACACATTTACATTTACATTTACATTTATGCATTTAGCAGACACTTTTATCCAAAGCGACTTACAACTTGGGGGTACAATAAGCGATTGGTCGTGAAGGGTCGAGTGAGCGCAACAAGTGCCTGAAATACTTAGTCCGTGTACATTTCTCAGTGTAGCACAGGCTAGAGTAGGGCGGGAAAGAGGAGGAAAAGAGGAAAGGAAAGTATTTATTTATTTATTTATTTATTTTTTAGGAGGTTAAGTGCTCACGGAAGAGATGAGTTTTTAGTTGACTTTTGAATGTTGTCAGTGAATCCGCATTTCGGATGGTGGTGGGCAGATCGTTCCACCAGCAGGGAACGTTGAATGAAAATGTTCTGGAAAGGGATTTTTTGCCTCTCTGTGAAGGTACCACAAGCCTTCGCTCCTTGGTTGAACGAAGGCTTCTGGTGGGGGTGTGGCGACGTAGAATCGAGTCAAAGTATGCAGGAGCTGAGTGCGTGGTGGCTCTGTAGGCAAGCGTCAGCGACTTAAACTTGATGCGAGCAGCGAGTGGTAGCCAGTGCAGAGAGATGAAGAGTGGTGTGACGTGGGTCCTTTTGGGCTCGTTGAAGACCAGATGTGCCGCTGCATTCTGGATCATTCGAAGTGTTTGGATCGCACAAGAGGGGAGACCAGCCAGAAGCGCATTGCAGTAGTCCAGTCTAGAAATAACCAGGGCCTGGACAAGAAGCTGTGTTGCGTGTTCTGTTAGGAACGGTCTGATCTTCCTGATGTTGTAGAGCGCAAACCTGCAAGAGCGAGCTGTCTTAGCAATGTGATCTCTGAAGGACAACTGGTCATCAAATGTACACATATTACATGTTTTTATTTTTTAATGTAAACGAAAAGAGGCCGGGTTTTTTAAATATTTCGTTTTGTTATATACATGCATTGAAGATAATATGTATTGCCTTCACTACATTTGTGTGGCTATAATATGTTTAATATTAACTATTACCGTCATCGGGAGTTCATTCTCCGGAGTCAAACTTGGTAAGTCACGGACGCAAGTCAGAAGTTCGCGTACAAAATATGTCATAAAACACCACTGCCTCATTTCATTAAAAAAAACAAAAAACTTAAACATATTAGCCACACACATGTGGTTCAGGCAACGCATAGTTAGGCCTACATTCATTATCTTTTATATATTTATAATAAAACGAAGTATAAAACACCCTGCCTCTTTTCGTTTACATTTTAAAAATAATTAAACATTAATATGTGGTTTAGGTAAGGTGACCAGATTTCTGAAATGGAAACCGGGGACATTTCCTATTTGAGAACACAAGTACAGACCATAGACAGTGGTACAGACAAGTACGCATATTGAGAAACGGCCTGAGTAGATGTTTCTCCGTCGCTCTGCATACGTCATCTCCCTCATCGCTCTGATTGGTTTTAGGTCTATCCAATTGCGCCCAGAGGCATTTGAGCGATGCCCGTTGGTGACGCCCCTTTGGAAATGATTTGTCTATGAAGCTTTGCCAGACCATAACTCAGTTAATACTGAGAATGGTCTGGTTTTAACCTGGCTACCTTTTTTCAGAATTCTTTTATGAATAGAAACGAACAGCATTTATTTGAAATAGTAACATTAAACATTAGTCGTAACATCATGAATGTCTGACAGTCACTATAAATGACTGACTCCAAACCTTTCAACAGTTGTGAAAGTAAATAATAACAGAATCGTTTTAGGTAAAATATTCCTTTAGGTTTTATATCATTAAGTGGACATTAAAACAATCAAGAAATGAACATTTTAAATAATTTGAATTTATTGATTTCTGTTTATTAATTTAAAAATATTTGTAGTTTATTTGCTTAATTTTGGTAAATTTGGTTTAATTTTGTACACATTTAAGCACCGTGATTTTTTCATTAAAACCACTGTGTTGATTTTTAAGCATACAATATTTCTATGGAAAATTAGGTTGCATTGCACTCTCTGATGTGGAAAATAATGTCTAATTTATTCCCTCCTGTCACTGTCTGTTATAGAAACTGATCCATCTTTGTGGACTCCCTAATTCACAGACGGAAAAAGAGGAGTCTCAGTTTCTCTTTGCTGTTTGCACTCGAGTCAAAAAAGACCCTTATGTCCTCAACTATATCCTTGAGGTACTTTCTGTCCTCTGACACTACTGTGTTGACTGTCATTGAGATTTAATCTGATTTAGATTGTGAATCTTAAAAATGATAACAAACACACCCATATTTTTATCTCAAAGATTACCAAAGATTCTCAGAAGAGGTCCAGTTCTACCTCTGACGAGGCTGTGGAGAAGGGCTGCAGTGGAGCCTCCAGTCCTGAGAGGGCTCCCTCTCCACCGCCTCCCTCTACCAGTTCTGCCTCCTCCAGCTCACCCCAAGAAGCCACAGGCATTATCTCTCTACTCATTCACCTGGGGAAAAGTGAGGTGATTCATCATGAAAATATATAAGACAGATTGGAAAGCTAGGACTAAAACTAGGTCAATAAAATAAAATAATTTCACAGTTGTAATATTAATTTGGTAATGATTGCATTAAACATATTTAATTAAACTCTTAGGTTAACATGTTGACTTTGACAGGCCTAAAAACACATTTTGTAAAAAAAAAAAAAAAATCTGAAATCTTCTGTGGATCCCCCCAACATTGCCTTGCGGTCCCTTGGTTAATTAAAAAACAAAATAAAAATAAACAAAAAAACTTATTTGGTTACTCACGTAACTATATTAGCATATAGTTTTTCATTTATTATGATTTTTTTTATTTTATTTCAGTTTACGAAAATGTTTTTTGACCTATAGTTTTAGTCTTAGTTTCAGTTTTCGTTTAGGAAAATAACCTTGGCCCAGCCTACTTCGTGTTGGCTCCTGGGGGTGGGACCACTCTAGCCCGAGGTCTCCCATGGCCTTAGAGAGCACACGGACCAGCTCTATGCCGAAGCTGGCCTTAGCGCTCGTGGCGGTCTGCGTCGAAGCGGAAGGCTCCTAGACCGAGTCTGACCACTCGCTGCCAGATGCAGCCATAGAAAGGCTGTCCTCCTCCTTCTCTTCCGCTGCTGGTCCACCGAAGGAGACAGAACAGGCCGCTGCGAGTGAGGGGCGCTGTTCCTCTTGAGTGAACTTCACCGGCGAGGGCGAGGCACGTGGAGAGTTACTCGGCGTCCAGTCGATTGATCGCTCAGGTGGCCTCTGGTCGCAACGCTTTTTCTTGCATGGTCGAAGAGGCGTGGGCGGGGTGGGAACGCCGAAGCTGGCGAGGTGAGCCCTCAGGGTCTGCAGCGCCATCTCGTCACACTCGGGGCAGCTGCCCTGGGAGAGTGCAATGTCGGCGTGGTCCCATCCAAGACACGTCACACAGATGAGGAGAGGGCCTCTACACGAGGCGCAGGAAGGTGGAGGCATTTGTAACAACGCTCGGCTCTTTTTGAAAGTGGGGTTGTAGCGGGAACACAAACAACATAGACAAGAATAAAGGATATAATATCATGCCGGATGGCGCAGCTGGAACAGCAAGCGGCTGAAGGCGGAGACCGGGCGGGAATCCGGCGTCCTCAGGGCTGCAGAGAAGTTCCGCTGAGTGCTTTTAGACGGCGGTGCTTCAATTCCGAAGGTCAACGAAGGTATCGCTGAAGGAGATTAAATCTGAATTCCTATGGCTGATCAAGGCCTTATATAGAGACAGAGCGTATTTAGGCCACGCCCACACCGGGGGGGGAAACAATCCAACGCTCTCCATTGACTTTGCATTGCGTGAGGCTGCATCCTTGTCATCTCGGACTTATAACAAAAAACAGAACAATGTCTAAAAGCTGATATGTGACAAAGTGTACAGCAAACAAGCTAAAAAACACAAAAATACATTATTATAAGCTGTCGACCCAAAAAAAAGAGAGTTTAAGGAGACAAAAGTGGATAAAGGCAGTAAAACGTGACGCTTCAGCAGGAAGAATGGGTAAATTTTGGGATCCTGACACTCAGTATGCCTATGTGTGCAGTAAATATGTTGTCACTGTTAAGTCAAATATCCAAATGTCAGTTTTATATATTATATTTCCTGTCTCTGATTATGTTCCCCTCTAGTGGGTGTACTTCTCAGTGTAATATAACATGTCGCGCTCTGTCTCAATGGCCTGTATCCACTTTTTTGTCCTTAAACGCTCGTTTTTTGGGTCAATAGCTTATATAAACTTCTGGGTTTTTGGTTGTGAGTTTTGTTTAGCTTGTTTGCTGTACACTTTGTCACATATCCGCTTTTAGACATTGTTCTGTTTTTGTTATAAGTCCGAAATGACAAGGATGCCGCTTCACGCAATGCAAAGTCAATGGAGAGCATTCGATTGTTTTCCCCCCCGGTGGGCGTGGTCTTCAGATTATGACGCGTGTCACTCTGTCTCTATATAGCCTCAATATGCTAATTCTAGAGACCTTTTTCGGCGGGATTTTCTAGCGTCCCTTATTGGTTCGCTCTCTCAGCCGCCTCGCCATAGGTTCCTGCAGTTGCTGCAGCACAGCCAATCAGCGCGCAGCTTGCGCTGCTCTATCTGCTGTGCAGCTGCACTGCGCTTTACATAGATACTTTATAGAATAAAGTTTTTGCTTCATATTCTCGAGAAAAGGAGCTTTTCCCATACGCGATACGAGAGACCTCTCGAAAGGGAACATGCTAAACATAAACATGCAAAAAAATTTTTTTTTACAGTTTTAAGCACCATATACAGCATACACAGTAGTCACCAAATTTTGAGATGAAATGAAGCATACAACAGTTCGTTGAAAAATTAGGTCGCAAAACACTCAGTAGTGTACATAGTAATATAAACCCTCAAGAATAATAATAATTTACGCCCTATTGTCACTCTTTTTTAAAACTGGTCCTTGAAAGTGAAGTAAAAGTGACGTGACGTGACATGTAGCCAAGTATGGTGTCCCATACTCCGAATTTATGCTCTGCATTTCACCCATTCAAGTGCTCACACACAGCAGTGAGTATTGAACACATACATCGTGAACACGCACCTGGAGTAGTAGGCTAGGCAATTTCACTTTCATTCAAGTATAAACACTTTTTTTTTCAGAAAATGGCAAATACGCAACTTGGTGGGAATAGTTTTTGTGTAAAATCTAATTGGTAAACTTTTTTGCCATTTATTGAATCAGACTTGGGACCAGATTTACTAAAAAGTGCAAATTAGCGTGAGAGTGCAATTCCAAAAAAGCCTTAGTAAATCACCTTTCATGAATTTATATACACTCCTCCCATACATCTTGCGTCTGAAAGGGAAACTCCTACAAAATGCATATCCAATTATAATGTCAGCCACAATAATAACTGTGCCCACGCCTTTTCAGTGCTAATTTTATTAGTGACTTTAGTAATCCTGACAGTAGTTTTTTAATGCTAAAAAAGGGTTTGCTTTGAGGCGAGCTGTTAGTAAATCTGGCCCTTGATGTAAAGGCCGTAAAGAGTTGATCTGAGGGCCCTATCATACACCCAGCGCAATGTTTTTTGCTAGTTTCAGCCTGACGCTGATATCATTTTCACGTCCAGTTTAAATAGCAAATGTACTCGGGCCCATCTGTTTGCCCATGGTCTGAAAACGAGGTGTGTTCAGGCGCATTGTTGGCGTGTTGCTATTTTGAGGCAACTGAATACAACTGCACCGTTGACCAACAAAAACCTGAACGTAGTATTTTTTGTTATTTAAAGCTGCAGTCCGTAACTTTTTGCGCTCTAGCTGTTAATAAACAGAACTGCATGCGTCTTTGTAGAAGAACATTGCAGCCGGAGCTACTTTTCTCTGTTTATGTCTATGGCGAGTCACGCAGGGACTGTGCTCCTCCGCAGCGTTTTTTACCAGACCGGTCTGAAATAGTCCCAATATAAACACTTATTATAAGTATACCATAATGATTTATAAGACAAAAACACGGTTTGTAAAAATGGATTAATGTTGTACATTCTCATTATATAATTTCTGTAAATCTTGAACACACTTATCTTATTACACACACAGGGATGCGCAGCAGCTAACAAACATTTTTAAATATTAATAATAAAATGATTCCTCTCTGGAGAAGCGTTTAGTCTTTCTGCTTGCAAATTCTGCCATGTAAATAGTGAATCCGCCATGGTGCAACTGGATTTTATAGGGAATGGGAGATGAGACTCTGTTTGGTTTATTGCACGTTACACCCAAAACACACCCATAACTCGTTAAGAGACTACGTACTACCCTTTTGGACAATGCGGCTGGCGTACCGAGCATTTTTTCAACGTTAAACTAGCAAAAGTGGATTCGGGCATGCCCTAAGTGCACTTGCGTGCTCAGATCGTTAAAATAGGACCCAGAATCATTGTTTTTAATGAGACTCCCTTTCCCTCTCTTAGAAAAGTAATGTTGTGCTCAAATCCATGGAGAGTTTACTGCTGCTGGTCAGTTTACCACAGGAAGACACTGGACATCTGCTGGCTGAGAAAACTCCATTGTGTCACCTAATTGCTCAGAGACTGACTGAACTTTACCGCCTGATACCCTCATCACTCGACCCTGCAGACATTCACAGCTACTACAGTGTACAGTGGAGGTGTGTGTCTGTTATGAAGTGCTTAATTTTTAACACTTTATTTGTAGACATGTGTCTTATTTCCTTATTCTAAACATTCATTGGAGATCTGTTGTTGGTTTTGCAGAACTCAGTTCACACAGGACAGTACAATGGAGAGCCAGTCATTTCCTAGCAGTGAGATCGCCCACAGGTTCTTCTGCTTTTTGGACTACTGCAATGAGCTCATCAAAGAAGCACCAAGGGTTTGAAAAAATAATTAATTTGGTGTTGACCATGTGTGTATTTTATCTGTACAACTGCATTAGTTTGAAATATGTCCTGCATTAAATCATTAGCTATGTTTCCATCCACCTATTTTTATGCCAAGATATGCACAAAAAAAACTAAAAAACATATGTGCTCAATTAAGACAAGATAATTTTTTTATCCAATAATAAAACGTGCATAAATTATGATGGAAACACATTTACCGAATAAATTCCTTGATGCACATCAAAAAATTAATGTGACTGCTCAATGGGTTGGCATGAACGCACTAACCAGCGGAAATGTTGTTTTGGACATTTTGACATGCCTTAGGGACACGCCAAACCGACGCAAAAAAAAACTAGCGCTGATGAAAGCAGACTGTATTGTCACATCACGTGTCCTGCGTCTGGGAAAAAAAACAGCACCTGAACACACGAAAAGGACTACAGGCGAATGTCAACTAGCACGCATGTTCTGCACCTGCGTGTGAAGGAGATAACTGTTTATTTACGCAGATACATTAGTCTATATTTGTCATTCAAAACGGGAAAGCAGAACTAAGACTGCAGGTATACAAACCATAAACAAAGCTTGCTTAGCATTTTGAATATCAAAACACGTTGACTCGTTCTTTATTCCACTATTCCACTCACGCTCATGTTATTAAGAAAATATTTGCACAGTGTTGTGATGACGTAAAATTATAACAGCCTTCTGTCTGTTCTGTTTTGACTTACTTTCATCACTTTCACTCTTGTCCTCGTTCACTTCCTCATTCACTAAGCTGAACAGCCAATCAGAGTTCTCTCTCTCACCGACAGCCCGACTCCGATTCTACGGAACACACCGGAAAAACTAAGGCTTGGTGTGTCCCTTGGCTTTAGCCAAAGTCTGTCATCAAAGTGACTCTGAAAGCAAGATAACATGATCGCGTTTATTGCGTTTTGTCTGTTCGGTCTGAGGCGCAAGTCATTTATTATATACAAAAAAGACTAGGGATGGGAATTTTGTACATTTTTCATTTCAAGTACTGATAGGTCTCAAGAACGAGTACTCGGAGGCGGGGCGTGTCCATCATGGTGATAATGAAAATATATCAAAATATGACTAGCTATATAAATAGCATTATCAATAATGCATCAATGTTTTCAAAAAAGAAACAACTAAAAGGATTAGGCATGAGGTGAAGCTGAAGACTGAATGAAGACGAGTAAACTGAAGCATGTTCTATATGACACATCTTATATGAGATTAATCAGATATCCTAGACACAACATAAACGTAACATTGCAACTTTTATTTGCACAAAAGGATGCAAATGCATGTGAACTTGGAGTAAGGCCCTGTTTACACCTGTCATTAAGATATTTTGGTTGATCGGATCACAAGTAGAGGGGGTAGACACATACCCGTTTACACCTGGTATTTTAATCCATCTCTTTTGTCAACTTTCAACCGCTTCTGTCCAGATTTCTTAGAGGGGAGGGTCTATGGGCAGGTAAATGTTTTTCAGATATTTCAATCTAATGGACAAAATAACCTTGTGCAGATTACATATGAATGTGCGCGGAGGCGACAGAAAACAATTACGGAGAGCATCAGCTTTCTTTTCTTCTCGGACAGCCCTAAGACCACGCCGAACACGGAGAGTGCGTATTAGAAATCAGGATTGTTGAGAGAACATTGTGCTTGGTAATTTTTCGTCTTCAAACCAAATTTAGGTTTTCAGCCGACAAAAGTTTAAATGCCATCTGGCTAGCGCACTTCCTATAATGTTTACGCGTTAGGTTTATGCAGTAGGCAGTATTTTGTGGCTGTTTGAATGCTTTCGACCACATGAGCGTGTACACTACGAAAGCAAACCTCAATTAACTTGTTTTCATAAACGTTGGAAGCTGCAATCGAAAATCAATTATGATTAATCGCACAGCCCTACTGGATAGAAACAGTGCTTTACTCTCAAATGTTTCATGCAAAATTACAATTTTGCGCACAATTAAAATTTTTAAATTTGGATGGAAGCATAGCTACTGTTTTTTCTAAGTGTAAGAAATTCTTCCCAATTTTCCAAAAATCATCAGCTTGAAACAACCGTCAAATAGCTTAATATCTTTGTCGATTTTTTTTTTTTTTCCTCGAATAACCAGATTTTTAACTCTTAGCTAAAGTGGTCCAAATTCCAGGTCAATCTGGCCAAGAACAAGTTTTGTTTAGCTTTGTTTTTGTGATATTTTAAGGCTATTTTTTTGTATGTATTTTTTATGTTATAGAAATGGTACTGATTATAAACATTGCCCATAATTGTATATATGTTTTTTTCCTGTAGGTACTTGGCGTTGAAATGGCCAGAGCAATTCACCTTCAGTGGCTTAAAGGAGTCATCCAGCCTCATCTGCTTCAGATGTGAGTAGAAAACACAAAACCTCCTCAAAGGTTGCTGTCTGGTGTCATTAATTAGAATTGTGAGTTTGTAGGATGACAGGAAGAGTGGTACAAATTTTTTTTTAAACTCTGGTTGTCCAGGTCAGAGGTTGGGATCCTGGTACACACCGCTCTGCTGTCCTGTTCTGTAAGTCACATACGTTCCCCTGCATTCCTGGAGGAACTGGTTCAGTTTCTGTTGGGCAGTGACACACATTGTGAACAGCGGCAAGACACACATGCACAAATTCTACGCTACCGCCTTATTGAACACTGCAACCACATCTCAGACGAGGTAACTAGATTAAAGGATTCATACATCTTCACTCTTGAGAGCATCACTTAACTAAGTGTTACAACATTTTGCCCTTTGTTAGATCAGTATTACAACGTTGCGTCTCTTCGAGGAGCTTTTACAGAAGCCCAGCAGGAGCATCTTGACCAATCTGGTGCTGCGTAATCTTGAGAAGCGCACCTACAGGCTGTCCGGATCAGGGGCTGTGGACGAGAGACATGCAGTCGAGAGTGATCTTCTGGAAGAGTCTGAGTGAGCAGAGAGACTGAACACAGATTATCTTACTTCTCATAGTGGCTCATCATTTATCGGTCATTCCCTTTCTCTATCAGGGAGCTGGAAGAGGATCCATTTTTCACAGACATGTATGAAGACAGTGGATTCAGTGGCCAGGAGCCGCTTCTATCTCTGCCCAGTGGCAGAGAAAGACGTAATCCCAGTGTGCACACACAAGTCGCTGACAGCGTCAACAGGTATCATTAGAAGTCAATTAACTTTTTGCTTTGTAATATAAAAACAGATTATGTGAGTGGAGCGGTAATATTTCCTCTGGAGCGGAGAGCGCCATTCTGAAGATTCTGTTCCACTTGCTCAGTCCACTCAGGGCCGCTCGATCAAACCAGAACCGTATACATAAATTCACAGTAAACATCAAAGTTAAGAATGAGGTAGAAGAAATTGAAAGGGAGTGTGGAGAAAATAAAAATAAAAATTCTGTGAAATACTCACAGCAGAGTCCTTTTTTTCATTCCTTGCTTAGGGGGAAAAAAGTTAGAAATACCATTGCAGCTCTTAGTGAACATCCCAATGCCGCTTAACGCTGCTTAGAGCACAGTTTAGATTAATATGTAAATATGTGCTGCGCATTTTCCTCTCAATAACAAATTAAACATACAACAATGATTAACAAAATTAACAGCGTTGAGAAAACAGCAGTTAAGAAAGCATCTGATCATAGCAATGTCAAGTGTGGATATGTTTGCAATTCGCCACTGTCACGTTTATTTATACCACTTTATTTAATATTGCATTAAAGCCACAAATAGGCCTATTATAAGTTGCCTACTGTGATTGAGACATTTATTTAAGAAATTCATTTCAAACAGAAAGACGTTTAGTACAAAGAAACTTCGTCAGAGCGGGATTTGAGCAAATGCCATTTTACCAGTGAGCAATCGCTTGGACAGGGAGTGATCAAGCGGAGCACACTGCCATAGAGCGAAATATTGAGTGAAGCGTCACACCACTCCGCTTCACTCACATGCTCTGTATAAAAACTGAATCTTTGAAGGAAAAAAGTTGTAGTAGCATCATAATCATAATGCCCTTACAGTACGGTGAAAAAGAGTTTTCCCGTCTGGTTTTCTGTATTTTCCCATATTTTTACAAAGTTTAGCAGATCTTCAACCGAAAAGGAAAGGCACAAAAATCGCATTTGTATAATGACAATATAAAAATCACTTGAAAACAAGTTTTCTTAATATCATGCTTAATATTTTTCTCACAGAGCTGGGTCTGTATACATCAAAATATCGAGCTGTCTTTATAATTTAGGAAATGGGATCACCATATTTGGGGTCACTTGAGATCAAATAGTTTTAAAACGCTTTAGCATATAGGATAAACACTATATTGCCAAAAGTTTTGGGACGCCTGCCTTTACTTGCACATGAACTTTAATGACGTCCCATTCTTAATCCGTAAGGTTGAATATGGAGTTGGCCCACCCTTTACAACTATAACAGCTTCAACTCTTCTAAGAAGGCTTTCCAAGTTTAGGAGTGTGTTTATGGGACTTTTTGACCTTTCTTCTAGAAGTGCATTTGTGAGGTCAGGCACTGATGTTGGATGAGAAGGCCTTGCTAACAGTCTCCGCTATAATTCATCCAAAAGGTGTTCTATCGGGTTGAAGTCAGAACTCTGTGTCAAGTCACCTTCATTTATATAGCGCTTTTTACAACACAGATTGCTTCAAAGCAGCTTTACACTGATGCTAATGTCATGCCAATGTTTTTGAGAGTCTATTCAAAAGAATGTTAGATGGTAGATAAGGTAGATAGTATTGAATGCAGCGCTAAGATCGAGTAACACTAAAAGCAATATACAACCACGATCGGATGATAAGAGCAAATCATTTGTAACTCTAATGAGAGCAGTCTCAGTACTATGATACGGTCTAAATCCTGACTGGAAATCCTCACAGATACCATTTCTTTCTAAAAAAGGAGCATAATTGTGAAGATACTGCCTTTTCTATTATTTTTGACAAAAAAGGGTAGATTTGAGATTGGCCTGTTGACACATTTTTTTCAAGTTTTGTTTTTTTAATAAGAGGTTTAATAAGAACAGTGCAGGCCACTCAAGTTCCTCCACTCCAAACTCGCTTATCCATGTCTTTGTGGACCTTGCTTTGTGCACAGGTGTGCAGTCATGTTGGAACAGGAAGAGGCCCTCCCCAAACTGTTCCCACAAAGTTGGGAGCATGAAATTGTCCAAAATGTCTTGGTATGCTGAAGCATTAAGAGTTCCTTTCACTGGAACTAAGGGGCCAAGCCCAACCCCTGAAAAACAACCCCACACCATAATCCCCCCTTCCACCAAACTTTACACTTGGCACAGTTGTCAGGCAAGTACCGTTCTCCTGGCAACCACCAAACCCAGACTCGTCCATCAGATTGCCAGACAGAGAAGCATGATTCAAATAGAAAATAGTTACAATTCGAATATTTCACTATATCACTGTGTTTTTGTAAATTAAAGATTTTTAAAAGATTGTTTTATTAGACAATGGCAATAATCTCAGAGTGATCAAATATCATACAATTAATGGGACTGGTTAATATATTGGATGTCTATGTGATTAATTGTTTGAATGTTTCTAATTTGTTTTTAATTTTATTAGCTTCTTGTGTTTAGTGCCCCAAGAGGCAAAAACATCTCATCTTGTTCAGGGAGCAGGATATGACACATACGTTCATGATGCGCACAAACTGGTGAGTTGGCACACTGAAAATAAAATAAGTTAAACCAAATTGTTTGTTACATGCTCTGGTGATGTGTGTCACTGGACTGTATTACTCAGTCAAATAGAATGTACAGTAACTATCAACAGTCACTGTTTTTGCTCTTTCAAGATTTTTTTTCTCTCTCTCTTTCTCTCTCTCTCTAGTTAAAAGAATGTACTGCTCTATCACATGACTGGAACTGGCCAGATTCAGCCAAAACCACTGAAAACAACCCAGCTACAGAATTCTATGAAGGTCACTTCCTACAAATCCTGTTCGACAGGATTGCACGCATACTAGAACAGGTAGAGTAGTATTCTCGCTCTCAACTTGAATGTACAATGGATATAAAAAGTCTATACACCCATGTTAAAACAGCTGGTTTTTGTGACGTAAAAATGAAACAAAGATAAATCATTTTAGAACTTTTGCATGTTTAATGTAAAAATAACAGCCTTATGAAATGCCACTGAAAACCTGCATAAATATACACACCCCTGAACTAAAACTTAGTTGAAGCACCCATTGGTTTTATTACAGCTGTCAATCTGTTTGGATAGGAGTCTATCAGCTTTGCACATCTTGACATCTTAATATTTTCCCACTCTTTTTTTGGAAAAATGTGCACCTGTGAACAGCCCTCTTCATGTCCCCCCACAGATTTTCTATTGGTTTCAGGTCTGGCCTCTGGCTGGGTAATCCCAAAATATTAATCTTTCTTTGCTTATGTTTTTGTGAAATTTAGTGGAGCTTGGATTTTTTTTTTGTCTTTGCCACCCTGCCCCATAGCCCAGAATAAGGGGTGTGACGATATATATCATGAAAATGATATAAAGTTATAAAAAAATAGGTAAAGTAGTTTAGATTTTGCTGTAATGTTTTTATCGCGGTATATAAATATATCCTTGTAGCAGATAAAAAGCCAGACGTGCATGATGTTAAAAATAGTTATTAAGCACAATAAGCTGTGAACAATAGAACATACTCACGCTGACTGACCCACACCCAAAGCAGACACGCATAAAGACTCCTCTCTGAGGGGGCTTTCACACTGGCCATATTTGCTAAAGTCTGAGCGTGATTAATAATAATAATAATAATTTGTTACATTTATATATCGCTTTTCTAGGTACTCAAATCGCTTTACATATAGCAGGGGAATCTCCTCAACCACCACCAATGTGCAGCATCCACCTGGAGGATGCGACGGCAGCCATATTGCGCCAGAACACCAACCACACACCAGCTTATTGGTGGAGAGATGGAAAGAGGCCAATGGGCAAATTTGGCCAGGTCTTGGTTTAACGTCTCATCCGAAGGACGGTGCTTATTACAATATAGTGTCCCCATCACTATACTGTGGTGTTAGGACCCACACAGACCACAGGGTGGCCTCACCCCCTGCTGGCCTCACTAACACCTCCTGTTTCCGGTGCTGATTATTCCCAGTGCCCCACGCTTTTCTTCCAGAACAAGTGCGCACCCGAGTTTATGTTGCTTTCACACATGAATAGCGCCACAGTTCGAGTGCAACCAAACTCAGACCACCTCCTTCAGGTAGTCTCGGGTTCGGTACCCCGGTGCGCACCCGGGTCCACATGACAGCTTTCACATTAGCAATTTTTCATGTGAACCATGCCCCGTTTTAAACAAAACCTTTTACACTAAAAGACACTTCAGAAGTTCATCGATCACCCGTTTATTTCTCTTTTGTGCTCAGAGAGAAAAAAAAAAAATCCGCACTTCCGGGAGACTTCATAATAAGACTCTCCTTTTTCCTTTCGGTAAACAGTTTGTGTAATCTTAAACAATATTCAGCACAGAAGTGTCCATGTCTTTGTGCTTCAAATAAGCATGCTAACAGATTACAGAACATACTGAACAACAACATCCTTGAACAAAAATAGGACCTAGTACATTTCAATAAGCTCTTGAGTACAACTCAAAGACAAACTTTGTTTTAATACAGTTTCCATAGTCCTTCACTCAGTGCCTTAAGTAACTGACAAGCTGATGCCCCCTTTTTGATAAGGCAGTCCACAAGTTGTTCTTTTGTGTTTTACCACAGTACTCTACTCACTCAACTCTCTGTATTTGGACAAGTTCTTTGATACTACTTATCTCCAGAAGGAGTCTTTTCTCAGGGACTGACTTTGTGGACTTAAGTGCATCAGCAAGTGAATGATTGTCTGCGACACAAATTATTGGCGGAGCATGATCAGCATCACCAGTAGTTAGTTCTGAGAGAGGTGTGGAGTGTGGACAGAAAAATAGTACTGTCAATTCCATTAGATATTGCCAATGTTTCAGCAGAAAGTGTGCTCTGCACAATCCTTTTGACTCTCTTTGATTGCCAAGAAAGGGGTGAGAAATTTCTATTTTCTCCCATTAGAAGAATCAGATGTCCTCATTGGGTGCCTCCATCTGAAAGATTTCCAAATGAGGCATCGCTAAAAGCACTGTCTCTGCCCAAGTGTTGGAAGTTTAAAATTACCTTCTTGGATTTAAGTTTGCACACTATCCTGTTTGCTTCATGGATTGTCTGCACAGTTGCATTTTTTAAGTTTGATGCCAAATTGCTAGCGTCAAATATGACATCTGGCCTGCTCTGTCTTGCCACCCAGAGAATTTGGCCTATTTTGGACCTGAGCTGATCCTTTTCCTCCTCGCAGAGAGATGAGTCTTGTTCCACAGCTTGTGAAGGATCCATATGTATGGGCTGCATGTGTTGAATGTAGTTTTCCTGATCTATTTGTACTTTTCTGTCAACAGTCACAAAATATATTCCCACATAACAGAAGTGATCATGCTCCTCACGTCCAACTTAGAAAACAGATCTGAGGTGTGGTATTACGGTTGTGGAGAAACTTTGCGTGCCACATTAGTGGGCCCAATGAGCAGAAGATTGTACCAGTTTTTGTATTTACCAGTAGATTTGCCTGCACACCCTAGTGCTTTTGCTGTGTGCAAAGTCCCAATGTCTCTGTCTCTGTATTTTAGAACTTGCCCTATTTTTAAAAAGACATCAGTTCCCTGCTCTGTATCACTTTGTGTTCCTATGTCGTCACTTGTGTGTTGTGCTGCTACATTCTGCCCCATAGTGAATGCCCCTGTGTGCTCCATTTGCATTGAACTCTGCTGCATCTCGGTTACAGTTTCTGTTCCCTCCGTGTTGTTGACAGCAGCCTCTCCTGTCATCGCCTGTCTTTGCTCATTGTTTGTGTCAATTACAGCATCATCCTTACTGACATGTTGATCTTCGCTGTCTGTATTTACTTTTCTTAGTCTGAGGTAGTGTACCCTAATGCAGGTTCCTGTATGTCTGACAAACACCACTGCACCATCGTGGCCAATGACAACTCCTGGTCCTTTCCACTCTTGACAATCAACTCTCTTGTAGTACACTTTGTCACCCATTTTATATTTCTCATCTGTGTGACGAGGTTGTTTACACAGTGCTCTCCATATTCTTTCTGAGTATTCTGCTTATGTGAAAGCCTTTCTTTCACCAACAGATGAGGACTGTAGCCATGGACATTTTGCATGGTGTTCTTTGCCATAAGAGCCCAGTCCAATGCAGTGTCCCAGTCACAGCCGTTGCTTGTCTTCACCTTCATTATGATCTCTGTAAGTGTTTTGTTGTGTCGCTCTGTAAGTCCATTGCTCCATGGCTGTATGCTGATATGGTCTTTATTTCTATGTTGAAGTTTTCTGCCATGTCTCTAACCTCATCATTGTTAAATTCTCCCCCATTTTCACTAAATAGTTCCTAAAGTGGACCATGTACACTTATCCAGACATAGACAAAGTGTTTCACTTTGTGGAGATAACACACACCTGATTCAAGTTCATGCAGATCTACTTCAACAGTTACATTGTACTGAGATGCCAGTGGTAGGCCAACAGCAGGCTTTGGTTTGGTCTTACTGTATCTTTGACACGTTTCAATAATGTTTACACAGTAATGACCAGAGCTTGTAAAGTCAAGTTTTACAGGTTGACATTTTCCATATCCAGCACTGTCCCTGCTATTTTCATGGATGACTTACTCCAAAGTAGTGGAATCTTTGCTGGTACAACTTCAGATTCAATATTCACACAATCTTTGCAGGAATTTTAAACTTTTTGCTGGAATAGACCACTTTTCCATCACCAAACTTAAAGGGTCTATGACTGTGTTTCTGTCTTCCTCAATTTTTTTTATCTCGTTTTGGTTTAGTTCAACTATTTAGCCATTCCTGTCCACACACAGTGTCTATTATTGCTGAGCCAAAACACTCTTTCATAAATATTTCTGCTTCTCTTTTGTATTCAGAGCAATGTTGCACTCTATATCATTTTTTACAATCTTCCATCAGTTTGACTTGCTCACCTCTGTGTGGACAGTCCTTGACCCAGTGGAACGTGCTTTGGCAAACAGCACATTTTGATCTGCGTACATACCTGTCCAGAGAGTTAGTGCCAGGCAGTGATGTCTTTTGCTGAACATGTTGTGACCATGGCTTGCTCCTCTGTCGCCTTTGTTCTGATACGTATGCTGTTTCCTGGTTAATCCCCACTGTAGTAGCAGACTTTCCTCCGAAAATCCTCTTCAGTGCTGACTTTATTGACGAAAAAGTAAAATTTGTAATGCTGTCAAAGCTGTCTGTCTTTCACCTCTAAGCATGCAGTATCCAGCAGTTTGAATGCTAATACTGCATCGGGAAGCTCCATCTTATATTTACGCATCAGTGAGTACTGCTGTTAATCGATTATATAGTCTGTCATGGAAACACCGCTATCTTTCATAATCCTGTCAAAGCTCGAGTAAGCCTCATAAGTTTGGTCCTATTCTTCTTTGAGAAACAAATCATTGAGTTTCATAAGTAAAGTGTTCATGCCAGTGTCCTTATTCAATCATCTACCGGTATTTCCATTTCCCTCGCTCCATACCCGACAGCGCCAAAGCCACAGCAAGCGCCTTTTTCTTTTTTTTCTAGTTCTGTAACCCTGTCCAAATTGCGACTTCATTCTTCCAACTTTCATATGGTTTTCCTTGATCAAAGGTTGGTGGTACTCTGTAATTGCTAGCCATCCTCTGCTACCAATGTTACACTAAAAGACACACTTCAGAAGTTCATCAATCACCCGTTTATTTCTTGTTTGTGTTCAGAGAGAAAAAAACAACAACCCCAGCACTTCCGATGACTTCATAAAAAGAGTCTATTTTTCCTTTCGGTAAACAATAATGTGTAATCTTCAAAAACTCAGAAATTCAGCACAGAGCATAAAAAATGTTTAAGTCTTAAACTTAACAAAACTACCAGTGTGAACGCACCCTCAGACAGCAGGCGATCCTGAATTCAGTTCTCTTTAGCTTCTTTTTGCACTTTAATGGTCAAATATACAAACATTTATGTCAAACTGTCCATTGTGTAGAGTATTCACATAAACACAGTTGTTATGTCTTAAGTGAACGTAAACAGTTGGCCAAAAACCACGTATGTCAGTGATGTCAGTGTATTAGGTCTTCAAGTGACAGCAGCCTAATATAACTTCTGCTTTCTGTGTCATTAATAGTAATCAAACAACAAAAGATAAAGAGAAAATCACTCAGTGCTCTTCACTGAATAACTTTTGTATCTTAAATAAAAATTACATTTTCTGTATTTCTTCATTTGTTTCCCTCCGTCAGCCATATGAGCTAAATCTGCAGGTGACATCAGTTCTCTCCAGATTAGCTGTGTTTCCTCACCCTCACCTGCATGAGTACCTGCTAGACCCGTACATCAGTCTGAGCCCTGGTGCACGATCCCTCTTCTCCACTCTAGTCAGGGTGAGAACCATGTAAAAATCTACCAATATGTAAGAAAGATGCTTATGTTGTTGTGATTGACAGCTTGCAGCCTGATGTATCAGCTACAGACTTTCAAAAAAGAAGCCCTGTTTGCCTCATTTATCTGTATAACAAGAGAATTGTATTTTCCTGTAGGTGATAGGGGAGTTAATGCAGAGGATCCAACACATCCACAATGTGACAGACAAACTGATGATGATCAGGAGACAGCTAATGGGACTGGAGGAGGAGACTATGTAAGATTGCATGTGTTTAAAGGACAGTTCAACCATAAATGAAACTTTTGTCATCATTTGCTCACATGCTAAATATATGTATACTGATGTATACTGATGCTGGAATTCTCTGCAAGTGCCTACATGACTTTTCAAATCTGAACAGATTTTAAACTCTACGCATCATATACTTACAGACTGTGTAAATGGTTACAGAGAAAAGCTGGGAATTATACATAAAACGACTGAGGATCACACACTACCAGACGTTCAAGTTGTTGTGAACAACACACGCACACAGAAATATGTCTCGTCGACGCATGACAAATTAAAATGTGTTCTAAAATGAGCTCAAAATATTAAACATGTTTGATATCCTACGAATGGTTGGAATTTAGAGTCTGAAGCAAAAAAATTGAGTTTGTGCTTGTCATACACTACAGGATTTTCTGTGATATCCGTCAACTCAAATCTGCAGACTGACTTTCTGCAACTAGCGTTAATGCTTACAGACAGTATTGGGGTAGACATCTAGACAAAAGTCGTCTAGTGTATTTCAGCCTTAAATCGAAAGACAAAAGAAAGACAAGTGTTACTTTAAGAAGCATTCATAATGTTTAAATGTCGTCTTTTTATTATTATTATTATAAAATATATTATAAAATATTTATGTATCGGTATGTTCTCTCTATCAGGGTGGATCACATGACGCTGTTGAGAGGTGTGATAGTTCTGGAGGAGTTCTGCAAGGAACTGGCTGCCGTAGCGTTTGTCAAACTACCCATAGAAGAGCAATGAATCCATGATACTTAAACCAAAGACAATGCAAAGGATCAGGACCCAACAGCATCTGTTGGATGGCTCCATCATTAGCAGAAAATGGATTTGCACAGAACAGAGTTAAGTGGAGTTAAGTCACTTTGATGATTGTTTTCAGGGAGCAGTCAACCTGTCTGATGGCAGTTAAACTTTTGCCCAAGGGAGGACATTTAAAAAAAAAAATTCAGACCGGTGCTACTGGATTTCACAAACACTGTCTGACGTACAAAGTTGCTTATTCTCCACAGATGCACATCTTGCTGAACAATGATGACAATTCACTTTAAGTGGAAGCAATAGAAAAAAGCATTGTCTCTTGCACAATATTTAAGTTTTTACCTTATACACTGTATTATACAGTTTTAGGTCCAATCATTCACTCCTCTTTGAATTTGAGTGTTTCTGGTTGGATGTCTTGTTATTTAGTCATCTCTCCTTACTCTCGTCATGTAATAAGTGAAATCTGACTCCTGCTGCGATTCTGCAGCTTGTGCTGTATGGAGTAGTGCTGATGCTTTCCGTTTATAATTGAACTACATGGTTTTTATTTCTATAAAAAAGCAAGACAACAGTGGTGGCGGTGCTGCGGTGGGCAAGTAATGTAATCAGTGTATGGCCAAAAACACAAGTGTAACACTGGCAAAACCGACTTCCACAGCAAGCCTATTGTTTAATAGAGGTGTAGAGTCCTGGTTCATGATCAGTTCCCTCTGTCAATTCTTTTTCATTCAAATATGCAAATCAAAACCTGATCTTAGATCAGAATTCTTACACTATGGATTTTAAGCTATTGCACATCCCCTTTTTTTCTCCTGAAATATTAACTAGACTTGTTTAAGTGTATCATTATGGTGTGTAAATTAAATTTTATTTATCTTTACTTCTCTAAAACTTGAATAATCAATGCTATTTTATTTTTTGAATGTTAAATGGCTGAATCTAAGGGTTGGAGAGGTTTACAGATTTGTGTTTGTGATTTACCATTGGCTGGTACTCTCAATAGATCTTTATTTTCTGTGGAGCTCTTATGTGACGACTGTACACAATACTTGCTTATTTATGTTGTCACAGCAATAAACTCCTAAAATATTCATGCAGATTTCATTGTATCAATTGTCTCTATGGTCTTAAATGAAAGTAAATTTAGCTTAATATTAAGATTTTCTGCAAAAGCAGTTTGTAAAAGGTAAAATAACAAATAGCTTCAGTCAATGTGAATTTTCTCATATACTATCAATGTGTTTACTAACACAAAACCATTAATATACAGTATATAATCTGTTATTTAGTTCATAATGTGACATTTTTCTTTAAACAGAGTTAAATGCACGGTAAGCAATTTCTGAGAAACACTGTTGCGGCCCTATTTTAACAATCCAGTCGCATGGTCTAAAGCGCATGGCGCAAGTGCACTTAGGGCGTGTCCGAATCCACTTTTGCTAGTTTAATGACGGGAAAAATGGTTGCGCCCGGCGCATGGTCTAAAAGGGTTGTCGCTATTCTCTTAATGAGTAATGGGTGTGTTTTTGGCGTAACGTGCAACACACCAATCTGAGTCTCATCTCCCATTCCCTTTAAAAGCCAGTTGCGCTCGTGCCATGGCTGATTCACTGTTTATGGTGGAATTTGCAAGCTGAAAAACTGAACGCTTCTCTAGCGAGGACATGGATCTGCTCGTCCAATGACACCTGCTTGCTTGTCATTACTGCAAATAGGTAGGCTAATTCTGAAACATGCAATGACTATCCATTATGACATGTTGGTATTTTTATATTTATGTACGCAATTATAATCTTTTACATTTTAATCCAACAAAATGTTTGTGTGCCCTGTGTGTGTAATATGCAGAGTGTACGTGCATTGTGCACCCGCCTATAGGCGTATATTACTAACGCGCTCTTTAAATAACAAAAAATATTGACTTTAGACCAGGTTTCAGCTGGTCAATGGTGCAGTCGTTTTCAGTTGCCTCAAAATAGCAACGCGCCAACAATGCGCCTAAACACACCTCGTTTTCAGACCAAGTAAGCCCATGGGCAAACAAATGGGAGCGAGTGCATTTGCTATTTAAACAACGTGGCGCAGGACGTGAAAATGATAACTGCGTCGGACTGAAACTAGCAAAAAACACTTGCCTGGCGTCGCATTGCACTGTGTGTATGATAGGGCCCTTGATATTTGAAATGAACACCCAAACAAACACACCCATCCCTTCATTGCTCCACCCCAAAAATTACGTACATGCTATGCAACACAGGCAACCATGGATGAACCAGCTGTGATTCAACAACAACAGAAAATCTCGGTTCTGTGAAACGGCAAAAGAATAATGTTACTCTTATCGAGCAGAGAAAAGGCTACCTCTGTGTCCATTTTCAGGCCTTCTTGCTCTCTAACTCTCTCCTGTGCTAGAAAGCTTTACAAATATTTCCAGAGGTCCTATGACATTTTCCTCTTTCAGGGTTCCTATGCAGTTTGGAAAAGTCTGGAATTTTTTTTAATTTGAATAATTTCCAGTGTTTCCAGACTACTGTTTTCTAGAACATAAAATTAAGAATTTCTAAAAAATAAATTTATCACACAAGCAGAGAGATTTCATGGCAAAAGTTTAGTGATTGTCAAACACGACTGAATGAAATCAAGGTGCACATTTTCGTTTCGTAAAACTGTTTGTCTTTACCATGAGCGAGTCTCTTTTGAACTTCAATAAACAAATGTGCATGTGCCACTCTAACCTCTTACAGATAAAGCAGCAAACAATAATCGAATCTAATTCAGACAGTACTTTGCTGTTGGGTCATCATGCAACATCAAACCACGATTACAGAATCAAACCAATGTGTCAGGTGAATATATGCAGGTTATAAATCTTTTTAGGTTTCTTCTCATGTAAGTGCATGTTGTCCCGTCGAGAAAACCAATGAAAAAAACCTGTGAAAATATTTACAGATGATTGTACTATAAACCTAGCCTAGAAATCTAGACAGACCCTAGCGGCAGCAAATCTAATCTGCCGCGAGTGTAGTCTAGCAACTCTCGGTAGACCTGCGAGCTGGAAAAACCAAACTCTGGTCAGGCCAATCACAGCGTGTGTAGAGTCGGTGGGCGGGCTTAACATAATAACGGCACGTCACGGCAGAGTTGCGGAGGTTCTACATGCTACTTGTAAACAAAGAAGCTGGGGAACAGCGGTCTTTCGAATCGGCTTTGGCTGCGACTCTGGAAGACTTGAAGTTAAGCTTTTCTTTGAGAAAAGGACAAAGAACGGCACTGAAGTCATTCTTAAGAAAAGAAGATGTGTTCGGAGTTTTGCCGACCGGATACTATGTTAAATAGTTTGATCTATCAACTAACGTTAGCTCCGCTTCACCTTCTTCTTTGATCTGGTTGGTTGTGGCTCTCATGGCGCTATCCAATTGCGTGCAGAGGTAATTTGAAAGACAACCGTTTATCCCGCCCCTCGGATTGAACCCTGCTAATGGTGAGTTTCCAGACCCAAGATCTTTCTGTGGGTCTGGCTTGTCAGGCTACCAAATATAATACTGTATGTACTATTTATTTAAATAAGGTCTTAAAAAATCTACAGAGAAGTGTAGCGACTATGAGTCAGATAAAATAATAACTCAACGGGGAACTGAATTAAAATGAAAGACTCGAATGACACTATAATTTATAAATAATTCAGAATTAATGTTTACACCTTAACTTATTCGTCCGCCGATATGTAAGAACTTAAAGGGGGCTCTGTTAAAGGGAAATATGTATATTTAGCTCAAATGAATGAATTAATGAATTCATAGGGAATTTTGAGAGTCTATTTTACAGCCGAGCAAATGACTCGTCCAGCGTTCATTTGAACGGGCCGTAAATATCAACTCTGCAGCGGATATTAATATCCGAACAATAGTGAAACACTATTTAACAGCCAGGTAACTTAGATCGGCAGTTCAAGACATTAAATTGATAAGCACATAACACCAGAACAGTTATCTTTGAATACAAACGGAACTTTATTGATTAATCTAACACATCAAACTAATATCTAACATAAACACACGCACTCGCACATTCACACGTTGCAGAAAGGAAGAAGGTGAGGAAAGAATAAGTTCTAAGAGAGAGAAATTATGAAATCCTAAGCAATCTATGCATTTATGAAACTTGACCTGAAGAAACCATTGATCAGTAATTTAACCTCCTATCGTTTCTTAGGCAGGGTTATTACATTTGATCTAATGCACCAGTTCAGCTCGGAATCAAGAGGCATTACTTGCGTTTTGTCTCGTGTGTCGTCTGACAAAGGGGATCCCCTTTTCCTGGCTGGACAGGGGTTTTCCCGGATCTTTGATTCGCTGAAGGTCTGGTCGACGTCTGGGGAAGCCAATCACGTGGCGTGTTGGCGGCTGGATGAAAGTCTTGTGGGCGTTGTTTGAAGTTGGAGCGCGCTGTTAGAAACTCGTTGTTGAGAGACTTTTGCGGCGAAACTTAACAGAACCCGAGACTTAACGGAAATAAAATAAACTTTAAGTAAAAGAAAGGAAAGTGAGAGAAAAGCAGATGGCCTGAATGAAATCGTTGTTAACCCATTTTCTCAGATGTTGGTCTGTCACGATCGTCAGATCGTCTCCTGGGAGCTCTCCGTTCAGAACTCACTCTGGTCAAACTGCTAGGACTGAGCTCATCTCTGAACTGCGAACAGGCCGCGAACCAGCTCGAACCGAACTGGTTGTGACGTGAACTGGAAACTGAACTCTGAACTCAAAACTGGTCTGAACTGAACTCTTCGTTCGTGTTCTGAGATTAAACTCAAATATTTGCCCATCCCCTGGATGGGTTCTGGCCAATTAGGCTTCAGGGGTGACTGTGTCTCCACCCCTCCCACAAAATTGGGTTATCTTTAGAATTTAGTTTCCTGCTCTTAAGCAGAGAGTAAATTTAGACCTAATTTCTTACTATAAGGACATGATCAATTCTATAAAGATTTCATTCAGCTCATCTGTTGGATTATACCCATACGAACACACCAGTATCAAACATGATACATTTTCATCCACTCATTCAATAGTTACATAATTGCATGAATTGGGAGTAATGTACATGCATAATAGTCACATGTATCAGTTGTAAACACACTAACAAGTTATGTCGAAGGCTATTTGAATGAAAGTCCAATAATCAGCGATTTGGTGCACTCATGTAACAGTTTCTGTGAGCTTGCTTGGAGTTTTAGCTGTCACGTGGAGTTCTTTTACCGCTCATTGAAAAGACATAGATCTGGTTTGTTTCTTTGTCTTGTGTTAACACAACAAGTCCTCTGTCCTTTTTGTGTACGTTTGGTCATGAGTTCATAGGAAATTGAGTAATTATTAACTAAACTAGTAGCTCCGGGCAGAATCGAGCCTCCATCTCTCTCGTGATCGATGGTCCATTTCCTGGGGTCTCTAAATTGGGCTTTTGTGAAAAGGATGTTAATTTGATCGAATTATTTGGAAGATTAACTCATCTATATGTCTGCATCCATAATTGCTACATTCGTTACAGAAGTTTGGAAATTTAAGTCGGGAAAAGTATGGATTTTTAAAAAATCTTTGGTAATATCTATTGCTCATTGGCTACAAGAGTGTTTTGGTGCTTCATGGATCAGTCCGATGAGCATCATTTTTTTCTCTTATTTACACAGCCAGGACTATGTACAAACAATAATTTTTTTTCAGCACACACTTTTTAATTACATTTTTCCCTTCATACTTGCTAAAACATTAACAAAGTTTATAAACACCACAAATAGATATCACACCTAATGCCTAAATGATCGACATCACAAAGTTTAAGCTGAGAGAAGCTATTTTTTGTTCATACACTTTGAACAGGCAGGACGGACCCTTCTTGAATCTTCCGTAGTATCTCGGTCCTCAGCCTCTGATCGGTCACTTCATGCCATCTGAAACAATCATTCTCTGATTTCGGTGGACTGCTAAGATCGATTTCCTCCTCTTCCTCTTTATACTCCAATAGCACAAGAGTGTTTAAACATACCCCATCAGTTTTACCAGGAACTCTGCCATTGTGCTGCACTCCCAAAATTCCACATGTATTCACACTTAGCTGGTCATAAATGGAGGGCATGCACTTCTTAATAAATTTTTTGGGGGTGAATGCAAGAGTTTGTGCTTCGTCTGAGACCTCAACAGGAAGCTGGAAGTTGTTGCTCAGCAACAACCATAAGCGGTCACTGTTACCGTTGCCGGTGAATGCCAGAAGAAACCTTTGACAGACGACGTCACAGGGTAAGTCAACAGGCTGTAACATGGTGAACCAGGGACTTTGGCAATACTTTATCCCAGCGTCAATGAGGGGGAGAATGTCACGTTTACGGAGTGCGAGTTTTCGAGGTAGACAATCACGATCGTACCACTGCGCTTGCAGCGAGTCAGCGTTTTCTTGTTCTGGCATCTTCAGAAAGCCCCCTAGTGAATCGGGGAGGCAATGAGAGAACCACTAAGCAACTATGTGAGAATTATATAAACAAGCAAATTATGAAACATTTACAATATCTAACCTGTTTTCTCAGCAAGAAAAGTAAAGCGGACCCAGTTTGGCCCTTTTTCTTGAATCTGCAGCAATGTGATTGGCTGACAGTCTATTCCTGCCTCCTCTTTGACTTCTCTCTTTAGGGCTTCTACAATAGTTTCACCATCTTCCATACGACCTGCAGGGAGATACCATAAGCCACGACACACTGCCTTTGCCTCCTGAATCAATAACACCTCATTCTGTGAAACAAAGAGACATGCACAAATCAGCACACCTTAGCCCTATTCTGACGTTAATTGTTTCTCATGGGGTCGTATGGTATTTTCATCATTTGATTTTATTGCCATCCGAATTCAGGATGTCAGTGTTTTTCTCCCACCACCTGAGTAAAAGTCCCCAGCCTACTGTTACCTACTGTTTTTTGACAAACACCAAGGTTGTGTAGTAATTTAATTCCTGTCCGAATCGACATCTCTGAGTTTTCAAGAAGAGATCACTTCAAAATTCACTGTTTATATCCTTTTTGACCCCTGCAAGGACACTGTACAGTTGCGCTTCACAGTAATTTGGATGCTTTTTAAAGATCTAGCTTTTATTACTGAAATGCTGGAAAGTATTTCCAATAAAAATATATTTCATCACCACTCAATAGAGAAAGAGAAGAAAAGCATGTGAACATTTGAAATGGGCCGTTATTACAGCAGCAATTATATATGTTAAAATAACCAAGCAACATTGTTTTACCTCATGTAAATAAGAGGCTGTAACATCTTATTTCTGCTCATTTCCACATTTTTAAATTACATCCTTTATTTTGAGATAAAATACAAAACAGAAAACCATTTTAACTATAATGCGCCTATATCTTCCTATTTTTTAAACAGATTTAAATAATAATTAGGATACTCATTTCCTATTAATAAATTAAATATAAATGTATTCTTATTATACCAAGCAAATGACATTTTATTTACAGAGGCAGGGTTTTTCCTGGCTCAAAATGAGGCGGTGGTAAAATCCTGCTTGGCCCAGCCGACCCGCGGCTCGCGATTTTGCCAATTAATTGTAAGTTTTAGGGCTGTCATACATTTTTGTGTGCTTCAATCATTAAATAATTATGAATTTAAGCCCTTTTAAGTTTTCACTTTGCAGTGTAAGATTACAGTTAACACCTTTAAATATTTATTCAATTCAGTAAATAACTGAAACAATCACAACAAACTGGCAAAATAAAAGGGTTATAAATGTATCATTCATATATTTCATCACTAGAATATCTATACGTATGTATTTGTGGAACTAATGGTCACTCTTTTATTTGTTAAACACAATCCAGAATCCAATAAGTACACACTACTTCATTATAGAGAAAACAATAAATGAATACAAATATATAATCATAAGGTATGACAAAAATATATATAAGAAAATTGCAATTCCAAAAAAGTAATTCTGGAAAAAAATATGTGGGCTAATTTTATAAAATCTAAACATGTACAAGGTACAAATTACTTTGTGTTCTTATAAAATACATTTATGAAAAACAATTTATATTATTAGATTTATATATGAATGTAGATAATTATATGGGCCTACATAAATAATATCAAATTACAAGATGTTTATTGTAAACGTAATGTGCAGCTTTGTAATGGGGCAACAAAGATATGATAGATACGAGAGAACAAGATTGTAAGGCTTTTAATAATCTTTCAGCGCACATACCTATGAAAATATATGAAACGCTTCCAAACTGAATGCGCTTATGCACATCCCGGGTGCAGAATGATGCGCTTAAAGCAACATGAACATGGAGTCAGAGGCAGAGCGCAGTGAAGCGAGAGTGCGAAAAGTTCACGCACGGCATAAAGAGAAGATGAGTGTTGAGCGCACAAATCCTAGTCTATAATGTATATCTGTCTAACAGTTTACAGATTATTTGTTTCTTCACAGTTTTAAATTCCAGTTATTGTGCGTGTGATGCTAATTAATAGTCCGTGTGTTGTCACCCGGTAGCGAGTACAACATAGTTCAGAAACCGCTTGATTAACTCCAGCACGATAAAGTCATTTTATGCAAACAGCCATTTATCTACAGTCAGATCAAGTATTATAATGAATATATCATCTTGGAGTGAGTTTTACCGTGCAGCTGCTGACTGTTGTAAACGACGCGACGGGCAGTTTGAATGCTGAACGGAGAATGATTGACAGCTACAGCAGAGGGAAGATGAGTTTCCGTGAACTTTAACATAACGATGTAAATATTATTCTGTTCCTCACATTCAGCTATGGAATGGCTTTAGATGACTATGTACCAGCAAATCATAATATAATAATGATTGCTGAAGGATCATGTGACGATATATTTCCGATGATTAATTATCACGACAGGCCTAATCTGAGCAAGTGATTGCCTGTCTGAATTTTGTCGACAGACGCGGCACGAAATTTGACGGAGGCGGCCGCCTCATAATTCTCTATGCATGAAAAACCCTGAGAAGACGATCATGCTAATGACCACATGAGCAACGCATTCCCAGGTTCATAGGATCACAAAACTTGCTCCTCCCCTGTGAATAAGTCGAAATCCGAATGCACGAGTTTTATCACTGATGTGTCATGCTAATTTTTTTTTTTTTTTTACAGACGCCCACATGAGAAACAATTACCATCCTAATAGGGCTTATGTGTACATTCAATGCCCGGCATACAATTTCTTAAACAACCATGTAGGAAGACTCATCATGGAAAAGACTTTGGGAAATAAAAGAGGTGCATCAATTTTTGGTCAATGCAAGAGTCAGTCAAGCACTCTGTAAAGTCTACTCCAGCACATACCAAAGATTTTCAATGAATTTAAGGTCTGGACTCAGGGGTGCCAATTCATGTGTGAAAATTATTCTTCATGCTCCCTACCAACCATTCTTACACAATTTGAGCCTGATGAATCTTGACATGTCGTCCCCTTGGAATTATAAGGTTCTATCTGACGTTTTTGTCAAAATTGAGTTATTCACATATTCTTATTCTGTGACAACTTATTTACATTATGGGATGTTTTTTTTTTTAAGTTGTGTACATTTTGGGACTTTTTATTGAAAAACAAAAAGGTTCTATCTACAAAGTCGAACTCTGACTTGGCTCTATAAGGTTCTATCTGCGTGAGCCAATCAACACTTCGAATGCACAGAAGAGGACCAATCAGGATAAACTTTATAGGTCGTGTCGCCAGCTTTTTACTTGACAGGAAAGATTGCAGACACACAATATCTGTGAGAATTATGGCACACAACGCAAAGTTTTTAAGAAACCTCAAGATCGACAATTTTATTGACGATCTTGTCAAGGACAGCAGCCCGAATTCCAGGCATCATATAGTCAGTGAATCATTTTTCAATGATTATTAAACATTATGAATTAATTTGCTGAAGCATGTCTGTTTTCTTGCAGTTTTAAAAGTCTTAAAAGGTCTTAATTTTTACAATATTAAGCCATAAAAGGTCAAATAGTCAACAGTTTAATTGATGGGGTCTTAATTACAACAATAAATGTTAGCATGTTATTTCAGCCATACTGATGTCTAGAGAGAAAGCCATTTTACCTGGCCCACTTTAGGTGGAATAAAATCCTGCTCAGATGTATTACAGTAGCTGCTTTCTGTCTAAACAAAAGAAAGATTAACAATTTCTGCAATAATGTGTTTAATTACCCACCATATTGGTACCAAAAATTAACATCTGCACTGGACAAAATATTTAGACCTACCTTGCTTAATTTGAAATGTCCTAAATACATGGAAGTACTAAAAATATGAAATAAATGTCATAGAAAGGATAACATTTTACTTTCCAACACATGTTGAGACATTGTTACAACATTATTTTTATATTTAATGTTCAAATAATGTTTTGGCAGATAGAACCTTATAATTCTAATCGAAAAGTGTTTTTTTAGAATTAGAAGGTTCTATCTGCATTTGACCCATTCCAAAAATCCCCATTTACAATTTTGAGAGGATTGTGATATTGTATATTTAGAATACATTTAGGGTCCCTGTTATTTTCATGTTTGAAAGAAACTTGTTCCCCATATAAATTTTCCTATATGTAATGCAAAAACTTTGAAGCTCAATATCTCAAAACTGCTCAGAACGCAGATAGAACCTTATAATTCCAAGGGGACGATGTGTCTTCCTACATGGTTGTTTAAGAAATTAAAAGCAACACACATCAATTAAGGTTAGAAGAACTGTTGCCAAACATATAACACGCTAGAATAACAAAAAACACTGCAATAATGATCCAATCATTGACTCTTAAGCATTTGCCAAATTAAATCCAAACAGGTGGGCAGTGTATATTATATATGTAGCGGTTACATATATAATATATGTATTATATATGTATATAATATCGCTCGTCTGCATGGATGCATGTGGTTCTGGGCATTACATACACAGATACACATGACATCATATTCAGAGCGGATGGAAAAATAAATAATGCTATAATTTAAGCCTGAATGATTTGTGGTTAGTCATTTGTTTACATGCTACAAAGCCAGAGCTACTTTTCTCTGTATAAGGAATGGGTATGACATGACATACAATGCAATTCCCAGCTAAATCCATCCTGACAGCTCTAAAATATAAGTCATTATTAGATTTATCAAAGCGTATTTGGGTGAAGTTAAAGGGTTTGGGTTATGGATTTTTTGCATTTTCTTTTTTATAAAATAAAGTTACATAGCGTAGCTGTAAAGATGGTGAAAAGAAATTGTACACTAGTCATTTGCGAAAACATCTACATAGCCTAACTGCTTGACAACCCTTACAAGCTCCAAGCCACAAATTATAAATTTAATAGACATTATTCTGAAAGTAAATTCTTTTGGAATTAACTGGTTTATCAATTACTATAATGCATGGGATATAATTGCAAACAATTATAAACAAAGGATTAAGAATTTAGGGGTTTGATAAATTTAACAATTTACAGTACAACAGATGAATCTGCTAGATTAGAAAATATATTAGAAATGTCAAGTACACCGACCAGGCATAATATTATGACCTAATATTGTATTGGTCTCCCTTTTGCTGTCAAAACAGCCCTGACCCGTACAGGCATGGACTCCACTAGACCCCTGAACGTGTGCTGTGGTCTCTGGCACCAAGACGTTAGCTGCAGATCCTGTAAGTTGCGAGGTGGAGCCTCCATGGATCAGACTTGTTTGTTCAGCACATCCCACATGCTTGATTGGATTGAGATCTGGGGAATTTGGAGGCCAAGTCAACACCTCAAACTCGTTACCGTGCTCCTCAAACCATTCCTGAACCATGTTTGCTTTTTGGCAGGGCGCATTATCCTGCTAAAAGAGGCCACAGCCACCAGGGAATACCGTTTCCATGAAAGGGTGTAACCTACCTGATCTGCAACAATACTTAAAGGGATAGTTCACCCAAAAATGAAAATTCTGTCATCATTTACCATAAAGTTGTTCCAAACCTGTATGAATTTCTTTGTTCTGCTGAACACCAAAAAAATATATTTTGAAGAATGTTTTTAACAAAGCAGATAACCCCATTGACTACCATAGTATTTTGCCCCTTACTATGGTAGTCAATGGTTGCTCTATCTGCTTGGTTACAAACATTCTTCAAAATATCTTCTGTTCAGCAGAACAAATAAACGAATACAGGTTTGGAACAACTTGAGTGTAAGTAAATGATGATTGAATTTAAATTTTTGGGTGAACTATCCCTTTAAGTAGGTGGTACATGTCAAAGTATCATCCACATGGATGGCAGGACCCAAGGTTTCCCATTCCAGCAGAACATTGCCCAAAACATCACACTGCCTCCGCCGGCTTGCCTTCTTCCCATAGTGCATCCTCAGCAAAGACCAGGCCATCTTCTTCCATTGCTCCGTGGTCCAGTTCTGATGCTCACATTGGCGGTGATCATGGGCACCCTGACTGGTCTGCGGCTATGCAGCACCATTCTTAAAAAACTGCGATGCACTGTGTATTCTGACACCTTTCTATCAGAACCAGCATTAACTTCTTGAGCAATTTGAGCTACAGTAGGCTCTGACCCAGTTGTCAAGCCATCACTCTTTGGCCCTTGTCAAACTCAGGCCTAGTCCACACGTACACGGGTATTTTTATAACCAGAGTTTTTCCTCCTCCGTTTTAAAAAACAATCGCGTCCACACAAGCACAGTTTTAAAAAAATCTCCGTCCACATGAAAACGCAAAACCGCGCTATGATTGCCTGCTTGATTTCCACATGGGTCCCATCCACGGCACCGATGCACTGAGGGATGCCATGGGCTCAGTGAAACCCTTCTACAAGTTTACTTTGGAATCAGTGACACTGACATGTAACTGTAGGGGCAGGGCTCAAGTGGACTGAAGCTTCACACACTTGCCTTACTATGTTGTATTTTTGTATTCTGGCGCCTCTGTTCTGCAATACAATGAGATAACTGCGCATGTATCTGTATGTAATAAGCGCTGTTAGCAGAGTTATTAAAAGTTACGTCTGCCATTGCATAGACTCCACTCATGTATAAACAAAAGCGATAACGGCGCACAATCTGATGTCAAACAAAGGAGAGAACGGCGCACATTTCGACTTAACAAGCCGAAATCTCCGGTTTCACCGTCTACACGACAACGCTGTAACCGGAGTTTCTAAAAAACTTCACCCTGGCCGGAGTTTTCAAAAAAGTCTGGTTTCAGTAACCGGATACTGCGTTTGCGTGTGGACGAACAGCCAAACCGCATAGAAAAAGCTGCGGTTTTGAAAATACCCGTGTTCGTGTGGACAGGGCCTCACTCAAATCCTACACTTTTTCCAGCTTCTATCACATCAACAAAATGTTCACTTACTGCCTAATATATCCCACCCACTAACAGGTGCCCTGATGAAGAGATAATCAGTTTTATTTACCTCACCTGTCAGTGGCCATAATGTTATGCCAGGTCGGTGTATCTTTACTACAGCAATTTAATTAGAATTGTATTTTACTTGTAGCCTATTCTATGTATTTATACATATTATCTAATGGTCGAGCCTTTAGGGTAGTTATCTTGCTGTAAAAATTAATTGTTATATGGAAGGATTTCATAAAGTTTTCGATGTAAGGTTTGCACAACACTAACTATATAGCAATTCTGACATTACCTTGGAATTGAAGATGACCGCACAGACCGCAAAGCATGTGTTTTTTCGTGTGACTGGCTTCTTTTGTTCAGGGACTAAATGAAGTTCGGTCATCTCCAGTCCCTCTCCCCTCAAAACCCTCTCCACCATCTCCATGATGAAACGAACCTGAAACAGACGCTATAAAGTAGAAATAATTTGTATTAATAATGTGTAGGCCTATAGATCTTTAACTCTATTTAATAAATGTGGTGAGCGTTTTCTCTTGGATAGCGTCTGTACAAACAAACCGTAAAGCAACTTGTCAAACCTGTTCATTAGATGCTCCTCACACACAATTCTAAAAAGCAATGTTTGCATAAAATTCAACACCTACAAATTATGTTTAGCCTACCTAGTGTTACTTCGGCTCGTGACTGCCAACCGACGTCACAAAATAGCCTATAATATATATAGTATTTAAAATATAATGCCTCGCCTTCTCGCGCACATCGCCTGACACTATAATCAGGATGAATGACTTTCCCTTTCGAATTGAACTGATTCCCGTTTCCGGATTTCTCAACACATGACGATAGAAATAACTATTTGGACTATCCTGAAAAAAGTTAAGACACTTAGATGTTTTGGTAAACTGTTAAAATATAGGGTATCTAGGCTACATAAAATGAAAAAAAGTTAAGTGCAAGTGTTAAAGTTAAATCCATTCCAAGCAAAAGGTAAACAAACCCTGAGAACCCAGATTATTTCCTCATTGTTTAGTCCACATTATGAAATTATTGATTTTATAATTGATTTTATTTAAAATGTTATAATGTTATACAATGATGTTAACCAGATTTCTTATATTAAATATCTAAACATTTTAAATTATCATACATATAAAGTCATGTATCACAACTTTTTTCTAATAGCATTCATTTATTGATTGATATAGATAACTATGGTAAAATGTTACAAGAGTGCTATGTGTATGTTATAAAATGTCTCTAATGCCCAACGTCCTTTTTCGAGGAGCATAGTTTTAGCATACTTTTAAAGAGAGAATTTATTACAGAAATAATATACTTTAAAAGAATATCGGTCACAGTAGCTGTAATGAGCGTGCACAAACAAACAAACAAACAAACAAACAATAATTATATTCTTTAATAATTCCAAACCAGAAAACAGGAGATTACAGGAGAATAACTTAAGTGAAAGTGACATAACATGAAGCCCTAGTATGTAAACCCATACTCGGAATTTGTCCTCTGCATTTAACCCATCCAAGCCGGAGCAGTGGGCAGCCATTTTGGGCACCAGGGGAGCGTTAGGACTGCCCCACAACCACATTAACATTGACGTTTTAGGCAATTTCATGCTCCCAACTTTGTGGGAACAGTTTGGGGATGGCCCCTTCCTGTTCCAAAATGACTGCGCACCAGTGCACAATGCAAAGCCAATAAAGACATGGATGAGTGAGTTTGGTGTGGAGGAACTTGACTGGCCTGCACAGAGTCCTGACCTCAACCAGATAGAAATCCTTTGGCATGAATTAGAGCGGAGACTGCGAGCCAGGCCTTCTCATCTAACATCAGTGCCTGACCTCAAAAATGCGCTTCTAGAAGAATGGTAAAAAATTCCAATAAACACACTCCCAAACCTTGTGGAAAACCTTCCCAGAAGAGTTGAAGCTGTTATAGCTGCAAAGGGTGGGAAAACTCCATTTTAAACCCTACAGATTAAGAATGGGATGTCATTAAAGTTCATGTGCATGTAACTTTTGCCAATATAGTCAAGTCAAGTCACCTTTATTTATATAGCGCTTTTTACAATGTTGATTGTTTCAAAGTAGCTTCACAGTGTTAGACAGGAAAATAATGCAACAAAATTTGATTAGGCTGTACAGCTGCTCTGGAGAAAACGGTGATGTCATCCAGCTCATTTCAATTATCATATAGTGACAATGCGGGCAGATCAGTAATTTAGTTGAAAATTTAATTGAATATTTAGTTGAAAATTTAGTGTCCCCAACTGAGCAAACCAAGCCAAAGGCGACAGTGGCAAGGAACCAAAACTCCATCAGGTGGCATAATGGAGAAAAATAAACCTTGAGAGAAACCAGGCTCAGTCGGGGTGCCAGTTCTCCTCTGGCCATCATGCCGTGTCGGTGAGGCAATTATTAGATAGGGATATTCGAAAGATCGGAGTCATCAAGCCGGAGACGGGTTTATTGAGGATGCTGTGTCGGTGAAGCAATTATTAGATAGGAATATTCAAAAGATTGGAGTCATCGTCCTGGACACGTTTTATTGAGGATGCTGTGTCGGTGAAGCAATTATTAGATAGGAATATTCAAAAGATTGGAGTCATCGTCCTGGACACGTTTTATTGAGGATGCTGTGTCGGTGAAGCAATTATTAGATAGGAATATTCAAAAGATTGGAGTCATCGTCCTGGACACGTTTTATTGAGGATGCTGTGTCGGTGAAGCAATTATTAGATAGGAATATTTGAAAGATCGGAGTCATCATATATATAAATATATATATATGTGTGTGTGTGTGTGTGTGTATACAGTATATTAACTTTTTTAAATTTAGTAATGAACAACTCTACAGTTGAAATTTAAATAAGGTTCAAGATGAATATTATAAAACATGCATGGCTATTTATGCATTAGAGCCATAACCTAGCAGTTAGCACACATGCAACAGACACGTTGAGCATTGGTTCTTCATGTGGAAGATGCAGGTTCAGTTCTGGTCTGCGTAATTGTCCTGATCTCTACTAGAGTGGCAGAGCATCAATATTAACTTTGAATAGGCAGAACAGACCTGTCTTTAATTCTCTGTATTATCTTTGCCCTTAGGCTCTGATTGGTCACTTCATGCCATCTGTAACTGTCACTCTCCAACGGTGGTGGGCTGCTGATTTCAGGCCTGCCCTTTGAATATTCCAATAACACAAGCGTGTTAAAGCAGATGCCATCCGTTTTCCCTGGTATTCTCCCATTGTGCTGCACTCCCAGAATGCCACATATAATAACATTTATGAATGTGAATGATGAAGGTATGCACTCCTTAATCAGTCTGTGCGCAGCCCATGAGATGCATGTTTTAACTGAAACTTCAATAGGAAGACTGGGATGAGAACTGGCATTATTATTGCTCAGCAGCAGCCACAGGCGGTCCTCATCACTGGTGTCAGTGTTACCACTGCTGGAGATGAACGTGAAGAAAAGTCTTTGGCAGATAACATGACAAGGGAAGTCAACAGGTTGTAACACAGGAAACCAGGGATTTCGGCGATATTTTATTCCAGCATCAATTTGGGGCAGTATGTCACGTGCACGAAGAGGAAGTGGAGACTCACGATCCCACCACTGAGCTTGCAGGGATTCACCATCCGCCTCTGCCGTTGTCTTCAGAGAGCCCCCTGGTGGCACAGTGAGAAAAAAATGTTTTTCCTGTTAGTAAAGTAAATAGGTGCCTAATAAATGAGCTACTTGGATAATTAATTTTAGCATTGAAAAAAAAAAAAAAAGGAAACATAAGTTAATATTTTTTTTAGTCATGTTACGAACATTAAAGGAAAGAATGTTAGGCAACCACACTGCAAATTGATTTAGTTTTTTCTTCGCTATATGTTGCGATATCAAAGATTACTTGATTACTTGAATAGCTCTATTTGCGTGTTCATATACAAGAACCAACTCAAACCGTAAAGTGAACATATAAAAAAATAAAAAAAACACTTTCCAATTAAATGTGCAATAAGCAAATTCTGAGAAACGCTGTTGAAAGTAGATCGGACCGAGCACCAAAACACACTTTATATACACTCATGAGGGTAAATACACTCATGAATGGGGAGGTGCCTGTGTTGCATAAGTTGCGTTCGACTTCAGCTGGATGTAGCTGATCGGCGAGCAATGCCGCTTGCAGTTGGGGGGGAGTTGAAAACTGTGTTTGCATACTTTATTACAGATGAAGTGAATTAAATGCAATATTTGTAATGTATGTACTGCATAATACAGTGTCAGTATGTACAAAAATAAAGTAAAGCATAAGCCTAAACAATTTAAATACCAATGAAGTGGGGAATGTTTTTTATCAGTTTTATTTTGATAAACAACAATATAACATCGCGACTACATAAAAAGAGCTTTACTGCATGCACTGCTTTAAGTAAGATGTCAATTGGTCTGCGGAGCACTGGCATGAAGTTGAACAAACCTATAGTGTGTTTGAGAATTTGGGGACGGAGCTATCAAGATAGGGGTGTGGTTCTTTTTGGGTAAGGGCAAGTTTGTTTTGGTGATTTTAATTTATCAACAGTGTTTCTCAGAAATTGCTTATTGTTTTCATAGGCCACATTTCAAAGAAAGTGTTTGTTTTATTTCTCCATATCATTTTAGATAACTTTTATCATTCTCAGGTTTGTTAAATAATTTGCCAGGTCTACTTAGGTAAATGGAAACCCTACTTAAAAGAGGTTATTCCACATTAAGCAAGTCACAGTTCTCAAGCAATAATGGGAGGAAGAAAGATGAAAAGCATTAAATGGTGCAATGTTATGCAAAAGGCATGAAAGCAACTATCATAAGATTTGTGAGTAATTTACAGCACAAGAGATAACTTGGTCAGATAACGTTTTAAAGAAAGTTTCTGTCAAAAAAAAAAAACTGTATTAAAAGGACAGCTATAAAAAAGCCACTGTTGAGCAGCAAATAGGTATTTAAAGCTGTTGGTGTCTCTGGAGTCTCAAGAACCTCTCCATGCAGGCTGGCAGTTGTGTGTAAAGTTGGATTTCAGCCACCTGTAACCAAAGCTCACAAAGTGAAATGTTTACAGTCGGTGCAGAAATACATGAAGACTCATTTTAGTTTTATTCACTGACAAATGCCGTACTATAACGGATGGTCTAGATGGATTTCTGGATGATTGGTGAGTGGCCACCACGTTCCAACGAGACGTCAGCAAGGAGCTAGCAGGTGATGATTTATGCTGGAATATTGGAAAGTGAGATGGAAGGTTCCTTTAGGGTCTCTGAGGGTGTCAAAATGACTTCTGCAAGATATGCAAGTATATAAGACCATTTTCTGCTATGGTATAAGAAGGATAGTGCCTTCTGAAATAAAAGGATTTTTATTCAGCACAATGCACTATCCCAAAAAACACCACAGCAATAAAACTGTTTGAAAATGTATTTCTATACCCATTGTAAAAGTTTCTCTGTGAGTTAGAATGAGCTGCCAGCCTGCATGGAGAGGTTTTTGAGACTCCAGAGAAACCAACAGATTCAAATACCTGTTTGCTGCTCAACAGTGGATTTTTTTTCATAGCTGTCCCTTTGATGCAATTAATATTTTGACAGAAACTGTCCTTAATAATCTGACCGAGTTCTCTTGTGCTGTAAATTACTCGCAAATCTTATTATAGTTCAATAATCTCCATTCAGTTTTCACACAATATTAGTTGTTTTCATTCCTTTTGCATAACATTGCACCATTGCATGCTTTTCATCTTTCTTCCTCCCCTCATTGCATGAGAACTGTGACTTGCTTAATAATATAGAACAACCTCTTTAAGTAGGGTTTCCATTTACCTAAGTAGACCTGGCAAACTATTTAACAAACCTGTCTGATATTGATACCAGTTATCTAAAAAGATGAGAAATAAAACAAACAAACACTTTCTTTGAAAAATAAAATCTGAAATGTTTATTGTACTGAAATCCTACTGGTATAATAATTTGGAACACAGTGTATATGCACTGCCAGTTTCTGAGTGAAGTGCGGAACTATGTGCTCATTTACACGTGCTCACAGTGTTTCAGTCTCTCAGAGCGGCTGATTCACAGTAACTAAGCCATTCTGAATCGCTGAAACTCTGTATTAGGAACTACATGTGTGTAAATGACGTGCTTCACTCTGTAACCTGTAGTACATAAACGAAACAAAAAATAAGCATCCTCTCATCCTTTCAACTGCTTTTATTTTCAGCAAACCTAAAGCCACAATATGTAATTTTTCGCAGCTAGTCATTTATTCAAAACAAAGGCATAGATGGATGACGCCTTGATTTTGCGGAGCTTTTATTATGCCACAGACGAGCGCTTCCGCTTCTTCCGCTCATGCGTATGTGGGGTAACAGCGCTGATTTATCATATTAGATACATTTGAGTGTGTTGAAAGTTATGTTATAATGCTACTCTGTGCGTTCGCTCGGCAGCTACTATGAGACACTTGTTGCACACTGCAGTAAGCTAGATCGAGATTAGGCATGGTAAAACATGATACTTGCAGTACATCAAGAAAACGAGATTTAAACAATAAAACAAACTGTGTTGAGCTATATAACAATTATTATTTTTCTGTCTATGAATGTATTCAAACAGTTGCTCACCTGTCTAATAAAACAAAGCGTCTTTGGTGTTTCCATGGTTTCTACAAAATAAAACCAGAAATCGAGGGTAACGCAGGTATGATGTCATTGATAGGCGACGCATGGACACGGTCAGTGTCCTGGTTTTAAATTGCTTATTTCGCTGGATTTATACATTCTTGGAAACATTTGGAATCATGTAAGTACACAAGTCAACAAAATATATAACAATGTTCTAGTGGTTTTTGGATATTTTAATCCGAAAATCTTACATATTGTGTCCTTACAGTAACATGTAAATAATTGTATGAACATAAAATATTCAACAACTAAAACATAAACTTTCAAAAAAGTTTCACAGACATGTGACAAACAGAAATGGAATAATGTGTCCAGTTAGTATCTTGTGAGGCCATCAGCTGCATTAAGTGCTGCAGTGCATCTCCTCCTCATGGACTACAGGTGCTGGTATATGCTGGTTATATTCATTCATTACACACAGACTGATATATTTCAAATGTTTATTTATTTTAATTTTGACGATTATAACTGACAACTAAGGAAAATCCCAAATTCAGTATCTCAGAAAATTAGAATATTACTTAAAACCAATACAAAGAAAGGATTTTTAGAAATCTTGGCCAACTGAAAAGTATGAACATGAAAAGTATGAGCATGTACAGCACTCAATACTTAGTTGGGGCTCCTTTTGCCTGAATTACTGCAGCAATGCGGCGTGGCATGGAGTCGATCAGTTTGTGGCACTGCTCAGGTGTTATGAGAGCCCAGGTTGCTCTGATAGTGGCCTTCAGCTCTTCTGCATTGTTGGGTCTGGCATATCGCATCATCCTCTTCACAATACCCCATAGATTTTCTATGGGGTTAAGGTCAGGGGCGAGTTTGCTGGCCAATTAAGAACAGGGATACCATGGTCCTTAAACCAGGTACTGGTTGCTTTGGCACTGTGTGCAGGTGCCAAGTCCTGTTGGAAAATGAAATCTGCATCTCCATAAAGTTGGTCAGCAGCAGGAAGCATGAAGTGCTCTAAAACTTCCTGGTATACGGCTGCGTTGACCTTGGACCTCAGAAAACACAGCGGACCAACATCAGCAGGTGACATGGCACCCCAAACCATCACTGACTGTGGGAACTTTACACTGGACCTCAAGCAACGTAGATTGTGTGCCTCCAGACTCCAGGACCCTGATTTCCAAAGGAAATGCAAAATTTACTTTCATTAGAGAACATAACTTTGGACCACTCAGCAGCAGTCCAGTCCCTTTTGTCTTTAGCCCAGGCGAGACACTTCTGACGCTGTCTGTTGTTCAAGAGTGGCTTGACACAAGGAATGCGACAGCTGAAACCCATGTCTTGCATACGTCTGTGCGTAGGGGTTGTTGAAGCACCGACTCCAGCTGCTGTCCACTCTTTGTGAATCTCCCTAACATTTTTGAATGGGTTTTGTTTCACAATCCTTTCCAGGGTGCGGTTATCCCTATTGCTTGTACACTTTTTTCTACCACATCTTTTCCTTCCCTTTGCCTCTCTATTAATGTGCTTGGACACAGAGCTCTGTGAACAGCCAGCCTCTTTTGCAATGACCTTTTGTGTCTAGCCCACCTTGTGCAAGGTGTCAACGGTCGTCTTTTGGACAACTGTCAAGTCAGCAGTCTTCCCCATGATTGTGTAGCCTACAGAACTAGACTGAGAGACCATTTAAAGGTCTTTGCAGGTGTTTTGAGTTAATTAGCTGATTAGAGTGTGGCACCAGGTGTCTTCAATATTTAACTTTTTCACAATATTCTGATTTTCTGAGATCCTGTTTTGGGGATTTTCATTAGTTGTCAGTTATAATCATCAAAATTAAAATAAATAAACATTTGAAATATATCAGTCTGTGTGTAATGAATTAATATAATATACAAGTTTCACTTTTTGAATGGAATTAGTCAAATAAATCAACTCTTTGATGATATTCTAATAATATGACCAGCACCTGTACACCATTAGTCAGTTTAGCCAGTTCTTGCTGTTCTTCCATCAAGGCACTTGCAAGTTTCTGGACATTGCTGGGGGGAATAGCCTGAACCCTCAACATCCAATTCAACAGGCATGCTCTGTGAAATCCAGGCTCATCGCTGGCTATCATATGGGAGAACACTGACATTCCTGTCTTGCAGAAAATCACTCACAGAACGAGCAGTATGACTGGTAGCATTGTCATGCTTGAGGGTCATGTTCCTGGTGTAACTCAGGCAGTTGTTATTGCCATGCCATCCTGTACTTGTCCCGCAAGTATGATATTTTTGATGTAACAATCCTGTGCAGGTGTTGTTACACGTGGTCTGCCACTATACGAGGATGATCAGCTGTCCTTTCTGTCTCCCTGTAGCGCTGACTTAGGTGTCTCACAGTTTGGATATTGTAATTTATTGCCCTAGCCGCATCTGCGGTCCTCATTCCTCCATGCAGCATGGCTAAATCTTGTTCACGCAAGTGAGCAAGGGTGGGTATCTTTCTTGGTTATCACCCTGGGTGTCTTTCTTTTGCTGTAGTAAAGTCCCTCTAGTGACCTAAGCTTTTATGACGACTGCAAACTTAATTGCTGCCTACCATCTGTAAGCTGTTAGTGTCTTAAACCGTGTCTTACACCGTATCTACAACAGTCGCATCACACCACAGCTAGAAGCTGTACAGACTGAATGTGACAAAACAACAGTTGCAAATCCATTTGCCCTTCATACCAGAAGTAGCGCGAATGCTTGAAGTACGTCAGAAATAGAACGGCTTCAGTTTACCATCAGAAATTTTTGTTTGCGTCACGCTGCATTCAGTGTAAACAGCATCATTGATTATTATGAGCTCTATTTACTTTTGTTACATTGCTTCGCTCACATCTGATGTAGACACGGTGTTAAAGGAATAGTTCACCTCAAAATGAACATTTCCTGATATTTTACTCACCCCCATCTCATCCAAGACGTTCATGTCTTTCTTTCTACAGTCGAGTTTTTTGAGGAAAATATTCTAGGATTTTTCTCTACACCATTGACTTCCATGGCAGCTAAAATGTTGAAGGTCCAAATCAATGCAGTTTCAAAGGACTTCGAAGGGCTTCAGAGGCTCTGTGCGATCCCAGAGGAGGAATAGGGTCTTATCTAGCGAAATTATTTGTCATTTTCAAGAAATAATGAAAATGAATATATTTTTTAACCTAAATTGCTCATCTTGTGCTGCTCTGTGGCTTGCCAGTGATTGCGCAATCACATCGAAAACAACACACTAGACGTAGTAAGCAGAAGTACCACCCCAAGCAAACGGGTTATACATTTTTACCAGTATAGTAGGACTAAAATATAAACACTTATAATAGGTTTACCATAGTGAAAGAGAGTAAAGAGATTTTTGGAAGAAGAATTGAAGATGTATTGTCTCATTATATAAATTTTGTTAATTTTGTATTTATAATATATATCTATTATATGAGTCTATTTATTTAATTAATATCCATTCAATTTATTTAATTCTATTTATTTAATTGCAGCCTGGGCGATTTGACAATAAGCCATATTGTGATATCATCTTTATTTCAATATATAACGTGCAGTCCTAAAATCAATCATTCAATCGAACCTGTTTCCTCAGCGAGGAAGATGAAGCGAACCCACTGTGGCCCTTGTTCTTGAACCAGCAGCAGTGTGACTGGCTGGCAGTCTATTCCTGCCTCCTCTTTGACCTCCCTCTGCAGTGCCTCTACGATGCTTTCACGTTCTTCCATACGACCTGCAGGGAGGTACCATCTGCCATAACACTCTCTCTTTGCCTCCTGAACCATTAACACTTCCTCCTGTGTAACACAAGGAAACACAAAACTGCAAAATAAAATAAAAATGTTTTATGTTTGGTGAAGTTTACATTAATCATGGGTAGTGGAACAAGTGTTTAATACATTTACATGTACATACTATAAAGTTAGGTTAGGATTAGTGTTTGGTTTATGTAATTGTGCATAATTTACAGTTATTACTATAGTAACTACATATAACGTGTTTAACAAGGGCACTGCAAAATGAAGTGTTACTGAAATATTTAGCAATTTTTTTATGCTACAAAACTGTTTTGGCATGTCAAAGTAGTTTTTTAAACAAGATAAAAGCAAACTTATCTATATCTAAAAATATGTGTCATACATGCTGATGAACTGCCATAATAATACAAAAATCGATATTTTAAGCCATGAATTAAATTAAATGAATTAAAGGTAGGGTAGGTAGGATTTGGTTAAAAAACTTTTTTTCCAAATTTGTTTAAACTTTCTTTATATATCAATACATAATTAAACTGTAAGTACTCAGAAAAAGGAAGTATACAAATTGAGTGTCTGTAGACCTCTCACGACTGTTTTAAAGACAGCTCATTATTTCCATTCACTCCACCTTCTCCCTTCTGGGCTCTTTCCAAAGCCACGCCCCCAAAACACATGAACGCGCTACGCCGACCACGATCAGCTCAGCTGAAAGACGCATTATTTACCTGAGGCGAGCGGAGAAGAAGTGCATGTAGTGACATCATGTCAGAATCACATGTAATAAAAAATCTAACTTTATCATTATGAATATAAACAAATAAGATGTCTTTTAGTACTCACTATCAAGCTAGAATAACGATACTGGTAAAGTTTAAAATACACACACAACACAGTGTCTTCGACACACACAGATACAAGATAAAAACATCAACATAAACATTGGTAGAGTATATAAAAACAAACCAAGGGCCGAAATAAACGTGCAGGTAAAGTTCCCAGTGAACATGGTAAAAGAGTTTAGACAGAGGGTAGTAGCTAAAGCTAACTTAGTTCTAAAAAAAAGTTCCTGGATGCGGTGTACTAGCTTTTACACATGCATATTTTGTTTATTATTGATTTTGTTATCTTAAGTTATATTTTGCGAAATTCAACACGACAGCGATCAACTTGAGCTAGGCATATTGAGTATTTATCATCTCTACTAATGGTTCGCTAAGTGTATAACATTGTAACTTTATGCTAAGTAATGTTATGTTAGCTATATTAGGCAGCTACGTGTGCTAGTGAGACATGCTTCATGAAAACATAAACCAAAAAAATGTATAATCAAAATGAAAGATTACCTGTCCAGCAGAAATACAGCCTCTTGAACTCAAATTAAACGGGTGCGCCAGGGTTGCCATGTTTTCACAACAAAATCTGCCCAATTGCTACTCAAAACTAGCCCAAAACAAGCCCAATCGTGTTTCTCCGGTCCCTCCGCGTTTGGGGGGTAAAATATGTCTTTTTGGTAGGGCTGCCTGCTAAAATTCGCAAATCCCAGGGGCAAAATATCACATAATTGGTGTCGCTTCAACCCACGGACATGAAAAACAGCCCGCGGCAACAGTGTTTGAAGTAGCCCGACTTGGCAACACTGGGGCGCGCGCATATGGGCAGATCCTGGAGCAAAAGCGGTAGCGAGAGAGAGTGACAGTCGCCCAAGCCAATCACTTGTTTCGGCCCGAACGAAAATAATGAGCGGTGTTTATTGCAGATTAAAAAGTCTAGAGTCACTCGATTTTTATACTCTCTTTTTCAGAGTACTTAAATTTGAATTATGTATTGACATATAAAGAAAGTTTAAACAAATTTGGACAAAAGTGTTTTAGATCATTCTTACCTACCCCACCTTTAAAGTCCTCATGAAATCAAAATCAGTCTTATTTACTTTGTTAGCCCACAGTACAGGTCTTAGGGTGAACAATTAATCCGTGCAAGTTAATACACATAAAAAAATTGTTTGCCGTGGTAATCTTTAATCAAAATCTGAAATGTAACTTCCGGTCTTGAATGGCGTTCCCTTTCCGATGCCGACTATGCGCCGGCTTGGGTTTGAATATCCTTAACCACTCCCCTCCAACCGTTAATCTGCTATGAGCGTGAGATGGAGAGGAGGAGTGCTGAAGTGAAACCCTGCCCTCTATTCAATATTCCGTTTCGCTTGGAAATACGTCACAGCACTGAAATAAAATCAGTTGCAACTTCCGGTTCACTGGGACTTTAAATAAAGTATATTTCCCAAAATTTCAGTTGTGGGCAAATGTGTGTCAGTGGCTTAACTAACAGCTAAATAACCTTGATAGTTGAAATGTTAAATAATAATGTAAAAAAACAAACAAAAAAAAAACAATGCTTTCATTTGATTGATCATATATATATGATCAATCATCCGGTGGCTTGCCTTCTTCCCATAATGCATCCTGGTGCCATGTGTTCCTATGGTAAGCGACGCACACGTACCCGACCATTCACATGATGTAAAAGAAAACATGATTCATAGTCCAGTTCTGATGCTCACGTGCCCACTGTTGCCGCTTTCGGCAGTGGACCGGGGTCAACATGGGCACCCTGAATGGTCTCCGACAGATATGCAACAAACTGTGATGCACTGTGTATTCTGACACCTTTCTATCAGAACCAGCATTAGCCTCTTGAGCAATTTGAGCTACAGTAGCTCGTCTGTTTGATCAGACCACAAGGGCCAGCCTTCGCTCCCCACGTGCATCAATGAGCCTTAGCCGCCCACGACTCTGTCACCGGTTCACCACTGTTCCTTCCTTGGACCACTTTTGATAGATACTGACCACTTCAGACCGGGAACACCCCACAAGAGCTGCAGTTTTGGAGATGCTCCAACCCAGTCGTCTAGCCATCACAATTTGGCCCTTGTCAAACTTGCTCAAATCCTTATGCTTGACTGTGGAATATTTAGTAGTGAGGAAATTTCACGAATGGACTTATTGCACAGGTACGACGCTTGAATTCACTGAGCTCCTGGACATGGAAGGGATTGGAACACCTGAATTCAATGATTTGGAGGGGTGTCCCAATACTTTTGGTAATATAGTGTATTATTATTAGATTATAATATATTAATTATATAATAAAACGAGAATTCATATTATACCTGAAATGTAAAAAAAAAAAAATTATGTATTGAATATATTAAGCATATCAAACTTTCTCATGGCTGGTATATGGATATCTTAAAATGACTGTGACGAGAGTGTTTTTTTTTTTGGTACAAATTTATTTCATACTTCATATATATTTTAAATCTAACTTGGCTAGCAAAAAATTACATATATAATATCTGGATAATGTCCAGAATGACCAAGAGTCCTAAATGGACACAATACTGGCTTATGTAAAGTGTAAGAGAAAACCACCTTGACTGTGTTGTCTTCAGTTTTATGCCTTGCTAGCTACCAAACTACTTCTTTGAGAAATGTCATGCTCCTAGTGAAATTGTACAGCTCATTAGTGGAAATAATTAGGTGATGTTCGACAGGGGGCTGACTGTAATAAGTGAACATTGGAGAGAGTCTAAAAAAGACATGCAATAATGACATAATCTTTACCTTTGAGTTGAAGATTACTGCGCTGACAATGTAACACACGTTTTTCCTCAGTGTGACAGGTTTCACTTCCCGGACTGAATCAAACTCTCTCAACTCAAGTCCCTCACCCTTCAACATCTTCTCTAAGTTTTCCTCCAATAATTTCGCCATTGAGTCCATGTTGAAGCTGCCTTAATTCCACTATACAACATAAAGAATATGATTATCAAATCATTGTTCTGTTTCAGATCTAGTGGCTGCCTACAGAGACATGTTTAGGAATAATCAAACTTAAAATCCAAAGCCTGATGCCACTGAAGAACCTATAAAGTTCCACACATGTTATTCTCTATTTCTCCCATATATGTGACCCTGGACCACAAAACCAGTCATAAATCGCACGGGTATATTCGTGGCAATAGCCAACAATACTTTGTATGGGTCAAATTATAGATTTTTCTTTTATGCCAAAAATCATTAGGATATTAAGTAAAGACCATGTTCCATGAAGATATTTTGTAAATGTCCCACCTTAAATATATCCAAAAAAGTAGTAATAGTAGTAATATGCAGTAACAGTTTAAAACTGTTGGGGTAACAACTTCATTTAGACAACTTCACTTCAAATTTCTCTATATTTAGATTTTTTTGCACCCTCAGATTCCAGATTTTCAAATAGTTGTATATCGGCCAAATATTGTCCTGTCCTAACAAACCATAAATCAATCAAAATTGACTCTTATGACTGGTTTTGTGGTCCAGTGTCACATTTGTAACTTACTAGTACTTAAAGAAATCAATGATCTGCAGAACCTCTGCTGTCAGCTATTATAACAACTGTTCAGTAAAAGATTTACAAGGATAACTTTCGATACACGTCCATTACAACAGTGGCTTGACCACAATGCTTCCGTAGTTTAATAATGAGTATCTATAAAGGAATGAAACTAACCTGGTGTTTGTACGAAAAGTTAGCAAAGCAGGATACATATATGCCGTGAAGCAAGTTAAGCATTGTTATTAATGTTTAACTTAATGCATCTACATTCATTTAAAAATCCTTCTACCTTTATACTAACCAAATACCAGTCGCCATAAAACAGATGATAGATGTGACTAAAAGGAAGCATCGGTTGTTTGAGCTCTCGCGATAATATGCGACACTTATCTGGGGACCGAATCAAATTACATTATTTGTATGTTCTTTTTGTTCCCTTAATATTTTAGTAATTTCTGTTTCCTTGGTGAGAATGAATATACCGACCTTACTCAATTATAATTAAACAATGGTTGTTTTTAAAATAGAAATACGTCGCAGTTATTTTCGTTAGAAAAATAGTTAAATGTATGTATAGTTTTAAGACTATCCCTAACTCATCTAGCAACAATAACATACAAAGAGTTACAGTACAGAGTACAGAGTGTATTATTTTTTAATAGTCGTTAAGAGTGGCTATTTTTGCGGGCGGGTGAAAGTAACGTTAAGTTAAATGCGCGTACAAATTAGTGTTCTAGTGGTTTGCATTGACATAGCAGGCCAAAGTAAAGGGTTAAAAAGGGTTTCGTGACGCATGCTCAGTTTCGCCCTCTACAGACGGGGCTCATTGGAGATGCAAGTCTGAGCGAATTGCCTAATCCATTTTAAACAGAGAACTGAAACGGTACCATTTTCTGAAATACAAACACAGCCTGACCAGCGAGCTGTGAAGAACTGTTTAACAAACTTATTACAGAAGGATAAAGTGTTTCAAAATGACCAGGTAGCTGAAACTGTGCGGTATTTATTATTTCTCCACGGGAACGTTATGTGGAGAGGGCTTATTGCCATTGCTTGGAGGACAACGCCTGGATAAGGAAAAGAGGGCTACATTTGAGGTTACTTCGGAACGGCATTTGAGTACGGATACTTTACAGACATGGTTAATGCAGTTTGTTCTCGTTTCGTTCAAAGCGCCTTTATGTGGCTAATGCTTCACGCGCTCATCGACTGCAGTGGAGGTGAGAGAACAGCGACAGTCCGGAGCAACCGACACCATTGCAAGTCATAATGTCCAAAACACCAGTGTTTACTGTTTGAATGTATTGGATAGGCACCACTAAGAAAAGCTGTTTTAACATGTATTCCTTAAAGTGTATTATTTATTATTATTTTTCAGTTCCACTAGAAACTATAGAATAATATATAGAAACTACCCACTAGAGAAACTATTTATTAAATATTAGAAATTATTCTAATTACTAGCATAGTCACTAGTAGCCTATGTATCTAGTATTCATATTTGCTACTATTGTTACCTGGTAACAAACGGAAAAGTTTGTTACTGGAAAGCTATGGAGCTCTATTAGAATCTGTTGCCACTTCCAACTAGTATGTCTTCCTAACGTTACCTATTTTAGTTTCACTGTCAACTATTCATATGCATACCAGACTCGTATATGTTGCAATTTTTCTAGTACCAATGGACGCTAGTACCTTCACTAGTGTGTGTTCCAATTTTGGTAGTATCATTTTTAATTTTACAACCCTCTACAGACATGCTGGAAAAAGAATCATCATTGGCTAGTAAATGCTTTATTCTATATATCCTATATATATATTTTTAATTTGTATACATTCATAAATAATTTGAAACCATAACAACTAAGCTAAACGTTTAATATGAACTTTAATAATTAGAACCAAAATAACCATTTATGAATGAAAATATTGGAATGCATAATTGTCAAATTAAACACTTATTATTTGTCATGAAACACTTCAAAAGTTACGGAATTATGGTGCTTGAGACATTTTTTATTTAATGTTTATGTAAAAAAAAAAAAAGACCAACAATAATACTAATAAAATACTACTTCCACTACTACTACTAATAAAACACAACAAGATTAGCTAAAATGTTTAAATATTTTAAATGAAATATTCAAAGTTGACTTTTCACAACTCCATCCATCCATCATCTTCCGCTTATCCGGGGCCGGGTCACAGGGGCAACAGTCTAAGGGTGTACTCACACTAGCCAGTTTGAACCGTGCCCGAGTGCGTTTGACCACCAAAGCGCGGTTCGTTTGACTAGTGTGAGTGATCCGAACCGTGCTCGGGCGCGGCTCGATTAGCCGGCCCTGGCCCGCTTGGAAGAGGTGGGCCAGAGCACGGTTCAGTTGGACTCGGGCGCGGTTCGCATGCAGTGTGAGCGCTAACCGTGCTGGAGCACGGAACAGCTGCTCGCTACTATCAACATTACAACAGCAAACACCAAACTATTACTACTTGGATACACTTTTCAATTAATTCAATTATATTTAGGTTTATAATGGTTCTGGTTCTCACCTTATTGATGAACATGAATTGAAGTTTGCGGGTAAAGCTGCAAATTCCTCCGTCAAAGTCAGCTGCCTCCGTAATAATCTTCTGATATGTGCAGTGCAATCAAGTGAAAATCGCTGCGCAGCATAAATTATAAATGTATTAGGCAGTCTATTAGCGAAAGCGCTTTTCTTCCTGTCTTCTTCAAAACAAAAAGTTGCATCGTGAATGACTTAAGCGTGCTCCGGCCCGGTACGTTAAGTGCAATGTGAGTGCAGGCCAGCGGGGGAGTGGGGAGGGGGGACAATCGCGCTCGGGCACGGTACAAGGCAATCGTGCCTAGTGTGAGTACACCCTAAGCAGAGACGCCCAGAATTCCCTCTCCCTAGCCACTTCCTCCAGCTCTTCCGGGGGAACCCCGAGGCGTTCCCAGGCCAGCTGGGAGACCGAGTCCCTCCAGCGTGTCCTAGGTCTTCCCCGGGGCCTCCTTCCGGTGGGACGTGGCTGGAACACCTCCCTGGGAAGGCGTCCAGGAGGCATCCGAAATAGATGCCCGAGCCACCTCAGCTGGCTCCTCTCGATGTGGAGGAGCAACGGCTCTACTCTGAGCTCCTCCCGAGTGGCCGAGCTTCTCACCCTATCTCTAAGGGAGCGCCCAGCCACCCTATGGAGAAAGCTCATTTCGGCCGCCTGTATCCGGGATCTTGTCCTTTCGGTCATGACCCACAGCTCATGACCATAGGTGAGAGTAGGAACGTAGATTGACCAGTAAATTGAGAGCTTTGCCTTACAGCTCAGCTCCTTCTTTACCACGACAGACCGGTACATCGACTGCATTACTGCAGAAGCTGCACCGATCCGTCTGTCAATCTCCCGTTCCATCCTCCCCTCACTCGTGAACCCCAAGATACCTGAACTCCTCCTCCACTTGAGGCAGGAACTCTCCACCAACCTGAAGTGGGCAATCCACCCTTTTCCGACTGAGAACCATGGCCTCGGACTTAGAGGTGCTGATTCTCATCCCAGCCACTTCACACTCGGCTGCAAACCGTCCCAGTGCACGGCCGCTGAAGGTCCTGGTCTGAGGAGGCCAACATGACAACATCATCTGCAAAAAGCAGCAACGAATTCGTATGGTCCCCAAACCGGACACTCTCCGGCCCTTGGCTACGCCTAGAAATTCTGTCCATAAAAATTATGAACAGAACCGGTGACAAAGGGCAGCCCTGCCGGAGTCCAACATGCACCGGGAACAGGTCTGACTTACTGCCGGCAATGCAAACCAAGCTCTTGCTCCGGTCTTACAGGGACCGAACAGCCCTAATCAGGGGGCCACCGACCCCTTACTCCCAGAGCACCCTCCACAGGATGCCACGAGGAACACAGTCGAATGCCTTCTCCAAATCCACAAAACACATGTGGACTGGTTGGGCAAACTCCCATGAACCCTCCAGCACCCTGGAAAGGGTATAGAGCTGGTCCAGTGTTCCACGACCGGGACGAAAACCACACTGTTCCTCCTGAATCCGAGGTTCCACTATCGGCCGAATTCTCCTCTCCAGTACCCTGGCATAGACTTTCCCGGGGAGGCATGGCGCAGCCGGGGCCCCACCCTGGAGCAAGGCCCGGGGTTGGGGCTCGTATGCGAGCGCCTGGTGGCCGGGCCTCTCCCCATGGGGTCCGGCCGGGCTCAGCCCAAAGGAGTGACGTGGGGTCGCCCTCCTGTGGGCTCACCACCTGCAGGAGGGAGCGTAAGGGGACGGTGCATAGTGGATCGGGCGACAGCCCCCGACGACACAATCTCTGGACACGGAATTTGACTTTTCACAACTGATTTGCTGAAATAAAAAAACATTGATGGTTATATTGTATATAATTTGCAGGTGTCAGGGATCCTCTATCAATATGCAAGTATATTGCTGGGTGGTATGACCAAAAATCAATCTCAATTTGAGACAAACTTAATCACTGTCATTGTGGTGCTTCTTTTTCAAACGTTTTACAAAATGCATATAATCTCTGCACCAATAAAATGTACAACACTTTATGCTTTACGATTGAATTATAGGCTACATAACATCTAATTAATTTAACTTGCACTGGAAAGTTTTCCTAGACACAGAGCAAAACGTACTAGTGTATAATGAATAGCCTAGTTAGTTACTGGCAAAACTGGCAACATTTAATAGCAATATTAGCAACAATTGGTCGCAAGTGAAAAGCTAATTATGTAAATCACAGATCCACAGAAGTTGATGACAATAATTTGTTACCAGAAACAATACAATAGTATATCAAACCTATTAATACAAGTATGTAATGAATATGTTTTTGTGACTAATTTAATATATACTAGTCACTGAAATGCATTACATTAGTATCAAAAGAATACTTGTTACTTGTGATATTCAAAACTGTACTAGTTGGATTTCTTACTTGTAATTAAAAAAAATATGTAACATAGTAACATACATATAGGTGCTGCTAGTTAGTAAGAATAAATAAATGCTTCCTGGATCATAGACACTGTTCTTTATTTGTTTACTCTTATATTTGTGTTACTTGTAGTGAAATCACTGATACTAGCTATCCAAAAGACTTGTGCATAACATTACAATATTGGTGTTTTTCTGTAGTTTCACTTTTTGATACATCGTTGCCATTTGAAGGACAAATCAGTGTTTGTTTGAGCCTTTCAGGTTTCAGGCTTTTCAGGCTTTCAGTGATGTTGTACATTGTCTATTCTCTAGAGATATTTTATTTAGGAAAGAAAAGAAAAGAATACCATGTCTGGTCTACATATACCTGCCTCTCTGGCTCTTCTGGCCGTGTGTAGATTTAAGAAGCTTAAGCAGTTCAATAATAGCATATTTGGGCTAATTCCGAATTTATAGGCGTCTCCTCGCCCTGGAGTCTAAAGGGCTTTTACTTTAAGATTAGTATGAAATGTACAGTATGCAAGTCATTTCTGACACTTACAGCCAAATTATGCAATCCAGTAGATTAACATCCTTTCCAACACTTTTCCATAATTTGAATTAGGACAAGGATGTTGTCTTGGTTGAATGAACTATATAAACTGTCAAAAAACATGTCTCATTACTTGAAAGTAAGTCTTGATTTACACTTAGTACATATATTTAATATAAATTAATATATATATATATATATATATATATATATAATTAGGGGTGTAACGATATTAAAACCGAACCGAAAAAACGCTATACACCACCCACGGTTCGAACCGCGATCCTCTCATGTCGAACCGAACGTGCCCCGCCCCTTGCTGCCCCATGCTGCCCCAGGCCAGCTCTCACTTCACCTTATGCCACATAATTTTTTTTCTTCCTTGATATTTGATTAAATAGGATTTAATATACTTTTAACATCTAACATGAGCTGTATTTTTTTTTTCCCACTTAATATTATAATAATAATATTATTTACTAAATATACACTAACTAAGTTAATGTCACGTGACTTGGGTGACACTGCTCAAGCGCAGTGCTGCCGCTCCCACCACGCGCATCCCACGCTGCGCGTAGTAGGGCACCAAGTACTGAGGGCACCACAAGAAGATCGCGGAGTCCCTGAGAAAAAGAGCGCTGTCCCGATTCAGTATCTGCAGTCAGATGATATTTTGTAAGGCTATATATGTCTCTTTCACCTTAGAAAACCGAACTTTCATGTCCTGTCAGCCGTTACTGTGCTCGTAGTGCACACACTTCAACTGCACGCGCAAACGCTGGAGCGCGCACTTCATATATTAAGCGCAAGAGAAACTACGATCATGCAACATAAGTCATGAAATAAAATTAAAGTTCCAAAAAATCACGTAACAGGTACGCCGTGTGTTCGCTGATAAGGATTTGCATGCATTCTGTGCCAATCAGGAGCAGTCATATGCAGTGTTGGGGGTAACGCATTACAAGTAACTTGAGTTACGTAATAATATTACTTTTTCCAAGTAACTAGTAAAGTAACGCATTACTTTTCAAATTTACAACAAAATATCTGAGTTACGCTCTCCTGCCCCCATGTTGAGAAAAATAAGTGCAGAGGCGTTGTGTGTGAACATGATGGTTATTGTAGTTCTAGACTAAATGTGAGCATTTATTTATCTCACTTGCACAATAAAGATTCTGTACTCCTCAAAATGAATAAAATCAGTCAAATGCAAAATCAGAGTACTATGCAAACCTCCAATAATTAAATGTTAAATTAAACAACTATTTTTATGCATAATCTACCTTTATTTTTAATTTACCAATGTCTTGCTGCTGACCTTTGATGATGAAAATTACTAGATTTTTGTTTTTTTTGGTAAAACTTTTTTCTCCTGCATCCTATTCTCCCATTATCCAGAATGGAGCTGCGCCCTCTACTGTTCATGCGTGAATCTGCATTTTTACCTCAGCCTGGGAATTATTATTTAAATTTTGGTATGAAGAGGTATTTACCGTTGCACAAAAATATAACTTTTTTTGTTATATTAAACAAAAACAAGCCCAGCCCAGGTGAGAAAAGGTAACGCAAAAGTAACGTATCGCATTACTTTTCTTAAAAAGGAACTAAGTAACTCAATTAGTTACTTTTTAAGGGAGTAACGCAATATTGTAATGCATTACTTTAAATGTAACTTTCCCCAACACTGGTCATATGATTCATTAACAGTTCATGTTGTTAGGCTATTGTGTATTTGCCATGGTAAATGTTGTTTCCATAACCCCAAAATGCCACTTTATTTTCACTTTGTTATTTTGTAAATAAATTATAGATTATTTTGTAAATTTAAATTAGTGTGGTGGCTTCTTTATTGTGTTACAAAAACTGCTATTTAATAGCTTTAACTTATAGGCCTATTTATACATCATCAGTATTAGTCATATTCATACAATTTATCTGTTTAAGTAGACTAAAATGGGACATTACTTGTGTGTGGTCATTAATTTTTGTGGAATAAATTTGCTTGTTTTTTTTTTTTAACTAGTCTAGACTAGTTTACAGTGGAGGCATTTATTTAATTTTAGTTTACTTAGGTTTGCTAACTGCTCTAAAGAAACTGTGAAGCCAATGTATAAAGTTAATAAAGATAAAGTTAAGTTAAATTATTGTTACCCTGCCATAAACCCTGATCCACAGCAAACCGAACCAAACCATGGCTTCAAAACCGTGATGTGAACCAAACCGTGGCATTACTGTATCGTTACACCCCTAATATATATATATATATATATATATATATATATATATATATTATGGGGGGCCAAACAGGAAATAATTAAATGTAAATCCGAATATATAGTTAAAACTCTGAATATATAAATGTAAATCTGAATATATAGTTAAAACTCTGAATATATAGTTGTAAATCCTGAATATATAAATGTAAATCTGAATATATTGTTAAAACTCTGAATATATAAATGTAAATCTGAATATATAGTTATAACACTGAATGTAAATCTGAATACACAGTTATAACTCTCTGAATATATAAATGTAAATCCCGAATATATAGTTATAACTATTATATAAATTTAAATCTTGAATATATAGTTATAACTCTGAATATATAAATGTAAATCCTGAATATATTAATGTAAATCTTGAATATATAGTTATAACTCTGAATATTTAAACAAGATATAAATGTAAATCCCGAAATTTTAGGTATAGAAATAGAGAGACTCCTACATGAGTGCTAACACACAGGCTATTAGAGAAATTGAGGGCATGTTTTGAGCTGAGAATAATATGAAAGCCTGAAGGAGTTCTTTGAGAATTTGTGAATGTTCGGTAAAGGGACGTAAGCATTATGATTTGTTCTGTCTTATCTTCCCTTTTCGGGAAAACAGCACAGGAAGTCTCATCACACTTGTTGCGGGTGGGATGCCTCTCCTTCCTGAGGTTTTTCTCTCTTCATGTTACCCGTGCCAGTGCAGCTCTTTTTCCACCTACTTAAAAAAAACACTTAGCTCTTGATTGCCAACCAGTCAATTGCACTCATTCTAATCACCCATGATCACAATAGTAGTTTCATATAAACATGTTTTGTTGCAGTGAGAGGAATAATGGAGGGAAATAGTTGGACAAATGAATGACAGTTGCTTATACAATGCAAGTTGTCCTGCATATCTTGTATAATTCATTGTGTGTGTATTGGTCTTATGGGTAGACAGTGTTGTGACATGACTGTTTTATGTTCATAGGCTCAATAACCCAGCAGACCTCTCAGTTATCTTCATATGAAGTGACTGTACCGAGACGCATCAGCAGACATAGAAGAAACCAGGACAGTGCAGATAAGGTAAACAACCTCTGTAAACAACCAACTTTCTGAGCAGAAATTGGGTTTGGGTATGGGTTTACTGTATGTGTGTCGCATGAAGGCAGCTTTTTGCTGCTTGCAAACAGACTCTTTTGAGGAGACTGTGGATTGCCATTAATTTGCTGCCCTGATTGCACTCGCTATGTCCGAATAAATCATCAACACTATAATCCCTTACATGTTTTTAATTTAACTAAATACATTTTAATCGGCTAAAACACATGCGCAGGTTACTTCCTGAACAAGCGCGCACCAGAGTCCATGTTGCTTTCACATTCATGTGACTTGCAGCACAGTTCGAATGAAACCGAACTCAGACCACCTCTTTTAGGTAGTCTCGGGTTTGCTACCCCGGTGCGATCCTGAGCTTTTAACATTACCAGTTTTTCATGTGAACCGTTACCTGTTCCGAGCCAAACTACCAGTGTGAAAACGCCCAAAAAGACCAATAAAAGCCCATTCACACCAAGAGCGTTAAAGATAACTATAATGATAACTACACTATATTGCCAAAAGTTTTGGGACGCCTGCCTTTACAGGGCTCTACGCTAACATTTTTCTTGAGGAGCACTTGTGCTCCTAATTAAAAAAAATTAGGAGCACAGTCAAAAATTTAGGAGCTCTTTCTGATCAATAACACGCATTCCAATTATAACTTTCCCATTACAGGATGATCTTTGTCCCTTTAAATTAATGTCCAGGGGCATTTTTACCATTATAAGAGCAATGTTTTCTAATCTTATTAAATGTATGCATCATCTTTTGTCAATTTCGTAAATTAAAATAGAAAAGCTGTTTTTAAAATGTTAATTTAAACAATAAATTCAGTTAGAGCAATAAGACACAATCAGACTGTAACCAATCTAATTAAATCAGCATCAAAAGATCAATCTTTACACTGTAGAAGTGGCACAGCAGCTCTATCTGAAGTGCTGTTTAGACACATTTACATAGATTTAATGCAGCTCATGGGTAAATAATGTTGTATGAATGTTTTAAATATAAGTTTTTGAATTTATAAATAGGCTATGTACAAGTTAAACTTAAACTTAGTTAAAAGATTTATATTTTGAATAAAAAGTCCATGCAAAGTATAAATATGAAAATAAAACAGCCAGTAGGTGGCGTCAAGTCTATGTGCGAGTCTTTCATTAAATCGTTCAAACGCAGGTTCATTCGATCGAATCGCTTGGAGATGCGCAACAGTTCTGATGTAGTTTTGATTTTCACGAAATAAACAGTATTGTGGCTAAAACGTTGTTACTTAATATCAACTTGTCTATTGGACTTTTTTACAAGATCAGTATCACATTTGCAATCATTCCAATATTCGGCGCAATAGCTGTCCGTGACTTAAGGCGCTCCGGCGTCTCGCGGAAGAACACTGCAGCCGGAGCTACTTCTCTCTGTTTATGTCTATGGCGAGTCACACAGGGACTGTGCTCCTCCGCAGCGCTGCAAACCAAACTGGAATTGAATAGTCAGAATATAAACACTTATTGTATGTGTACCGTAGTGATTCAGGGTAAGATAAAAACACGGTTTGGAAAATTGATTCATGATGTACTCACTCATGTGCATCTAGTCATTTTTAAACACAATAAATGTTATGGACTGCAGCTGATAAAGATTAAATCAAGAACTCATACAGGAGCGTTTTTAAATAATTTTCTCTTAATTCATTTTTGGTGGCATTTTTGCCCCAAGCCCCTGTTAATTTCCGACCTTGTTTATGATAATCCAAATGTGGTATTTCTAGTTAATTTTGGCTGCAACGAAACATCAGCGCGAGCCGCGAGGCGTCTGGTAAGTGCTTGGCCGCGTCACACCCGTTTCACCCATAGACCGTGGTTTCAATCGGTGAAGTGTTATTCCTTCGCACACGTTTTTTGCACATGCTCTGCTGACAGAAGGCATGAAAAGCAGTTGATTGCAGCACGAAACATAACAGTTGCTCAATCAGTCAGTGTTTGTTTTTATTCCGATTGTATTATACATCTATTCAAGAGAATCGATCGGGTCACTCGCACCAGTGCGCCTAAATATATTTTCGCAGTCGCACGCATTAATTTTCAGGCGCAAATGCGCCCAAAATGGTCGCTATGTAGAGCCCTGCTTTACATGCTCATTAACTTTAATTAAATCCCATTCTTAATCCGTAGGGTTTAATATGGTGTTGGCCCACCCATTGCAGCTATAACAGCTTCAACTCTTCTGGGAAGGCTTGTTTATGGTGTTAAGGTGTTTATGGGAATTTTTGACCATTCTTCTGATGTTGGACGAGAAGGCCTGGCTTGCAGTCTCTGCTCTAATTCATCCCAAAGGTGTTCTATCGGGATGAGGTCAGGACCAGGGTTCCCGCTAGGGATGCACCGAATATTCGGCCACCGAAAATTTTCAGCCGAAAATGGCCCAAAAGTGCATTTTCGGTTTTCGGCCGAAAGACTTTTATCACCGAAACAACACGGCCGAAATGTTGTGATGACGCAAACAGAAACCGCGACCTGCACGTGCTTGTCTGAAGCAACATGTCTGCGGTGAGGACGTATTTCAGTATATCTGAGAAACACCAACGTCTGCTCCATGCACAAGTACTGACAGCGAGAGCTCATGTTCTCGATGAGAAGAGGACCAGACTTCACTGTGAAACCGAACGCAATCTTTAACAGTGGGCATGTTTTAAGCGCGGAACACACTTCAATCTGGCGGCAGCGCGCGCGTGAACGCGATCATCTGTGAGCGCGACTGATCATCTCTTCCTTAAGAATAAACATGAATGAACATCTAAGGTGTGTTGAGGATACATTACAACTTACTGTCACGTATCATATGTGGTGTAATCGCTCAATCAGTGTTTCAACGGCAGAAAGACCTCAATATAACTGCTGTAAACTAAACAGTCTTGTAGCATCATTTACCTCAGGCACCTCAGTGTCCACAGCTGTTAGTTCACTAGAAAAATCAACTCTTTCACTAAATATATGACCTATATTAGCCGTTATATTCTACTTAACCTGTTAATGAAATCTTGATTATTTCATGTATGTTTAAATAAAATGACAGACACTGAGTATAAATGATTATATTTCAACAACGAATTGGATAAAAAACTATTTAATAATTAGATCTAGAAGTTATTGCAAAAACTGCCTTATGTGAAGTGTACATGTTTGTGTACTATGTTATTTGAGTGTTGATTATTAGACCTAAAAATACATAGCAACTGAATTTAGGCTAATAGTTTGGGCTCTGTTTTTAACCTTTAATATTAATGTGCAAATAAGGGCTCCCTATATAGTTTAGAGCAATATATTCAATAAACTTTTAGTTATAATTTAATTCATTTAAGGACAGATACTTTTTTTTTCAGTAAACCAATAAAAATAAATAAAAAGCCATTTTGTAAAACTGCTGTACCGAACCGTCAGTTTTGTGCACCGCTACACCCCTATTCTACAGTTAACATATGGGCTATGGCAGTCTTTGCTTTGATACACTATTATGTTGAAGACCTACAGAGAAAATAGTTGTATCTTTAAGCAGTTGCACTTGTTCTGAATGCACTTTCTTGCAGTAGTCCTACAGAGAATTTTTTTTAATGCACTAGACCTAAATGCACATTGTTTTTAAGAGAGAACATTTAATTTTATAACCTTTCTGTAGGCCTGTACATTATTATTTTATGTACAAATGAGTGGGGTCAAGTTAAACATTTTAGTTTGAATTTTATTTTATACTGTGCATTGTTGCAATGTGCTAAATAAATATTGGCATAACTTGTAATTGATTTATTCTTTGAAACTTTAATATTAATTTATGCAATTGCAATGCCTTGATTTTAGTAAAGTTAGTACACAGTCATAGCCATAAATGCAATGGTACTAATAATTGGCATAATTTCTTTCGGTGTTTCTGTGTTTCGGTTTTCGGCCTTGGTTTCCTCTTTTTCGGTTTTCGGTTTCGGCCAAGAATTTTCATTTCGGTGCATCCCTAGTTCCCGCAGGGTCTTAAAAAGTCTTAAAATGTCTAAAATTAAATTTTTTTAATTTAAGGCCTTAAAACCTCTTAAAAACGGCCAGATTTTCATCCGAGGTCTTAAATTTTATTTAGTTAGGTCTTTAAAAAAAGGTTTTATCCTCGTTCATTTCCAGAAACGCTGTCCGCAGAAAGTTATTAACGTCACACAGTAGCAAAAAAGTATTGAATCGTAGACTACAAAGCGGAGCTCTAGAGTCTTTGCTACACCGCCCTCAGAGCGTTCGTTCGGTGTGTTGTAGTTCTTTCTGGGGGATATTGGTGTTGGTACACGTACGTGATAAATGCAATTACCTGCCCGCAAAATACGTCTACGTTTAATAGCGTTGTATTTTGTTGGACAGAATGAGGCACACATGCATTGTTTTATATTATTCTATAGAGTGATAAAGTCTGCACTCAATCAGCACTCCATACCTTATTTTTATGAAAATAGTGAAGGCTTGAAGAACTCAAATACACCATCTTGATGCAGTCGTGTTTATTGTCTTCGTTTCGTCAGTCAAAGCGTTTCTATCTTCTGTTTATCCTACATCGCTAGCTTCACATTAGGGCTAACGATTACTTCTCTGAGGCAAATGTGGAGTTTTTGCTCGAGGGCGCCCTCTGGCTTCCAGTATGAATGAAACGTTTGGGTAACAAATAAGAAAAATAATACTTATCTCTAAATAAATTTATATGACAATCCATATGTTTTTCTCCATTGTACAGTTTTCCCCCACAGTAGATGCATAAGAGGCTCATATTAAATACATAGACTTTAAGAAATTGATATCACAGATAAAAAGCACTAATGATTTTTAGTCATAGGCTAAGTCTGCATATTAACAGGCAGTTTTTTTTGTAAAATAAGTTTTCTGTAAAATATAAATGTTATTATTAGTAGTATTATTATTATATTGTTATATTTATTCTTAAATACTCTATTTTTAATTTTTAAATAATTAAAATGTTATTGTACAACCCCAAATCAGAAAAAGTTGGGACAGTATGGAAAACGCAAAAAAATAAAAAAAGAAGTGATTTCTAAATTTACTTTGACTTGTATTTCATTGCAGACAATATGAACACAAAATATTTCATGTTTTGTCTGGTCAACTTCATGTCATTTGTAAATATGCATCCTTTCCTGTCATTCAGACCTGCAACACATTTCAAAAAAAGTTGGGACAGGAGCAATTTAGGGCTAGTAATGAGGTAAAATGGTTAAATAATGATGTGATTTGAAACAGGTGATGTCAACAGGTGATTGTAATTATGATTTGGTACAAAAGCAGCATCCAAGAAAGGTCTAATCCTTTAGGAGCAAAGATGGGCAGAGGATCGCCAGTTTGCCAACAAATACGTGAGAAAATTATTGAAATGTTTAAAAACAATGTTCCTCAAAGAAAGATGGGAAGAGATTTGGATATTTCACATTCAACAGTGCATAACATAATTAAAAGATTCAAGGAATCTGGAGGAATTTCAGTGCGTAAAGGATACGGGCGCAAGCCTAAGCTGAACAACCGTGATCTCCGATCCCTCAGGCGGCACTGCATCAAGAATCGTCATTCATCTATAAACGATATCACCACATGGGCTCAGGACTACTTTGGCAAACCTTTGTCAAGTACCACAATACGTAGTTACATCCACAAATGCCAGTTAAAACTGTACTGTGCCAAAAGGAAGCCCTATGTTAACAGTATCCAGAAGCGCCGTCGACTTCTCTGGGCTCGGAGGCATCAGGGATGGACCATCACACAGTGGAAACTAGGGATGGGTCGCGATTTTCGAATATTCGATTAGTTATTTAATTATAGAATATCGAATAGTATGTGCGATTATCGTCCAAAAAAAATCCCCATGTTGTCGGTGCTGATGTGGTGCTGACACGTTCATGTAACCAGAGGCGCTGCCAATAACGCTCCTAAAAGCTGCCAGTCAGCTCTCAGGGTGTTTTATACTGGACACGTTTGCTGCGGTCCGAGTCTGATTGTTCCCTCCGCCTCCGCAGTGTTGGTCTGGTTTCACACTCAACTTGAACCCTGGTGCGTTTGCGTTCATGCTATTGTTCATGCGTTGGTGCTATTATGTGCAGCTGAGTAAACGACACTTGGGTTTACCGAATGTGTGTCGCTTGAAGGCGGCTTTGCTGCTTGCAAACAGACTCTTTTGAGGAGACGGTGAATTGCCATTAATTTGCTGCCCTGATTGCACTCTATGCGCGAATACACTGCAGGCTCGCTCTCACGATCGTATCTCAGCTAAATAATCAACACTATCATCTCTTACGTGTATGTTATTGAACTAATGACATTGTAATCGGCTAAAACGCATGCGCTGGTTACTTTCTTCCACAACAAGTGCGCACCCGAGTGCTGTTTGCACATTCACGTGAATCACGGCTCAGCTCCGAGAGCAACCGAACTCCGGTTGTGTGTTCTCGGGTTCGGTACCTCAGTGCACACCAAGCTCTGTAGGTAAGCTTTCACATTAGCAATTTTTCATGCTAACCGTGCCCCATTCCGAACTAAAATGCCAGAGTAAAAACGCCCTGAGACAACAGAAGAATAACGTCTCACGCGCACGCTGTAGACTTGTGGCATTTATCAGGTAACTTGGGGCGATGTCACATTACAGTCATATGTTTCAGCATGTTACAATAATATAGCTTGAGTTGATATAGCCTATTCCCTAATGAATTAAACAGTTTGTTATCATACAGATTGAGAGTGTGAATGGTCTCTCTCTCTCTCTCTCTCTCTCTCTCTCTCTCTCTGTTTATGTGTGTAGCCTATACATGCGTGCATGCGGGGGAGGAGTTGCGATTTTCGAATAAAAATCGAATAATTCCCAGCGATCTTCGAATATCATTTTTGCTTGAAATGCCCATCCCTAGTGGAAACGTGTACTGTGGTCAGATGAATCAGTATTTGAGGTATTTTTTGGGAGGAATGGACGCCGTGTGCTCCGGACCAAAGAAGAAAAGGATCATCCAGACTGTTACCAGCAACAAGTCCAAAAGCCAGGGTCTGTCATGGTATGGGGTTGTGTCAGTGCCCTTGGCAAAGGTAACTTGCACTTCTGTGAAGGCACCATTAATGCTGAAAAGTACATAGAGATTTTGGAGCATAATATGCTGCCTTCAAGAAGACATCTTTTCCAGGGACGTCCATGCATATTTCAACAAGACAATGCAAAACCACATTCTGCACACATTACAAAGTCCTGGCTGCGGAGGAAGAGGGTACGGGTACTTGACTGGCCTGCCTGCAGTCCCGACATGTCTCCAATAGAGAATGTTTGGCGCATTTTGAAGCGCAAAATGCGACAACGAAGACCCCGTACTGTTGCCCACCTTAAGACTTGTTTGCAGGAAGAATGGGACAAAATTACACTTGAAACACTTCATCACTTGGTGTCTTCAGTCCCTAAACGTCTTTTAAGTGTTGTGAAAAGGAATGGCAACATTACAAAGTGGTAAATGCTTTACTGTCCCAACTTTTTTTTAAATGTGTTGCAGGTCTGAATGACAGGAAAGGATGCATATTTACAAATGACATGAAGTTGACCAGACAAAACATGAAATATTTTGTGTTCATATTGTCTGCAATGAAATACAAGTCAAAGTAAATTTAGAAATCACTTCTTTTTTTTTTGCGTTTTCCATACTTTCCCAACTTTTTCTTATTTGGGGTTGTAATATTTCTAATGTTGTTAAATATTTGTATTTATCGAATATAATAATGTATTATTAGTCTCATTAATATATAAACATTAATATATAAAATGTTAAATGCATACACTTTTCATTTGTGAAAAAAACAAACAAACAAAAGAAAGCATTTTAACCAGAATAATCGCAATTAGATATCTTCCCCAAATCGTGCATCCCTAGTTTGGAGTAGCCTGGTCAATCTCTATTAGGCTATTAATATGCTGTTTTCAGTGGTGTAGTCTAGTTTTTTGTAGTGAGTATACTGTGATTTTTTTTTTTTTTTTTTTTCCTCCCAGCCTCATACGCACCCATCCAACATTTCAATTTATTATAAGCGACAAAAGACATGTCAGCTGATAAAACTTGTGCTCCAGGTACCATATTCATATAGTATAATCATTCTTAAAGGTATAGTTCACCCAAAAATTAAAATTGTGTTGTAATTTCCTCACCCTCAAGTTGTTTCTCTCTTCTGTTTAACACAAAAGATGATATTTTGAAAAATGTTGGTAATCAGACACAGTAGGAAAAAATATAGACTATGAAAGTCAATGGGTGCTGCCAACTGTCTGATTACCAACATTTTTCAAAATATCATCTTGAAAAAGGCTATTGAAGCTATCTATTGAAAAATGAATCTCTTTTCAATAGCTAATTACAATAACTACACTGTAAAAAAAAATTCAGGTCTCCAATTGAAAATGTTCTAGTGACTGATCACATCTAAATTTTTCAGTTGGCCAAATTGAATTTCTGTGAATTGATGCAATTTAATTAACAGAAATTCAATTTTTTACAGTGTATTGATAACTAATATCACCATATAGTAATTTATTGGTGTAAATGTTTTAAATTAGACATGTGCCAGTATCTGTAATGCAATATACCCATAATCTTATTAAATATAGGCTATGCTTCAGCTTTCATTTTATATTCTTAAATTTGATCTACAAATTAAATTAGAATAAGACACTGTATAGTCTAGTAGCCAACTAGGTGAACCCGGAAATGTTGAGTACACCAAAGTTTTATTGCAGAAATGTGAAGCATGGGTCCCCAGTATACAGAAACGGCTGGATGCTAATTTGCAAATGTTGAGCAATTTGCATAATTAGCATAATTAGCATTATTAGCTTAATCGTCCATTTTGACCACATATTTTGCACTGTATGGTCAATTTATACAATATGTGAGTGGTTTTAGATGTTTTAGAGGATGCTGATTTCATTTCTGGCATTTTCAGATTTCAAAGAGTTAATTTTATTACATATTTCAATTTATTTAGGCAAATTTTGATTACTTTCAGGCATAATTTTAGGTTATTTTTATGGTAAACAAAATAATCTTACATTTCAGAATCACGAGTGCTCTTGTGAATGTTGATGCATTGTTTTCAGGGTGTAGTGATGCTGAATCCCCTCCTGACACCTTTGAGGGTTCAAAATTGCTTTTTGGATAAACAATGAATCTTTGTTAGGCTGAATGTTATGCATTTCTGGAGGAAAAAGCAATGCGGGTATTTGACATAACTTGGATCCTGCAACTGTACAATACATATTAATGGGGTAGCTCTTTAAGACACCCAATGAGATGACATCACCTAAGCCCATCACCATGTGTGATCAACGAACTATGTACAAATATACACTATACACCTGCCATACAACACAGGCCCTGCAAGTCGCTAGGGCAACAGAAGGGCTGCCCAGGTTGGTCCGCAAGTCGCAAGATCCAATGAGGACCCAGTTAAAACTCCACCAGACGCAAGAGTTAAAACTGAGTCTGGGCAACCCGGGTCAGCCCACCAGACGCAAGGCTAACCAAGAGGGCCTCACCTCCGCACCATGCCAAACATGTAAAATATATGCATGCCATACAAGACAGGCCCGCAAGTCGCAAGGGCCATGCCTGAATTGCAGAAGGGCTGTCCAGGTTAGTCCGCAAGTCACAAGATCCAACGAGGACCCAGTTAAAACTCCGCCAGAGTTAAAACTGAGTCTGGGCAACACGAGTCAGCCCGCCAGATGCAAGGCTAACCAAGAGGGCCTCACCTCCGCACCACACAAAGCACACAATGGCTACCACCTTCAGGCAAACTGCTATGCCTCACAATTAATTAACAAAAGGCAGCCTCATCATCTTCACCATCCTCATCTGTTCTGACATCATCTTCTCCAGGCCCTTCATCCCTCTCTTTGTGTTCTTGGTGTTGTGCAAGTATGTTGCAGCATATACCATCATTGTCTTTGCAGGAACAATAACTGGTACAGGCCTGACCTGCAGCTGCACAGCTGTACTTTGCTGATGTGCAAGGTTTCAACCCGGCTTTGCAACCACAGCTGACAACATCTAAGTGTTCCTCTGATTGTACAGAGCCAGAAAGAAAGCCCTTGTTGCTTTGTGGTCTGTAAATCTATGGCTTCTGCCTCTCCAATACAGTGGAGAAGCTTAACAGGTATGACTCTCATGGCCTTGAGTGCAGACACCTTCCCCTTCCTGACAGGATATGAGGTGGTATCACATCCCGAAAGAGCATGCATGGCCAGATGGCTACATTGGTCACCCAGATTGTCTGCAGTTGCATTTATGCTGAGAACAGTGCCATTCCATTTTTTCATCTTGAATTACACTTTCATGCCTAAAGCTGCCAAGGTCGTATTCATGAGGCAATGGAATATTCTGGACCTCTGCCCGCACTTTTCTGACAACCTTGATGACATCATCATCATCGTCATTGGAGAGGCCAGTTTATCCTACTAATTTGAGTGATTTACCAATGTACTGCCTAAAGCCAACAATCGTCTGGCATCCTTCAACTCTCAGTACAATAACGGCATGACCATAAAATCACACAGGTTGGCTAGCATTTACTTCTGACACAAACTCCCAGAATTAGTTACAAAAACATAATGTAATTCGATGATGATTACACTCATGTGGTCTATGATCAAAGCTAGGCAGCTGTCAATTGGTTACCTTCCTGAAAGCATTGTAACACTTGGAGTGATACTGAGCATCAGCTGCAGGTAGGTCCATGATGCAATTAACCCATAGCTTCACAACTTCTGCCCAATCATCCTGCCACAGAACAAGCACTGTTTTGAAAGGCAGAGAGTTGAGAGCGAATTATTTGCTTTCCAGACGGACTCTGACATGAGTCTGACTTGTGTTTGCTCACATTTCTAGAGCGAGAAGTATGAGATCTAGCAAGATTTGTGACATAGCACAGAATCTGATGAAGCACCATCCGTAGCAATAATGTTTGACAAAGTCATGTATGGTTGTGTCTCCGAGCTCCTAGCTCTTAATTAGCATAGTAGCGATTCCTTTGGAATATTTTAAAGTCGCCATTTTTGCCACTACATGGTGCAAACAGACACTTCTTTCCCGACATTTCGACCTGATCAAACCATCTCTCTTTGTTTTGAAAGTACTCTACCCTAGAGTCGAACTGTTAAATAATCCTCCAAAACAACTTCAGAAAGCAGCAAAAACACTGAATATTGACTGTTTTTAATCCTTTCCTTATCAAACCACAAGAATACGAAAATTTTAAATAATGGTAACTAATTTTAATGGAATGCACAAAATGGATCTGACTAGAAAAGCAAAATGTATTGAACAATACTGTCATTATAACTCTGTCCACCTTTTATCTTAATGTGAAAACATAAGTAATGTCAACCTTAAAATGTCAACATTTAATCCCATGACTGACTTTTGTACGAATATTAAGGCGATTATAAAAAAAAAATATTTGCAAGGTGAATTTCGACTTTAAAACTATAGACTATAGGCTCCCTTGCTTTACAACATACTTATTACAAATACAACACTGCAACAGCTTATTTGCATAAAAACATGACCTGACCTCAAGAAATGTAAACGATTGTAGGTTATCAACGTTCACATCAAAGAGCAAGAGCTCTTGTGATTCTGAAATGTGAGATCATTGTGTTTACCATGAAAATAACCTAAAATTTTGTCCGAAATTAATACAAAAAATACTAAATTTATCCAAATTTGCTATAGAATTACCATTTTGTAAAATGAAAGTGCCAGAAATGAAATCAGCATCCTCTAAAACATCTAAAACCACTCACATATTGTAAAAATTGGCCATACAGTGCAAAATATGTGGTCAAAATGGACGATTAAGCTAATAATGCTAATAATGCTAATTATGCAAATTGCTCAACATATGCAAATTAGCATCCAGCAGTTTCTGTATGCTGGGGACCCATACTTCACATTTCTGCAATAAAACTTTGGTGTACTCAACATTTCCGGGTTCACAATGGGGCTCTATGGGCTGGCTACTAGACTATGTAGGGCTGTTGCCAATTAAATTAGATCATTTACACTGAAAATGTTGAGAGATTGTTTTAAATATTTTTGAATATACAATTAAGAAATGTTGGAAATAAAACATTAAACTAACCCACCAGTAGGTGGCAGAATGTAAACGTTGTTGTTGTTGTGGGAATATCTAAATCTTACCCGGATACAGCAATGCTATTTTCTGATTGGCTGTTCGGTAGCTATATTTTTTATTTGATTGGCTGGTGTCCAAATGGTCCCCAATAGTCCAAAAACGTTAGTGATTCGCAATCGCAACCACAGTCTATGTTCGCAACACAGACGGGGTTAGTTTATGAATGAAAGTTCTGTCACAAAAGCAGACCCCCCCCTCCCCACCCCCCCCTCCAAAAAAAAAAAACCCCACAGAACATGACTTTACTTGTATAGTATAATATAATATATCATTAATATATAATTTCTATAGGCCTATGCAATTATTTGTAAAAAAAAAAATATGTAAAATTATGTAGATCACTTTTACTATTTACATAAGCTGCTTATACTATTTATGTAAACTGCTTTTATTTATATTTCATTGCAACTTTAAACAGGTCTAAGGAGTTTGTTGTTTTCGTGTAGCCTTGGCAACTAGCCGACCTGAAAAATATGCACATGAAATGAAACTTGTTTAACTCAACCATAACATGTCAGTTACAAACTGTAGAGCGTGCAATATTGTCATTATGTTTATACTTTATACTTTTGTTTTTTGGGGCACTCTCCCTCTGCCATGGCGCTCCAGTTTTACACTGAGCTGATTCGGTTCGGGAGAAGAGATAAAAGCCCACCCACACTGACAATTGATTGGTTGACTTACCGAAACAAGCCAATCAGGATGCTCTCCGTCTTACATACGCTTCATTAGGTGCACACCAGCACACACACGTAAGGTCTCTCGCTCTCGCTCGCTCTCTGCCGTGCGCGCGTGCACAGTCTGTGTCTCACATGCGCGCTCTTGCTCGCTCGCTCTAGATTGCGGGAGAATTTAACTAATTTGCGGGCATCAGGGAGCCGCTATAAATATGCGGGAGACTCACGGAACTTCCGGGAGACTTGGGATGTCTGCAAAACGATCGTACGTATCGTTACGTATCCACATGCTTTTTTAAGTGGGTATACGGAAATCCTTGGCCTTTCCTAGTGTGTATACGGCGTATACCTGCGTATCACGTAGACTACACCACTGGCTGTTTTGTAATCTATTCTATTTGTGGGCAAGTTTGTTTTAGCCTATTTTCATTTTGCGCCTAAGGTTTTGGGCATTTGGCACCTTGTTGGCTGTGGAGGGTTACTAATGTCATTGCTTTATCTGTAAATTAATTTAATGCTTTTTCAGTGACTGAATTCTTTGAAATAAAAAAAACGTTTTTTTTTTCTTCTTTGATTTAAATTATTTTGGTAATGCGTTGTATGGGTCTTAAATTTCAATCTTTATGGTCTTAAAATGTCTTAAAAAGGTCTTAAATTTGACTTACTGAAACCTGCAAGAACCCTGGTTCACCCCTCATTATTTTGAGGGGTGTCCCAATACTTTTGGCAATATAGTGTATACAGTGGGGAGAACAAGTATTTGATACACTGCCGATTTAGCAGGTTTGCCCACTTACAAACAGTGTTGGGCACGTTACTTTAAAAAAGTAATTAGTTATAGTTAATAGTTACTTCTTACAAATAGTAACTGAGTTACATCATTATAAAAGTAACTACCAGGGAAAGTAACTACTGTGTTACTTTTTTCTTTTTTTTCAAATGTTCAAATATGTCAAATAACTTGGATGCCCCCAAAATTAGATATGTTAAATGAATTAATTGGACATTAAATAGAATAAATTACTATTATAAAACATTGTACATTAATGTACACTATTGTAATGTTTAGGGCTGCAACAACGAATTCGTTGTGTCGCGCGACTATTTTGCCCGTCAATAAGACGTGGAGGTGTTTAAGTATAAAAAAGCACGCAAAGCAGAGTGGAAGCGGGCGAGCTGTGCAGTACTCGTCATACCACGCAGCGGAAAAGCAAACCGAGCCGAGTGTACCAGTCGAAAAGCGCCATTAATAAATCGAAAAAGTGTATTAATTTCAGCAAAAGCGACGCGACGTGGCATGGGAGCACCACGGTGGTGCTTCAGCACTTAAAACGAAAACATCTCTGAGTCCTTGATGAGGAGGAAGGGAGTTAAACAGCAGGGTAACATTAATGCTGCCTTCACGTGCTCTCGGAATTATTGTAAATACGAGTTTCCTAGGTAAACATTGCACATGAACGCCCTCACATTTTGAAACTTGAATGCAATGCGCTCGTAATCACGACTTCAGAAGTCGGAATCATCAAATTTCCGATAGCACGTGAAGGCAGCATTAGTCACTACAAAATCCCACTTTTGTTCCGTTTCGAAGAGAGGAGCGTGACGTCCCTCCAGGAGCTCTTCTGGTGCTTGTTTACTCGTTATCCAGCTTGACAAGCATGACAAGTTAGCATTAGCTTGTTAATAACAGTAGTAAAGCAGGGGTGGTATAGTTTGCAAGACTAAAGACACATTTTTATTCACTTGCCTTTTTTGGCCCATTCATTTTTCAATCTGTTGCTATGTTAATTTCGTTGACAAATAATTTGTCAGTATTTTAATCAACAACATTTTTCACAGACAAAAACGAGACGAAAATCAAAACCAGCTTTGAATGACAAAAACTATGACCAATATCTATTGTCATTTTCGGTCAGCATTCGGTCTTAAAGTGACAGCAGTCCATTAACCTGCTTCCATTTGTGCTCTTAATATTAATCAAACAACAAAAGACAGAGAAAATCAACTCTTTAGTTTTAATAAGGATTCATTATATTTATTATACATTAATTATTTAATCCATATTTAATCTATAAGGAATGGTTGTATGCAAGTTGTTATAAAGAATGCATATCATTCATTGAAAATAAGACATTGTGTTCTTCTTTAGGAGGAGTTTTATTTAATTGTTACATAATATTTTTTAATATGTCACAGCAGTTAAATCTGTGTCTGGATTTATTATCATTCATAGTAATAGGTTAATACAGTAGATGTTTTCTCCAGGAGTATATAATGCGTTTGGACATTTTAGAGAAATTCTTTGCTCTGTCAGTTTTGCACTGTCAGTTCTGTTTTTGAATAAAGAATTGGAAACTAATGTTTTGTATCCGATTAATCGATTAATCGAAGAAATAATCGACAGATTAATCGATTATTAAAATAATCATTAGTTGCAACCCTAGTAATGTTGCTGTGGGACAATGTGAGAGACACCTATCAAATTCAATACATTATTGTAAATATTATCAGTACTATACTACTCCTTTGGTAGTGGAGCTCACGTTATCACCTGGGCTTTGTTGTGAACTTCAGTTGTTTGTTGAAGAATAGACCAGGAGACGTCGGATCAAGACAGAATTATTCTTTTAATGAGAACCTTCTGTGCTGCAGGTCGTCCGAAAACAGTCTGATTTTAACAGTACAAAATAAGGCAATTTATCTACATGTTAGGGGGAGTGGTTATACAGCAGAGGAGGAGACATTCAAACAAAGGAAATGCATATGTTGTGTCGGTAAAAGACACACCCTACTATGAAATCCCTACCAGTCCCATTGAATCAGCATAGCTATTCGCATGCTGATACTAGCCAGGCCAAAGAGCCATAAAAGATCAATGTCTGGGCTGGGCTCCCAAAGGTGGGCTTTGACTCATTTAAAACACAATAGAGAATAACAGGTCTGGCAGGAAAGGAGACTCTTGTTAGAGCCTTTGAAGTCAGTAAAACAGGTCTGGGAGATTTGCGTAGCAGACTAATTCATCTGACATCATCATTTTTACCTAAAATCCTAAATGCAATGTACTTTCTAAAATTTGTAATCCCACAATTCCCCCCTTTGGGAGTTCTAATAACTCCCACATAATACAAATTTAAACCTTCATCAGTCCATTCTATAGCTTATGTTTTTTAGCATAAGCCCCATCGTCTAGTCATGTAACTTGGAAAAAGTTACAGGCACATTTCACTTTCTCTGTGTTGATTGTCTGTAGTGACGAATGACATGCTGCCACAGGAAACAAACATGCCACTAGGGTCCGTGTAGTTCATTACGGGCAATATTCTTTTGTGGTTGGAACAGTCCTTGTGAGATCTTTGTTGACCTTACAGGTTTCCGAACCATGAAGAATTATCTTCAGTCATCTGAAAGATCAAGAATGTCTTGTTGGATTTTGTTCAAGAGTCCTTGACCACCATGTTTGTGCATATGTGAGTCCTTGAATGCAGCCATCTTCTTTGTTGGTGGTAGGAGAGCAACCAGGGTGCACCTGCCATTGAATTGGCTGAGCAGGATGTTATATACAGACGTTCCTCCCATCATGTGCCACCCATGGGATTCCTGCTCCTACTGAAGGCAGGTGTGGCATGCAAACGTTCTTTCCAGCAAACAAGGTGTTTCTTGACATATTCATCAGCTCTGAGAATATGTTGTTTCTGGAGTCTACACTTTGTGCGATGTCGCAAGGCAATCTTGTAGTAGTAAGGCTACTAGTAGCAAGTAGTAACAAGGCAGTCTTGATCATGTTGATGGAAGACTGAAGTTCCCGTAAATCATTCTCTGCGTTGTGTATTTTTTTTCTCTTTCTTTTCTTCTTCTTGACAGTTGACTCATTAGTGGGTCTAGTTGTCCTTCAGAGGTTGTGGCTTCATACGCAGGTGAGGATCGGTGCGTATGGGTCTAGTTGTCCTTCAGAGGTTGTGGCTTCATACGCAGGTGAGGATCGGTGCGTATGAATCTGGGGACAGCCATCAATAGGTATCTGCACAAAGAAAAACAAAAGACAACAAAGCAGTATTTGTTCTAAAAGACAGCAAAACATCAGGGTTGTCTCATCTGTTCAATCGGAGTCTGCTATTGTTGTTCCTTCTTTCCCTATTTGTTAATTCCTGTGACACCTAAAGAAACAGTGAGGTAAGGATGGACTAGTGGATGGGAATGCCTACAAGGGAATCTTCGCCGCAGGTTTGGCCCCCGAATGCCTGTTGCATTCAGTTCTTTCCTGGGCTCCTCACTGATTCGTGTCCTACCCTATCCCTGTTGGCGGGGGAACAACTTTATAGTGTGTCACATGACTCCAGGTTTTCCTTCCCTGACACAACACTGCAGCTGCAGTAATGTTACCTTCAATCACTTGAGCTGAACCCTCAACAAACAACTCCAATTCTGCATTCTCAATGGGAGTTTCTGCTATTTCATTCGTAGTTGCTTTTGTAACCGTAACACAATCATGAGTCATTTCATCCTCTAACAAAACTTCAGTCATTGCTGACATCATACATGAGGATGGGTTTGTGACTGGTGGACTCTGTAGAACAATGTCCGGGGCTGTGACGCTAAATTTCACTGAATCAACAGGCACATCAGATACTGATTGAATGGCTACATCTGTTTCAAAGAAAGCTTGCAAGTCAGGATTAGCGTTATCAGTCTGACTAACTTCATTCACATCAGTTTTCTCTTCCGCTTTGTTGAGGTTCAATTTCTTAGTCAAAGAAGCTACTCTAGCACAGAGTTCTTCGTTCTGTTTCTCTAGCTCTGAGATCTGCTGAGACTGTTGTCTAGCTAGCGCTAAACCAAATTCTCTGTGACAACAAATAATGCCTTTCACATTGTTCTTGCGAATACATGCTCCTAAAACTTTTTTACATTCATCAATCGACCAATTCTTGTCCGGATGGATCTCATATTTCTGAGTTAGTTTTTGTCTAACTTTCTCGGTGACAATTAAATTCATCTGCACTCCTAACTGTGATATGAAATCACTGTCTGTCCACAGAGGAGCTGCGAGACCACCTTTTTCAGTTGTGGGGGTCAGTCTAGGATTCTTCCTAAACATTTTTGAATTTCTTTGTTACCACACACACAAACACTCACTTCTCTGATCATTTCTTTGTTAACACAGCTCAACTATTGTTAACTTTCTTTGACAAAAACAGAGGACAACACAAATATTAACTAAATGTTAATCTTCCCTGCTTGAAAAACAGAGGATAACTCATCCCTAAAAAAACACTTTTTAGAGGGTAACAAAAATATTAGCTATGCTAATCTTCCCTATTTAAAACAGAACAATTATTAGTTTGTGAGGCTAATAACTTCCCTATTTGAAAAACAGAGGATAACTCATCCCTAAAAAAACAGACTTTTTTTTTTAGAGGGTAACACAAATATTAGCTAAATGCTAAATCTTCCCTATTTAAAACAGAACAATTATTAGTTTGTGAGGCTAATAACCTCCCTATTTGACAAACAGAGGATAACTCATCCCTAAAAAACACTTTTTAGAGGGTAACACAAATATTAGCTAAATGCTAATCTTCCCTATTTCAAACAGAATTAGAGGGTAACACAAAACACAAATATTAGCTAAATGCTAATCTTCCCTATTTCAAACAGAACAATTATTAGTTTGTGAGGCTAATAACTTCCCTATTTGAAAAACAGAGGATAACTCATCCCTAAAAAACAAAACTTTTTTTTTTAGAGGGTAACACAAATATTAGCTAAATGCTAATCTTCCCTATTTCAAACAGAATTAGAGGGTAACACAAAACACAAATATTAGCTAAATGCTAATCTTCCCTATTTCAAACAGAACAATTATTAGTTTGTGAGGCTAATCTTTTCTGTTTGATAACAGAGGAAAACTTAGTTAACCAAACCCTACAGCCGTCTGTTAACTCTTCCCTGGCAGCCAGAGGATAAACAAATTTGTACTGGTCTTTTAAGGTTCTTTTGGATAGAGCAGCACTCACCACAACCCTTGGTTGAAAGATTCAGTCTGGAAAATCTTTGTTCAGCTGGAAGTTTCGCTCTGGATTCCAGTCTGGAACGTAGGCAGATCTTTTTCTTTGAGCTTGAAGTTTCAATCTGGATTTTAGGTGAGGAAGCTGGAAACTATATCCGGGTCACGGCACCATCTGTTGTGAACTTCAGTTGTTTCTTGAAGAAGAGACCAGGAGACGTCGGATCAAGACAGAAGTGATTCTTTTAATGAGAACTCTCTGTGCTGCAGGTCGTCCGAAAACAGTCTGATTTAACAGTACAAAATAAGGCAATTTATCTACATGTTAGGGGGAGTGGTTATACAGCAGAGGAGGAGACATTCAAACAAAGGAAATGCATATGTTGTGTCGGTAAAAGACACACCCTACTATGAAATCCCTACCAGTCCCATTGAATCAGCATAGCTATTCGCATGCTGATACTAGCCAGGCCAAAGAGCCATAAAAGATCAATGTCTGGGCTGGGCTCCCAAAGGTGGGCTTTGACTCATTTAAAACACAATAGAGAATAACAGGTCTGGCAGGAAAGGAGACTCTTGTTAGAGCCTTTGAAGTCAGTAAAACAGGTCTGGGAGATTTGCGTAGCAGACTAATTCATCTGACATCATCATTTTTACCTAAAATCCTAAATGCAATGTACTTTCTAAAATTTGTAATCCCACAGCTTAGCCACTAATTTTGTGGCGGCATGTGATGTGAGGTGCTTCATTAGATTAGAATTACTTGCCACCGGCGTGGAGAGACTCTTTCTTCCTGGGCATAAGTTGCACGTTACATAAACATTCGTACCTTTCACCTAAACGAGGGAAAAGTAGTGCTTATACTTCCAGTTTGCGAAAGCTACCTTTGAAGTCGTTGGACTTGCCATTGCTGACTGTGCATATGCGTGTGCGTCATAGGTGTGTGTGTGTGTGTGTGTGTGTGTGTGTGTGTGTGTGTGTGTGTGTGTGTGTGTGTGTGTGTGTGTGTGTGAACCATAGACCGTAAAAAAATAGGTGTGAACTAGGGGTGCACGATATTCACAAAAATGTGATATTGCGATATCGATAATGAATATTGCGATATCGATATTAATTTCGATATTTTTAAGCCTATGTAAAATTACAAAAGTTACAGAAAACGCATCAAAATAGATTCATAACAAATAAAACAAATTCTTACAACACAAGGATTAAAGGTTTTCAACTGACAGTCATATTGGACTGGTTCAACATGAATAAATAAATAATAATCATATCTGGTTGTACAGTAGGGATGCAACAATACAGTTAGTCCACGGTTCAATACATACCTCGGTTTTTAACCACGTTTTTGGTTCGGTTCTGATGGCTTGTCACATCATTTTTTTTCTATTCTATTCTTAGCCGACAGGAACAGAAAGAGTTATTATTATTTTTATTATAATTTTTTATTTTTATTGCAATACTCTTTTTGAATTTTACTTAAAAGACTTGGAAAAACCTTACTTACTAAAACTTTACTTAAAAAAAACCTCTTACACATTCCTAGTGTATTGTATAATATAAAATAAATAAATATAAAGATTTACAGTGGCAGCTCAGAGCAGTACAGCATGAAAGTGTATGAATAAATGTAAAATTAAAGAGAGAGTTCACTCAAAAATGAAAATTCTGTCATCAGTTACTGGCGCTCAAGTTGTTTTAAACCTGAATAAAGTTATTTCTTCTGTTGGACATAAAATATATTTTAAAGAATGTTGGAAACCAACAGTTGCTGGTCCCCATTGTAGGAAATAATCATATGGATGTCAATGGCTACCATCAACTGTCTGGTTTTCAACTGTCTGTGTTCAACAGGATAAATTAATACAGGTTTGAACAACATTAGATGAGTAAATAATGACATTGTTTTAGAGGTGAACTGTCCCTTTAAGGACAAGCGACAGCGTGTTCACTAAAGGCTGCGCTTCTGTCAATGTAAGACCTCTACACATCTAATACACAGACACGCGATTTTACTTTCACTTTAGACATAACTGACTGTGTTTATGTTACCGTGTGTATTTGACAGTATTAGCGCAATAAGACTACTTATGCTGCCTTCACGTGCTATCGGAAATTTCCTAATTCCCACTTTAGAAGTCGTGATTACGAGCTTGTTGCATTCAAGTGCTTTGTTGTCGGAGTGAACAGGAATCATGGTGGACACCAGGTTATTCATGCCTATTTATTGGGAAAATCTTATTAAAACCAACATCATATGTAGTGTCCCATGCACCGACAACCATATAAACTTTCCAGATAGTCCGCTTTCTGCTGATTCTGTAATTTCAGTCAAATGCAGGCTATTTTCGCTATGTACCAAACATACAATACGCTTCATATGATTACTCTTACATGTAAATATGTACTACATTAATGTCAAGATAAGACGACCTAGCTGTTTTGGAAAAAAACCAATAAAACCACACCTGCCACAGCAGTAGTTCTCCCCGCCACCATTTTTAAAGCTTATGACACGCCCATCTCGGGAATTGGGGTATCAAAATTATTTCCGAACTTCCCAGTGGTAAACACGACATCAGAGGGCGTTCATGTGCAATTTTTACCTAGGAAACTCGTATTTACGATAATTCCGATAGCACGTGAAGGCAGCATTAGTACAGTAATCACGTGTTTGACAGGCTTTTATGCTGCCTTCACGTGCTATCGGAAATTTCCTAATTCCCACTTTAGAAGTCGGGATTACGAGCTTGTTGCATTCAAGTGCTTTGTTGTCGGAGTGAACAAGAATCATGGTTATTCTTGCCTATTTATTGGGAAAATCTTATTAAAACCAACATCATATGTAGTGTCCCATGCACCGACAACCATATAAACATTCCAGATAGTCCGCTTTCTGCTGATTCTGTCATTTCAGTCAAATGCAGGCTATTTTCGCTGTGTACCAAACATACAACACGCTTCATATGATTACTCTTACATGTAAATATGTACTACATTAATGTCAAGACAAGACGACCTAAAAAAACAACAATAAAACCACACCTGCCACAGCAGTCTAGTTCTCCACGCCACCATGTTTAAAGTTTATGACACGCCCATCTCGGGAATTGGGGTATCAAAATGATTTCCGAACTTCCCAGTGGTAAACACGACATCAGAGGGCGTTCATGTGCAATTTTTACCTAGGAAACTCGTATTTACGATAATTCCGATAGCACGTGAAGGCAGCATTAGTGCGCGAGCTCAGCGCATGTTAAAACTGATGCATGAGCACGCGCATGAAATGTTTAACCGGTAACGTAATGCTTTAAAAAGCATTCAAATAATGAACTTTCGTGATTGTGAATAACTATAGTGTTCCGTGAGTATAACTCTCTGACACCAGCATTGCAAGCGTGGCTAAACACCCCTAACTTGTGCATAGTGATCGGATATCTGCTCATATCAGCGCGTAGACTGAAAGGCACACTCAAACAGAGCCGAAATAATCAGAGAGAAATATTTAAAATGGAGAGAAATAAAAATAGGCTTGTGGTGGTTCTTAACTATTTCATCTTCTCCCTGAGCAACACTCATTTTCTTACTTTTGTGTTCTTTCTTTTGCTCCCTTCGCTCTCTCTTTAGGTCCTTTCTTTTCTTTCTCTTCGTTTTGTTGTGCGCTGGTGTGTGCGTCTAGCCGGCCCGACAAGTGTGTGTGTGTGTGTGTGTGTGTGTGTGTGTGTAGAGGGAGGGAGAAGTGAGAGAGTGACGGTAAGCTTTGGAGCAAGTAGGAGGGACCCGGTTTTTTAAAAAAATAGATCCGATAAAGAATGTATATACAGTGAAACGCGTCTCATTTTGTCATAAACGAAATATCGCATAATTATCGCGAGACTTACGATATAATATCGGGCAACGTGATACCGCGATAACGATATTAAATCGATATATCGTGCACCCCTAGTGTGAACTCAACCTATCAACCTCAACCTTGTCTCCCACCCACCAAACATCATCAGTGATGTGTACCACCCCCCCAACACGCATGGCTGGTGCGCGCGCACACACACGCGCGTTGCAGGTCCGACTGACAGAGAGCCTGTTCGGATGAAAACCGCTTCAATGAGCTCAATTATAGTAATGCCGCATTTTTTTTCTCAGTAACGCTAACGGCGTTGTAACGGGAGAAATAGTAAATTGTTTGATTACTCGTTAAAATAATTATATAAAAATAAAAATAATTCCGTTAGTAACGCCGTTTATCTATAACACCGGTATTCTCATCACTGCTTACAAAGCATGAGGAAGTCTGTAATTTTTATCATAGGTACAATACATTTTCAACTAAATATCCAAATAAATCTAACTAGTAAACTAAAATAACCATATACACTAAATTATTGATCTAATGCCCACATTGTCACTGTATGATAATTGAAATGAGCTAGATGACATCACCGTTTTCTTGGGAGCGGCTGTATGGCCGAATAAAATTCTGTTGCATTATTTTCCTGTTTAACACTGTGAAGCTGCTTTGAAACAATCTGCATTGTAAAAATTGCTATATAAATAAAGTTGACTTGACTTCAACTGTGAGAATTTACAACAAAAATTCAGAAAATCACATTGTATGATTTTTAAATAATTAATTTGCATTTTATTGCATGACATAAGTATTTGATCACCTACCAACCAGTAAGAATTCCGGCTCTCCAGACCTGTTAGTTTTTCTTTAAGAAACCCTCCTGTTCTCCACTCATTACCTGTATTAACTGCACCTGTTTGAACTTGTTACCTGTATAAAAGACACCCGTCCACACACTCAATCAAACAGACTCCAACCTCTCCACAATGGCCAAGACCAGAGAGCTGTGTAAGGACATCAGGGATCAAATTGTAGACCTGCACAAGGCTAGGATGGGCTACAGGACAATAGGCAAGCGTCTTGGTGAGAAGGCAACAACTGTTGGCACAATTATTAGAAAATGGAAGAATTTCAAGATGACGGTCAATCTCCCTCGGTCTGGGGCACCATGCAAGATCTCACCTCGTGGGGCATCAATGATCATTAGGAAGGTGAGGGATCAGCCCAGAACTACACGGCAGGACCTGGTCAATGACCTGAAGAGAGCTAGGACCACCGTCTCAAAGAAAACCATTAGTAATACACTACGCCGTCATGGATTAAAATCCTGCAGCGCACGCAAGGTCCCCCTGCTCAAGCCAGCGCATGTCCAGGCCCGTCTGAAGTTTGCCAATGACCATCTGGATGATCCAGAGGAGGAATGGTAGAAGGTCATGTGGTCTGATGAGACAAAAATAGAGCTTTTTGGTCTAAACTCCACTCGCCGTTTTTGGAGGAAGAAGAAGTACAACCCCACGAGTACAACCCCAAGAACAACATCCCAACCGTGAAGCATGGAGATGGAAACATCATTCTTTGGGGATGCTTTTCTGCAAAGGGGACAGCACGACTGCACCGTATTGATGGGAGGATGGATGGGGCGATGTATCGCAAGATCTTGGCCAACAACCTCCTTCTCTCATTAAGAGCATTGAAGATGGGTCGTGGCTGGGTCTTCCATCATGACAACGACCCAAAACACACAGCCAGGGCAACTAAGGAGTGGCTGCTTAAGAAGCATCTCAAGGTCCTGGAGTTGCCTAGCCAGTCTCCAGACCTGAACCCAATAGAAAATCTTTAGAGGGAGCTGAAAGTCCGTATTGCCCAGCGACAGCCCCGAAACTTGAAGGATCTGGAGAAGGTCTGTATGGAGGAGTGGGCCAAACTCCCTACTGCGGTGTGTGCAAACCTGGTCAAGAACTACAGGAAACGTATGGTCTCTGTAATTGCAAACAAAGGTTTCTGGTACAAATATTAAGTTCTGCTTTTCTGATGTATCAAATACTTATGTCATGCAATAAAATGTAAATTAATTACTTAAAAATCCTACAATGTGATTTTCTGGATTTTTGTTTTAGATTCCATCACTCACAGTCGAAGAGTATCTATGATATAAAATTACAGACTTCTACATGCTTTGTAAGTGGGCAAATCTGCAAAATCGGCAGTGTATCAAATACTTGTTCTCCCCACTGTATTAGTGTCCACAACATCAACGGAAGTTAAAGTTCTGTTTTTTATAAGTGTGCACTACAGTGTCGTCTTCTGACGCTTTAAATTCTCAAGTCGGGTGGATTTTGATTAGCTGTTTTTATTGTTCGTCAGCTGGGAAAAAATCTTTCTTTAATGATTACAACTTTATAGTTCCTTTATGCTGTTATCATTATAGCTATGGTGTGGACATGAATTCAATACATTTCTAAGAACTTGGTACATTCATTCTAAACTATAATAAAAAACACATACTTAATTTACCCTATTATTATTTTTTCTTTGAAATGACAGACACTGAACAAATTGCACACAATATGACAGAAGCATTTATTAATAAATTATGATGATTTAATGTTGAATTCCGTATACAGTGAGAAAGGTGCAATTTTATTACCAGTCTTTTACATGTAATCATCTAGTCAGAATTAACTTTAAAGATTTTCGTTTTTATAATATTTTTATAGTATCTTTTTGTCAGCTCCCACACAAACACAAGAGTTACTTGACATTAACTTTGTGGATAGGATCTTTAGCTTGTCCCTCTCATTCTCTGTACATCGTCTCTTTCTTTTTCCATTTTTCGTGACCTATCAATGATTTTGTTCTGATCATATCCATCTACACCAGCGGTGCTTCAAAGATAATGCCACAGGAACCATCTGGCGGGCACACATGCCCGGCAGCGTGGGCGTAGTTATTAAAAGTCTGCTTCTGCCAGGACAACGCTGAGAAACGCATACCACCAGCATGGCACAAACAAACACAATATTCCTCTGACCTCGGTGTCATTGAGAAACAGTCTACTCAGAGTTTGGTAGATGAGAGAATGAGTTTGAGACGAAGAGAATGTGTTTGTGAGAAAAACGATTTTTACCCTTAAAGGGTCATGAAACCCCCCTTTTTTCACACCTTCGATTTGAAAAGGCTTCCAAAAAGGGGCGTGGTCGACTGCGAAAAGGTGGGATGGGTATTGTGTGGAAAGAGGGAATGGTTTGCATAAATAGGGGAGTGTCATAGGCGCATTAAAACATGGATAGCGATACCTACAGCAGCAGTTACAGCGGTTCTGAGACATGTTCTTGGTTCACACATTGACAATGTTTACAACAGAGAGATGAGGGATGAGTACAGCGAATGAGAGCGCTCTGAGATCATAAGTGGCGTGCAGCAGGAAGAACAGACAGAGATTGCTCGAATGTCATTCAGCTCTTCAGATCAGCATAGGCTAATTCAGTGAGAAATGAAAATAAATGTTATTCTGTATTACGAAATATTTTGCAAACATGTAATAATAAATCTATATTTGTCCAAATATGCACACTGTTTGGCAAGATGAACAACGCGGCGACGTGGTTATGCTCTCATGAGAGAACATGAACCACCCACGAACACAGTCTCTACATGCTTGCGATGTGATGGAGGAGTGGGGGCCCACGGAGATGTACTCTGCAGGGAAGCCTCACTGTAATCCTCAGGTCACCCAGGCTTATCAGCCAAAGTAGCCCCTTTTCTGGTGCACCAGAAAAGAAACTAGATCGGGGTATAAGCGAAGGGACGCAGTAACGTCAGTGACTGACGACGCGCGCTGGATTGCCCGTGACTACCCGCGCTGTCCGGCAGCTAGAATAAATCTATGTCCAAATATGCGCACTGTTTCACTAAGAGCCCGAACACATGCGGATTAGTGCATATCTGTGACCACAAATAAAACGGAGAAGACTTGGCTTTTGATTCTTGTTAATATTTCATTCAAAGTATTGTTCATTACAGATCGGTTATTTTGCACTCCTGACATAAATTTATTAAGAAATTAATGTCAACGCTTGCAGGTTCGCCGTGCAATTCCTCAAGTTAATTTTACTTTACCGAACCTTTCGCAATGGCTTCCACAGACGGCGTCCCGGTAACAGCTTGCTCAGTGAAAAATGCAAAAATAACAATTTTTCACATGTGAATAACATTAATGAGTACCTTTAGTGTTTTCAATGATGTGCAGCCTAAACATATCTGTTTACATCTAAAAAAAAAAAAGTGTTTTGGGGTTTCATGACCCTTTAAAGTGCCCCTATTATGCTATTTTAAAGTTTCCTAATTTAGTTTTGGAGGTCTCCAACAGGTTTACATGCATCAAAAGTCACAAAACACTTTCATTTTCTTATAATATACATTGCACATTAGGGCTGCTCGATATTGGAAAAAAATTACATTGCGATATTTTTTTCCCAACGATATATATTGCGATATTGAGAGCCATCAATCCAGGCTAAAGTCAATAATTACCATTCCATGATATTAATAATTTCACTAATAAGCAAGCTTCATTACAAGTGACAAAAAGGTCACTTAATATTTTATTCCAAAATTAGAACATTTCTGTAAACACAAAAGCAGAACACATTTTTAAATAAAACAGCAGCTTTACACCAACCCACCTGATTGGTTTACAACAATATAACTTAAAATAAATATATTTTTTATAAAACAACTTATAAGCATTTTGGTTCACAATCTTTTAAGTCAACTTTTCTTAGCCAAAGTGCCAAAGTAAAACAGTGTTGGTGTTGGTCATCATAATCATGGCTAAATTAATGAAATAAACTAAATGAAATAAAACTTTAATATATTTTGTATTAAATCTAATAAACAGATTAGAGAACATATTCCTGTAAACAGAAAAGCCGAACACATTTAAACAGCAGCTTTACAACACCAACCCCCCTGATTGGTTCATAACATAACTTAAAATAAATATATTTTTTATCAAACAACTTATAAGCATTTTGGTTCTCAATCTTTTGTTTTTAAGCCAACTTTTCTTAGCAAAAGTGCCAAAGTAAAACAGTGTTGGCCATCATCATAATCATGTCTAAACAAAATGAAATAAAACTTCTAAACTGAGTATTCTTTAGCATGATCATGATCCTGCATGCTTATGTATGCTGTATGCTTTGCTTATAAGGTTTTTAGCTAAGAACACAAGTCTATCAACCTTTGCAGGCTTGAGACAGGTTCGTTGGCAAGTGACGATGTTGCCACTAGTACTGAAAAGTCTCTCTGACGGCGAGCTTGTCGCAGGAATACACAGGTATTTGAGGGCAAGTCTGGCGAGACGAGGAAAGCTTAGTTTGCTTAGTAGCTTAGCACATTATTCATGTGTACAGATAATTTTCATTCAGGAGACGCGCTTATATAGGCTATATACACTTACCTAAAGAATTATTAGGAACACCTGTTCAATTTCTCATTAATGCAATTGTCTAATCAACCAATCACATGGCAGTTGCTTCAATGCATTTAGGGGTGCCTGTCTGTGTCTGCGTATTGAACCGTGAATATTATATTCACATTTCAATATTATATTGAGAATTGTGTGCCAGCTCTATACCCTCTACAGGGTGCTGGAGGGTTCATGGGAGTTTGCCCAACCAGTCCACATTTGTTTTGTGGATTTGGAGAAGGCATTCGACTGTGTCCCTCGCGGCGTCCTGTGGAGGGTGCTGGGGGAATATGGGGTCCGGGGTCCTTTACTGAGGGCTGTCCGGTCCCTGTATGACCGAAGCAGGAGTTTGGTCCGCATTGCCGGCAGTAAGTCAGACTTGTTCCCGGTGCATGTTGGACTCCGGCAGGGCTGCCCTTTGTCGCCGGTTCTGTTCATAATTTTTATGGACAGAATTTCTAGGCGCAGCCAAGGGCCGGAGGGTGTCAGGTTTGGGGACCACACGGTTTCGTCTCTGCTCTTTGCGGATGACGTTGTCGTGTTGGCCCCTTCTAACCAGGACCTTCAGCATGCATTGGGACGGTTTGCAGCCGAGTGTGAAGCGGCTGGGATGGGGATCAGCACCTCCAAATCCGAGGCCATGGTCCTCAGTCGGAAAAGGGTGGCTTGCCCACTCCAGGTTGGTGGAGAGTTCCTGCCCCAAGTGGAGGAGTTTAAGTATCTAGGGGTCTTGTTCACGAGTGAGGGGAGGATGGAACGGGAGATTGACAGACGGATCGGTGCAGCTTCTGCAGTAATGCGGTCGATGTACCGGTCTGTCGTGGTGAAGAAAGAGCTAAGCCGTAAGGCGAAGCTCTCGATTTAACGGTCAATCTACGTTCCTACTCTCACCTATGGTCATGAGCTTTGGGTCATGACCGAAAGGACAAGATCCCGGATACAGGCGGCCGAAATGAGCTTTCTCCGCAGGGTGGCTGGGCGCTCCCTTAGAGATAGGGTGAGAAGCTCAGTCACTCGGGAGGAACTCGGAGTAGAGCCGCTGCTCCTCCACATCGAGAGGGGACAGCTGAGGTGGCTCGGGCATCTGTTCCGGATGCCTCCTGAACGCCTTCCCGGGAAGGTGTTTCGGGCATGTCCAACCGGGAGGAGGCCCCGGGGAAGACCGAGGACACGCTGGAGGGACTATGTCTCCCGGCTGGCCTTGGAACGCCTCGGTGTCCCCCCGGAAGAGCTAGAGGAAGTGTCTAGGGAGAGGGAAGTCTGGGCATCTCTGCTTAGACTGCTGCCCCCGCGACCCGGCCCCGGATAAGCGGAAGAAGATGGATGGATGGATGGAGAATTGTGGCATCACTATTAGCTAGTAATTTTAGTACTTTAACATAAACCCTAATTTTATTTTGGTTAGTTGCCAAAGCAACATTTAGATTTTTCATTTAAGTTTTTTTTTAATCTAATATTTATATTATATTTTATATATTTCCGCTTTATATCCACTTCACTTTAGTTATAATTAACAATAACAATGCTGTTTGTGATTTATGAGGTGGTTTAGCATTTTCCATAAAGTAACCTTGCTTTTTCAAAAGAGTGTGGAAAGTCCTGTTTTCTCATAACATCTTTTTCCATAATATCACATGGTTTAAGGCAAGACACTGAGCAAGAGGAAGAGTCATGTTTGCCAGATCACTGCTAAAATAGCTGTAAATGTCAGATTTCAAATTCATGTCACACCCACCATGCCACTTCCTGACACCCATCACTCTTACACTCAAACATATTGTGAGGTTGTCATGTAAATATTCACCCTTTTCATTTTAGAGTTTTTAGCACATATCTGTGTGTGTATTTTATTTAGATCAAGTCTCATTCTGATCATATTTTGCCATACAGCACCCTCAGTTTCTAATGATCTTACTGTTGGTTTAGTGTTATATAAGAGCTTTTCACTTCTCAAATTTGCGCTAAGCTGAAGTTGTTTTCCTACTGTACAATAAAGACAATGAAGAATTCAGTTCAGCATGTCTGTTGTTGGCACATTTTTCTTTCTCTTTCTGACCTGATTAATTTCCTGCATGTACACAATTTAAAGGCCCCCTGAAATCTAAATGTAATTTTTTAGCTTAAGGTTATGAATAAGCTAGTGTGTTCCAAAACGATGACAAAATTCGCATTTAGGAGAGATAAGCAATCAAAACTTTATCTCCCACTTCTGCTAAAATGGATCACAGATTTTTATGACATCACCGCGGTATCATCACATCTTCTGCATCAATCGGAAGCATCCCGTCACCTACATAGACACTGAAGCTGTGGCTGAAATCATTCACTTGTTCACACATTTACTATTTTCTACACAGTGAATGGCATATAGTGCACTACAGGGGATAGGGAATGATCAGACAGTGTAAATATGCTTTCAGTTTAGGCGAATTAAGTCTGGTTTCACGTTCGTTTCACCCACACTGCCGCAGCGCACACACGCACAGTCTGCTCCGGTCCAGAGACATAAAGAGCACAGAGCGGATCGCATGAGCGAGTCAGCGCAGGCAACAAAACGTATCGGTCCCATTTTAATTCTGCACAGAATGCTGTATTTTAAAGCGATATGGTGGAGATTATGATGAGAAACGGTTAGAGATTAGGAGGAAACTGCGATTTTACCGAACTGAATGGCTCTAGTCAAACTGTGATATAAACAAAATGCTATTGGCTGTTTTAAAAAAGGGGAGGAGCTGCTTGAGTCCCGCCCTGTCTTCCTGTTTCAGGGGACATTACGTCAACACATTAATAATTTTGCACGTTTCAAGGCACTTAAATGGGCAGCAACTGTAGCCGGAAATGCAATGCTTTGTTATGCTTTATTAGCGAATTAGGTCAGTATACTTACAAAACTGCACTTTACTTATTACATGTATTTAATAAAAAGAATTCTAGACTTATTTTATTTATTCTCTGTGCTGCTTGTTTTCTTTACCTGTAAAAGAGTAGTGGGGTGATGGTTTCTGTAATTTTTTTCTCCCTTTTTTCTAAGGTGTCATACATAATCCAAGCTCAAGGAAAAGAACATGTCGTCATTCTGGAGAGAAATGAGTAAGTATTTTCCTTCTGCTTCTCTTGCTTTCTCTCATAAAGTTTTTAATACTGAAAGTCAATTTATACACTTTATACAAATATTTGATTTGATCTGCACAAGCAGGGTAAACAGATAACAAATGGTGAGATGTTTACAATGTAAAATCTTGTGGCCAAAATTAAAAGTGTGCTTTTCACAATGGAAATGGTTTAACCAAAGTTACCTTGGGTTATGCCGTGTTTCCCAACCCTGTTCCTGAAGGCACACCAACAGTACACATTTTGGTGGTCTCCTTTTTAGTTTGAAGAGTTTGAAAATGAGTACTGTTGGTGGGCCTCCAAAGTTGAGAAACACTGGGTTAACATAAGCCTAGGTACTATGTTCAATGAAAAACATATGAAGCCAAGGCACTCAAGATTAAGATATCTAAAAAGCCTTATTTTAAATATTTGAAAAACAGTTTTAAACCAAACCAACACGTTGCGACTAACAAACTTTCATCAGGGTGTGGGAACTTAACAAACTGAGATTCCTTTTCTGGTGTGATCAGTTTGTCATGTGACATGGTCACCTGATTAAATCAAATGATACCAGGAGGGAGGGGAAAATTCTTTTGTAACAACACAATTACTTTAAAGAAAACCAAATATGTATATCTATTAATAATCAATTTCAAAGGAATCTCTAAACAATACAATATATTTAAATCACCCACCCCCCAAGTACCAATAAAGTTACTTTAAAGAAAACGTCTAGGTTATGTATGTAACCCGTTTTCCCTAAGATGGGGAATGAGACTCTACGTGAGCCAGTGTCTGAAGCACGTGTGATACATGGCAATTTTGACTGGCTTCCGCTGTCAGCTGACGGTGTATAAAAGGGATTGCCTGAAGGAAGATGTACAGACATGAATGAAGTATGGCAACGTGATGATTCTTTTTTTGTTGTTATCATCTCTAAAATTTATTTTATATTCTGTTTTCTACTCTCTCTCTATGTTGTGTGTCACTATTAAAGGGTTGGTTCACCCAAAAATGAAAATTAGCCCATGATTTACTCACCCTCGAGTTCCTAGGTGTATATTACATTATTATATTATTATATTTCAAATATATGCTGTTCTTTTGAACTTTTTTCTATCCAACAAATAATGCTGAACATTTTTTAAATTAAATGTAAATGTTAATTTACATAACGTACATAACGTAATGTACATAACTGTTTTCTGTTGTTTTCTGTTGTAATGTACATTACTGTTTTTGCAGCCTTGGTGAGCAGCATAAGCATATTAGTTTTTAATAATAATTAATATTATCATGTGTGAAAAGCCTAATGTATGTCCTGTATTCCTAATATCTAGACCTTCCTTACATGAATTACATTATGGTTACTTACTTACTTTTTCTGTTGTAAAATTTCTGCCTTTGTTGTAAATCAGAAGCTTGTACAGAATGGGACAATGTTTTAACACCGTCAGCCTTTTCACCTGTCAGCATTTGGGCCTCATTCAAGTTAATGCTTGGCATAGACTAAGCTTGATTTGTTTTTTCCCCTGTGTCATGATCCTTTCTTAAATAACACTGAGACTAAAGGTTTTAGAATTTGGACTTCTTTGCTTGTTTACATTATGCATTTACACTATGTACAAAAGCTGCAAAAGTTCTCACTGTAAAAAATATCTGCTCTTTATGTATTTCTTAAATTATTTGAAATATTGCTACATGTAGGTAGTCATTGCCACACAAATAAAGTCCCTTGATAATATCAGATTTGTCATGCAGCTGAACAAAGCATAGGGGTGGATGTTTCACTTTTCGTTCTCTAGAACGTTATCTCACATAATGCGTCTCATGCCTGATAAAACTTTCCAATACTCACATATTGCATCTCCAGAACATTCTGTGCTCTTCACTTTAATATTGAGATACTCAAGTAGCAAAAACATTTGGTAACACTTTATTATACAGTGTCCTTATTACACTTTACATGTATTTTCTGTAATAATAACAGTAAATTATGCATAATTACAAGTAACAAGTAAATTAAAACTTACCTTTAACCAAATCCTATTCCTAACCCTACTCTGTAGTAAGTACATGTTGTTAATTTATATTACTCCGTACGTAAATGTATAATTACACCGTAACAAGGACACCTTAAAATAAAGTGGGAAAATAAATTATTTTCCCCTCAGTTCGACAGTTTGTTGCTTCTTTGAAGGCCCAGAGCTGGGAGTAAAAAATAAATAAAAATTGTGCCATTAACAAAGGTGAATTGCTTCACATTTTGATATAAGATATAAATAACACACAGTGTTACCACATAGCACACTGAGTTTGACAGTCAGTGCTAAATGTGTTGTGGCAGGTGTGGTAATTCTTTCAGAAAACTTTATGATTTCCAGCTATGCTTACCATCTGTTGCAGATGAGTTGTGACATAAAGGTCAGCTCATCACCAGATATAATTTTTTTTTTTTACACAGTATGTGGCTTTCTCAGATCATCTAAGATCTTAAACAATCTTAGAACAAGCCCACTGTTCCTTGTAAACTTGAACCCCTGACATTTGTGATATCCGGATGATTACATCTCCCTTGTCAGCATTCTTAGGAAAACAAAAATGAGGAAGCAGAAAAGAGAAATGAAATCTTCATTTCTGAAAGCAAAAACAGACCATAATTTAAAGACAACATATGGCCATGGTGTAATGGTACACAAAAATGACGGTTTGGTACGTACCTTGGTTTTGAAGTCACGGTTTGGTACTATTGTTAACTAATGAAACCTTATTGTAAAGTGTTACCAATTTTTTATGTTTTTAAAAGAAGTCTCTTATGCTCACCAATGCATTTATTTGATTAAAAAACAGTAAAAACAGTAATGTTGTGAAATATTACAATACATTTTTTTTTTTTTAATTGAATATATTTTAAAAAGTAATGTATTACCGTGATGGCAAAGCTCTATCACAATTACTCCAGTCTTCAGTGTTAGACAATCTTTCAGAAATTATTCTAATATTTTCAAGAAGGATTTCTTATTGTTATCAATGTTGAAAACCGGTGTGCTGCTTAATATGCTTGTGTAAACCTTGATACAGTTCTTTTAGGATTCATTGATGGAAAGTTTGAAGAACAGCATTTGTTTGAAATTGAAACCTTTTATTACGTTATCTTTCTTTACTATCACGTTTGATCAATTTGAAGGGGTCATGAATTGAGAAATTGACTTTCCTTGAGCATTTGACATCTAAGAGTACATTGTACTACAAATATCCTGTAAGTTTCAGAACTCTTAACTTCCTTGTTTGTCCAAAAACTGCTTTTATTGAAACCAAGTTTGGAAAATGACTAATTTTGTTTTTTGTCATGGTGCAATCTGCGATGAAAGACTGCCTCTACAGAAGAAAATCAAGACCTACTTCTGCATCATTGGCCACCGATTTGCGCATGTTACGTAGTAGTAAATATGAGACGCCAACACAGAATTACTCCAGCAACAAAACGAGAGATGCATCTGAGGATTACAAGATGTTTTAAAGTGCCAAGTTGTGTAATAACAGTCTTTGCATTGCCATCCCATCCTTGTGATCCTAACATTATGAAAGCGTGGATGAGCTTTATTGTTAACAAAGTTTCAGACAGACTGGTTTGTCTGTCAGTTTGTTAGTTCGCTTCATTTTACTGTGTATTCGGACAAGGTTTGACGCAGGCTTTTCAGAGAGACTGAAAATAAAAGATAATGCAGTCAGTGCCAACTACATTGAATCCGACAGTAATATCGCAACACACAATTGTGAGTAACAGGGTTTTAACCATGTGTCACTGTTGTTTTGTCTAATACAGATCGGTTGATATGTAGTAAGTATTTATACTGTCAAACAGAATAGTTGTGATTTGCTGTTATTTCCTTTGCTTCAGGAATTATGGGGTTAATGCTTTGGATCGTTACGCTGTTCATGGCAGTGGGCTTCCAAGCACTTTTACTTCCAAGTCTTGAATACGGCATGGCTATCAAAAGAGTTTTTTGATGGAAAAGTCTTGATAACATTATAAGTGAACCTCTGAGAACATTATGCATTTAAAAAAAAAAGCAATTTTATCCTTTCTGAATAAAATATTTATTAATAAACCTGTTAGGGGATAACAGTTTAGGACTCAAGACCAGTTGTGAAGAATGAAGACCATGAGTCAGGAGTGCAATTAATTAAAGAAACATTAACTGAAGAATAGTTTGCAGTTTCATCAACAGAAGCCAGCTTCAAGTCTCACAAGGAGTTTGTAGGCCGCAGTCCCTCTCTACCTTTCTTTCATAGAAGCTCCAGTTCTGACCAGAAAGTTTCCCAAAACATACTGATAACATGCGCTTTCTCTCAGTAAGAGGTACAGACAGTATTCACCATAATTATTTAGTGTTTCAGTAAAAGAAAATATAAAAATGTATAAAATATGATATAAAATAAAAGACAAATCTGATTTTCATCTCTGGAAGCCGGGCTAAGTGAGTAAGCACTGTTACTGCACTCCTGGCATGTTAGGGGTGTGTGATACCTCCAAAATCCAAACACACGACAACATGTTCTGCTATCAAGTGTTTAGCGACACATCACACATTCCCAGGCCAGACCCTCAGTCACTCCTCAGAGACCAAATACAAACTTTAGAAAACATATGAAGAAACAATAAACAATCAGTGGTTCTCTTGATTAAAGGTCCCATGGCATGAAATGATCATTTTATGAGGTTTTTCAACATTAATATGAGTTCCCCTAGCCTGAATATTGTCCCCAAGTGGATAGAAATGTTGATCGGTGTAAACCCGAGTTCTGGCTGTCTTTCTCTGCCTTTGAGAAAATGACAGGCCAGACTAGCCAATCCTGAAGTCTCCTGGTTTGACGTCCAAGCAGGAACGGTTACCTCCCTTTCCTCCACCCAGAGAATCTGGCACGCCCAAGCAAGCGCTGGAGAGATCATTGCTTGTGAACGAGTGAAGGCTGGCAGTTTCTCAGTGTTTGGATGTACAAATGAAAACAGAAGTCTTTTTTCAGTTCCTTCTGATCTGTGATCAGTGATTTCTGATGTGTAGCTAATTATTTATTATTCGTGCACACGCAGCGGCTTCTCTCTCCAGACAGAACGGTGTTTTCGTGTTTTCTATCTTGTGAGTCAGTGTTTTTGTACGTCCTCGTCGCGTCTATCGGTTCTAAAATGTGCATACAGTCGTTTCTGCTCAACATCAGCAGAGTAACATCTTTAGAGATAAACCTCACACACGCCGAAGCTCGGGCTGCACTGGCCGGTCGGCCTTGAACATCACCGACCCCCAGTACTGCATCTGGCCCACAGCGGAGGCGCCTTGCGCGGCGCGAGATTAAGCAGAAGGGGGGTAAGCGTGAGCATATCCGGGCTAGGCAGCTTTCCCCACAATAAACTGGATTACATTCGATTACTGCTGTTGTGTCTTTGTTTGCGCTGTGTACTCAATGCGCGTCACTGGCGCTTTTCATATGATAGGAACATATCTAAAAATAATGCTATTATCAACACTTACTCGTAACTCGTTCATCTCGACAGCTGTAATGGTACTTTGCATGTGTTACAAAGTTGGTAATAATGATGAAGACAGACTCGTGTGACTGGGGGCCCTATCTTGCACCCAGCGCAATTGACTTTGTACACCGACGCATGTGTCATTCCTATTTTGCACCCGCGCAAAGCGCGCTTTTCCCTCCACAGAAGCACGTCGCTAAACTAGTGAATGAACTTGCGCTACCTGGGCGGTTCAGCGCAAAAAAGGAGGCGTGTTCCGGCGCAAACAATCCCTGGTGCTATTTTGCTGTTCCATTAAACAATTGCGCCACTGACCAGAAAAAACCTAGTCTAAAGTCAGTGGCGCGTTGCGCGTTGTTCATTATGCTATTTTAAGGGCGCATGCTTGACCATAATGTATAGCGTGCACAACGCGCATACACTTTGCTCATGTAATCTACACAGATGCAACAGTTATTTTTGCAAATCATAAATTGTTACACTAAAAAATATTAACACATGAGATGACGGAAATCATTGTGGTGTGCCACGAAGATGTGAAAAAATAGGCATAAATCTAGCTTACAAATTATTCAGGCTAATTGTAGTCTAATAATTAAGGAGACCTGTTTGCCCAATAGTGGCAACTTCTGGCAAGACATATATGTATATAAGGACATCTAACAAATTGGTTTGTCCGTCAAGAACCAGGAAAAAAAATCGGTGAGGGTGGACGCAGCGATGTCCTCTGCTGGCGTCAGGTCCTGAGTAGAGGCAGATCCACCTCCCGTTACACGGCGTGCCCGATTGATGCTGGCAAGCTTGGACTTTCCCCGTCTTCTGATGTCATTGTAGCGCTGGCGGCACTGGTGCGACGTCCTGGGGATGCCAGCTGATGAAACAATTGTGGCTATTTCCTCCCACGCCTGTTTAACCGACGCTATTTTGGGTGGGTTTCTCCCATCCCCATACAACACAACTTCTCTGTCTTTCACTGCTCTTACAAGAACATCAGTCTCCTCGGCTGTGAACCGCTCCTGGCGTGCGCCTGGTAAATACGGCATAATAATAGCAATCCATAATGGAACTTGCGCACCTGCTTTTACAGGGAATGTTGGATGACGCTCTGATTGGTTTATTCACGTTACGCCCAAACCACACCTATGAATAATGAAGCTACTTCAGACCAACCCATTTTAGATTTGCGCCGGGCGCAAGAGCCATTTATCCCGCCGGGAAAATAGCAACAGCGCCGAGACCCGCCCACAAAGTTACTTGCGCTTCGCGCTTTGACACTTGCGTTTCAGATCGTTAAAATAGGGCCCTGGGACTCGTATTTATTCAGAACTCTCAGATACAAACACAATAAACTCACGCTGACTGACAGCGCTCTCATAACTCAGTAGTTACTATAAATAACTTTGTTAGCAATCGACGAGCTCAGTCTCCGTGATGTCCGGTTCGCGAACGAATCATTCTTTTGAACCGGTTCTTTTTAGTGAACCGAATCAGTTCACCAAATCGGACTGAATCGTTCTAAACGGTTCGCGTCTCCAGTCAGCGCTGATCCATAATTTACAAAAGTTACTAACTTTCTGACATGAGTGACAGTCCCTCCAACTAGAAATAGACTAATAACCTGAAGTATATGATGTAACTACAACAGTTCACTGAACTGAGACTGACAGAACTGATGTGAAGTGAACTCCGGTCCATCCGTCTCTCTGGCAGCAGCTCGTGCCTGCTCGTGCCTGCTCGTGCCTGCTCGTGCCTCGTAGACCTCGTTAAACCACGCCCCCTCCGCTCATTTCAAATGCAAAGATGTCAGCCAATCACAACAGTGGGCGTTTTTACTGAAGTCTCACAGCAGACACGCCTCTTGAAACAGGGCATTCAGCCACAGGGCAAACATCAGTATTGAAAAAATGCCTTTTATTTCTAAATTATGACATTTTATGATGTAAAATCATACTAACAATATAAGTACACCTCAGGAAACATTATAAAATAATAGAAAAATGCCATGCCATGGGACCTTTAAGTAATGTCATAACTGGAAAGAATCATTAAAAGTCATTATAATATAGGAGGATAAATATTGATTAATGCTTTGATTATAATTTAATTAGGATTTAATTAGGATATATAGGTATTGAAGCGGCAGTGGATTTCAGAATCCACACCCTTCAATACATATTGTTTTCTTCAAAAAAATACTGACCAAAACCTTGAAATGATATTGTTTCACCAATTTTAGGGATGTACAGATAATATTTTCCAGTGTATGTATTGACAGTCTGTGTATGATTCAAGAGTGTATTAAATACCTGCAATAATGAATCCTTACATGGTTTTGTGACTTATTTTTATTTTATTTTTCCCTCAGATTGCTTCTTCCAGAGGATTTCACTGTGTACTCTTATGCCAAAGATGGCTCGCTGGTCACTGAGAGACCAAAGATGACGGTAAGTCACCAAACACATACAAAATCTGAAGGAATCTTTTTGCCCACGTTTTTCCCAGAAATTTTACTTCACACCAGCACTTGGTTAAACAAGGGAGAGCATGTATAACCAGGCAGTTTTAGCACTTCTTTCCTGCGTAACATTTTTGTCAAATCTGTTTCTAAATGGATTATTATCACAAGTTATTTTACAGCATCTGTCGATTCTTTATGTAATTTACAGCAAAATTATTGGCTATATAATTGAATTGTCTTATTAGTATATTTTTTTAAAACAAAGAAATAGAGATTTGCTTATGACAATATAACGTACTTAAAGGTATAGTTTACCCAAAAATGAAAATTATGTCATCAATTAGTCAAGTTGTTCCAAACCTGTATGATTTTCTTTCTTCTGCTGAACACAACGGAAGATATTTGGAAGAATGTTTGTAACCAATCAGATCTCGGCAGCCATTGACTACCATAGTGGGAAACAAAATACTACGGTAGTCAATGGCTGCCGAGATCTGCTTGGTTACAAACATTCTTCCAAATATCTTCCTTTGTGTTGGAAGAAAATTGTGAAAGAAATGTATGCAGGTTTGGAACAACTCAAGCGTGACTAAATTATGACAGAATTTTCATTTTTGGGGGAACTATCCATTTAATGCTTTTGCTATTTTGCAATTTTACCTTTTTACTGTCTGTACAGTGGGGAGAACAAGTATTTGATACACTGCCGATTTTGCAGGTTTTTCTACTTACAAAGCATTTAGAGGTCAGGTCTGTAATTTTTATCATAGGTACACTTCAACTGTGAGAGACGGAATCTAAAACATAAATCCAGAAAATCACATTAAATGATTTTTAAATAATTAATTTGCATTTTATTGCATGACATAAGTATTTGATCACCTACCAACCAGTAAGAATTCCGGCTCTCACAGACCTGTTAGTTTTTCTTTAAGAAGCCCTCCTGTTCTCCACTCATTACCTGTATTAAAGGATTAGTTCACTTTTAAATAAACTTTTGCTGATAATTTACTCACCCCCATGTCATCCAAGATGTCCATGTCTTTCTTTCTGCAGTCGAAAAGAAATTAAGGTTTTTGATGAAAACATTCCAGGATTGTTCTCTATATAATGGACTTCAATGGGCCCCAAAGGTCCAAATTACAGTTTCAGTGCAGCTTCAAAGGGCTTTAAACGATACAAGATGATGAATAAGGGTCTTATCTAGTGAAACGATCGGTCATTTAAAAAAAAAAAATTTTACAACAAGTTTTATGAGCACAAATGCTCGCCTTGCTGTGTTCTGTGATGCATGTTCGTGACGTCACATAATACGCAATTACGTTGAAAAGGTCACGCTTGACGTAGGCGGAAGTACAGAGTCAGTGTTTACAAGTTGAACGTGCACATACTAAGTCAAACGCCGTTTGAAAAAAAAGGGAGTTAAAAGGTAAAACAACGATGTCGGACGATTTTGAACTTTGAGGAGAAGATGAGATGGAGTTTTTCGCCCTGCCCTACCGTTTTTGAATCGGAATACACAGAGGAAGAAATTAGGCAGATAGAAGAGACTGCTGCGGTGACACACACCTCTCAAGCATCGGGCAGACAAAGATCTAACGAGATGTGGTGGTGCACATGTGGCAAATGCCAACCATTGCCAACAGAGGAAGAATCTCAATGCTGCCACGACTGGACCATTTCAATCCCGCCATTAGAATCAGTCATTGAGTCCATCTCGCTGCATTACCGAACAAAATGGATTTCCACGGTTACTGAGCAACAGCGTTTTAGAGGTGTTTTTTAGTTTGCCCAAGATAAGACCCTTATTCATCGTCTGGTATCGTTTAAAGCCCTTTGAAGCTGCACTGAAACTGTCATTTGGACCTTGAACCGTTTGGGGCCCATTGAAGTCCATTATATGGAGAAAAATCCTGGAATGTTTTCATCAAAAACCTTAATTTATTTTCGACTGCAGAAAGAAAGACATGGACATCTTGGATGACATGGGGTGAGTAAATTATCAGCAAAAGTTTATTTAAAAGTTAACTAATCCTTTAACTGCACCTGTTTGAACTAGTTACCTGTATAAAAGACACCTGCCCACACACTCAATCAAGCAGACTCCAACCTCTCCACAATGGCCAAGACCAGAGAGCTGTGTAAGGACATCAGGGATCTAATTGTAGATCTGCACAAGGCTGGGATGGGCTACAGGACAATAGGCAAGCAGCTTGGTGAGGAGGCAACAACTGTCTCCCTCGGTCTGGGACACCATCCAAGATCTCACCTCGTGGGGCATCAATGATCATGAGGAAGGTGAGGGATCAGCCCAGAACTACACGGCAGGACCTGGTCAATGACCTGAAGAGAGCTGGGACCACAGTCTCAAAGAAAACCATTAGTAACACACTACGCAGTCATGGATTAAAATCCTGCAGCGCATGCTAGGTCTCCCTGCTCACACCAGCACATGTCCATCTGACGTTTGCCAATGCCCATCTGGATGATCCAGAGGAGGAATGGGAAAAGGTCATGTGGTCTGATGAGACAAAAATAGAGCTTTTTGGTCTAAACTCCATTCGCCGTGTTTGGAGGAAGAAGAAGGATGAGTACAACCCCAAGAACACCAACCCAACCGTGAAGCATGGAGGTGGAAACATCATTCTTTGGGGATGCTTTTCTGCAAAGGGGACAGGACGACTGCATCGTATTGAAAGGAGGATGGATGGGGCCATGTATCACGAGATCTTGGCCAACAACCTCCTTCCCTCAGTAAGAGCATTGAAGATGGGTTGTGGCTGGGGCTTCCAGCAAATCGTAGAAAATCTTTGGAAGGAGCTGAAAGTCTGCATTGCCCAGCGACAGCCCCGAAACCTGAAGGATCTGGAGAAGGTCTGCATGGAGGAGTGGGCCAAAATCCCTGCTGCAGTGTGTGCAAACCTGCTCAAGAACTACAGGAAACGCATGATCTCTGTAATTGCAAACAAAGGTTTCTGTACCAAATATTAAGTTCTGCTTTTCTGATGTATCAAATACTTATGTCATGCAATAAAATGCTAATTAATTACTTAAAAATCATACAATGTGATTTTCTGGATTTTTGTTTTAGATTCCGTCACTCACAGTTGAAGAGTACCTATGATAAAAAATTACAGACTTCTACATGCTTTGTAAGTGGGCAAACCTGCAAAATCGGCAGTGTATCAAATACTTGTTCTCCCCACTGTATGTATACCCAGCATCACCCTCATTCTGAACTGAGAGCTTGAGGATTGGTATATTTTTATTTGGCTTATGCTCAGAGCTCAGACGCACAGGATGTGAGACCAAGAACACTCAAATCAGCCACTTTATAGACTGCAAAAACAAAGCACTGACATTCAGTAGTGTAATGTTAATATATTCTTTCATACCACAAAAATGAAACTTACCGCTGCTCTTGCCTCACAAGTTGTACGCTATTTTCACCTTGTTCTATGCACAAAATGGCATCGGTGAGAGCAGCACGTGTATCATCATAGTGCTGTTGTAATTGTTGATGCAACACTCACACAGCATCTGATGCCAAGAGCAGTGGAGTAGTTCTGGGAAGAGCTGCATTACTCACACTAACTGGAATTCAATTTTACACGACTGAAAGAAGTAATAGAGGCACAAAACATATAAAAAATAATGCAGAAGAAGGTATATGCACTGAAATGGTCTAGAAACAATTTGCGCTCTGTAATTGTTTGTGAAATTTACAAGGAATTTCTAAGAAATGGCAAGTGTAACAATTAAATAAATGTGAAATTTTAAAATAGAAAAAACTGAAATATGCTCAATAGCTTTGAAAAATATTTTTACAGTGTGGAAAGGATAGTGGGAAGTGCATTCCCATTGAAGTTTTTTATCGTTGTGTTCACAGATAGAGATGAATGTCTGCTGAGTGATGTAATGTGATTTATTGGCCCCGACCTGAATGAGGTCACTCAGTGTTTGCTACATGCACTTGAGATTTGTCATGCTTTCCTTCATTGCGCTCACTTACTGTCTCAGTTCACCTACACTGTAAACAATTGAAGTAGGATTTACTTGGAAAAGAAAGCATTTTCATTCAGAAATTGGTAGTACATTTAACAGCATGTTTTCAAGTAAAATCTATTCTTAAAAAAAATCTATTCTTTGTGACACCATCGTTGCTCTGAGGCCTCTGTGTGTCATATTTCTAGCTCCATATCACAAGAAGTGAGTTGAACAAACTTCAACTTTTGTAGTTAAGTTGACAAAACAATTCTAACCAGATAGTAAAGCCAGAGTTTGTGATTAACTCTGGCTTCTTGCTATGGTTATTACTATATGTCAATAATTTCAATTCCACGAATGACTAATGGAATGGAAATTTAGTGGATTAACTCCCACTTTTGGTCATTGCTTCTCTTAACGGTATGAAAAACAAACTGTTTATTTAAAAAGAGAATAGAGTATATACAGAAAGTTAACAGATTGTGCTCCCTTTATAATCACTGAAGCTGTCAATTACTTCAATTCAGCATGAACTCGCTGAGTTCTGGGCTGTTGCAAAAACTCCTGTTATAATCAAAAAATGGTCTACACTCAATAATGTACTGTATTTTTGACAACGCTATATGTATATATTTATATTAATTTAAATTTAAATTAAAAGCTGAATATTAAAGGGTTAGTTCACCCAAAAATGTAAATTCTGTCATTCATTTCTCACCATCATGTCGTTCCGAAGATGAACGGCCTTGTTCATCTTCGGAACACAGTGCAGGCTGCAGTGCAGTGTTTCCGGGTTCTACGTCAGAACGCTGGCTCTGTATTGCAGACACTGTTTTTATGTGAGCACCACGACACATGCGTGTGATGCTGACGCAGGAGCTGGCCAATTCAAAGCCGTCATTCTGACATAGACAGCATACAACGTAAACAGCGGAGACCGACACAGAAGAGAAGAAATTGTTGAATAAAGTTATTTTTGTTTGTTTTTTTGCACACAAAAAGTATTCTCGTCGCTTCAGAACATAAAGGTTGAACCGCTGAAGTCACATGGACGATTTTAATGATGTCTTTACTACCTTTCTGTCAGGACCACTATTAGCATATAGTTTGGATTGGCGGTATGGTTCTGTTCTGGGCAAGAACGCCCTGCGCATCCATGCAGCCTAGCATGGATGAGAGCAGCAATAAACCCCCAAGGGTAAACACAACAGAACCAATAATGTATTGCAGATATCATTAATGTCAATATTAAAATGTACAACATCATTCAGGAATTTAGTCTGATTCAAGGGGAATCAGAATGTCAAATCCTGACTAGGGGTGTAACGATATTCAAACCGAACCGAAAAACTGCGATACACCACCCACGGTTCGAACCGCGATACTCTCCCTGCCCCCTGCTGCCCCAGCACAGCTCTCACTTCACCTTATTAGGCCTGTCACAATAATCAATATATCGATATATCGCACAATATATGTACATGACCTCAATCTTTTTTTGTGATGCAATATATTATCGTCCATTATGTTTATATGATAATGAATGTCACCAACATTTTACTCGATTGTGCTGTCATCTTGTATGTTTTCCGTGACAGAGGCGAAAGTGATTCTCGGGCAGTTCCTTCATACACAGAGCGGTTATCGACAGGTGAAAAAAAGGCACCATTTGAGGCGTTATAGTGTTTTCCTGACAACTACTGACTGTTTGGAAGAATAAGCCCAAATGGACTCGATTTCAAAGCCGCAATCCCCTGTTCCGGTGCACATATAAATGTCAACGCAGAATGACGAGGGTTAAAGCCGTTTCACAAGGGAAAATGTTTATTTACTATTTATTTATTTATTTTTAATTTTTATTTAGGATCATATATTTTTTACCCTTAATTTCCATGATCTAAAGAATGAAAAGGTTTTCATTTGAAAGTGTGTGGGTCTACTTGCATTATTATGCTGTTATATTAGGATTATATATTCAATGGCATAAAATAGTCTGGGATTATTATTTCTGGGACGATATATCGCAAAACAAAAAGTATTTATCGTGACAGGCCTACACCTTATGCCACCAAAAAAAATAAATCTTCCTTGACATTAGATTAAATAGTAATTAGTACACTTTTAACAACTAATAAGAGCTGTATTTTTACTAAATATTATTATAATAATATTATTCACTAAGTATACACTAACTTTTGTCTTCCAAGGTCATGTCACCTGACTTGGGCGTTCGCTCAAGTTGCATGGTGGAAGGGCAAAGAGAATCAGTTTCTCCATTTAGCCAGGTAGGCAAAATGCTACTTTGGAGTCCCAGCAACATAGTAATTTTCGTAGCTTGTTACAAAATAAAAAATCTCTCTCACCTCAGAAAACTGCTTTCCTATCCTGTACGCCATTATACTTTGCTCGTAGACACACTCTTTAGTTACACTGCGGCGCGCACCATATCACGCCGTTTATTATAAGCGCAAGAGAAACTGAGCATGCAACGTTCCGATGTCAATTTGTAAGTCATGAAATAAAAGTAAAGTACCAATAAATCACATAACTGGTTCGACGTGTGTTAGCTGGGAAGGATTTGCATGTAGTTATGATGTGAATTCTGTTTATCAGGAGCAGTTTTCGTGTTGCATTAACAGTTCAATGAAGTATTGTGTATTCGCAATGGTAACTGTTGTTTCCATAACCACAAAATGCCATTTATTTTCACTTTTTTTATTTTGTTTATTTTTAGATGAGTGTGGTGGCTATGTGTTTGTTAAGTAGGCTACAGTGGGACATTACTTGTGTGTGTGTCAACAATTTTTATTAAATAAATGTCTTTTTTTTTTAACATGGTAGATGGTAAAATGAGTAGATTATTTCTAGTCTACAGTGCAGAGTCTGCAGACATTTATTTAATTTGAGTTTAGGTATGCTAATTGCTCTAAGGAAAAGATGAAGCCAATGTATAAAGTTAAATTATTGCTGTTGTTATTATTAAGTTAAAAGTGAATCTAGTGCTATTATTGCTGGTGCTGGTACCGTGGCATAGCTTGGTGTATCGTTACACCCCTAATCCAGGCTGACGAGAGGAGGAGCTGGGGGTGGAGGGGGTAATAAGCTCCGGAGAAACGCGATAGCTGCTGATAATACTGAAGGAGCTTATATGTGTATGCTGTGATAGACATTGTATTCCTATAGGTAGATGTGATCAGCTGACAGTCAGCTGATGCAAGCTTGACTAATGGGACGCTATGGACGTTCTGAGAATATAGTCCCCAGTATGTATACGTTTATAAGATGGCTGTGTCTCATGTAACCTTGTTATTTGTACACGCTGTGACTATACACATCACAACATGTAAATAGGAAAATGTTGCCGTTATTTTGTCACTTATTGAGCAGTAGGCTAGCTGGAGCCATATACTCCAGTCTTTGTGCTAAGCTAGGCTAGCAGGGGGGTGCATCAGACAGAGTTATGGCACACACAGAGATGAGAATGGTATGTATGGACTTATCTATCTCTGGGGAATACAGTTAATAAGGCAAAGTCCCAAAAAGTTGGCGTGTTCCTTTAACACAGTTCTTGCTAATAATACTAATGCTAAATAATAAAGTGGTAACACTTTACAAAAAGATTCATTAGTTAACTACATTAGTTAACATGAACTAATAATGAACTGCACTTATAAAGCGTTTTTTTTTTATCTTTGTTAATGTTAATTTCAACATTTACTACTTTATTAAAATCTTTTTAACATTAGCTAATGCTCTGTGAACTAACATGAACAAACCGTGAACAGCTGTATTTTTATTAACTAACGTTAACAAAGACTAACAACTACAGTAACAAATGTACTGCTCATGGTTAGTTAATACATTAACTAATGTTAACTAATGCAACCTTATCTGCTCATTGCTGTTGATTTTTAAGCCTATAAAATGAAGTGCACTAATTTTATTTTTTATAAACAATCCCTCATAAACGTAAGCTTAAGCAAAAGTCTATATTTATTCAAACTTTATTTCATCAGTCTTCCCAGTTGGATTTAGTCATATTTAAACTTGACAGTTTATAATTCAATTCCATATAAAACTGATTTTTAAGTGGAATGAGTCTTATTTTACTCATTTGAGATTTGCCTAACTTTTTGGAAATGTTCTGAAATGCCTTGTAGTTAGATCTTTAGTGAAATGCTGATCTGTCTGATGACAGTTCCTTGTTACAGAAAAGGAAACAGCTGCATAGTGATTATTGCCTAGCCAAAAGCTTTACAGCTTTCCTCCCCATGTGGAGTCACATGCATCAAAAAAGTTAGTGTGAACAGTGTCAAGCAAAAAAAAAAAGCACTTTAAGTGAAGCCAAACTGAATTTCATAAATACTGACTGTTCAAACATTTTTTTATATTATTTTTGTGATTACACCACAGATACACTGTTTAAACTTTCCAGAGAAAATAACCAACACATTATTTATTTATAGATATCTTTTTATTAAATAAGCCATGAGAAAATGTTTAAACTTAAAAGAAAAATGTAACTTACAACTTAAAGCAGGAAGGCTTAAATGTGAAATCTTGAAATTGTGATCATTTGTGAACATCCAATTCAAAATCCAATTAAAGTTCATTGGTCAGCTTAATCTGTTTTTCATTCTAACTGCTAGGCATTTATGAAAATGTATTTGGTTTCATATTTGTTTCAATATCATATTCAATATTATTTATGTTTTGGTTTAATTTAATCTGTTAACTAAGAAAGAAAATAGCATAAACTGAATTCATCATAAAGGCAGTGGAATTGGATTGAATAGCAATATGTTGGGAGATATGGAGTGGGTCAGAGACGATTTCTGACCACTTCATAAGTTTGTTTGAAGTATTGTGTTTTGTATAATTTGTATCTTAATTTCAATCGATGTTTTGTTAATCAATTATCTGGATTTAAATAGATAAAAAGAAAAAAGAATGCCTGTGGAATGAAGTGCGTTACTAAAAACAAGCCCACTACTGTGCTTCTGCGGCCTTATTTTATTTTTCGTAATAGCCTGAGACCGATTTCCAAAATTCAGTTTATGAGGAAATAGCGTGACAGTGAATTTGTGAGGTTGCCTTTGAGAATTTTGTTGCTGCCTTAAACTGGGGACCCTTGTGAAAAATAAGTACACTTTAGTATACTTTTAAAAAGAGTTATTTGAATATACTTTAAAAGAATATACTTAACTGCAGATTAAATGTAATTTGATGTAAATGTTGATTCCAATTAAATTAAAATTTAGTTTAAATTAATATTAAATGCAATTAGCTGAACTTTAGAGTGTTTTTGACCCACTTAAATATGACATCTTTATATATATTTCTTGAACTTCTATTGTCTTTAAAATAGGGTTAAAGTGTACTACTGAATATACTGACAAACATTTATGGTAAACTGAAATATGCTTATGTGATATAATGTATAATTTCTATTGAAACTTGTGTATCTTTTTAATATATATATATATATATATATATATGTATATGTATATGTATATGTATATGTATATGTATATATATATATATATATATATATATGTATATGTATATGTATGTATGTATGTATGTACAGTGAGGAAAATAAGTATGTGAACACCCTGCTATTTTGCAAGTTCTCCCACTTAGAAATCATGGAGGGGTCTGAAATTGTCATCGTAGGTGCATGTCCACTGTGAGAGACATAATAAAAAAAAAAAAAATCCAGAAATCACAATGTATGATTTTTAACTACCGTAAAACTTCAAATAATAGCCCGGGCTTCTATTTACCCAAATCGCCGAACTGCACCGGCTTGTATTTGAAACAGGCGTCCTATGGCTGCGTTCACACTGCAGGCTGAAACGACCCAATTCCGATTTTTTTGCCCTTATGCGACCTGTATCTGATCTTTTCATGACAGTCTGAACGACACAGATCCGATCTTTTCAAATGCGACCCAGGCCACTTGGGTATGTGGTCCAAATCCGATACATATCCGATCTTTTGAAATGCGTCTTCAGTCTGAACTGCCAGGTCACATGTATCCGACCCGCACGTCGTTGATACGCGACAAACGTCATCATTGTAACTCCCGTTCCTTACTCCAGTCCAGTGGTGGCGGTAATGCACAAGAAATAGTTGCTAACCGCCAATAAAAGAAGTACGCACCTGTTGCTAGCCAATACACTCCCAACTCCAACGCGTTTCTGCACTGTTATGGGCCGCCGCAGACGTGTCTCTTCCCGTGACAAAGTTAGTTGAAGGCGCTCGCAAACATAATTGAAGGTGGATCTGGTCATTCTGAAGTTACTGATGAATTCGGTATCAGTAAAGCCACTCACATCAGTATCCCACCACTCCTGGCTGCGACTCCGCACACACACGTTTCTCTGTACCGACGTTGCTACCACTGCTCCACAAAACGCCATGGCCAAAAACCTTGCTCTCCTCCTCTTTTTTAATTTTCTTCTTAACATGAGAAAGGTTGTAATGGTGCTGGCTCCGTTGCGAAAATAACTTTAATAAAGCTAAACGAACTCCAATGCTGACACCCATATTTGGCTACTTCCGTAAACAACAAGTGACGTCGTTGACCGTTGAGTACTCTTCTGCGCATGCGGGTCACTTCTGGGTCATTTCACGTTCACACAGGAGATCACAAAAGGTCGCATTTAATTGGAAATGTGAACGGCCTTGCAAAAAAATCGCATTTTTTCAAAAAATCGGAATTGAGCATTAAGCCCTGCAGTGTGAACACAAGAGACAGGCCTTTAATTTACTGTTGAGATGTTCAAGCTTGACAGTAGGAGGTTACCACATTATATTACGTTTTATTTATAATTAATTTGAATGTGTTTAACAAATCATTTAATGTAAGAAATGTCTTAGATTATTGGCAGCGCAAAAAACGAAACGATGTGACAGCAATGGGCAGAACAATATAAGTTAACGTTACAGCTAAAATCCATCGAGCATATGAACTTGTTGCCGAAACACATCAACAAGAAAGAATGAAGGCCACCCTGTAAAACAACTGCAATCATGTGATAGAAAATTACTCTATTCATCACTATCATCATCCCCGCGATCCTCAATTACAAGTTCATTGGCGAATTCCTCCTCCTCGTCGCTCTCCTCCCCCTCCCTCTCTCTGCGTGCCTTGCTTGCACTAACAGCTCCCGCGCATCCCGCAGATGCGCACAGCTCTCCCTCTTGCGCTACTGTCAGGCCACATACCTAAGATAACATCCCGAAGTTAATGAAATATATTATCTCCTCTTTCTCTTTCCGTATCCAGCTTTTCCCACGCTTGAAATTTGACAACTGTCAGCTTAAATGTCAAATCATACTTTTTTCTTTTTGTCTCCATGATGGTATTGAGAGAATTAAGAAAAACTGAAGACTGAAAGTTCGTTATTACCTCTTTGTTATGTTGCCATAGTGAGGAATCGTTCATGAAAGGTTGCGTCTGTCACGTGAAATCTAATCAAAACATAGAACAGACGATCTGACGGGTTTTAGAAGATCAAATACAACCCGATACTAAAAAACAGACCCGGCCTCTATTTGAGACCGGCCTTTATATACCCAAACCTGTCATCACACCAGGTGTTTAAAGGGGTGGTAAACCACGATTTCACTATTCTAACTTTAGCTAACGTGTAATGTTGCTGCTTGAGCATAAACAACATCTGCAAAGTTACAACGTTCAAAGTTTAAAGCAAAGGGAGATATTTGCTTTTAAAGAAATCAGTTTCTAAGGACTACAGCAAACGGCCGCTAGGGACTACTACACATTCACCCAGGTTTTGCTGACATCACCAGGCCCAATATTTACATAAACCCCTCCTCCGGGGAATATGAAATAAGGGGGGTGAGGCCATTTTGTATCGCGGCGCTGTTGTGGTATAGTAGGCTGGAGTGTTGTTGCCGCGATGCCAAGGAAACGCTGTTATTTTCATCCGGATTGCAGGTCTGGGGTACTTGCTCTGTTCAGCCTTCATAGGGACGGGGGTGCGTTGCAGAGCGTTTAAAATAAAACATGTTATATGCACGTGTGTTTGAGTCAGCGGGGAATCAGGCACGCGCAGGGCTCCCTGCAGCACATCCACGGAGGAGAACATCCACCGTCTTCGCGATTTCAATGCCAGATTTGCACAACGTCAGCTGCGTGAAAAAAACACTGCCGGTGCGTGGATGCATGACGCGCGCGCTGCACATTTCACGGAGGACAACACAAACTTCCACAAACTTCGCGAGTTCAATACAGGATATGCACAACGGCTTGTCCTGAAAGCTGGATTTACAAACAGAAGCTGTTCACGGGCCACAACCTGTAAGTCTGATTTATTTTTCATCGATGTGTTTTCCTGTAATAGGTTGTAGCAAGGAAGTAAACAGATGACAACGCTGTTCTGCAAACCAGTCTGTTAAATGCTCATTCATACTTAACGTTATCCGACGAACACCTATCGTTACAAACACTAACGTTAAAATCTCAACAGCGAACCTGGCATTATTGTAAATGATTCTTTGATTAGAGCTTTTATGTATTGTTAATCTACAGGCATGCTAAACATGGTTCTGTGTGTGATTTGGCTAACTTACTAGTTTAAGCCAGTGCTTAGTGTTTGTTTTGGGTTAGTTCTTGTGACAGATATTTGGCTATAATCGTTCTAAAAATACAAAAGTTAAAGTGCCATTCAGTAGCGATCATTATAGATCCGCAGTCTTTACTCTTGAGGACTGAACAGGTTCTGCTCGATCATCTTCACTCAAATGTTCTGGGTCTGTTTCGGGCTCAGATTGGTATGGTTTTATTGACGCCGTTGTTTCTAACACTGACCAAAGCACAGCCTCCGATAAAGGTAAGGGGCGTGACGTTTCCGACATACGTGCACTAGGCGTTTAGCGAATCACAACACACTGGGCCAGCTAACCAATCTGAGCCCATCGCGTATTTTTGAGGGACTGGCTTCATACAACCCGGAAAGCATCAGACCGTTTTACAAGGAGGGACAGAGCAGTGTAGAATAAAGGTCAAATATATGAAAAATAAGGCAATTTTTTTTAAAACGAAGCATGAACACATGTTACAGTGCACCCCACAAATACAGTCAAGCCTTCAAAAGAATGTGTTTTACCACCCCTTTAAAAGAGACAGGCGTCTATTTGGGACTCGGCTATTATTTGAAGTTTTACGGTATTTATTTGTATGATACAGCTGCAAATAAGTATTTGAACACCTGAGAAAATCAATGTTAATATTTGGTACAGTAGCCTTTGTTTGCAATTACAGAGGTCAAACGTTTCCTGTAGTTTTTCACCAGGTTTGCACACACTGCAGGAGGGATTTTGGCCCACTCCTCCACACAGATCTTCTCTAGATCAGTCAGGTTTCTGGCCTGTCACTGAGAAACGCAGAGTTTGAGCTCCCTCCAAAGATTCTCTATTGGGTTTAGGTCTGGAGACTGGCTAGGCCACGCCAGAACCTTGAAATGCTTCTTACAGAGCCACTACTTGGTTATCCTGGCTGTGTGCTTCGGGTCATTGTCATGTTGGAAGATGACCCATCTCGACCAGCCTCGACCCATCTTCAATGCTCTAACTGAGGGAAGGAGGTTGTTCCCCAAAATCTCGCAATACATGGCCCCGGTCATCCTCTCCTTAATACAGTCCAGTCGCCCTGTCCCATGTGCAGAAAAACACCCCAAAGAATGATGCTACCACCCCCATGCTTCACAGTAGGGATGGTGTTCTTGGGATGGTACTCATCATTCTTCTTCTTCCAAACACGTTTAGTGGAATTATGACCAAAAAGTTCTATTTTGGTCTCATCTGACCACATGACTTTCTCCCATGACTCCTCTGGATCATCCAAATGGTCATTGGCAATCTTAAGACGTGCCTGGACATGTGCTGGTTTAAGCAGGGGAACCTTCCGTGCCATGCATGATTTCAAACCATGACGTCTTAGTGTATTACCAACAGTAACCTTGGAAACGGTGGTCCCAGCTCTTTTCAGGTCATTGACCAGCTCCTCCCGTGTAGTTCTGAGCTGATTTCTCACCTTTCTTAGGATCATTGAGACCCCACGAGGTGAGATCTTGCATGGAGCCCCAGTCAGAGGGAGATTGACAGTCATGTTTAGCTTCTTCCATTTTCTAATGATTGCTCCAACAGTGGACCTTTTTTCACCAAGCTGCTTGGCAATTTCCCCGTAGCCCTTTCCAGCCTTGTGGAGGTGTACAATTTTGTCTCTAGTGTCTTTGGACAGCTCTTTGGTCTTGGCCATGTTAGTAGTTGGATTCTTACTGATTGTATTGGGTGGACAGGTGTCTTGATGCAGCTAACAACCTCAAACAGGTGCGGGGTGCACTCAAAAAAATAACTCATTGGACAAACTCAATTTAATTGAGGGCAGGTTTTCCATCCAATAAATATGTGTAGCCCCAACTCATAAAAAACTAATTCACGCAATGAAATGTAATAGAGTTGGTCCAACTCAATTTGGACTAACTTAATTGAGTTGGTCCAACTCAGCTTTAACCAATTTAATTGGGTTGGTCCAACTCAGTTTGAACCAATTTAATTATATGGTCATTAATGGACCATAATTATTGCATAAATATTAGGTTTATTTAGAACCAAAATATCTCCTCAAATTTTTCAATACATATTATTAAACCAAAATATAGAACATTTATTTAATTGAAAAAAGGTGCATGGTCACATTTGACCATAAATGAGTATGAGTGTGAACGATTAAGGAATACCTGAGGGCTAAATACAAGAAAAACATTAACGACGTTGTATCTCCATCACTCTCCATAATAAAATGATACTGTACATGTGGTTGACGTAATAATCAATGCACACAATGCTGTACTGTTTACCAAACATTGCTGCAGTGCAAATACCTGAATAGTATTAGTGAAGCTGTTGTTGTGTATCCATTCAAATGTATGGATAGCGCCACACGGCGCGCGCCGCCCTAAGATATGAGAGCAGAGCATGTCGTTTCAACGGCTCTGGCTGCAGCTGAACGAATATGCGTGTTGTAAATAGCGTTAAAAAATAATAACGACTCGCAAAATATGGCTGCCGGTGTAGATTCTGTGGCGCAGCGCCACGGATTAGTCTGTGTGGGAAATGTCGATCATAAGATACACAAAAACAAAACATAAATTCTTAAAGAGCACCTATCATGGAATTTTGAAATTTACCTTTCATGTAGTGTGTAACATAGATCTAAGTGAACAAAAACATCCTGTGATAGCTTGAAATATGACAGTGCACCGTATATATAGTTATTTTCTTTCAAAAGTAAGAGTCGACTCGGAGTCATTTTTAAGAATCGTTAGAAGACCGAAGCTTTTTCTCTGACTAGATGACGTCAACTTGTCAAGTTATTTGAATACGATACGCCCACTTATTGCGCTCCAAGACGCCAGTGAAAACTAGAAAACATCATGGCGACGAGACGCTGTGTTCTGAAGTGCGACTCAAAAGCAAACTTCTTTCATCTGCCCAAGGATGAGCATTTGAAGACTAAGTGGCTTGAAGACAAACCATACATCGTCGCGATTGTGTGTTTATTAGTCGTCAAATGTATGTTTCGCGATCTCAGGAAGCTTTTATTATGGACTTCTATTATGGCACATGGTTCTTCTTCGTCTGTCTGTACCATACATGGACTACATGTGCACAGAGCGCCCTCCGGCTGCCAGTATGAATTGAAAACAACACATAAGAGACTCGATCGCTCATGATTAGGCTATAACTGCCCATTTTGAGGAAGTATTGAATAAAAAATACTCCTCTGTTTAGAAATTTGACACAGACATATGAGAATCTATCAATATGTCTCCTCATCTGCACACTTTTGAACTAAAAGCCCTGAGGGATGTTGATTTGTCGCGAGTCTTCGTGAGGAGAATAGAGGAGTTTTTTTATGAATGAGATCAGCTGAGGCTCATATTACAATCAAACAGTACCGACGCGGTTTTCATATTCATAACTCCTGACACATATTAACAAATTACTGTCACTATAAGACTTTGATGGGCGTTCCGTTTCCGAAAATATCTGCACAGACTAAACCAATCACAACTGACTGGGTCATCGGACCAATCACCGCAGATTAGCGTCACGTAAAGGCGGGGTTTTGAAAAGTGAATCACTAAAGGAATCATTTGAGAATCACTGTCAAAACAGGTAAAAATAAATGCATATTATAAGAAAACTAAAGTCTTTTTTGTCATTGCATGCATGCAAAACTGTTGTTGGGGACTTCTAAAACAATATTTGGAACATTTTAAATGCCATGATAGGTGCTCTTTAAAACACATCAATTTTATTACTTTGCTGTAATCCAACTCTTTAGAATCCATACGTTTGCGTGGAACAGATCCAAATTCAGCCCTTTGTCCAGTTATCTTCATCTCCATACTCATCAGCGACCGTAAATGTCAAATCCCGCGCACATTGGGATGTTTTCAAATTTCAAATAAAAAAATGCGCCCTCATTAAGCGTTACGACATGATTTACGGCAGTGACATCGAACGCTCATTGGCTCTCGCCTGCTTTGTCACAGATTGTGACATGCCGTGTTTCAGTTGATTTGTATTTGAAAAATGGGAAAAGCGCGCCTTCACGGACTGAAGCCGGATTAATATTTTCACTGATTAATAATTTACACCCTGCTCAGTGCTCATACAAATCTATTATATACCACCAGAGAGTACTGTGACTGCAACACATCGTCATTTGAACTACTCTTGGTACCGCTTTTGACATTTTTGCAATAAATAAATCATTGTTATTAACGTTACACTGGTCTGTCTGTTGTGCTTTTATTTATAATAAATGGTTTAGGTAACTTAGGTGTAGGATTAGCCGTTCAAAATATATTTTTAATGCTATATTGTTATTAAAATCTTAATTTTCCATCACATTCTGTCCATTACGTGTTATTCTCTTTATATTCTGTATAAAATTGGTATGTTTAGGTTTGGGGGTATTGTTAAGGGATCATACATTAATCCATAAAATACATTTTGGATCGTGTTTTCGTGTATTTTCCCGCACAGGGCTTAAAGTCATTTGGAGATTGAGAAATACTGACTCACGTACACGATTAACTTATATGTTGAAATGTGTTATTTTTCGTGTTAATCAGGTCAAATTCAATGCACCAATTCAGTGGCAGCAACAAGTAAACGGCGCCAAAACGATCGCAAGCACTTTGAACAATCCACCTCGCATAACTTTCACAGCTGTAGCATATTTCACTCAGAAGTACGATATACACATTATTTGACAGTGAGGTAAATTCTTAACTACAAAAAAACTAATACTTACCAATAAGGAATTCGCCTTAACAGTCCTCGCAGCACCAGATGAGAAAATGGTGGCCTCACCGTGAGCTTGTTCTGTTCCATTCTCTGAGCTTATGCGCATGCTCAAATGGTGCGCTCCAAAGCCCAAATTAATTTGAGTTAATCGAATTAAAATAAATCTCATTGATGAAGCTGTTTATATATTTTAGGTTAGACTTATTAAATATATATAAGTATTCACCCTAATTAGATATATGTAAATAAAGTGAACACAATATAAATGTGTCATATCTAAGAAGGGCTTGAATCATTTTTTTGAGTGTGGAGGTGGACATTTTAAAGGCAGACTAACAGGTCTTTGAGGGTCAGAATTCTAGCTGATAGACAGGTGTTCAAAACAAATACTTATTTGCAGCTGTATCATACAAATAAATAGTTAAAAAATCATACATTGTGATTTCTGGTTTTTTTTTTTTAGATTATGTCTCTCACAGTGGACATGCACCTACGATGACAATTTCAGACCCCTCCATGATTTCTAAGTGGGAGAACTTGCAAAAAAGCAGGGTGTTCAAATACTTATTTTCCTCATTGTATGTGTGTGTGTGTATATACATATGGCTGTAATGATTAAGTTGCAATAAGTACATATTAACTTTAAATGTAATATTGAATAATTAATACACTAAAATTGTACTTAAGTGTGTTAAGAAATATAGTCATGAACGTGTACTCCATTTAAGTGACATTTTATTTAATTAATATTATATTGTCTGCAATTATATATATATATATATATATATATATATATATATATATATATATATATATATATGTATATATATATATATATATATGTATGTATGTATGTATGTATGTATGTATGTATGTATGTATGTATGTATGTATGTATGTATGTATGTATGTATGTATGTATGTATGTATGTATGTATGTATGTATGTATGTATGTATGTATGTATGTATGTATGTATGTATGTTTTTTTTTCAATATATACTTATAAGATTTGAAGTACACTAGAAGTGCACATTCAATACAGTTAAGCAAGATTATTTTTCACATGAGGATATAGATAGATTTAGAAAAATCTTTCATTCAGAAATCAATGGGTTGACCGATGATGTCCAATGGGATTTCTAAAGGATGTGTTTTCTAGGCACAATGCCTAGAATTTTTGTTAGAATAGAGATTTTTTTTTTTCTTCTTCTACTATTAACTGTTTTATTGTCTGTTGAATGTCAGTTGTTGTCAGTGTTTTTGTTTGGTATTATTTATACACCATTATATTATGTATTAATATTTTGAATTGGCTTTTATTTTTATATTTTATTTTTAGTAATTTTATGTGCTTTTATCATTTTTATTTATTTTTTATTTCTATTTAGCTTGAATTAATATTGTTCAGTTTTAGTTTTAGTAATTTTAATACTTTAATTTTAATTTATTTTATTTTAATTAGTTGCTAAGGCAACATTTATTTAAAAAGTTAATGGACAAGTTATGTGCAGACATTTAATATTTAGGATTAGGGGTTTGTTAATATCACTAATCCCAAGTATGAGGTTAAATTTATCCTGAGAACTGTGATACTACTTTTTTGGAAACCAATGGTTCATCAAGTGATCCTGCTCTTGTTTTTCTGAAATAGTGATTCATTAGAGCAGCTAAGTGTCTGATGTTTACAATCTGATTCATGCTCATGATTCAAGCATCCCCGCCCCATCCTGCTCTACAGCAGTTGTTTTCCTTCTTTTTGACTCTTTTTCATTGTTTACAATGATACCCAAAGACCCGTGACTTTTCCAGTTGTTTTTGGTATACTGAATAAGTATTAAAGGGGACCTATTTTGCAAAATTGACTTTTACATGATGATTGAACATAAATGTGAGTCAGCACACACCACCACCCTATAATGGTAAAAATCCATTCACTCTTTTCTTCTATATTATACATAAATCAAAAACTTTATCAAAATGCTTCTATGCATTTTCCTTGCTCTCTCACGCTAATTTGCCCTGTTTAGTAAATATGTTGTTGGCTGTATCAATGAACACACCATTCCATTGATTTTCTATGTCAACATGGTAGACGGACTCGCAGTGGTTCTTAAAGTGTGGTACGAGTACCACTAGTGGCACTCAGGCTGCCTCTAGTGGTACGCAGAGGAATCACTAAATAAATTTATGTTAAACACATACATTTTAAATTAATCTTTATTTGATTTTTTTGTACATTTAAGTACAGTTTTAATTTAACTTTACAACACATTTTAATTTAATCATTATTTTATTATTTTATTTACCTGTATGTAAGCACTGTGCATTGTTAATGTACAAACTGTGTATTTAAAATGTTAAAGTGGCTGACAACAATAAATATTCTTATAGGAAGCAGAGCTGTAGCTGAATAGTTAGGCCTACTATGCTACTGTATTTTAATGTTGGTCATTATGGTGGTACTTGGTATAAAAATTTTGAGAACCACTGGATTAGAGCATTCACACTGCACGCAGAGGCGGCGCAGCTGCACGTAGCAGGAGCAGAGCAGAAGCGATCGTTTTGCCGCATAGTTTAATATTCACTAAATATTCAACTATATTACATTTGATCAGCTCATTTAAATTATCATAAAGTCAGAATTAAGAGATCAAATGTTGAAAATATGATTTTAAAAGTCATAATAGTGAGATAAAAAGTCAAAAATACGACATGCTAAGTCATAATTATAAGATAAAATGTTGAAAATATGATTTTAAAAGTCCTCATTATTAGATAAAAAGTAAAAAATATGACATGCTAAGTCATTGTGAGATGAACAGTTGAAATTAGGACTTTTTAAAAATTCTGAGATAAAAATTCCACATTTTGGTTTTAAAGTTAAAATTATGACTTAAAAATCTATAATCCTAATTAAGAGATAAAAAGCTGAAATTAGATTTAAAAAAGTCTAAATTATGACACACTAAGACATTTAAGAGATTAAATTATGCTTGTTATTTTTTTTAAATGTGCTTTTAATTTTTTTGATTCACACTTAAAATAATAATAATATTTACATTAATGTTTTCATTTTGTGCAATATATTTTTACATGCGTTTTTACTAGGGCTGTCAAAAGATTAATCGCGATTAATCGCATCCAAAATAAAAGTTTGTGTTTACATAATATATGTGTGTGTACTCTCTTAATTATTATTTATATATAAATGCACACACATTCATGTATATATTTAAGAAATATTTGCATGTATATACTGTATATACATTTATATAATCTATAATATATATAAATATAAATGTTTTATATATAAAAATAATGTTTTTTTCTTAAATATATACATGCTTGTGTGTGTATTTATATATAAATAATAATTAACAGAGTACACACACATATATTATGTAAACACAAACTTTTATTTTGGATGCGATTAATCACGATTAATCTTTTGACAGCCCTAGTTTTTACATTTTGAAATCAGTTTTTACAACAGAAATTAATCAATCAAAAACTTACTTTAGCTTTTCATCTAAAACAAATTGAATTTCCTTTCATCACTGTAAAGCTGCTTTGAACCAATATGTGTTGTGAAAAGCGCTATAGAAATAAAGGTGACTTGACTTGACTTTATTTTTACTGCGCTGCTCATGCTGAATTAAAGAAACAGTGCACATTATTTCTTCAAAATACACAAAGAAAAAAAATTCACCATAAAATTGTATAAGTGAGGTGTTCCTTGCTTCACAGTCACCATATGTCATTCATTGCTGTGAAAGAAAGAAAGAAAATACACAAAAACACTTCACAAAAAGACTGATTAAAACTACATTTACATTTAACCATTTATTAATTAAAAGGTAACTTAACTTTAAATCTTAACTTTAAGATTACTTTCATCATGTAATCTACATATATATATATATACATGTTATATGCGTGTGTGTGTAGGAGAGAATACCCATAATGCACTGTGAGAGTCGCGCACTGAATGAATTCCCGCGTCTCGCCAGGAGATGCCGCCCGCAGCTGAATTAATCGTCCATCTATTTTCCAAAACACTCTGGTCCAGCGTAATATCTTACAGGTATACATTGCTTTTTAATTGATTATTAAATTGTTTAATTATTGTTTATACACGCAAGTTTCGATGACAGAGTTCAAGATAAATGTTTCATTACTACTGGAGCTGCCAGTTTGCTACATTTCAAATAATTATTAAACAGCAAGCAGAAACGATGCAAAAGCGGCAGCCCTTCCGCCACACTAAATGTCCGAATTCACTCAGTCATTTTCATTCACTCATGTGGACTATATTAGTGGAGTAATGTTGGGAATAGTGAATGAGGGTAACTTATAGGGGGCGATTTCAAACACAGCACTTGTGTTTGCCATGTAAATAGCCCTGATGCTAACATGCCGTTACCTTTTTTTATTATAAACAAACCCATGTCTATGGAGATACCTGAATTGTACATATTAAGTAGACTTGCTTCCTTCTGTCCAAATCGAGGGCAGAGGGTCTGTCCAAATAAAATTAATTCACCCACTTGACGAAGTTGAATGCACTTAAAAATGGCTGAGCCCGAAGGGGATAAATCAAAGCACTTGACAGAAATTGGTCGGAGGAGAACGCCTGAAAAAAGGTGGCACAATGGACTCATATTCGTCTGTATTTGCAGAAGCCACGATTTAGCTGCGCATGACTGAAAGTGTGAAAGCACAATGGGCGTGTGCTGCTCGTGATCTGCATAGGTACACTTTTGCGCTACTTACGCTCTGCTTGCACGTTTAGTGGTGAAACAGGCTTTACAACATCTTGCGTGGGTGCGATCATTTTGGCACTGAATCTATTTTTGCTGCACTGCTCACGCTGAATTAAAGCCACAGAGCATTGTTCTTGGTCAAAATACACCTGAGTTAACATGAAAAATAACAGATTTCACCATAAAATCATACAAGTGTTTAAAATCATATTCTGTTTTTCACAGTTCATGCTGTGAAAATTAATAAATAAAATACACGAAAAACATCATTGCCAGGAGTTTTTACCCAAACTTCAAAGGCCTGTTTAAATGATTAAAACTAAAAGTATATCTTAGCTTTAAGATACTTTTATCATGTAACATAAATATACAGCATGTTATAGAGTGGTGCAGGTATGACGTCCGAACCCAGAACGCTAATTCTCCGCTGGTCCCTTCAAGATTTTCCTATGGGGTTTTATAATGGGGTTTTACAATTTATGTGTAAAATTAAAGCCTATGGTAATCTTGACAATACTTTGACGTTTTGTTCTACAATGTAAATAACACACACCCATAGCGAAAATGTGAATTTTGAAGAAATTCATTTTTGAAAACGTAAATTTGAATGTACATTTACTTAATTCATAAGTAACTAGATAAGACAGCTTTGGGTGTGAGTGTGTGTATAGTGTACGTTGTAGAACAAAACGTCAAAGTATCATCAAGTTATGTTTACCACAAGCTTTAGTTTTGCTCATAAATTGAAAACCCCATTATAAAACCCAATAGGAAAATCTCTAAGGAATCAGCAGCGGGGAATTAGACTTCCAGGTTCTGACATAATACCTGCTCCACTCTATATGCATATGTGTGGGGCAGTAGGAGGGGAACACGGTTAAGTAGAGTAGAGTATTCTGCACAGCATAAATTAAAGCACATGACAGACAGTGGTCGGAGGGGAACACCTAAAAGGTCTGTATACGCACAGCTCCTGTGCTGCTTCTGCTCTGCTTGCGTGTCCAGTGTGAAACAGGCGTGACTTTTTAAAAAATGATTGAATGTATGCAACGAATGGGAGAAGAAGAAAAAAAAAAAGCCAGGTCCATCTAGCGCATGGAATGCAAAAACGCATTCTATGGAAATGGCCCCATGCTCTTTCTCCTGTTTTGTTGTTGCCGGAGGATACGAGGCACGAGCTGTAAGGGCACAGCCCTCTTCTGGAAAGGGGGGCGGGGAGTAGAAGCTTATTTTCATTTAAAGATGTACACACACAAAAATACCAACATTTTTTTTTTGCTTCCACTGAAAAAGGCCCTTTTTGGGCATGGTATAATAAACTCTGTGCTATTTTGAGCTGAAACTTCCTTTTGGGGACACCTAAGACTTATTCATTGTCATTAATCCAGACCATGGGAACCCTTACTCTTTAAAGAAAAAATAAATGTTGTTGAGGGAGAGAATTAATGTGAATTAATATGAGAAATGTCTTGATTTTAATTGCTTTGGCTTATTTTAATGCTTGTTTTGTCTTGTTTAAATCATCCTGAGGCCCCCTTGGCCCTCTGGTTGAGAACCTCTTCCCTACAGTAAAGCTGTCAGACCAACTAGGTTCTGGTCCCTGACAAGAAAACACCTTGAGCTTAATTCAATTTTGAATGACAAGAATGTTGCCGTTTGTTAGTCAAGGCTTGGCAATTACATTTTTGGTATTGGTGGATTTCATTGTGGCTTCTTTCTCTCTCTCTGTTTTCCATCAGGGTCATTGTCATTACAGTGGTTACATAGAGGATGTGGAGGGCTCTTCTGCAGCACTCAGCCTGTGCTCTGGGTTAAGGTGAGATCACAGAAACTTTAAATGGATAGAGGGTTCTGAGTATCGGCCGATACGATAACAGCGCAGTATTCTTTTAAATCAATGTAGAATTTCTATACCTCTGTGTGTTGAACTGATAATCACTCTTTTGTGTGTTAAACACAGTCTACTACAGTAAATGCAGACAACTTCATTATAAAGAAAAACAACAAATGGAAAAAAATATATAATCATAATCTTTGACAAAAGTACTATTATAAACTAGCTTAGTGGATAATTCAGCAGCAAAAGTTACTCTAGAAAAAAAGTGCACAATAATTGTACAAAATCTAAACAGTTTGTGGGGAACAAATAAAAGTGAATATTATGGCTCGTTTCCACTGAGCAGTTCAGTATGATTCGGGACCATAAACCCTGATCTGGCTTGCGTTTCCACCACCAACAACAGCACCCTTACTTGATTGGTGTGGTGTAGCGTTCAATGTTATTCTCGCACGAAGAAGAAAGCGACATAGTAAACAACAGTGGAGGACATACAGCAGATCTTGTTCTTAATTCTTGGAATGTGGCTATTGTCACAAGAAGACACGCTTGGTTTGAGCCCAGGCTGCAGGCTGCAAGAAAAAACATGTACGTGCAAGTGACGATTCTCTGTCAACCAATCAACGTTCTGCAGTGGGTCTAGCTCCACCCGTAGTACCGGGCTACTGTGCTAGGTACCCCAATGGAAGGTGCCAAAAAAGTGGTATGGTACGGTTTGGAATTAGAGTACCATTCACAACTTCTGACAATGGAAATGGCAAAAACTGTACTGAATCGTGCCACTCAGTGGAAACGAGCCATAAGTGTAGCACTAAATCTGATAAAATGTTAAACATTGCTCTTTGTATTGTAAAACCCTGGTAGGAGGAAATTTCCATTCTAACTCTTTAACCCAATTCTGCTTCTCCGTTAAACTTTGGAAAAGTTTTCAGTGATCCAGTAATCGAATTCATTCAAACAGTCCAAAACAGCGCCTTGTAAAGAAGGCCAGGCTGATTACATCAAACATATCAGAGAGAATTTCTATGGGGAAAATGGATATTAATTATTGCATAAATATTAATCAGTACCATAAAAAAGAAATTATATTATTAAACAAAAATGTATTAGAATGATTTTACTGAAAAAATAAGAAGTTACATATCAGGGGTCCGGTCACTTTTGACCGCTAAGGCCACCAGTGTGACTCCCAAGTATGTTATTTTAAAGTTTCGTAATTTTGTTTTGGAGGTCTCCAACAACAGGTTTATATGCATCAAAATTCAAAATACACTTTAATTTTATCATAATATACATTGGACATCACACAATGTTCAATTGTTCTCAAACGACTCGATGGATGAATCAGTCTCTCTAAATCCCTCATTTGTGACCCTGTCTGTGAAAACCCAGCTAAAGTCTTTTTTTTTTAATTCGCTGTTTTATACTTAAAATCATCCTACATAATGTAAAGAACATTCTGTGAAAATATAACCTTGATATCTTTAATATTGACTGAGTAAGATCATGTCAAAAGTTAGCTGAATTTCGGCCTCAGAAAATCCAGATTTTGAGAAATTCCAATTTTAAAATCAAGCTTATTTTTGAAATTGTAAAACATTTTAACCATTATTATTCTGATAATGTGCCATATACCACATTAAAGCTAAGATTCTCCCATTTTCAGTGATATAGGACACATTTATGGGAAAATTCTTAGTTTTGTAAAACAAGTCTATTTATTATGATGTGCATGTCCAAAAAGCGTGAAACATTGAAACGAATGGGGGCACCACAAGAGCTTGATTTACCAAGTCAGTTCACTCTAATGATTTGTAGGCTATAACTTTATTAGTAAAATGAAATCTCAGTAGAAAATGTCATTAATAGGCCTATATATATCCATTAATATATAAAACATCCATAGAAAATCTCACTGTGTAACATTTGGAGTAAATCCAGGACTAGGCCTAATGCCCTAACAAGTTAACAGGTCAGTCTCAAACTTTGTGCAGATAGTTAGTCATAACTGTGAATCTTCACTTGTCTCACAATTCGATTAGATTATGATTCATTAGAATTTTTTCATGGCTCATTGTGCTTAACAACTCTTTTAGCCTACATAAGGCACGTCCTGCACTTATGTTCTCATTCATGCATGTTCTATTCGTATAGGTTTACAAACCGAAACCAAAACTTCAGACGCAAGAGCTTTGCTTCCGAAGGACACACGCAGCTTTTTTATATTAATATATAATACAGGTTCTTTATTTAGCCTACAAAAAACAGTAGGCCTACCGGTATATTAATTATTATTAATTAAACTATCAGCTGTTCTGTTCCTTGCACTTCGCTTGCCGCGGCCGCCCTGTCAGAGAGCGAATTCATAAAATCAGCGCCTCAGCATCCAAAGACCAAACTATTGAGACACTTAGCAGCCATTAAATGTCTTTAAAATAAGACGGATGTATAGGCAGAAGGTGGAGTTAGGAAACAAATAAACTGTTCCTGAAATGTCGGTGATGACACAAAGAAATCCACACAGAAATCGGAACCCGGCTTAAGTCGCCGTTTTCTTGCCTTTCCCGACACTGATCTGATCCTTGGTCGTGCGGATTGATATTATGGTCTGTTTGCACTTTGTAATTGTAAAAAATACGTTTCTGAACCGAATGATATAAGAATCAGCAGTTGTTTCTGCGTTGAAAGTAAACATTAAATCAATATTTAAGAAGCCCACGTCCGGTATTTTTTGGTGCAAAATAATAAAACGTAGCGTCAATAAAATCATTAATTTCAGTATTTATAATATTATAAATGAAAACTTGAGTACTGCATCTCAAAGCCCTTGGTATAATCTATCATTTACAGCAGTAAACACAAATTGCCTGTTTTGGTCATTTTTATGGCTATGACTACTTTGACGCTCAATATCTCCTAATTAGATTATGCGACTTTAGCCGGGGTTTCAGAGATGGGGTCACATTTCTGTGAGCCTACTGTGCTCTGATTGGTCAGATGGCCCAGTCTGTTGTGATTGGTCGTACAGCGTGTATTTCGGAAACAAATGTCCATTACCATAACTGAACTTCAGCTCCATTCAGGAGGCTTCCTGTTCCTAAAGCTCAACGATAGTACACACTGTAAAGACGATGACGTTGATTTTACATCAATCCTAGCACGACCTGAAATGGGTGTGTCAGATATAGGGAGACATACAAAATGTGCAGGGCTGGTGGTCCTCCAGGACAGGTTTGGGAACCACTGCAGTAGAGCATTACAATAATCTAGCCTTGTGGTCATGAGCACATAACCTAAGTCAAACTTACGGTCAATGAGGAGATCCTGGATAAGATGCCCCTTGCTCGTACCGGACATCCGGTAAGAGTGAACGCTGGCACGATATGCTGCTGCTGCTCGCCGATAACTTTTAACCTTTAACGTTTGAAACTTTGGAATTTTTAAGCTTTTCTACTGTTGGACTGTGCAACTGTTCTCAACTCTGTGAGAGACTGATCCTTCATCTCTCCGCACCATCAATGATTCATTTGACATTTCTGTGCATCTGCGTGATTTGGCTAACATTAGCCTACTGCTTCGGCTTCTAACATTGGTCCTTTACCTGGTTTGTTCACCTGACGGCCTAAGTCATCTGGGTCCTCGTCTACAATGTGGGCTGGTAGGCTTTTTATCTGGATCGCTCTCGCTGGGTCTCTCCTGTCACTCCTCCATCAACTCGTGACAGGACTCCTCCAGTACTCAGCCGCTGAACTCCATCGGGCCCGTCTTCACCTGCTCAAGTCTCCGCCGGCAATTCTCCTCCTTCATCCGGACATTGCTTTCCTGCCTCGTTGGAAATACATCCATCGTGGATCTCGTCGAAGCTTCCACTTTGACAACTCTAAACCAATAAAATCCATCTGGTCCTCCACACAATGCCCTCCATGTAATACCGGCCGGGTTGCTGTCCACACAGTTTTAGCTAGCCTTGCTAGGTCAGCTAACGCTACTGGAAAATGCAACAAGGGGCGGCAGTGGCTCAGTGGTTCATGTAGGTTGTCTACAAACCGGAAGGTTGGTGGTTCGATCCCCGGTTCCACCTGACCAAGTGTCGAGGTGTCCATGAGCAAGGCACCTAACCCCAGCTGCTCCCGATGAGCTGGATGGCGCCTTGCATGGCTGACACCGCCGTCGGTGTGTGAATGGGTGATAGTGAGGCAATGTGTAAAGCGCTTTGGATGGCCATTGGTCTGTTAAAAGCGCTATATAAATGCAGTCCATTTAACATTTAACAACATCCCGGTCCACTTCGGTCTACTAAACATCCGCTCACTTACGAGCAAGGGGCATCTTATCCAGCATCTCCTCATTGACCGTAAGTTTGACTTTCTTTGCTTGACCGAGACATGGCAACAACCTAACGACTTTTCCCAACTCAACGAGTTCACGCCCCCTGGGTTTGTTTACACCTGTCAACCTCGTGGCTCCGGGCGTGGTGGAGGTCTCGCGATAATTCACAGCGAGAGGTGGAAAGTCCTACCGGTATCTGCTCCTACTTTCAACTCGTTTGAATCAACTGTGTGTCAACTTTCTGGTCCAATTCCCACCATTGTTGTAATTGTTTACCGCCCCCCTAAAGCTAACAATAACTTCATTAATGATTTTGCTGCTCTACTTACCCACCTAGCCACACTTTTCCCAAATGTAATACTGTTGGGGGACTTCAACATACATATGGACAATATCAATCTTCCTCTCCCGTGATTTTGCTCCCTGTCTTGACAGCTTTGGTTTCCAGCAGCATATTGACTTTCCCACTCATTCAAAGGGTCACATTCTGGATTTAGTTTGTTGTTCTGGTCTCATTCCCTCCAACTGTACTGCAGATGAACTTCCCATCCATCCATCCATCTTCTTCCGCTTATCCGGGGCCGGGTCGCGGGGGCAGCAGTCTAAGCAGAGATGCCCAGACTTCCCTCTCCCTAGACACTTCCTCTAGCTCTTCCGGGGGGACACCGAGGCGTTCCAAGGCCAGCCGGGAGACATAGTCCCTCCAGCGTGTCCTCGGTCTTCCCCGGGGCCTCCTCCCGGTTGGACATGCCCGAAACACCTTCCCGGGAAGGCGTTCAGGAGGCATCCGGAACAAATGCCCGAGCCACCTCAGCTGTCCCCTCTCGATGTGGAGGAGCAGCGGCTCTACTCCGAGTTCCTCCCGAGTGACTGAGCTTCTCACCCTATCTCTAAGGGAGCGCCCAGCCACCCTGCGGAGAAAGCTCATTTCGGCCGCCTGTATCCGGGATCTTGTCCTTTCGGTCATGACCCAAAGCTCATGACCATAGGTGAGAGTAGGAACGTAGATTGACCGGTAAATCGAGAGCTTCGCCTTACGGCTTAGCTCTTTCTTCACCACGACAGACCGGTACATCGACTGCATTACTGCAGAAGCTGCACCGATCCGTCTGTCAATCTCCCGTTCCATCCTCCCCTCACTCGTGAACAAGACCCCTAGATACTTAAACTCCTCCACTTGGGGCAGGAACTCTCCACCAACCTGGAGTGGGCAAGCCACCCTTTTCCGACTGAGGACCATGGCCTCGGATTTGGAGGTGCTGATCCCCATCCCAGCCGCTTCACACTCGGCTGCAAACCGTCCCAATGCATGCTGAAGGTCCTGGTTAGAAGGGGCCAACACGACAACGTCATCCGCAAAGAGCAGAGACGAAACCGTGTGGTCCCCAAACCTGACACCCTCCGGCCCTTGGCTGCGCCTAGAAATTCTGTCCATAAAAATTATGAACAGAACCGGCGACAAAGGGCAGCCCTGCCGGAGTCCAACATGCACCGGGAACAAGTCTGACTTAATGCCGGCAATGCGGACCAAACTCCTGCTTCGGTCATACAGGGACCGGACAGCCCTCAGCAAAGGACCCCGGACCCCATATTCCCCCAGCACCCTCCACAGGACGCCGCGAGGGACACAGTCGAATGCCTTCTCCAAATCCACAAAACAAATGTGGACTGGTTGGGCAAACTCCCATGAACCCTCCAGCACCCTGTAGAGGGTATAGAGCTGGTCCAGTGTTCCGCGACCAGGACGAAAACCACACTGTTCCTCCTGAATCCGAGGTTCCACTATCGGCCGGATTCTCCTCTCCAGTACCCTGGCATAGACTTTCCCGGGGAGGCTGAGAAGTGTGATCCCCCTATAGTTGGAACACACCCTCCGGTCCCCCTTCTTAAAAAGAGGGACCACCACCCCGGTCTGCCATCCCAGAGGCACTGTCCCCGACCGCCACGCGATGCTGCAGAGGCGTGTCAGCCAAGACAGCCCCACAACATCCAGAGACTTGAGGTACTCAGGGCGGATCTCATCCACCCCCGGTGCCTTGCCACCGAGGAGTTTCTTGACCACCTCGGTGACTTCAGCCCGGGTGATGGACGAGTCCTCCTCTGAGCCCCCAGCCTCTGCTTCCTCAATGGAAGACGTGACGGCGGGATTGAGGAGATCCTCGAAGTATTCCTTCCACCGTCCGACAACATCCCCAGTCGAGGTCAACAGCCGCCCATCGCCACTGTAAACAGCGTTGGTAGGGCACTGCTTCCCCCTCCTGAGGCGCCGGACGGTTTGCCAGAATCTCTTCGAGGCCAGCCGATAGTCTTTTTCCATGGCCTCACCGAACTCCTCCCAGGCCCGAGTTTTTGCCTCCACGACCACCCGGGCTGCAGTCCGTTTAGCCTGTCGGTACCTGTCAGCTGCCTCAGGAGTCCCACAAGCCAGCCAGGCCCGATAGGACTCCTTCTTCAGCTTGACGGCATCCCTTACTTCCGGTGTCCACCACCGGGTTCGGGGATTGCCGCCTCGACAGGCACCGGAGACCTTACGGCCACAGCTCCGAGCAGCCGCTTTGACAATGGAGGTGGAGAACATGGTCCACTCGGACTCAATATCTCCAGCCTCCCTCGGGATCCGGTCGAAGCTCTGCCGGAGGCAGGAGTTGAAGATCTCTCTGACAGGAGACTCGGCCAAACATTCCCAGCAGACCCTCACAGTACGTTTGGGTCTACCGAGTCTATCCAGCTTCCTCCCCCGCCATCGGATCCAACTCACCACCAGGTGGTGATCAGTTGACAGCTCCGCCCCTCTCTTCACCCGAGTGTCCAAGACATACGGCCGCAGATCAGATGAAACGACCACAAAGTCGATCATTGACCTACGACCTAGGGTGTCCTGGTGCCATGTGCACTGATGGACACCCTTATGCTTGAACATGGTGTTCGTTATGGACAAACTGTAACTAGCACAGAAGTCCAATAACTGAACACCACTCGGGTTCAGATCAGGGGGGCCGTTCCTCCCAATCACGCCCCTCCAGGTTTCACTGTCATTGCCCACGTGGGCGTTGAAGTCCCCCAGTAGAACGACGGAGTCCCCAGTCGGAGCACTCTCCAGCACCCCTCCCAGAGACTCCAAGAAGGTCGGGTACTCTGCACTGCCGAATACTAATGAACTTCCCATAACTGATAATTTGCTTCTGTCGTTCAACGTCAAACTCACTCTGTCCTCAACAAAGCCACCACGTGTTATCTCATTCCGTAACATTAAGAAAATTAATCCTAATACACTTTCCTCTGGTATTAGGTGCCTTTTGAACACTCACAATTCATCCACCCCTGATGACTTGGTTTCCCACTACAACAATACCCTCAACACAATTCTTAATTCTCTCGCTCCTATGAAAACCAGGTCTGTCTCCTTCTCCACCTCTGCCCCTTGGTTCACTTCAGAACTATGGCAGATGAAGGCCAAAGGTTGACAGCTTGATTGACTGTACAAGAAAACTGGTTCACAAAGACATGCACAAAAATCACATTTTACATTATAAGGACTGCATTTCTTAAACCAAACTCAACTACTATTCTGGCATAATCTGTTCAAATGAAGGTAATTCCAAGTCACTGTTTTCTCTTCTCAACAATATTCTCAAACCCCCAGCCTCCCATAACTTGTACGAACAATTCCAGTCTCGTTTCCGCCCCCTCCATAGCACTGAATCTGCACTAATTAAAATCACAAACGACCTCCTCCTGGCAGCCGACTCTGGTTTACTCTCCATTCTCATCCTCCTCAATCTGAGTGCGGCCTTTGACACCATCTCTCACACTATCCGCCTCAACAGATTATTTTCCATTGGTATTTCACATACACCCCTTGACTGGTTTAAATCCTACCTCTCAGGCCACTCTCAGTTCATCCAAATCCAATCCTGCAGTTCCCACCCGTCCTCCGTTACCCCTTCTCTTCATCATCTACCTCCTTCCCCTTGGCAATATCTTCCGCAAATAGAACATTCACTTCCATTGCTACGCGGATGACACCCAGCTCTACCTTTCCAGCAAACCAAACTCCACCCTCCCACCTTCTTCCCTTACCGACTGCCTCACCGAGCTCAAATTCTGGTTCTCCTCCAACTTCCTCAAACTAAACAGTGATAAAAGAGAAATTCTTCTAATTGGCACTTAATCAACCCTTTCAAAAGCTGACAATTTTTCCCTCACCATCGACCACTCCTCTGTCTCCCCCTCCCCCCAGGTTAAGAGTCTGGGTGTCATCCTCGACAGCACATTATCTTTTCAATCTCATGTCAATAACATCACCCGGTCTGCAAATTTCCACTTACGCAATATTAATCGCCTCCGCCTCCGCCCTTCCCTTTCTCCACACTCCACTGCATTCTTGTACACAGCCTTGTCACCTCCCGCATCAACTATTGTAACTCTCTTCTCTTTGGTCTACCTAACAAATACCTCCATAAACTACAACTGGTTCAGAACTCTGCAGCCCGAATCATCACCAGAACCCCCTCCATTCATCACATCACCCCAGTTCTGCAGCAACTTCACTGTCTCCCGGTCAAATTCCGCATAGACTTCAAAATCCTCCTGTTTGCGTTCAAGGCCATCCACTACCTTTCCCCTCCTTATCTGTCCCAACTCCTCCACATCGCCACCCCTTCCCGTTCCCTCAGATCTGCTTCATCTGTCCACCTCTCTGTCCCTCCCGCCCGCCTCGTCACTATGGGGAGCAGGGCTTTCAGCCGCTCTGCCCCTCAACTCTAGAACTCACTCCCACCGGACCTCAGGAAGCTGGACTCTCTCACGCTCTTCAAATCAAGACTAAAAACTCACCTATTCAGAATTGCGTATCCCACTTAACCATTTACATTGTCTTTCTTATCTGTTTCTTATTTCTTACTGTTTTTATTTTTATGTGTTGTACGGTGTCCTCGAGTGCCCAGAGAGGCGCCTTTAAATAAAATGTATTATTATTATTATTATTATTATTATTATTATTATTATTATTATTATTATTATTATTATTATTATTATTATTAACCTCACATGACAAGTGCTATGGGGAGCACATGACAAAAACAACCAATGGACAGACAGAACTAATGAAACATGAACCAATGAAAGCAAGGCACATATACTTAGGAAACACATGACAGGATCACATGAGGGGAGCAGGGAATCACATGACATGGAACCAGGGAACATGATGACAATTCTATGACAATTTTCAAAATTAAAGACAACCTAAACAGATGCGAGGAAATCTTTACTTTGGGCGACTAAATGTCTATCATTAGCCATTGGCTAATAAATTCATTGGCTAATAAATTATTTTTAGTCTATTTTACTCGCCAGTGTGTGTGTGTTAGAGGCTAAGTATAAGTTTAGCATAGATATATTTTCACATGCTAAACACGCTTGAGAGTTTCTAGAGGGTTGAATGACTAGAAAAGTCATGAAAATACATTGATCAGAAAGTGTGGGAATCCTGTATACACCTTTACTCAGTCATTCCCAAGATATAATATTAAATTGACTCTTTCTAGCAGTTTTCCAAAGCTCTCTGCTTGTCAAAATCTGTTATATGTTAATAAGTGAGTAACATGTATGTACCTTAGGGGTGTTATCAACACGGAGGGCACCAGTTTCGGTATTGAACCGTTGGAAGGTTCCTCCAGTGACGAGCACTTGGTGTATCGTTTGGAGGATGTAGAGACAGAACCTCTCACCTGTGGAACGCCTCACTTTCATAACCATGATGATGAAGCTTCACCAAGGCAACCTACAGACAGTCACGTCCATAACATCACCTTTGGTCAAAGCAGCCATCTAATCAGGGTGAGTCATTCCAAATCCTAATAATGACATGAGCAATTGCACAAGCTTTAGAGCACAGATAGTTAAAAGTGAATGTTGGACTCCTGCAAAAAGAAAATGTGTATGTGCATGTATGGTATAGTAGTGTACTTGTGCATGATGGTTCATTTACATGTGTTTAAATGGTGAACACTGTCATAACTGGATTTCTTGTAGTATTTCTGAATGTTATAAAACATCAAATTGTGTTTTAAAATTAAAGTCTATTTTAACAGTAAGAAATAAAAACAAAATCTGCATATAGTTTAGCATTGCCACTCTTCTCTTTTAGTGCATCCAGTAGAAAAACATACACTGTTAACTAAACTAAAGAAAAATAAGTGTTTTTCAGATAATAATAATAATAATAATAATACTAATAATAATAATAATAATAATAATTGGTTTAAGTTTAGTACAATGACAAATAAAGGGCAATAATTACACTTGTCAAGTCAACTTTATTTATATAGTGCTTAGTTTCAAACAAAGACTGTTCAGGGCTCCAGACTGCGACTAAAACGGTCGCGACCAAATGCATGACCGATTTGCGACCAAAAATATTAATTTGCGAGTGATATTTTTGCTGAGATCGCCATTGGTGACCAGTCTTGTTGTGTGTTTACGTAATAAAATGAGACAGCAAAGCAGCAAAGTTACAGAGGAAAAAACCTTGCCTAGTTGGAGCGCCAAAATACGCGTCAGAAACGAATGTCAAAACGGAAAATATCATGCTTTTTCAAAGCCCTCATCTCTATAAAGCAACAACACTGACGGCTGTGCCAGCTGGAGAGAGATAGAAAGCGACAGAGACGTGTCAATGAATGAATATCCAAGTACCCTACTCTACTTGTAAAAGTGGACGCCAACTAATCAGTAACAATTCTCGTTTTGAATTGATACTGATACTTATTCTCAATATATTTTACTCTTATTATATTATAACTTTTCTGTTACTGCCTTAACTTCACATGAATACGCAAAACGTATCACCGCCCTGCCCGAGGGGCTATTTTAAATACTGAATAAAATTCCTTTCTTGCTTTGCATTGTTGACTCTCTTAACTTGTTGTCTGAAGGAAAAATAAGATCACGGATGTTTTTGATCATGCTTATTTGTCCGCAGTGAAGTTTAGCGGATGTATGCGTGTGTGTGCGTGGATATTTTTGAGTGTGTTTCTGATGAGCGGATCATAACATTGTAAATAATTACGGGTGGATGAGAGATAAATAATTTATGTGTTGATATTATTAAAGACACGGAACTCTCATTTCACTGTAAAACGCAACGAACGTGCGTCACTCTTTCACTTTCAAAACCAGCGTCTATTCAGGGAAAACAAATCAAGGATAAGATATGCTTAGAGCACCTCCTAGTGGACAGTATATATAACGCAAAGGGAAAATCCTACATGAGATATTGCTTACAAATTTAACAGTTTTACCTAAAAAATATACACTAACTTAATAGAAATGATTCTGATAAGAATTGTCCAACATAGTGATTGGAAATATCAACATGTTTAAAACTTTTTTCTTCAGGTTCTAATTTGCCAAATTTACCAAATTAACAAAAGGAAGGAAATAAAGTGAAGTAAAATGTGGGAGCGTTTTAGTGAAGTAGTTTAACCTAGTGAAGTAGTTTAACCTAGTGAAGTAGGTTAACAAGACAAATCAAGTGTTGGGTTGCCTATGTGATGTGTAACAGCTGTGAAGCGCTCTATGTATATGACAATAAATTAATAAAGCCTATAGTGGAGAAAACTGCGAAAATCGCTCTGTGTGTGTGGTGTTGTTAAAATGTTAATAGGCGCATAGATTTAAGTTGTTTCAGTTCTAAACAGGCAAAAAAGACAAAAAAATTATGTTTTACTTAACCTGTTGTCTTAATGAGAAAGAATGGAAGAAGCAAAAAATGAAATTCAGCACCGCCCATATAATTGCACATGAAAAATTAAAATGCGTTTATTCTTTTGTGGCACTTGAAAAAATTATTTGGCGCCTATGTTTTTCCCTTATAGGAGCCAATGGCTCCTTAATTGATATTTTTGTCTGGAGCCCTGCTGTTTCAAAACAGTTTTACAGTGACAAACTGAAAAATAATGATCATGTGTTTTAATGAATTTGGTTTAATAACTGTGTAAAGTACATCAATTATGAAGTTAAATTCAGCTGTAAAGCAGGTCTGCAGAAAACAGTGGTCATCATCCAGCTCAGTTTTCATCCAATAGTGTCAGTGCAGTCAATTGAATGTTATTGCTGAATTTTAAATGTCCCCAACTTGTCACGGCTGGGTTGCAAAGATGAGGTGAATGTTTCTAATTGCAGCAGTTTAACTTCATTACAAGAACTTATTACAGAACAACCATGCATATCACAACAATAACGGACAACGGACAGAACAAAACACAGAGCTTAAAAAGACCAAACTAATTAACAAAATTAACCACATGTGTAACTGAATCAGTAACCAAGGCAACAAACACAGTAATTAACATAGGCAGGAAAACTAAAACAAAGGAAACACATGCATATCACATCAATAACGGACAACGGACAGAACAAGACACAGAGCTTAAAAACACTAAACTAAATTACAAAATGAACCACATGTTGTAATTGAATCAGTAACCAAGGCAACAAACACAGTAATTAACACAGGCAGGAAAACTAGAACCAAGGAAACATGCACCAAACACAGGTTATCACTACTCTCTTATCCATGTTAGGCTGCATGGAGGCGCAGGGAGTTCTTGCCCAGAACAGAACCATACCTGCAATCTAAACTACAGTGGGGAGAACAAGTATTTGATTTGCCGATTTTGCAGGTTTGCCCACTTACAAAGCATGTAGAAGTCTGTAATTTTTATCATACTCTTCAACGGTGAGTGATGGAATCTAAAACAAAAATCCAGAAAATCACATTGTATGATTTTTAAGTAATTAATTAGCATTTTATTGCATGACATAAGTATTTGATACATCAGAAAAGCAGAACTTAATATTTGGTACAGAAACCTTTGTTTGCAATTACAAAGATCATACATTTCCTGTAGTTCTTGACCAGGTTTGCACACACTGCAGCAGGGATTTTGGCCCACTCCTCCAAACAGACCTTCTCCAGATCCTTCAGGTTTCTGGGCTGTCACTGAGCAATACGGACTTTCAGCTCCCTCCAAAGATTTTCTATTGGGTTCAGGTCTGGAGATTGGCTAGGCCACTCCAGGACCTTGAGATGCTTCTTAAGCAGCCACTACTTAGTTGCCCTGGCTGTGTGTTTCGGGTCGTTGTCATGCTGGAAGACCCAGCCACGACCCATCTTCAATGCTCTTACTGAGGGAAGGAGGTTGTTGGCCAAGATCTCGCGATACATGGCCCCATCCATCCTCCCCTCAATACGGTGCAGTCGTGCTGTCCCCTTTGCAGAAAAGCATCCCCAAAGAATGATGTTTCCACCTCCATGCTTCACGGTTGGGATGGTGTTCTTGGGGTTGTACTCATCCTTCTTCTTCGTCCAAACACGGCGAGTGGAGTTTAGACCAAAAATCTCTATTTTTGTCTCATCAGACCACATGACCTTCTCCAACTCCTCCTCTGGATCATCCAGATGGTCATTGGCAAACTTCAGACGGGCCTGGACATGGGCTGGCTTGAGCAGGGGGACCTTGCGTGGATTTTAATCCATGATGGCGTAGTGTGTTACTAATGGTTTTCTTTGAGACTGTGGTCCCAGCTCTCTTAAGGTCATTGACCAGGTCCTGCCGTGTAGTTCTGGGCTGATCCCTCACCTTCCTAATGATCATTAAGTCCCCACAAGGTGAGATCTTGCATGGTGCCCCAGACCGAGGGAGGTTGACCGTCATCTTGAACTTCTTCCATTTTCTAATAATTTTGCCAACAGTTGTTGCCTTCTCACCAAGCTGCTTGCCTATTGTCCTGCAGCCCATCCCAGCCTTGTGCAGGTCTACAATTTTATCCTTGATGTCCTTACACAGCTCTCTGGTCTTGGCCATTGTGGAGAGGTTGGAGTCTGTTTGATTGAGTGTGTGGACAGGTGTCTTTTATACAGGTAACAAGTTCAAACAGGTGCAGTTAATACAGGTAATGAGTGGAGAACAGGAGGGTTTCTTAAAGAAAAACTAAACAGGTCTGTGAGAGCCGGAATTCTTATTGGTTGGTAGGTGATCAAATACTTGTCATGCAATAAAATGCTAATTAATTATTTAAAAATCATACAATGTGATTTTCTGGATTTTTAGATTCCGTCTCTCACAGTTGAAGTGTACCTATGATAGAAATTACAGACCTCTACATGCTTTGTAAGTAGGAAAACCTGCAAAATCAGCAGTGTATCAAATATTTATTCTCCCCACTGTATATGCTAATTGTCTATCACTTTGACGATGGTGATCCTGACAGAACTGTATTAAAATTATTATTATATTTTTTTTAATGGCATAATAAGAAGAATTTAATTTGAAAAGATAAATTATAATTGTTTAATTAATTGTTAATTAATTGTTAATTAATAATAGTTATGCTTGCCTTTGCAAACACAGCTGAAAATAACACTAAATTCTTTGTCTGTCTTTCCAAACAGAAAAAGAGGGCAGTGCTGCACCAGACACACTATGTGGAACTGCTTCTGGTGGTGGATAATGAGAGAGTAAGTCATGTAAATCTTCTCTCTCTACCAGCTTCTCTTTTCTCATTGTCTGATGGTTATGTTACACTCAAGGAAATGTCAGCCAGTAACACTTAAATTTAGAACAAATAGTGGAAGATAATTAAACGGAAGAGTGGAGACATTTATTAATCATTTGGAGACGTGTGGGATTAAAATGTGATCGCCCCTGCCTGGGTCATTAAAGCATCAATATGAGAATTGTCCAATGTGAGAAATGGCCAATTTCTGAAAGCCTTTCTTGTTTTTCATTTTTCTCTTTTCTACAGTATAACTACAAAAACAGGAATCATACAGCAGTACGTGAGGAGATGGTTCAGATTGCTAATTATGTTGATAGTGTAAGTTTTCTTGCATATTTTAAGATGGATGCAAAGAATGCCATTTATTCAATTCACATTTATTTGTCACATGTTAAAAATCATTATTTATATATCACTAAAAATTGTGATTATTAAGAGGCTTAGTGATTTTCTCACTTGATCTCTTTTTCCTGCTTCCCCTTAGATGTACATGGCTCTGAATATTCGTATTGTGTTGGTGGGGCTGGAGATCTGGACGATGCAGAATTTCATAAATACTGATGGCAGTGCTGGAGAGGTGCTGGGCCGCTTTACTCAATGGAGAGAGAAAGAGCTAGTTCACCTTCGTCGTCATGACAGTGCCCAGCTCATCCTGTACGGGCCTTTCTCTGTTACAATTTATATCAGATGTTAGAAGTGTGTCATGAGAACATATATAATATAATCAATAAATGAGTAGTAATATCACCCAAAGGAAGCTTGTACAGGGAACACAGGTAAAAGGACCTAATACAAAGCCTTGCTGCACACCAGAATTTACCATTACAAGTCTGAACTTAATTTCTCTGCAGCTTAGTCTGGGCGGACAGCTATTTTATAATAAGTATTTTTGACATAAAATGAAAAATTTAGATCTTTGATTATTCTTTTTACATGAGTCAAGATTTGGCTTTTTAAAAAGTGGTTTAAAACCCTCTCGAGTCGGCCGTCGCGCCGGCGTGATTGGCTTGCTTTTTTTCTTATCAGTGCCAAAGAGACTCAAATAACCCGTTTTTTATCATTCAGGCAAGTGTTATACATCATTATAATCTGTTAAGTTTCTATTTTTTTTTTAGTACAGTCACAATAAAAACAAATTGTTGTACTTTTTGCAAAATAAAGAAATCAAACATGATGCGCGATCTGCAGCCTCTCTGTCAAAGACGTTCATTCAGGTAGTCTTCAGAAAATGACCTCTAGCTTATTGAATACTTGTCTCACAAATATGAGACATATGTCTAAAGAAACGCTGAAATGTTAGGTTTTAAACACTGTAAACCAAATCAAAAACAAATATTCTGTGTTTATGTAATCCGTTTGAAAGCAGAGCGATGTTAGTCGTTCCTGAGCGGCTCATTATACACTAATGCGACCACGCCCACGAATCGTGCGCTCTATTGAGATTCAAATACTGAGGCGACGCCCACACACACATCAGCTCAAACAAACACATCGACAAACACATCGTGCACGAGGGCGCACTGAAGCTTTCTTTGTTTAAATTAGCAAAAAATGACTGTCAGATGTAAGTAATTACCTTTACAAACTATACATTATTTAAAAGATCTAAGGCTCAAGCTTCCAATTTTGACCTTTTGTTTTATTCTCAAAGTCATATAGTGACCGTAATTTGTTAATATGTGTCAGGAGTTTTGAATATGAAAACCGTCTGTACCTTCTAAAGATTGTAATACGAGCGTCAGCTGCTCTGATTCATAAAAAACTCTTCATACTTCATACTGGCAGCCGGAGGGCGCACCGTGCTCATGTAGTCCATATATAGCACGCATGAAGAAGATCATGTGACATTCTCTGACATAAACAGCTTCCAGAAATCGCTCTAACATGCAGATAGACACTTTTGAAGATAATAAACACACAATCGCGACAATATATGGCTTATCTGTGTTATTTATACCATGTTGGGTGTTTTCATAATAGATTATATTTATAATGCAATGCTACTCGAGCTTTTATAATTATGCAGAATATTGTAAAATATATTTTCTGTCTGATTTTGTGATCCAAAGCCAAATGAGATCACATAAGGTTATTTAAAACATTTGACTTGTGATATAAAGTAAGTTTGGAGTAAAAACATGGTTTTAATCTCATTTAATCTCATTTTTTTAAATCCGTGCATAAACATTTTTCTCTCAAAAATACAAGCATGTACATACATGTTACTCACATATTATGGTAGCCCGGTTTGTGCTGAATACAGTGTAATTACACTTTTGCCATTAATGTGTTTATAAGCAACTGAAAAAAACACAAATGTCAGAGCATGTCAAAACTTCTAAAGGGCCCCAAAACAGCTCAGACTCCTAGGGGTTAATAACTGATATATGTATAAAAGTTTTAGGGACATGTTCTAAGTGAGGGAACAAGTCAATAGGTCAACAGGTCAATACTCACATTACTTGCATTCTTTAAAGGTCCCATTCCGCATGATCCCATTGTTCAAACTTTAGTTAGTGTGTAATGTTGCTGTTAGAGCATAAATAATACCTGTAAAATTATAAAGCTCAAAGTTCAATGCCAAGCGAGATATTTTATTTAACAGAAGTTCCCTTTCAAAGCCTACAGCGAACGGCTGGCTTGGACTACATCCTGGTACTTCCTGCTATAATTACGTCAGTAGAGCAGTAGAACAGACTAACCTCCGCCCACAAAGAAACGCGAAAAAGGGGGCGCGGTCTTGTTGCTGTCCCACGTGGAGAAGCGGACGGTCGCGTGGAGAAAAGGAACTGTTGCGTTGAGTGTGTTTATCGCCATGTCGTCGAGACGCTGTTATTTTCATCCAGGAGTCAAATCACCTTTGTTTGGCTTTCCCAGGGACGCTGTAGAGATTGTTGAACGCATTCATCTCTACGTTAAGAGGCGTGATCTTTCCAACATGCGCTAAGCTGCTGTCGAATCACAACACAGGAACTGCTGGCACGTGCGCTAAGCTGCGGTCGAATTACAACACGGTAAGCGCTGGCACAATCAGAACTCGTTACGTATTTCTGAAGGAGGGACTTTATAGAACAGGGAAATCACCAGCCGTTTTTAGGACAGTGGAAACAGCGGTACACAGATAAGTACATTGTGTGAAAAATACTGTGTTTTTTTACACGCGAAACATGAACACATGTTATATTGCACACTGTAAACACAATCAAAGCTTCAAAAAAACACGAAGAACGGGACTGTTAAGGTAGATCTTGCGGTATTCAGGACTTGCTTGTAGTTGGAGACGCTGTTTTTCCAAGCAAATTGAAAAACAGATTAGTGTTTGTGCTAGTAGCTCTCAATGAATGATCAGTGCCCAAAAGAGACTTTACAATGCAATACTTTGCATTGTAAAGTATATCTTCAAAAGATCACGAAAAATCCAGTTTTCCATTGTGTCCACTAGATTTGTTGTGATGTGTAGTTATGGCTGCAGAAATTGCCTGTCTGATTATCTTTCTTTCTCTTTTCACAGAAAGAAAGGATTTGGTGGAACAGCAGGCATGGCTTTCGTTGGCACAGCTTGTTCCAGAAGTCATGGTGGTGGAATTAATGCGGTATGATGTCTCTGATCAACTTCTCATATGCTACAGATACTCACACACACTGTTAGTCAGTGTCTGCTGAACAGTGACTTTCACCAGTATCTAAATATCTGTCTTTGTATGTATATGTGTGCATTTTCCCCTCAGTTCACCAATAATAATGTGATGTCATTTTCCTCCATCGTGGCTCATGAGCTGGGTCACAATCTTGGGATGAACCATGATGATGGCCGAAACTGTAAATGCGATGTCACGCATTGCATTATGAACTCAGGGGCAACGTGAGTGTTTTTTGTGTATGTTTAAGTTTTTCAAATTTCAGTATGCTGTGAGATTTCTATTTTGACCCGTTTTTTTGTCCTCAGTGGTTCTCGTAACTTTAGCAGCTGTAGTGCTGATGACTTTGAGAAGATGATCTTGAACTCAGGTGGCCGCTGTCTGCTGAACACACCACGGCCGGACGAGGCATACAGCACCCCCTTCTGTGGGAACAAGCTGGTGGATGTGGGCGAAGAGTGTGACTGTGGATCAGAAGAGGTGAGTTGTCATTCCAGATCATTTTAGTTATTTGGTGAAGAGAGCTGATCGTCTTTTCATGTTTCTAAAGAACGTGCTAATTGTTGACTGATTTAGTAACCAACTCTGCTGTTGAGCCAGTGATGTTAAAGGTCATGAAGACCAGGGCTGCAACAACTAATTAATAAAATCAGTTCTAAGTAATAATGATTATAATCGTAATAATAAACACAGCAACAAAAAGAAACGTCCTCTCATTTTCAACTGCTTTTATTTCCAACAAATGTCTTAAAGTGTAAATATTTGTATGAACATAAAAACAGACAGTTGATGAATAGAATTAGAATAATGAGTCCCTTAACCCCTAGGAGTCTGAGCTGTTTTGGGGCCCTTTAGAAGTTTTGACATGCTCTGACATTTGTGCTTTTTTCAGTTGCTTATAAACACATTAATGGCAAAAGTGTAATTACACTGTATTCAGCACAAACTGGGCTACCGTAATATGAGAGCAACATATATGTACATGCTTGTATTTTTGAGAGAAAAATGTTTATGTGCATGGTTTTTGAGAAAAAAACATTTGTTTTAAAATTAAGGCCTCAAAACACACAATAGATAAGTGTCCACAAGTCTTTTGACTAATGGGTGTTGTTGCCTAGAGTTTTTGCTTCAAACTGATGTGAGAATCATTGAGCCTACTCATTCACATAAAACAATACACTGATTTAAAATTTGTAAGACAGTTTTTCTTCACTAAGCCTGTATGCGAGGAGACGTGATAACTAATGAATAATGCTGGAATCACACCAGCATTAGTGCGGCAGTGGCTCAGTGGTTCATGTAGGTTGTCTACAAACCGGAAGGTTGGTGGTTCGATCCCCGGTTCCACCTGACCAAGTGTCGAGGTGTCCATGAGCAAGGCACCTAACCCCAGCTGCTCCCGACGGGCTGGATGGCACCTTGCATGGCTGACACCGCCGTCGGTGTGTGAATGGGTGAATGTGAGGCAATGTGTAAAGCGCTTTGGATGGCCATTGGTCTGTTAAAAGCGCTATATAAATGCAGTCCATTTACCTCAGAGGACAAAAGAACATAATAGCCCGCCTAATGACCTGCATAATGAATGAGCTTCAGGTATGTGACTGAGAGAGCAAAAAAATGCTAGTCTTATTTAGTTGATATTGTACTTATCTAGTAAATGCATCTTGATTTAAGAATGTTTAAATATTTAGACTAGAAACAAGACAAACATTTACTAAAAAGGAAAACAATTCTTGAAAGTTTTTTGAAAGTAGTCTCATGCTAAAAAATTAAATAATTAAAATTAAGATACAATTTATACAAAACGAAATTCATTTTAAAGAAAGCAATTAACTTTCTACAAAACAAAAACATATTTTATTATTATTATTCGTGCACACGCTGCGGCTTCTCTCTCTCCAGACAGAACGGTGTTTTCGTGTTTTCTATCTTGTGAGTCAGTGTTTTTGTACGTCCTCGTCGCGTCTATCTGTTCTAAAATGTGCATACAGTCGTGAGTTTCTGCTCAACATCGGCAGAGCCACATCTTTAGAGATAAACCTCACGCACGCTGAAGCTCGGGCTGCACTGACCGGTCGGCCTTCAACATCACCGACCCCCACACGGCATGAGATTAAGCAGAAGGGGGGTAAGCGTGAGCGTATCCGGGCTAGGCTAGCCCCACAATAAACTGGATTACATACGATTACTGCTGTTGTGTCTTTGTTTGCGCTGTGTACTCAATGCGCGTCACTGACGCTTTTCATATGATAGGAAAATATCTAAAAATAATGCTATAAACAACACTTACTCAAAACTCGTTCATCTCAACAGCTGTAATGGTACATTACATGTGTTACAAAGTTGTTAGAATAAGGAGAAAGACGGGCTCGGCGTGACTGGGACTCGTGTTTATTCAGAACTCTCAGATACAAACAAAATAAACTTGTGCTGACAGCGCTCTCACAACTCAGCAATCGCTCCGTCTCTGGTCCGTGATGTCCGGTTTGCGAAAGAATCATTCTTTTGAACCGGTTCTTTTTAGTGAACCGGTCGAACCAGTTCACCAAATCGGACTGAATCGTTCTAAACGGTTTGCGTCTCGAGTCAGCGCTGATCCATAATTCATCTCTGGCAGGCTCGTACCTCGTAGACCTCGTTAAACCACGCCCCCTCCGCTACAAGATCTGATACTCATTTCAAATTCAAAGATGTCAAGCAATCACAACAGTGGCTGTTTTTACTGAAGTCTCACAGCAGACACGCCCCTTGAAACAGGGCATTCAGCCAGAGGGCAAACATCAGTATAGAAAAAATGGCTTTTATTTCTAAATTATGACATTTCATGATGTAAAAATCATACTAACAATATAAGTACACCTCAGAATACATTATAAAATAAAATAAAAAATCCATGCCATGGGACCTTTAAGATGCAATTTATACAAAATTAAATTAATTTAAAGAAAGCAATTCACAAACCAAAAAAAATTACTTTCTACAAAACAAAACTCCAGAATCATTTCTGACAAACTTTGATATTAAATAATAAAAAAAAAACATTAGGCTATAATATTTAAACATCAATATGTATTACTGATACTATATTTATCGCATCTGAGCAGTCGTTTGCGAATAAAAGCTTTATTGATGTGACACTAGGGTCTTTTACAATAAACACGTTATAATCTGTCCAAAACAGGCCAATTAAATATTGTCTAAACAGTCTTGCGTGTATGGCATTTTATGTTGCAGCAGGATTCATATTTAAATGGTCTTTTTGCATTTAATATTCACAGATGCTAATGGAATGAACATTGCATGTACCTTAAAATCATGGTACATGGAAAAAAAACCCCGAACCGTTTGGTTCGCTTGTCTCGGTTCGGAGTGTGTGCGTTGCACGGTTCGACACATGCGCAATGTATCCTCGTGCCCGTATGTTACCTCAGACAGTGGGTGTCCTTATCGTGCGAAATAAGAGGTGTGTGTGTGTGTGTGTGTGTGTGTGTGGACATACAGTAAAGTAAAAGTGGAGTGCTGCAGGTCACGTCACGTGTAGAAATGCAAGTGGGAGAGATAAGGAAGGCTGTCCGGAGTTGGAGGATGTGCCAGCAGGGCAGATGCAGTGCGGAGAGCGGGAGCCGCGCGCGGCCGTTGCGCATACACACAATGGCAGTGTCTGTCTCGCGCAGCTGAACCGTGGCTCGTGTATTGCAAATACAGACAAATATTGTCCATTCTGTCACATTTTCCGGTGTTCTCCTCCGACCCCTGTCTGTCTCATGCTTTGATTTACGATGGGCAGCATATATCTGCAAGGCGCATAGTGCAAGCCTAGGGTTCGGGTTCGGTGGAAAAAAATTCTGAGGTTCGGCAGAAACCGAACCCCGTCAAAAAGCCCAATATTCGGCCGAATCCGAACCCGAACCCTGGATTCGGTGCATCCCTAGTATTGACGCGAAAACCCTAGAAATTAAATTGAGCATATTTACACATAAAAAAAACAAGTTATAAATCATTTATATTGTTTTTAATAAAATAATAATAATAAGGTATTAAGAAAATTACCTTGTATCTGCTAATTCTATTAATCAGTGTTAAAATAAAAAAAAAGAAGAAACCGCGTTTCCATATTTCATTTCTGGTTTAAAAAAGGAAAACGGAATGGACGCAAAAGCGTCCTCAGTCTGACTATTATACTATTAAACTATAAGCTTATGTTACGGAAAATAATGCGATCAACTTAGGTGATCAATGAGTCTGTTTAAACAAAAGTCGCTTGTTGGAACAACAGCATTAGCCTAACATGAAAACATTGAGTGGATATATGGACATACAAAATAACCCACTTTAACATTTCAATTATTTCAAATAGCCACATGAGACATGCATATTCATGAATAACATTACATGAAAATCGCGTTGAACATATTATTTATAGAACATGTGTCAGTGCGCTCTTTGCAGAAGCAGAACGTTCATGCATGGCGGGCCATCTCTAGACAAAAAAATATTTTCATACGCTAAATATAATGGCAAACTTGAGTTTAACACCTGTGATTTTGAACAATTAGGCCTAATATCACAAAGCTATAGCCTATATTCCACGATACAGGCAGTTAGGCCTAGAGTTTTAATGAAAATCGCTTTGAATTTAGAAAAACCTGCTGAGGCAACATTTCTCAACTTAGTCTCAAGAGAATCGAGAGAGCCAGAATTTTTGTTTTTTATTTGATTAACACAAAAACAAATAGTGTCTGTTGTGAGTTTACGTCAGGGCACGTCAGCCAGCCCAGAGCTGTAGTATGTGAGTGAGTGAGTGAGTGAGTGAGTGAGTGAGTGAGTGAGTGAGTGAGTGAGTGAGTGAGTGAGTGAGTGAGTGAGTGAGTGAGTGAGTGAGTGAGTGAGTGAGTGAGTGTGAGTGTGAGTGAGTGTGAGTGAGTGAGTGAGTGAGTGAGTGAGTGAGTGAGTGAGTGAGTGAGTGAGTGAGTGAGTGAGTGAGTGAGTGAGTGAGTGAGTGAGTGAGTGAGTGAGTGAGTGAGTGAGTGAGTGAGTGAGTGAGTGAGTGAGTGAGTGAGTCTGCTGCCTACTGAACAGAGGGTCGCAGGAAGAAGAATCTGAAGTGCCGGTGTTTCGGCTTAAAAAAACCCGCCAAAATGATCCAAAACCAGCCCAATTTTTACCCACCCGCCCAAACCCATTTTTGCCCCGGGAAACTGCCCAATATGGCAACCCTGGATAAGCTACATGCTATGAACTGCGTTAGCCAGGGTGCGCGCACCTCCAAAGGAAAACAAAAGCGCGTAGCCTAAGACCGGAAGTCAACCGTTTCAGTGGAAAAAATGTCAAAATAAAAGACAATAAAATTTTTCTGTAACAAAATATTAGAGGTCGACCGATTCATAAATCCACACCGATAGTTTTTTCCGGGTTGCGTCCGTTGCTGGAGCGGCAGAGACGGGTGCGCTGTCATTACACAGTACAAGAGCTCTGAGAAGGTCTGCTTGCATTATATAGCACGAGAGGGGCCTCTAGAGGCCAAATAACAACTCACTGACGCCTCATTTTGTTTACATTCACACGTGAGGCTGCACGGAGAGAATTGACACATCAGATGCGCGTTTAAAACACGACAGAGAAACGGTATGAATACAGAACACTACAGTGCTTGTTGCCAAATCAAAGTAATTCATTTGTTGACTAGATGCTGCATTAGCAGGTAAATAAACAGCAGTGTGTATGTTTGTCGATGAGGCTGAGATGAGGCTAACATTAGTAGTACCTCAAGCAGTTAAAACTATGTGATAAAAACACAAGCAAATCCGACCCAAATGTTGCATATATAAAATTAGTGACGTGAGAAAGCAAACTGTATCATGTTGCATATATAAAATTAGTGACGTGAGAAAGCAAACTGTATCATCATGCTGCCGAAAGAAAGCAGAAGTGCACTCGTTTTTTATTAGATAACGTTAATCGCCTTCTAAAAAAGCAGACTGTTTGGATTTGTATGAAATGGTACCACTTTTAGAGCTGCAACTAACGATTATTTTTTCTGTCGACTAATCTAACGATTATTTTTTCGATTAGTCGACTAATCTAACGATTATTTTTCCGGATTAATCTTATGATTCTTTTTACTGATTATTGTACTTCAAAGAGGGTAGTGAATTTGTATATTATTTTAACATGAAATCAATGAATGATGACAATATTAATTGTATTTCAGGAAGGGTAGTGTACATAGTAGGCTATGCCATTTTATAAAGAAATATATGAACACAAGAAGCTTTTTAAACATAATATATAATGATACTATTCATCATAAAATGTATACAGAGTAGGCCTAATTAGGAAAAGTTGTTTACTATAGTAGTTGAGTATGATTTACTTATTGATTTGTGTCAATAGTAAACAAAAATGCACTTGTATTTATCTGCAAAAGGTTCACATACAGGAGCTTTCAGCATAGTTTTAATATAGTATAACTAGTTTTTTAGTTATTTTGAAGATACATGTGCATAAACAACGACTAAAGCTGCCAGAAGTTTTAGCCCAAACTTCAAAGACACATTTAAATGATTAAAGCTAGAGGCATATCTTAACTTTAATGTTACTTTAATCATGCAAACTACCTATATACAGCATGTTATTATGCATATGTGTTTGGGACAGAGCGGAACCAGGTCGCATTAACAGCAGATATATGCAGCCCATAATAAATAAAAGCACGAGACGTACTGGGGTCGGAGAAGAACCCCGGAAAATGTGACCGTCTGTTGCAATACACGCGCCACGGTTCAACTGCGCGAGAGAACACTGGCAGGAGGGTTGCCAGGTTTACACAACAAAACCCACCCATTCGTTACTCAAAACTAGTCCAAAACAAGCCCAATCGCGTTTCGGGGAGGTTCTCTGGTAAACATCGCGTTCGGGGGGTTAAATATGTGTGTTTTTTTGCAGGGCTGCCGGCTAAAATTCTCATTCCCGGGGCTAAATATCACATAATTGGGATCGCTTCAACCCGCGGACATGAGACACAGCCCGCGGCAACAGTGTAGAAGTAGCCCAATTCCGCGGAAAAAACCGGGACTTGGCAACACTGACTGGCAGTGTGAAAGCTCCCGCTCTCCACGCGCACAGCACCTGCTCTGCCACCGCGCGCAATGTGAAACCGGCATTACAGAGCGAACAAAGCACAGTTTTACTCGGCTTCTGTTTAAAGTACTCCCACACTTTTGAATGTCGCGGTCTGGCTTTATATGATAAATGATCATTTTCACTATGCCCGGGAGCAGAAGCTGCCATTATTCTAGATCTTCTGTTCCATTCTAGAACGTAAATAATGTGCCGCCGACGCGTCGACGCATTTCACGCACGTCGACGTATTTTCGTAGTCGACGTCATCAACGACGTCGACGCGTCGTTGCAGCCCTAACCACTTTACAATAAGATTTCATTTGTAACATTAAAGGGTTAGTTCACCCAAAAATTAAAATTCTGTCATTAATTACTTACCCTCATGTCGTTCGACACCCGTAAGACCTCCGTTCATCTTCGGAACACAAATGAAGATATTTTAGTTGAAATCTGATGGCTCTGAAAGGCCTCCGTTGGCACAATGCACGGTTCACTCTCAAGACCCTTAAAAGGTACTAAAGACGTCGTTACAAAGTCCATCTCACTACAGTGGTTCTAAAATAACTTTATGAATCGGCGAGAATAGTTTTTGTGCGCAAAAAAACCCTAAATAACGACTTATATAGTGATGACGATTTCAAAACACGGCATTATGAAGCTTCGAAGCGTTATGAATTAGTGAGTCGAATTAGCAGTTTGGATCACCAAATTTCAGCAGTTTGGCGGTTTGACACGCGATCCGAATAAATAATTCTCGCCGATTCATAAAGTTATTTTAGAACCACGGTAGTGAGATGGACTTTGTAACAACGTCTTTAGTACCTTTTAAGGGTCTTGAGAGTGAACCATGCCATTGTGCCAATGGAGGCCTTTCAGAGCCATCAGATTTCAACTAAAATATCTTCATTTGTGTTCCGAAGATGAATGGAGGTCTTACGGGTGTCGAACGACATGAGGGTAAGTAATTAATGACAAAATTTTCATTTTTGGGTGAACTAACCCTTTAACAAAGGTTAATAAATGCTTTGGAAGTATTGTTCATTGTTATTATGTTACCTGTTAACATTGGTTAATGCACTATGAACTAACATGTATGATCAAGGTATAATTGTAGTGCTCATATTAATACATGCTGTAAAAATATATATTGCATAATGCTTATACACTGTGTGCAGAATTATTAGGCACGTTGATTTTCTGATCATATTTTTTTTCCAGGCACATTTGACCAATTCCAAACCACAGTAATCCTAATAACTACTATTAATTTAGTATTTAATAATGTATAAGTGATATATAATTGTTCATGAAGGCTGGAAATGAAAAACACCTTATATTCAGGTGTGCAGAATTATTAGGCATGTTTTCTTTTACAGATAAATTGAGCCAAAAAAGAGATTTAACTCAGACTGAAAAGTCAAAAATTATTAAATGCCCATGAGAAGGATGCAATACGAATGCAATACTAGACATTGCAGTTAAGGCATGACCACTGGAGAGTGAAATGCTCGTTGGGTCAGCAGGGTCAGACAAAAACATGTGGCGGAAAAGGAGCCATTGGCTCCTATAAGGGAAAAACTTAGGCGCCAAATAATTTTTTCAAGTGCCACAAAAGAATAAACGCATTTTAATTTTTCATGTGCAATTACATGGGCGGTGCTGAATTTCATTTTTGGTTTCTTCCATTCTTTCTCATTAAGACAACAGGTTAAGTAAAACATATTTTTTTTGTCTTTTTTGCCTGTTTAGAACTGAAACAACTTAAATCTAGGCGCCTCTTAACATTTTAACAACACCACACACACACACACACACAGAGCGATTTTCGCAGTTTTCTCCACTATAGGCTTTATTAATTTATTGTCATATACATAGAGCGCTTCACAGCTGTTAAGGCCCATATATAATTCTGCGTCGAGAGTACGCCGTAGTGTACGCCGTAGGCTATGCGCGTAGCCGACGCCGTCGTGAGCATTTATACTTCTGCGCTGTTGTCTGCGTCAATGTGCAATTCCACATGCAGACGCTAGTAGGCAGTGTCCTCTGGCATGTTGGTGTAATCAAGACAACAGCCGAAGAAGAAGCAGTTTGTTGTGTAAATTGAGACTAAATTGGCCTTACATTTTTGGAGAGGTGCGCGTCAGGGTACGGCGTAGGGTACGGCGTATCCAACGCGTCTATGCGTAGGGTACGCCGTACCCTCTGCGTGCACTTGACGCAGAAGTATAAATTGGCCTTTACACATCACATAAGCTACCCAACACTTGACTTGTCTTGTTAAACTACTTCACTAAAACGCTCCCACATTTTACTTTACTTTATTTCCTTTCTTTTGTTAATTTGGTAAATTTGGCAAATTAGAACCTGAAGAAAAAAGTTTTAAACATGTTGATATTTCCAATCACTATGTTGGACAATTCTTATCAGAATCATGTCTATTAAGTTAGTGTATATTTTTTAGGTAAAACTGTTAAATTTTTAAGCAATATCTCATGTAGGATTTTGCGTTATATATACTGTCCACTAGGAGGTGATCTAAGCATATCTTATCCTTGATTTGTTTTCCCTGAATAGACGCTGGTTTTGAAAGTGAAAGAGTGACGCACGTACGTTGCGTTTTACAGTGAAATTAGAGTTCCGTGTCTTTAATAATATCAACACATTAATTATTTATCTCTCATCCACCCGTTATTATTTACAATGTTATGATCCGCTCATCCACGCACACACATAGATCCATTAAACTGCAGACAAATAAGCATGATCAAAAACATCCGTGATCTTATTTTTCCTTCAGACAACAAGTTAAGAGAGTCAACAATGCAAAGCAAGAAAGGAATTTTATTCACTATTTAAAATAGCCCGTAGGGCAGGGCGGTGATACGTTTAGCGTATTCCTGTGAAGTTAAGGCAGTAACAGAAAAGTTTAATAAGAGTAAAATATATTGAGAATAAGTATCAGTATCAATTAAAAACGAGAATTGTTACTGATTAGTTGGCATCCACACAGCCTTCCTGCACTTTTACAAGTAGAGTAGGGTACTTGGATATTCATTCATTGACACGTCTCTGTCGCTTTCTATCTCTCTCCAACTGGCACAGCCGTCAGTGTTGTTGCTTTATAGAGATGAGGGCTTTGAAAAAGCATGATATTTTCCGTTTTGACATCCGTTTCTGACGCGTATTTTGGCGCTCCGACTCAGCGAGGTTTTTTCCTCTGTAACTTTGCTGCACGTCGTCTCATTTTATTACGTAAACACACAACAAGACTGGTCGCCAATGGCAAAAATATCACTCGCAAATTAATATTTTTGGTCGCAAATGCGACCGTTTTAGTCGCAGTCTGGAGCCCTGCTTATGGTTATTTACAAAACATAATCCCCCAGCCTTCATAATAACAAAAAGTTTCTTAGCACATATTACAGAAAGAGATACAATGATAACAATAGAGTTATACACAGAATCCAATACTTGATAATGAAGATACTAGGAGGTGAAGGGGTGGAGGTGGATGTAAATGTCTGTGCGACAGACTGAGGAACATGAGTTTGAATGAGTTAGCGATCGGCTCTCTTTTTTTCTTATCAGTGCCAAAGAGACTCAAATAACTCTGTTGTTTTTTTATAATTCATGCAAGTGTTATACATTATATTCTGTTAAGTTTCTATTTTTTTTTTGTGTACAGTCACAATAAAAACTAATTGTTGTGCTTTTTGCAAAATAAGGGAAACAAACATGATTCGCCATCTTCAGCCTCTCTGTAAATGATGTCTAATCTGATTCTCTGCAGAAAATGACCTGTAGCTTAGTGAAAACTTGACACACAAACATGAGACATATATCTAAAGAAACGTTGAAATGTCAGGTTTTAAATCATGTAAATCAAAACGAAAACAAATATTCTGTGTTTATGTAATCTGTGTGAAAAGAGGGAGATGTCAGTCGACTAATTACTGACTCATTATCCGCTAATGCGGCCACGCCCACGGACCGCACGCTCATTCAGATTCAAATACAGGCAATCCGTGCATCGACGCCCACACACACATCAACTCATACAAACACAACTAGAATGACAAATATTGGCCCAATATATACCTCTTACTGGGACCTTGGTTTCCAAATGAGATGCAAAATTTGCTCTCATCAGAAGAGAGGACTGGACCACTGAGCAACAGACCAGTTCTTTATTTCTTTAGTCCAGGAAAGACGCTTCTGACGACATTTGAAGCCCATGTCCAGGATCTGTCTGTGTGTGGTGGCTCTTGATGCAGTAACTCCAGCCTCAGTCCACTCCTTGTGAAGCTCCCCCACACATTTAAATGGCCTTTTCCTGACAATCTTCTCCAGGCTGCGGTCATTCCTGCAGCTTATGCACCTTTTTCTTCCACACTTTTCCCTTCCACTTAACTTTCTATTAATGTGCTTTGATACAGCACTTTGAGAACATCCAACTTCTTTTGCAATTACTTTTTGAGGCTTTCCCTCCTTGTGGAAGGTGTCAGTGATGGTTTTCTGCACAACTGTCAGGTCAGCAGTCTTCCCCATGATTGTGAATTGTACTGAACCATTTCAGTCTGAGAACCCATTTAAAGGCTCAGGAACCCTTTGCAGATGTTTTGGATTAATTAGTTGATAACACTAAATTTTTCTAAATTTTTCAACTAAATATCCGAATAAATCTACAACCCCAAATCAGAAAAAGTTGGGACAGTATGGAAAACACAAATAAAATAAAAAAAGAAGTGATTTCTAAATTTACTTTGACTTGTATTTCATTGCAGACAATATGAACACAAAATATTTCATGTTTTGTCTGGTCAACTTCATGTCATTTGTAAATATGCATCCTTTCCTGTCATTCAGACCTGCAACACATTTCAAAAAAAGTTGGGACAGTAAAGCATTTACCACTTTGTAATGTTGCCATTCCTTTTCACAACACTTAAAAGACGTTTAGGGACTGAAGACACCAAATGATGAAGTGTTTCAGGTGTAATTTTGTCCCATTCTTCCTGCAAACAAGTCTTAAGGTGGGCAACAGTACGGGGTCTTCGTTGTCGCATTTTGCGCTTCAAAATGCACCACACATTCTCTATTGGAGACAGGTCGGGACTGCAGGCAGGCCAGTCAAGTACCCGTACCCTCTTCCTCCGCAGCCAGGACTTTGTAATGTGTGCAGAATGTGGTTTTGCATTGTCTTGTTGAAATATGCATGGACGTCCCTGGAAAAGATGTCTTCTTGAAGGCAGCATATTATGCTCCAAAATCTCTATGTACTTTTCAGCATTAATGGTGCCTTCACAGAAGTGCAAGTTACCTTTGCCAAGGGCACTGACACAACCCCATACCATGACAGACCCTGACTTTTGGACTTGTTGCTGGTAACAGTCTGGATGATCCTTTTCTTCTTTGGTCCGGAGCACACGGCGTCCATTCCTCCCCAAAAAAATACCTGAAATACTGATTCATCTGACCACAGTACACGTTTCCACTGTGTGATGGTTCATCCCAGATGCCTCCGAGCCCAGAGAAGTCGACGGCGCTTCTGGATACTGTTAACATAGGGCTTCCTTTTGGCACAGTACAGTTTTAACTGGGATTTGTGGATGTAGCTACATATTGTGGTACTTGACAAAGGTTTGCCAAAGTAGTCCTGAGCCCATGTGGTGATATCGCTTATAGATGAATGACGATTCTTGATGCAGTGCCGCCTGAGGGATCGGAGATCACTTGTTCAGCTTAGGCTTGCGCCCTTGTCCTTTACGCACTGAAATTCCTCCAGATTCCTTGAATCTTTTAATTATGTTATGCACTGTTGAATGTGAAATATCCAAATCTCTTCCTATCTTTCTTTGAGGAACATTGTTTTTAAACATTTCAATAATTTTCTCACGTATTTGTTGGCAAACTGGCGATCCTCGGCCCATCTTTGCTCCTACAGGGAGTGCAGAATTATTAGGCACGTTGATTTTCTGATCATATTTTTTTTCCAGGCACATTTGACCAATTCCAAACCACAGTAATCCTAATAACTACTATTGATTTAGTATTTAATAATGTATAAGTGATATATAATTGTTCATGAAGGCTGGAAATGAAAATCACCTTATATTGAGGTGTGCAGAATTATTAGGCATGTTTTCTTTTACAGATAAATTGAGCCAAAAAAGAGATTTAACTCAGACTGAAAAGTCAAAAAGTATTAAATGCCCATGAGAAGGATGCAATACTAATGCAATACTAGACATTGCAGTTAAGGCATGACCACTGGAGAGTGAAATGCTCGTTGGGTCAGCAGGATCTGACAAAAACAGGTGGTGAAGAAAAGACACCTGTTAACTGCAAAAGAATTAAGAATTAAGGTGAAGAATTAAGGGTGAAACCATCAGGAACCCTTTAGTCTCCAGCACCACCATTTTCCAAAGCTGCAACCTACCTGGAGTCTGAATCTGGCAGTACGTTTTGGGAGTTAATTTTAGTCCATCCTGAAGTCCGTTTTGCAGAGATGGACTAAAAATGAACTCCCAAAACGTACTGCCAGATTCTGGAAGATTAATTCTTCAAACAGTGGTACTAGAGGATGTGGTGCTGGTCCTTCAAGAGTCACTCTCAACCTATCTGTCCATAAAGCCTATAAAAAAACCTTGAAAGCTTTGGAAAATGGTGGCGCTGGAGACTAAAGGGTTCCTGATGGTTTCACCCTTAATTCTTCACCTTAATTCTTAATTCTTTTGCAGTTAACAGGTGTCTTTTCTTCACCACCTGTTTTTGTCAGATCCTGCTGACCCAACGAGCATTTCACTCTCCAGTGGTCATGCCTTAACTGCAATGTCTAGTATTGCATTAGTATTGCATCCTTCTCATGGGCATTTAATACTTTTTGACTTTTCAGTCTGAGTTAAATCTCTTTTTTGGCTCAATTTATCTGTAAAAGAAAACATGCCTAATAATTCTGCACACCTGAATATAAGGTGATTTTTATTTCCAGCCTTCATGAACAATTATATATCACTTATACATTATTAAATACTAAATCAATAGTAGTTATTAGGATTACTGTGGTTTGGAATTGGTCAAATGTGCCTGGAAAAAAAATATGATCAGAAAATCAACGTGCCTAATAATTCTGCACTCCCTGTAAAGGATTAGACCTTTCTTGGATGCTGCTTTTGTACCAAATCATAATTACAATCACCTGTTGACATCACCTGTTTCAAATCACATCATTATTGAACCATTTTACCTCATTACTAGCCCTAAATTGCTCCTGTCCCAACTTTTTTTGAAATGTGTTGCAGGTCTGAATGACAGGAAAGGATGCATATTTACAAATGACATGAAGTTGACCAGACAAAACATGAAATATTTTGTGTTCAAATTGTCTGCAATGAAATACAAGTCAAAGTAAATTTAGAAATCACTTCTTTTTTTTCTTTTTCTTTTTCCATACTGTCCCAACTTTTTCTGATTTGGGGTTGTAATTATTAAACTAAATTAACCATATAAACTAAATTACTGATCTAATTACTGATCTAAAGCCCACACTGTCACTGTATGGTAATTGAAATAAACTGATGACATAACCGTTTTCTCCAGAATGGCTAGACGGCTGAATAAAATTATGCTGCATTATTTTCCTGTTTAACACTGTAAAGCTGCTTTGAAACAATCTGCATTGTTAAAAGCGCTATATAAATAAAGTTGACTTGATCGATGATCAGCTAAAATTCACTGACCACATTACTGCAACAACCCGGTCCTGCAGATTTGCATTATACAACATTAGGAAGATTAGAGCCTTCCTATCTGAGCAGACCACACAACTCTTGGTCCAAGCTCTTGTTCTCTCCAGACTGGACTACTGTAATGCTCTTCTAGCAGGCCTTCCAGCATGCACTATCAAACCCTTGCAACTGATCCAGAATGCAGCGGCAAGGGTGGTCTTTAACGAGCCGAAGAGAGCGCACGTCACGCCTCTCTTCATCAGACTCCACTGGCTACCAATAGCCGCTCGCATCAAATTCAAGGCACTGGTGCTCGCCTTCAAAGCAACCACTGGCTCTGCACCAATTTACCTTAACTCGCTTGTTCAGACATACACACCCTCCAGGAGTTTGCGTTCTACCAGTGAACGACGCCTTGTGGTGCCATACCAGAGAGGCATGAAATCACTGTCACGGACCTTTTCCTGGACTGCCCCCACCTGGTGGAATGACCTGCCTATCTCAATTCGAGCAGCCGAGTCTGTAGCCATTTTCAAAAAACATCTAAAGACGCATCTCTTCCAGCAGCACCTGACCAATCAAGAATAGCACTTAACATTCTATTCATTTTTCTGTCTGTCTAATTTATTTAAAAAAAAAAAAAAAAAAAAAAAAAATCCTGTGTGTTCTGTGTTAGATTAACTGAGACTTGTTACAGCACTTGCATACTGTAGCCTCTGACTGTTGTAGTTGCTTCTATTGCTCTCATTTGTAAGTCGCTTTGGATAAAAGCGTCTGCTAAATGACTAAATGTAAATGTAATGTAAATGTAAATGACTTAACTTGACTTGATTAGAGTGTGACACTTTGAGCCTACAATACTGAACCTTTTCACAATATTCAAATTTTCTGAGTTTTTTTAATTTGGGGTTTTCATAAGCTGTATGTCACAGTTCTATGAGAGAGGACTCAAATGCAGGAATGAGTGATCAGGGGTTTATTGACAAACAGCTGACAAGACAAGAAATGGTGAGGAGGTGAACACAGTCCAAACAGTAGGCGGGTTAGGAGCACAATCACAGACAGGAAGAGCAGCCACTATAACTAGCTCCAGAAGGTGGTAGACTGGAGAGCAGTTCTGACAGAGCAGCATGAGACCAGAGGAAACCAGGAATCCTAGGGCAATGCAGTCAGGTCTTATCAGGAAACTCACCAAGCTTGCAGCTAGACAAGGAGAGCAAGCTGCCAGGGAAGCTCTACTTGCAGAACAGGAACTAGAGACAAACAGCACAAACACTTAGCAATACTAGCATAACACATGCAGGTACAACGTATAACGAACCAGCCACACATGAGGGAAAGAACACACTTAGGCCTAGTCCACACGTACACAGGTATTTTTATAACCAGAGTTTTTCCTCCTTCGTTTTAAAAAACAATCGCGTCCACACAATCACGGTTTAAAAAAAATCTCTGTCCACATGAAAACGCAAAACCACGCTATGATTGGCTGCCTGATTTCCACATGGGTCCCATCCACGGCACCGATGCACTGAGGGATGCCATGGGCTCAGTGAAACCCTTCTGCAAGTCTACTCTGGACTCCGTGACAGGTAACTGTATATACATAGGGGCAGGGCCCAAGTGGACTGAAGCTTCACACACTTGCCTTACTATGTTGTATTATTGCATTCTGGCGTCTCTGTTCTGCAATACAATGAGATGACTGCGCATGTACCTGTATACATGTGTTAAGCGCTGTTAGCGGAGTTATTAAAAGCTACGTCCGACTCCACTCATGTAAACAAAAGTGATAACGGCGCACAATCTGACGTCAAACAAAGGAGAGAACGGCGCACACTCGACTTAACAAGCCGAAATCTCCGGTTTCACCATCTACATGACAACGTTGTACTGGAGTTTCTAAAAATCTTCACCCTGGCCGGAGTTTTCAAAAAAGTCTGGTTGCAGTAACCGGATACTGCGTTTGCGTGTGGACGAACAGCCAAACCGCGTAGAAAAAGCTGCGGTTTTGAAAATACCTGTGTTCGTGTGGACAGGGCCTTAATAAAGGGAGCAGAAAACATGAGGAACAGGTGAACACACTCAGACAAACAAGGAGCAGAGAACATGAGGAACAGGTGAACACACTCAGACAAACAAAGAGCAGAGAACATGAGGAACAGGTGAACACACTCAGACAAACAAGGAGCTTCATATGATTACGCTACATTTTTCAACTAAATATCCAAATAAATCTAATTATTAAACTAAATTAACCATATAAACTAAATTACTGATCTAGTTACTGTTCTTAATCCCACATTGTCACTGTATGATAATTGAAATGAACTGATGAAATCACAGTTTTTTCCAGAACGGCTATACGGCTGAATACAATTCTGTTGCATTATTTTCCTGTTTAACACTGTGAAGCTGCTTTGAAACAATCTGCATTGTTAAAAGCGCTATATAAATAAAGTTGCCTTGACTTGACTTGACTCTTACATGTAAATATGTACTACATTAATGTCAAGACAAGACGACCTAGCTGTTTTGGAAAAAAAACTATAAAACCACACCTGCCACAGCAGTCTATTTCTCCTTATGACACACCCATCTCGGGAATTGGGGTATCAAAATTATTTCCAAACTTCCCAGTGGTAAACACGACATCAGAGGGCGTTCATGTGCAGTTTTTACCTAGGAAACTCGTATTTACGAAAAGCGCGTAAAGGCAGCATAAACAAGGGGGCATGGTAACAGGAAACAAGGAGCACATGGCAAACACAAACCAAGACAGAGCCATGTGTTCAAGCACAACACAAACAAAGACACGTTAAACAATGACAAAACAGACAGAGCTGTCAGAGGAGAACCCTGACAGTGTAAGCCATAATCATCAAAGTTATAACAAATAAAATATTGAAATATCTCACTTTGCATGCAATAAGTCTATATAATATATTAGTTTCACCTTTTAAGTTGAATTACTGAAATAAATAAACTTTTCCACGACATTTAATTTATTTAATTTATTTTCTAATTTATTGAGATGCACCTGTATATAAAATTATACGGATACATTTTGGCTTCAATATTCTTGAGAAAAGTAGTTTTCCCATAGCGTAAGCTAACTTGCGCAATACTCGTTCCCTTCTCTCAGGGAACCGAGGTTACGTTAGTAACCGAGACGTTTATTGCTCTGGCCACATCCACAGTCATCATGCCTCTTTGCAGCTTGCCTATGACATATTCACTCAGGTGAGCAGGCACTCTAGGCATCTTTCTTCTGACGTTTTTTAGTTAGTAGAAACGTCTTAATATCCTAATTTATTGGTTTGAGAATATGTGAAATAAGCAATAGGTCTAAGGTTATAGAGTTCAAATAATTTTTTATGAGGTTACGAACCTTATACATAAATACACAGTAGTTAAAAACTAAAAAGGAGAAAAAAACTAAGAAGAAACTGAATTAGCAAAGATTCTTGTCGTGATATACTCACAGCAAATTTATTTTTATTTCTTTGCTTAGGGGTAAAAAGAAGTTTGTAACACCTTCACAGCTTTTAGTGAACTTTCCAATGCCGCTCTCGATGAATATGTAAATATGTAATGCACACTTTCCCCTCAATAACAAAATAAACACATCTTAAATGACAGTGGTGAGAAAACAGCTGTAAAGAAAGCATCTGATCATAGCAAAGCGATGTGGACATGTTTGAATCAGCTTTGCAATTCAGCACTCACGTTACATTTATTAATACCACTTGTCTTCAACCCTGCTCCTGGGGACCCACTGTCCTGCAGTTTAGCTACAACCCTAATCAAACACACCTGAACCAGCTAATCAAGGTCTTCAGGGTCTTGAAAATACACAGACCAGGTGAGCTGAAGCAGGTTAGAAATAAACTTTGCTGGACACTGGGTCCCCAGGAGCAGGGTTGAAGATTAGGCATTAAATCCACAAATATCGTAACGGTTATTACAAACAGAGAGACGTATAGTACAGAGAAATTTCATGTTGGAGCAGGATATGAGTGAACTTCCTTTTACTGGTGAACATGAGCGGTACATGAGTGGAGTATACACACTGGCATGGAGCGTTACACTGCTCCACTTCGCTCACATACTCTGGTTTAAACCTACCCTGTAAAGCTTATTTGGATTTTACAAAATTATCTTTCAAATACAGTTACCTAAAAAAAGGGTTGTTTCCTTTTTTGCTGAGTTTAGTTTGTTGCATCCTTAATGAAGAATATTGAGAACTGAAGGTTGATTGTCTCTGTTTCAGGAGTGTGAGGAGGACCCGTGCTGTGAGCCAAAAACGTGTAAGCTGAGATCAGGTGCTCAGTGTGCGTATGGGGTCTGCTGCAAGAATTGCAGGGTAATTACACCTTTTCTAACACTAGCTCTGCTCCAACGCTTAGTGAGATGCAATGCTATTGTTATTGTTAACTAAAATTATTTAAAAAAAATAATTTTTTAATAAAAAATAGAGCTGAAATAAAATATACATTAAAAAAATTTTTTGCCTTGGAAATGAATTAAAATTATGGTTGAAATACTAACATTTATAAATATGAAAGCTAATTTCAAATAATGATAAATGCTATATTAGTATATAAATTATACTAAAATAACACTGGTGAGATGCCTGCCATGCTGCTTTATAAGATAGCTTGTTCTGGCCAAATTGTAAGGCAATATTGTCCTTCATGCAATTAGTTTAGGTAAATATTTGTCTTGTTCGGTCACATATTTTTCTCCACCAAAGCATCAAACTTTTCATGTCACCAGGCAGCTCACTAGAACAGAGCTAATATATACATGCATATGCCATTTGACAAGTGGCTATAGTACTTTTTGCTCACATGATCTGCTTAAATTTTCTCTCTCTATCTGTCAGTTTTTACCTGGTGGCACTGTGTGCAGAAGCAGCACTGATGAATGTGATTTGCCAGAGTATTGTAACGGCACATCTGCCCTCTGTCAAAACGACTTCTTCAAACAAAACGGCCATCCCTGCAAACAAGACAAGGCTTACTGCTACAACGGCCAGTGCCAGCACTATGACACCCAGTGTCAGGCCATTTTTGGCACAAGTGAGTACACGATTTTGTGCTTGTAGGGGTGGATAATATAAGAATTAAGAGTATTGTTTATCCAATACTGATTAAAATATAAAAAATATTCTGATATAATTTTTGCTTGTATCTCCTACTCCTATTTTGCCCTGATTTAAGCATATGAAATTTTAAAATTGTCAGTGAGCTGATCATTTACTAATATCATATATATAGTATTTAACATTAACCTAAGTTGATTAATATTATGTTTATATAATTATATGGTATAACACCAATGCTATTTTTAAGTGTTAGAAAGTGTACATTCCAAATGGCTTTCATACTTCCCGTTAGATTCTATTATATATTCTGGGCCATTTGAAACACATAAGAGAATGGATATAAAACGTACAGCAGAGCAGTATAATATTTAGTGTTTTGCAAAAGACTCAATGGTGCCCTCTACAAGTGCTTCTTTTACTATGAAATAAACATCAATATAACGGACTCGTGTGCTTACTGTAAGCACTTGGTTTACCTTGATTGCAATCCTCATCCATCAGAACTTTACTAGCGAGAAGCTGGTTTGCTTTATCTAGAAAAAAAATTTGTTTGCATGTCATCTGGCCACATAACATGATGCGTGAGGGCTCGCGCTCTTCAGAAACAATGACAGAGCTTGAGTTTTAAGGCTAAACAGACACTGGAATGAATAATTCACTGAAAACTGGCCATGAGTCACTGTTCTCTCTCCCATCTTTGATAATAAGCCTGGTTTTCTTTACATTATTGCTGTTGTGGACTGATTGGTTGAATGCATTATCTTAATGAATAATTGGACTGAAAACTTTCCAGGAGTTTAGCAGCTTAAAATTCTGATCGCAAACAGAGAAGCAAAGGGTTAGAATATTAATTTCCAAGGTTACAGGTGTTTGCGCCATTGTAGATGATCAGTGTGATAAACGCCCAACACCCAAGATTATCTAACTGCGTGACATAAATTACGTTAATGATAATATAATAATAATAATTTGTTACATTTATATAGCGCTTTTCTAGGTACTCAAAACGCTTTACATATAGAAGGGGGGAATCTCCTCAACCACCACCAATGTGCAGCATCCACCTGGATGATGCGACGGCAGCCATATTATGCCAGAATGCCCACCACTCACCAGCTTATTGGTGGAGAGGAGACCAATTAGAGTGATGAGGCCAATTAGGATAGGGGGATGATTAGGAGGCCATGATGGACAGAGGCCAATGGGCAAATTTGGCCAGGATGCCGGGGTTACAGCCCAACTCTTTTTCCGAAGGACATCCTGGGATTTTTAATGACCACAGAGAGTCAGGGCCTCGGTTTAACGTCTCATCTGAAGGACGGTGTTTATTGACAGTATAGTGTCCCCATCACTATACTGGGGTTTTTGGACCCACACAGACCACAGGATGAGCACCCCCTGCTGACCTCACTAAAACCTCTTCTAGCAGCAACCTAGTTTTCCCAGGTCTCCCATCCAGGTACTGATCAGGCTCAACCCTGCTTTGCTTCAGTGGGATGCAATTTTGTGTGCTTCATTAATTTATTTGCTTTAAATTATTTTAGCACGTTAAGGATTTTTAATTAATTGCATGCGTTAAAGGAACACTCAACTTTTTTTGAAAATAGGCTCATTTTACAAGTCCCCTAGAGTTAAATAGTTGAGTTTTACCGTTTTTGAATCCATTCAGCCGATCTTTGTATCTGGCGGTAGCACTTTTAGGATAGCTTAGCATACATCATTGATTCTAATCAGTCCATTAGCATCTCATTAAAAAAATGACCAAAGACACTTTCAATATTTTTCCTATTTAAAACTTGACTCTTCTACAGTTACATCGTGTGCTAAGACCAACTGAAAATTAAAAGTTGCGATTTTCTACACCTATATGGCTAGGAACTACTTTCTCATTCCTGCGTAATAGTCGCGGATCTTCGCGGCAGTACCATAAATCAGATTATCTACCAAATACTAACAAGACATCTGCTTGGTTTTGATTATCAACTATATCGCGATCACTCTCACGGATAGCATAGTTCTTCTTTCATCATTAAATTTGTAAAAATGTAAAACATAAAAATGTTTTAAAGCTATATTAGTTTAAACTTCTAATGGATCGTTATCTGAGCGTACTTATCTGAAGCACACGCACACAGACAACTGGCTGAGTAACTTCTCTTTCTAATTTTTTGTTGTGTTTAAACTGTGAAATACACACAAGGGTCTTGTTCACCGTTGTCGCTTGCGAAAACAAAATAGCATTGCCGTCGGTAGAAATGTGCAGATTAAGGGGCGGTAATATTATAATAAGTTCCTTCCTAAGTCAGAAGGGAAAAGAGAAATCTGAGCGGCTTGTTTTTTCACATGCTTGCAGAGAAAGGCTTAACAAAACAAAGTTACTGGGTTGTGCTTTTTCACGTTTTCTGGGTTGGTAGATGCACCGGGGACCCGATTATAGCACTTAAACTCGGAAAAAGTCGTTGACAGCCCTTTACCGTTGAGAAAAAAATGGCCCTAAAATGGAGAAAAATTTAACTAAAATTTAAATGCATCTCAATAATATTAAATAGCTATACTCAGTGCAGGAAATGTCCTGCCTATAGCAGGAAAAATGTTTTAGTTTTTAATTGAAAATAAAAGAGAAAATAGAAATTGATATTCTGTAAATGTAACCCATCTATCTTTGCTTGTGTGTAGAGGCTAAAGCTGCTCCTGAGCTGTGTTTTAAGGATGTGAACTCTAAAGGTGATCGCTTTGGAAACTGTGGCTACCATTCCAGTGGATTTAAGAAGTGTGAAAGCAGGTACAGCACAGCTAGATATACACCATTACAATTAAATTCAAATGTACATTCAGAAATTTAAATTCTGATTTTTCATAAGAACACACACGCTCTCATTATTTTAGGAACGCCATGTGCGGGAAGCTACAATGTGAAAACGTTCAGTCGTCAGTCATATTTGGCATCAAGCCATCAATCATCCAGACCCCCATCGCCGGCACTACCTGCTGGGGCGTGGACTTCCTCCTGGGCTCTGATGTACCTGATCCCGGCATGGTCAACGAGGGCACTAAGTGTGGAGATAATAAGGTGACAGAGAAAAAACATACAAAGTTTCTGCTTAAATTATGATGTTTGTTGAATTGTTTAGCCACTATGAAAGTATGTGCACATATTCTCAGGGTTTCTGAGCGACGGTCTCTCCCCTTCTTTGAAGACCTCCATGACGAGTTAACTTATTCATGGGGGAAACCATATACAATTGCGTGTCTTTGTGCCCTCGACGTCGACCCATTCGGCTATCGTGGGTACGATGGCATGAGATTATACGATATTGCCTCAGACTGAAGAGTGACTATCTCTCCCCTGGGAGTGCATCGTGTTTCAATCAGCAGGTCAGACTGGTGCTGCTCTGCACACCATGGCGGTGTTACAGTCTGATCTGCTGAAAGATCTAAGTACGTGGGGGAACATTGACAAAGAAGCTTTCTCAGAATTACGCAGAGCCACAGATTTATCAATGACGGCTTTGGTCGCCACGGAGAGACATCTTTGGCTGAACCTTACAAGCATCAAAGACGGGTTTGTAAAGACTGGGGACCGGCTCACTGCGCTCAGCAGCCTAAAGGGAGGCCGGATTTGAGGAAAATAAAGTTACAATTTCTGAGGTTTTTGCGCCAGTAGAAACTACTGCCAAGTATCTTTCCTTTGGTCCTAAAGACCGTAAAAAAGGTTACAGAATACCGTTTGTGCACCACCCACCACATTTCAGCATAAGAAAGAAATTCATACAGGTTTAGAACAACTTGAGGGTGAGTTTTGATTTTTGGGTAAACTATCCAAAAACATTTGAAATAATCTACTTTAAGGCTGATTGAGGAAATGATTAGATATTTTTTCCATGACAAAACATAATTTTTAAAAAGTTTCATGATTTCACCCACACACTGTATGTTTTTGACTTTTTGTCAATTTGTATTGCAGGTTTGTCTGAATTTCGAGTGCAAAAGTGCAGACGTGCTGAATTATGACTGTGACATTGAAAAGAAATGCCATGGCCATGGGGTACGTATGCATACACTACCCACAAATCAATGCCACAATTTTACATACACCTACATATACATCATTTTAACTCAACTGTTAAATTAATCTATTTATACACCTGTTTTTAAATTCTAAATACCTTGAGTTCTACATCTTTGTAAAATTTGTGCTGAGCGTGTGTGTGTGTGTGTGTGTGTGTGTGTGTGTGTGTGTGTGTGTGTGTGTGTGTGTGTGTGTGTGTGTGTGTGTGTGTGTCTTTGTGTGCTTGATTACTTTCAGGTGTGTAACAGCAATAAAAGCTGCCACTGTGAATACGGCTGGGCTCCTCCATTCTGTGAGGCCTCTGGTTATGGAGGAAGCATCGAAAGTGGCCCCACCTGGGACGGTAAGACTGCTTATCAATAGCACAGCTAGAGCTTCAGAAAGGATTATCAGTACTTTTAACACGTGTCATCTGTAAATGTGATTACTAGTGCTGTCGATTGATTTTTTTTTTTTTTTTACGAATTAATCACACATTTTTCTGTAATTAATCTGTAATTAAACACGTTAATTTTGACAGCCCTAGTGATTAACTCAAATTATATTCTCTCTCTCACTTTGACTTTCACTCAGATAAAGATACTTCCACAAGGGATGGTCTTCTTGTGTTCTTTTTCCTTGTTCTTCCTCTTTTGGCATTGGGTTTATACGTGTTCTTCAAGAGGAATGAGCTGAAGCAACGCTTGCTCAGAAAAAAACGCTCTCAGGGTTATGAGTGAGTATAAAGAGTGACATATACTCAACCTTTCACTGCACTGTTATGATGTCATCATCACTGAAGAAACAAAGTATGTTGTTTAAATGATAACTGATAATGAACTGTTGAATTACTGAAATTAGTGCATACCCTAAGTTGAAAATTAAATTAAATTACATTTTTATTATTCTATTTTTTGCTCAGATTTGTAAGCCTATCATTTGTTATGGAACTATCTGTCATGCATGATCAACTTAGAACAAGGTGAATAGCTAAGTCAATAATTCAACAGTGCCTCAGTGTAACAGCAAATATTTAAGAAACAATTTCAATATGTCCAAATCCAAATTGTGATGTATATTTAAAGTGCCTCTATTATGCTTATGCTTTTTCAGATATTACCTTTCATGTGTACATAGTAAATTTCGTTATTGTCTCCCAAAGAAAGAACTGATCCTGAACTGCCTGAAACAAGTTGTCAGTAATTCTAGTCTTAATACCTGCACAGACCTACGTTGGATTGTAACATATTTGCATAATGTTCTTCATTGGCTGCCTGTGAACGTCTTCTTTGACCTGCCCTCAAACACTGTAGTTGTGACTGAGGCCTGAAAGAATGTGGTTTGTGGTGTCTTCATGTCAAGAAGGCGCTCTTTTCTGCGCTATGAAAGCAAATCTACTTCGCATGCTCTTTTAAAGAATGAGGACTCGAGTTGATACGATAAAACCGATGCCATCGTTACTGTTCGTACCACTGTGTATACAAGTGCTGAGGAAGCCTCCGGAGCTGAAATTCTGATATGGTAATGGACATTTAATTACGACACGCACTGTAAGCAGTAGACCAATCACAACAGACTGAGCCGCCAGACCAATCAGAGCAGGCTCACGGAAAAGAATGATTTTAGAGAGATTGAATCCTTCATTGAACCATTTAAGACATTGTTAGAAAACCGGTAATGCTACAATGTATATTATGAGAAAATTAAAGGGCCCTATCATACACCTGGCGCAATGCGGCACCAGACGCGACAGTAAAGTATTTTTTGCTAGTTTCAGCCCAACGCAGTTATCATTTTCACGTCCTGCGCCACGTTGTTTAAATAGCAAATGCATTTGTGCCCATTAGTTCGCCCCCCGGGCATGCTGGTCTGAAAATGAGGTGTGTTCAGGCGCATTGTTGGCGCGTTGCTATTTTGATGCAACTGAAATGCAGTATTGTTTGTGTTATTTAAAGGGGTGGTAAACCACGATTTCACTATTCTAACTTTAGCTAGCGTGTAATGTTGCTGCTTGAGCATAAACAACATCTGCAAAGTTACAACGTTCAAAGTTTAAAGCAAAGGGAGATATTTGCTTTTAAAGAAATCAATTTCTAAGAACTACAGCAAACGGCCAGTAGGCGACTACAGACATTCCTCCAGGATTGCTGACATCACCAGCCCCAATATCTACATAAACCCCCCCTCCCAATTCACGAGCCGCGGTTCAGCTGCGCGAGACAAACACTGCCAGTGTGAATGCAGGACGGGCGCGCGCGGCTCCCGCTGCACATTTCACAGAGGAAAGCTTCCACAATCTTCGCAAGTTCAGTGCAGGATTCGCACAACGGCTTGTCCTGAAAGATGGATTTAAAAACAGAAGCTGTTTACGGGCCACAACCTGTAAGTATGATTTATTTTTCGTCGATGTATTTTCCTGTAATAGTTTGAATTGTTAATTGTACGTTGTAGCAAGTAAGTACACAGATGACAACGCTGTTCTGCAAACCAGTCTGTTAAATGCTCATTCATACTTAATGTTATCCGACGATAGGGTTGGGTACCTTGGCACCGGTACTTATATAACCATTGGCACCGGTACTTATATAACCGGTATGTACCGGACCGAATCAGAACGCAGATTTCGGTTCCTCATTTCGGTGCCAAAATTCAAACGTTCTTTCACGCTTTGGCTGGCACCGAGCCAGAGACAGACGCTCAGCTCAGCGCTGGTCACATCACAACTCATGACAACTATTCAGTGTTTTTTAACCACATCATGTTCAGGTTTCAGACATTTAAATGCTCATAAGTAGGTTACTAGCAAAAAACACACACTGATGTCTATGAAAGCGGCAATGACAATCCCTTCAGACCATTATAATTTGACTAACGTTAAGTGTTTTATTCACATCAGATACATGCACATTATATAGTAACTATATAGTTTACTCTATTCTTCTTCCAGTTCACTGGTCACTTACTTTCATGTATTTCGTGAGACGAGAATGAACTCAAGTGTTGTAAATCCGACAGATCCGATTCTGAGGCTCAAACTAACATGGCGCCGCCCATTGCGCTTTATAGATCAACTAACACACATTCACTCACACATTTGAACATCATATAGTTCGTGACACAGTTAAGAAGTTTGTGAATATTTTGAATAAAAAGAAAAAACGAAATAAACCCAATACAGCTGAGCTGTGCTGTGTGTCATGTGAGAAACATGACGCGTCGCCATGGAAACATTAAGGATGAGTTCTAAAATATTTAGCCAGAGAATATATTATCATATTTCAAAATAAAGCTGAAGCTCGAAGCTGGTTTGTAGAATACCAAGAATACAGACTACTGCTGTTATTACTGTAAGGCTTGTTGTAGTTGGGTTAGGTAGCTTAGGTTTTACTGTGAATTTGTAAATAAGTCAATAATAATTTGTCAATAAGTAAATTGAGTTCTGTATTTATTTATATTCATACATTTAAGTATACATTAAACTTTTAATAAATGGTTCAATTTAAATAAAAAAATAAAAAGCCATTTAATGTCATCCACCTTGTTTTGTGGCCTTTTTTTTAAAGTATCGGTTCAGGCACCGTTTAGGCACCGGTACCGTTTTAAAAGTATCGGTTGGAACCGGAATCGAAAAAAAACCAAACGAGACCCAACCCTATCCGACGAACACCTAACGTTACAAACACTAACGTTAAAATCTCAACAGCGAACTTGGCATTAGTGTAAATTATTCTTTGATTAGAGCTTTTATGTATTGTTTATCTACAGGCATGCTAAACATGGTTCTGTGTTTGATTTGGCTACTAGTAAAGCTAATGTTTAGTGTTCGTTTTGGGTTAATAGTTCTTGCGACAGATATTTGGCTATAATCGTTCTAAAAATACAAAAGTAACAGTGCCATTCAGTAGCGATCACTAGATCCGCAGTCTTTACTCTTGAGGACTGAACAGGTTCTGCTCGATCATCTTCACTAAAATGTTCTGGGTCTGATTCGGGCTCAGATTGGTGTGGTTTTATTGACGCCATTGTTTCTAATACTGACCAAAGCACAGTCTACCGGTAAAGGTAAGGGGCGTGACGTTTCCGACAAACGTGCACTAGGCGGTTAGCGAATCAGAACACACTGGGCCAGCTAACCAATCTGAGCCTATTGCGTATTTTTGAGGGACTGGCTTCATACAACCCGGAAACCATCAGACCGTTTTTACAAGGAGGGACAGAGCAGTGTAGAATAAAGGTCAAATATGAAAAATAATGAATTTTTTTTTTTAAACGAAGCATGAACACATGTTACAGTGCACCCCACAAACACAATCAAGCCTTCGAACGAATGTGTTTTACCACCCCTTTAAAGGCTGTGTTTATTACACACACAAACATGACAAATATTAAAAATTAAAGGATTACAATGTAAAACATTATTATTGTGTACATAAAGATAAAAATGTCTACATGTTATAATGGAGAGTCATTGCATGTATCAAAATGACCTATTTTCAGAATTGACGAATGAAATTGGCTACTTATTTAACCAATCGTGGCAATGCACACATGTATTTAAACTGACTCTTCAGGTTGAGGGTGTCTATATTCTGCCATGTAAATAGTGAATCCACCATGGTGCAAGCGCCACTGGCTTTTAAAGGGAATGGAAGATGAGTGACTGATTGGTTTATTGCACGTAATGGCCAAAACACACCCATGACTCATTAAGAGACTAGGGACAACCCTTTTGGACCATGTGCCTGGTGTGCCGACCATTTTTCCCGTTGTTAAACTAACAAAGGTGGATTCGGACACACCCTTTATAGGGCCCAAAGTGTTTTTTGACCTTGGATGCATGTAAACCTATTGTAGGAGACCTCAAATACAAAATTAGAAACCTTTAAAATAGCATAATGGGGCACTTTAAATGTTTTTGTTGTTGCTGTTGTGTTTTTTGTTGTTGTTGTTTTTTTTTGATTAAACATATTAAACAAATAAAGTTTAGTGTATTATCAATATAACTTTTGTACATTACATTATAAATATTGATCAGCATTCTTTGGTTGTTTCCTCAGAGCTAATAGCAGACCGCAGGTTACTGTGTCCCTGGGCGGAAACCCAAACAGTATAGTAAAGGATGGGGTAAGTGAGCAAATATACAAGCAGTACTCTTTACTGACTACTATACTGCCAATTTTTAACTCACTAAATGTAGTGCTAACATGAATCTAACAAGTGTGATTAACCTGTGGTACTGTACCTTTAGATTTTTTTTCAGGTATATGTGCCTGAGCATAACACAACTGTACAAATGCCCACTAAATGCCTTAGGGATTGACAATGCAACAGAAACTTAACTAGTTAGTAAATCAGTTTATTAATTACTGTGTGAAGAGGGAAAACAAGTTTGAAACCTTCCTAGTTAAACAATACATTTCCAGTTCTTTCTATTTGGAAAGGACAATTCATGGGAAGTTAAACAAGTTGAAAGAACAAGTTAATGAGAAATCATCTGTCCATTTAACTTAAGTCATGAAATGTTACATCTCATTTGTAAACAATAGTCTGCTGATATAAAGATAATGACCAGGCTCCTCTTTTTTTCTCTTCTATGATAAAGCACCAGGTTCAGTTATTGCCGCCACCAGAGGAGGTAAATAACTGCACACTGTTTATATAAGAAGGTTTTTATTGCATTTATACTGTGGGGCATTTCTGCTGCTGTTGCTTTTACAGTACCCTTTCTGCTTCTCTGCATTGTTCCTAACAATTCTTTCTCTCCTTACACTTTGTCTTTTGTAAGAAAAGACACAAGCCATGTGCTAAGAACCATTTTGCACATTCGTTTAAAAAATGTTTTATTATTGTTTAATAAAATATTAAATGATTTAAGTAAATTATATAATAATTTCATTTATTTAAATGCATAAAATAATCACTATAATAATAATAATAATAATAATAATAATAATAATAATAATAATAATAATAATAATAATAATATATATTTGATTTACATCTTCTAACCCTGACTTGATGTATACTTTAACCAGATTAATTCTCAATTTAGCCCTTCAGCATGTTTTTGTTGTTGCATAAAGTCAAGTTTTTCATAGTGGAAATGGCTTTTTCTGTCTTCAACACCATCATTTTAGCTGTTTGTTAGCCATTTTAGGGCCTTTGTCACAACACTGCTTGTTTACTGAATTACTGAAAAAAGCAAAGTAATGCTTTAAACAGGACAAAATCAACAAATACAAATTAAATAGTGAGACGCTGGCAATCAGTCTGCTTTCTATATTTTAATGGAAATAAAACATTACAGATACAGTCCAAAACAGACAAATACAATATATTATATATTATATATTATATATATATATATATATATATATATATATATATATATATATATATATATATATATATATATATATATATATATATATATATATATATATATATATATATATATATATATATATATATATATATATATATATATATATATATAGTAAAGCTAATAGAACTAGATGTTTCAATCTCTTTAGTAGGAAACTCTTGACTGTAGTAGACGGTGTGGAGGGGTGAAAAGAAGGGTAAGATATGTCTTTGGGGTCATCAGGTGGGCACCCTGCTGCATCGACGTTTCGTTGATTGAAGCCCACAACGTCTCCAGAAGGCTCAACGGTGTACCCAGCGTCCCAGGTACACCCCCCTCCATGCCTTACCCTCCATATTCCTGATGGGCTCTGCATGGCAGGGGCGTCCTTCTCCCTGAGTCAGGCCTAAGCCTGACTGCATACCATCTGTCTCTACCTTGCTGCCCAGTTAGGGTCTTTAAGTTTGATCCAGAGCCAGTTACTGCTTTTTTCGGCAGCGCTTGACATGGACTTGATGGCCTGTTGGAGAGAGCGACCCTTCACCCCTATTTTTTTTTGTAAACTCGTAGTAGATGTGGCAACAAATCCCCTGCATCCCACCTCTACTGGGAAGATGCTGGTCTTCCAGCCGTTCTGAGATGCTTCAGCTGCCAGGTCGGAATATTTGTTCTTTTTCCTCTCATAAGCCTCTTCAACCCCATCTTCCCATGGTACTGTTAATTCTACAACATATGCCAGCTTTTTTGTTGGAGACCACAGGACAATGTCTGGCCGGAGTGTTGTAGCCACTATTTCTGGGGGAAACACAAGCTTCTTATCAAGGTCTACTTCCAATTTCCAATCCCGCGCTGACTGCAGGATGCTTGCATCCTTAGGTGTTGTACTATTCTCTTGATGTTGGCCAGCTGGTACGAAATTTATGAAGTTGACCTGTCCTGCTGATGTTTGTGGGAGATTGTTTGTGGTGGTTCGCCTCTGTTCCATTATTGTTGCCAGCTCTCTGATTACTTGGTTATGCCGCCAAGTATAGCGCCCTTAGGTAAGACTTGTGGTACACCCTGATAGAATATGCCTTAGGGATGCAGGTACTTGACACAGGGAACAGGCAGGGTCTTCTCCATACCACTCTTTTTTTGGGGGGGGTAGCAGGTCATATGTGGCTCTGATTACAAAACTCAGTCGAGCTCCCTCCATCTGCCAGATGTCACGCCAGCTGAGCTTTTTCTTCTCTAGACCCTCCCATTTGGTCCATCTCCCCTGCTTGGCCATTGAGACGGCTTTGGCATATCGCTCTTCCTCCTCCTGTCTCTTGACTTCTCCTATCACTAGCTGTCTCTTCTGTATTGATGTTGCTTTATGCCACAGAGGGTTAGTTTTTGGGATGAGTCCGAACCCTGCCCTCCCATGCTGTACTTGTCCAACTATGTCTCTGAGGTGAAGTGCAGACTTTGCACTCTGAACAGCTTCTAATGGAGTCCACTTCCTTCCCGCTACTACCCGGGGGGCTGCTGTTCGAATGACTGCATCCTCGGATTCAGTTAGGGTCATGACGAGCCTTGCTTTAGTGCATTTGAACTCTTCCACGAGCCCTGTGATTGGTAATTCCAACTTGCCATGTCCATAAAGTCTGACAGAACTTAAACAACGTGGAATTCCAAGCCACTGCTTCAACTGTGTGCTTATCAGCCGTTCCAACTTTTCAATCTTGGTGATGGGGATCTCATACACAGTTAATGGCCACAAGAGTCTTGGGAGTATGCCAAACTGAAAGCACCATGACTTGAGTTTTCCTGACAACAAGGTCTTGTTGATGCGCTCCATGTACATGTTGGTATAATTTTTCAGTTGTTCAAACTGCTCTGTGTCTCTGAGCTTCGCATCATACCATCTCCCCAAGCTCTTTACTGGCATTTCTGAGACAGTTGGGACAGGTGTTCCGCCGACATAAAATCTTTGGTCTGTGACTTGGCCTTTCACGATAGAGATGCTTCTGCACTTATTGGGCTTTAACTTCATCCTCGCCCATGTTATATTCTGATGAAGTTTTTCCAGCAGTCTCTTGGTGCAGGGGACAGTTGTTGTGAGTGTTGTTAAATCGTCCATATAGGCTCGAATTGGTGGTAACCTCTGATTACATTGTAGTCGTTCTCCTCCCACGACCCATTTTGAGGCTCTTAAAATGATCTCCATTGCCATCGTGAAGGCCAATGGGGAGATGGTACACCCTGCCATGATGCCTACCTCCAGCAGTTGCCAACTTGTGGTGAAGCCTGATGTTGTAATGCAAAACTGTAGATCCTGGAAGTAGTGTTTTACTAGATTTGTGATTGTTGTCGGCACCTGGAAGAAATCAAAGGCAGCCCACAGAACAGAATGAGGGACTGACCCGTATGCATTAGCCAGATCGAGGAACAGGACGTGTAGATCTTTCCCTTCTTTCTTTGCAGTCTGGATTTTATGCCATATGATACTGTTATGTTCAAGGCATCCCGAAAAGCCTGCGATGCCAGCCTTTTGGATTGATGTATCAATTAAGTGATTTTGTTTTAAATAGTTTGTCAGTCGTTGTGCCAACACACTGAAAAAGATCTTACCTTCAATGTTCAAAAGGTTTATTTGGCGGAACTGTTCAATGGTGGTTGAATTCTTTTCTTTTGGGATGAACACCCCTACCGCTCTTCGCCAAGCTTTCGGGATGATTTGCTTGTCCCACACCACTTTCATGTTTTTCCACAGAATTTTCAAAACATCTGGAGCATTCTTGAAGACACTATATGGTACGCCGTTAGGGCCTGGTGCAGATGCCGATCTTGCCTTTTTCACTGCCTGCTTTACCTAGAAGGGCTGATATCAAACTGATGTTGTGGTGGTGATATTGGAGGGATGTCTGTGGGGACAATAATCGGTTCATCTTTTTTCTCATCAGTATAGATGGTTCTCAGATGCTCTTCAACCTGGTCTCTTGATGTTTTCAGGGATCCACTCTTCTCCTTTGTGAATATGCCTTTCACAAATTTAAAAGGGTCTTTATAGAAATCGGTTCTGGCTTTTCCTTCTTTTTCCAGCGCATCCGTAGGCTTTCTGCTCGGCGGAGTTTTGAGAGCCTGTGCTTTAGATCCTCTTGAAGGAAATTGATGCCTTCCCTTTCTTCTACTGTCGCCTTTCTCCACAACTTTCTTAGCCGTCGCCTCTCTTTCACAAGTTGTTGGATTTCCTGCAGCCGACGGGACTTGGGGGTGGGAAGCATTTCTTTCTTACGGACTTGCTCCTTCACTCCACATTTCTCCTCTCCGTAGCTGTAAATAAGATTCCCCATCTTCTCCAGCTTCTTCTCGGCTGATCCTTTGATGTTACTTAGGATAAGGCTTAAGTCTGTGTTGATGCTTTCCCACTCCTTGCTGTTATACTTCGGCCATTTCACCAATGGCTTACGTCCTTGCATGTTTTCTTTTTTGTGGTGGGCTGGTTGTTGTCTTGGACTGGTGGTTCTGCCTGAAGCTTCCTCCTTATTCCCTGGGGTGCTGATTCTCTGCGGACTGTGGGTTTCTTCCTGCCGCTGAGTCTCATCCGTCTGATTTAACCTTCTTCTTGACAGAATCCGGTCAATGCGGGGCCCTGGGTTGGTGGTTTTCAGGCATTTCTTCCGTCCTTGATGTACCTTTAGACCATGGGTCGATGTTACTTTCGCCCATCCACACACGCAAGTCTGAAGAACATGTCCATCTGCTAGTTTCTCAAGAGTTTTGCTACTTCCTTCATTCGATGTCATGTCCATTCCAAGGGTCATTACCGGGAGGTCAATCTGTGAGTCTTCTTGCGCCCCTGCTCTCGCAGACTCTAGGGGTATTCTTCTTTTTGAACTTTTCGTAGCCAGATAAGGTGACTCTTGTGCCCTAATAGGGTGACAGAGCCTGCTGCTATGGGTAGCTAGCCCATAACAGCCCCGTTGGGGTTTATATATATATATATATATATATATATATATATATATATATATATATATATATATATATATATATATATATATATATATATATATATATATATATATATATATATATATATATATATATATATATATATATAGTAGTGAATAGTACAATAATATACTAGTATAAGTAGTATAATAATATAATAGAGGAGTTACAGTCTCTTGGAAGTGCAAAGACCAGTCCACACAACAGTCTCTTCAGCCTTCCTTGAGGTTTGTGTTGTCCTGGGTCACTCGCCAAAGAAAAAAATCTCAGTTGGCGAGTTAGTTTAAGCCTTGTCAATTTAAATAACTACGCGCAAGAAGACGTGAAAGGGAACTCAATTTGTAAATACTGAATTGAGCTCTCTTTCACATTTTGCGCTTGAACGGACAAATTCACTCAAAATTATGACAAAAAATGTCTGCTTCAGCGAGTATCCTAGTAAACTTTTGTTACTTTAATAAGGATTAATCTGATTAATTTATACAATGAAGACTATCCTGTGTTACTTTACATTTTGTTATTTTATTTAATGTGTCTGTCTGAAAACTACTGTTACTTTTCTTTAATAATGTTTTCAATTTATATTTTTTATGCTGTTTTATGTGATTTTAGGTGTTTATCTATTTTGTCACTGAACTCAGACTTAACTCTGTTCTTATCTTTAGTTCAGTTGATTTATTTTATTATATAAGTTACCCATCATGCATATGTTTGTGCACTTGTTACAGGAGTTTCTGTCTCTTTGCAGGTGGTTCGGACTAATAAATCAGCCTCTGTGCCATCTTACGCCACCAGACCACCACCACCACCATTTGCACGGTAATAATATACAATACCTTCAAAAGTGTGGGTCAATATTTTTTTTAATTAAAAATTTATTTTTATTTATTCAGTAAGGATGCATTAAATTGACAGAAAATATTTATATTTAAAATAAATGCAGTTCTTTTGAATTTTCTATTCATCAATGAATCCTGAAAAAATATCAGTTTCCCCAAAAATATTAAGCAGCACTGTTTTCAACAATATTTTTTTTCTTGAGCAGCAAATCAGCATACGAGTAATGCCTGCTAAAAATTCATCTTTGCCATCACAGAAATAAATGACTTTGTAAAATGAATTAAAATAGAAAATAGTTATTTTACCTTGGTGAGCATAAGAGACTTCTTTTAAAAACAAAAAATCTTACTGACCCCAAACTTTTGAATGGAAATGTAATGCGTTCAAACCATAGACAGCTGTCTTTTAAAGCAGCATTCAATATGGATCCTCATAAGTGGCTGATCTGTTATGTTGTACATAGGCAGCTACATTTTGAAAGCATAATATGTTCATAAATCCAGTTTTTAGAGAGCTTATTTCTGACCCTCACCTACCCTCTGTCCACTCTCCACAGACCACCTGCTCCTACCCAACAACTAATGCCTCAAAGACCAGCGCCTGCACCTCCAGTATAACACACAACACACAGACTGACAGTTGTATTTCTGTCTGGGATGGGCAGGCCAAGTGTGAAATGTGCAGTGGGAGCAATCAGGTGGTCACACCGTCTCCCCCACTTATTCTCCCCTGTCCCTCTGTAAACAGCTGTCAACTGTCAATCAAACAGAGAGACGGTCACTGTTGCGAAAGGAGCCTATACTCGGAATACATCACAGAGTACATAATGGGAGCGACAGAACTCTTTAGCCAATTAAACGCTTTCCACCTTTCAGGTGACAAAAGATGCCTCTGGCAACAGACCGATCTCCTTAAACGCTGCGATTCTTATGTGCTATATAGGACCACTGCGACTTATTGCACTTCAGTAATATTCACTGTTTATAGAAATGTACAGAGACCCTTTGATCATAGGCTGGCATTCAATCATTGTTCCACAAAATGTGTTATAATATTTAAAGGACAGTAAGGGCCAATGCGATAATTTAATTTACAAGGCATCCCTGTCAATTTACAAGGTTATCAAGTCATTAATAGTATCTAAATGGCCCGCGTAACTGCAAATCATTCTCTTTGCACTGTGACGCATAATATTCATAATATAAATAATTTAGGTTTTGCAATACTGGAGTGCAAGACAAGAAACAAAATACATTAAGTAATTTTGTTCTTTTTATCATTTGAAATTGTTGCTACCAACACAGTGATTTAAAACTGCTATTTTACCATTTTATATAGTTTTATTTGCATACGTTTATTTATATGTAACTTTTATAGAAAATATATTTTTTACTTTATTTGCCAAGTGAAATTCTGTCCCCAATGAGGCAAAAATCAGGTAAACATGAATGCTTGTTTTTGAAAATGGCTAATTTCTGACACTTCATGATTGACTTTTTTTGTCTTTTATTTTAATTTTTTTGTGGTTAACAGGACTTTTTTTTTTACAAACAACAATAACAATGAAAACAAAGTCAACGCTTTTCTCCTATCATTTTTAAGGGCTACATGACTTTATGCACGATATCATACACTATGCGATAAATATAACATTTCTTCATTTATGAAACTGATAACAAAGAACGAAAAGACCATTTGTCTGCATGTTTCATAGACTTCTTTCTTTGTGATGACTGATTCCACTCTGGTTCAAGTATGTGTATAAAGTCATGCACCCTCAAACAAACAAACACAAACAACTGTAACATTTCTGTTGTAGACCACATCAGACAGTATCCTCACATTTGGACATTTCCATCATAGCAAAATCAGTAAGTGCCATACAGTACATGATAAGTGTTATTTTACATGTGTATGATTAATGATGGACACAACAACCTGCACCCCACACACAGCATTTCCATTTGTGTGTACATGATAACACGACAGGTGTAGCAGCTGTGTATTTTTAATGTTTTATGGATTAAAGATGGACTCAGTTGATTTTGGACTACCTGCAGTGTGATGCTGATGATGGTTTTTGCATATGAAAATAAAAAACTGGTATGTTTTTAATGATGATGTGAGGTGCATTTTACAGCATTCTTTTCAGTGAATCAGTGTCATGACCAACTCTGCCTTGTTAAATGAAATGTATGGTATACACCAATTGCTATTGGTCATAAAGAATTGTAGGTGTGAATGCTAATGGTACCATTCAGAAAACACTACTTATTTTCAGTGTTATTTTAGTATTTGTATATAGTATTTGGTAATATTTTGAATTAGCTTTTACTATTTTAACTATTCATTTTAAATTTAGTTTAAGTGTTAATAATTTTGTTGTGAATTTCTCATTTGTATCAAGTTTTATTTTTATTTTGTCATTTTCTAAAAAATCTACTTATTTCAGTGATGTGCCTAGGCAACATTTCAGATTTTTGTCCTTTTTAAAAAAAAATATTTTATTTGACTTTATTTCAATTAAACTGTTCATTTTGTTGGTTTATGAAAACACAAGGAGCTCCAAAGGACAGACGTGTGCAGCAAAACTGCATTTCTCACAATTCTCGCACAAGAATCCTTTGCTCATACATTATGAATAGGTCAAAATGTTTCCTGTCCATATGGAATTTGAAATTGGCCATTTTACTCTGACCACAACCACTTGAACACATCGTTGTAAGTAGGAACTTACCAGAAGCACTTGAAAAAAGACCTAAGACCCAGGGGAAAAAATGTATGGTAACACTTTACAATAAGGTTTCATCAGTTAACATTAGTTAATGTATTAACCAACATTAACTAACCATGAGCAATATCTTTGTTACAGTATTTGTTAACGTTAGTTAATACAAATACAGCTGTTCATTGTTTGTTCATGTTAGTTCACAGTGCATTAACTAATGTTAAGATTTTGATAAAGTAGTACATGTTGGAATTAACATTAACAAAGATAAATAACACTTTACAGTAAAGTTGATTAGTTAAATACATTAGTTAGCATGAACTAATAATCATATGCTCTTATAAAGAATTTGTTAATCTTTGTTAATTTCAACATTTACTAATACTTTATTAAAATCTTGTTAACATTAGTTAATGCACTATGAGCAAACAATGAACAGCTGTATTTTTATTAACAAATACAGTAACAAATGTATTGCTGGTTTGTTCATGTTGTTAATATACATTAAATAATGTTTAATTAATTAACCTTATTGTAAAGTGTTACCAAATTATCTATACACTGGGTCTAATTTCCATATTAATGTGTAATAAGAAGTGCAATAATGGGAGTAATAGTTGGCAGCATTTTCATAACATCTAATATTTTATAGGAATATTGATATGTAATTTCTTTCCCTATTCACTTGTGTCTCCTAAAATGTCTGATAAACATGATCCTGGTGCCCTCTACTGTGGATATGTATGAATTCAATGCCCTATTTCTTAACAAAAAGTTATATTTTGATTAGAAACCCCATACAATTTTCCTGAGATGTTGATTTATAACAAACAATTTGAAAAGTAGTCAAATTTAAATAATTACAAAATATTATCATATTTCCATATGAGTGCTAAAATTTGATCAGGCATTTTTAAAGACCAAGGAGATGTTGTTGTCCTGGTGAAACCTCAAAACAAATGGTATCTCTGAAAAGCCTGTGCTCTTTACAGGACATCTAGACTGTCGAGATCTAGATCTAAAACTGACTTACACCGATCAGGCATAACATTATGACAGGTGAAGAGAATAACACTGATTATCTCTTCATCACAGCACCTGTTAGTGGGGATATATTAGGCAGCAAGTGAACATTTTGTCCTAAATGTTCAAGTTAAAGTGTTAGAAGCAGAAAAAAATGGGTAAGCTTAAGGATTTGAGCGAGTTTGACAACGGCCAAATTGTGATGGCTAGACGACTGGGTCAGAGCATCTCCAAAACTGCAGCTGTTGTGGGGTTTTCCCGGTCTCCAGTGGTCAGTATCTATCAAAAGTGGTCCAAGGAAAGAACAGTGGTGAACCGGCAACAGGGTCATGGGAAACCAACACTCAAAAAAATAGCTTGTCTGAACATGATTCAATCATGGACAGTGGTTCCACGTGATTGAAGCAAGCAAAACCTAAAAGAATTAACCATGTACAACTAACTACAATCAATAGTGTTCATTTAACTTGAATGAATGGCTTTAATTTAACTTCAATAAATGGTTTTCATTCAATTAGAATTTTTCAAATAACCCTACAACTAATGCTTATGGTTTAGTCCTGTGATTTAAATAACTACAAACTAAATATAACATTTCTTTACACGTGATGTTCAATGTTGGCAGTACAGAAGTGATACGTCTACTGGTTCCAACCAGAACACTTTCATAGTGGTTGCTTTATTAAAGCAATTTTAATTCTTGTTAGCAGGTCCTCAACTCAAGCACACACTTCACCATAAAACACCTGATATAATGGTGTTAAATCGAGATGAATTGCTTAAATAAAGTGAACAGCATCATCCAATTTTTTTTTTTTTTTTGAGTGAAGTGCTCATTGATGCACGTGGGGAGCAAAGGCTGCCCCGTGTGGTCCGATCAAACAGATGTCGCTCAAATTGCTCAAGAAGTTAATGCTGGTTCTGATAGAAAGTTGTCAGAAAACACAGTGCATCACAGTTTGTTGCGTATGTGGCTGCATAGCCGTAGACCAGTCAGGGTGCCCATGCTGACCCCTGTCCACCGCTGAAAGCTCCAACAGTGGGCACGTGAGCATCAGAACTGGACCACGGAGCAATGGAAGAAGGTGGCCTGGTCTGAAGAATCACGTTTTTTACATCACGTGGATGGCCGGGTGCGTGTGCGTTGCTTACCTGGGGAACACATGGCACCAGGATGCACTATGGGAAGAAGGCAAGCCGGTGGAAGCAGTGTGATGCTTTGGGCAATGTTCTGCTGGGAAACCTTGGGTCCTGCCATCCATATAGATGTTACTTTGACACATAGGCCTACCACCTCCCTAAGCATTGTTGCAGACCATGTACACCCTTTCATGGAAATGGTATTCCCTGGAGGCCGTGGCTTCTTTCAGCAGGATAATGTGCCCAGCCACAAAGCAAAAATGGTTCAGGAATGGTTTGAGGAGCACGAGTTTGAGATGTTGACTTGGCCTCCAAATTCCCCAGATCTCAATCCATTCGAGCATCTGTGGGATGTGCTGAACAAACAAGTCCGATCCATGGAGTCCCCACCTCGCAACTTAAAGGATCTGCTGCTAACATCTTGGTGCCAGATACCACAGCACACTTTCAGGGGTCTAGTCTAGTGGAGTCCATGCCTCAACAGGTCAGGGGCAGGGCTGTTTTGGCAGCAAAAGGGGGACCAACACAATATTAGGAAGGTGGTCATAATGTTATGCCTGATCGGTATATATGGTGTCAGATAAATTCACTAAAATGTAATGTCCTCTTACGTGGACAGTGGCACCCAGGAGGTTAATAGTTCAATCGTATTATTAAAAGTTTTACCGGATGTCATGTGATGTGTTATAAAGATTTGCAGAATCGTTTTTAATAGGTTATTTGAAAAGAACGGTTTGAAAGAACCGCGCGAAAAACGTAGACGTGACGTCGGAAGCGGCTCACGTTCCTCATGACGGAGGTGTACTGTTGCGTCGACTGTCATTCTTGTGAGCTGCGTAGGGGTCAGTGGAGTGAGGCCGTTACTAACTCCGGTGCACGACCAGTTTACAACGGCTGTCAGCACAAGTAAGTTTTTCTTGTTTAATAGGAACAAACTTCCATCCGCCGTTAAATGGGAGACTGGATGACAACGTCGGAAAATGCCGCATTGAGAGGCGCGTTCCTCATTTAATTCATTATTAGCATGGCTACTTGCGCTTGTTTGGTGTGGCACAAAGTTAACAGATATTTGAGGACATAAGTAGGTATTTATGCAGAAGGATAACGTTACTTAACTATCAATTTACCAAACTACGTGCCTGAACCAACCTTAATTAGCTCATTATTGCTAGGTCGAGGTTTTGTGGTTCACAACGAAAATACGTAGGTTCTGTGTCTTTATTCGTTAAACAAATACGTTTAACAAAGAAGAAAGAAAACAAGAAACACGCAACCTAGTAATAAAAAGTTGTAATTGCATGATTGAACTCCAAGTATCGGCCTCCGAGTTGATGGTTAGCATGGGCTGCTAATATTTTCATAAGACCTATGTTTAGTGAAAGGACATAATGATTGACACTCCGTGTCTCCAATAGGCTTCTACTAGGCATGGGTGGTGGGCGGAGTTAGGAATCTCCAGCCAATGGCGCTCTGAAACGCTTCGGTAGGCGGGCGGGGTTGAGTGACTCATCCGCGAAGGGGAGTGGAATGTGGACGCAAGGTCAAAACATAGGTGTGTGGAGGGAGAAGGGGTCCACGTTTATTTCAACCACATGGTCATATTAGTTTCATTTTAGCGGAAAGGACATCTATGTCAATTATTATTTTTTTAGTATAGGTAAGTTGATTACAGTAGCAACGGGTCTGATTTATTACTTATGTAGGAAGACAATGCTTTGTCAAAATGTGAAGAAAGAACTCTTAACAAAGTTGCATATTGTGTTTAAAAACATTAATTTAAAGTGGAAATCACTGTACTAAATAATGCTAAAACCTGACTGACTGTTTCATTTCCACTTTAATGATGCCAGAAATACTTGTCGAGATATAAAATGTATTTTTTTGTGAGGTTCAAAGGTTTGCAGTTTAACATTAATTAAATGTTATTTTACACATTTACACAATTTGTAGTATGTTATATGAGTGATTTAAAATCACTCAGTTCTTTGTGTGCATTAGTAAAAGTGTACATTTCTATTTGCAACAATAGAGGTTCAGTATTACATAAGCATCAACATTTTCTTTAACCTCATTACATAATTCTTATGCGAGTTATGCTCTTGTTGACCTGGAAAGCAGCAGTTGGGCGAAAAATAAATTCAAACCTCAAATTTTTGACAATTTCATTACACAATCACTTTGTGTAAAAACACTAAGTTCTTAGTTTACAAGGCAATGAAGGCATCATGTTCACAAAAATAAGGTTCTTTTGCAGCTCTTTATCAGGAGCTTCACTAGCACTTTGACCTTTGTATGAGCTCTAGAGGTGACTATTGTTTCATGTGAAGTAGTAAACTGCAAAAACCGATATGAAAGATTACATTCTGAGCTGTATGAAGATGTGTTGTCTTGATGATAATTGCAGCTTACTGTTGTACTTCTATTTTATTAGATTATAACTGTTTGTTTTGCTTTTGCACTAAAAATCGCATTAAAACCTCCATGTCATACCCAGGGCAGGAACTTCCTAACAGCATACTACTATCCATAAAATCTATTTGTCTTTAAATTGCTGAGATAAACTGCACATTTTAATGCACCTCTGATTGACTTTTCTATTTTTCTTCCAGAGTGCAAAACGCAAGTAGGAGTAAAAGGTCAAGGGCTTTTGGAACGTGTCCATTCTTCCCCAAGAAATTGAAACACATTTTCCGTTTTGGGCTAAAGGAGGTGACACTTCTCTTTTCTGTTGCGGCACTGGGGACATCCAGGAACTTGTGAGTGTGGGTGGTGTTCGTTCAATAGACTGCGATGCACCGCTTAAGGACTTGTGCGGCACGGCTCCGGCCAATCACAGCCTCACAGACTGCTAAAAATCTATCACAGCAGAGGCCAGCAGCCACCCCTAGGACGTTTCAGCCATTCAGGTGCTACACGGCACCGGTGGCCGCAGAGCCGTTTCTGAATGGAACAAGCTCTAACTATGTTGAGGAGATGTACTATGCATGGTTGGAGAATCCCAAGAGTGTGCACAAGGTAAGAGGCAGAGGACATGCAGTTGGATGATTGGGAAGAAAGAATGAAGAGTCCATTCTCAAACTAAAGTTTTGGGTCTTGGGTCTTTGCATATAAAATGCCAAAAAGTATCCCAATTCAAGTGTGTCTACAGATCCTGGGTAGCAACTTGTGTCTAAGATCACATTACTGGGATCCCTGGTTGTATTTTTAGAGCAGTCATGCGAGTGTGCCAGTTCCAGGACATACTGACTGCGTCTAATTCATTATGGGCATTTAGTTGTTTTCACCCTCTGCACTTCTAATGAGGTTTTAAGTAATAAACCTCAAGTTATAATGTAAGTACTTTATACTGGATGTCCCCAGTAAACCCTATAATCATTTAAATAACCACCTTTAGTTCAAGAGTGAGTAGAAGGTCCAGAGTATCTTGGGTTAATGTTTTGCTCACTGTCCCATGTATGGATATTTCCCTATGTATGGATATATCCCTTAGGCAATTACAAAAACACTGCCGTCAAAAGATTTTGATCGGTAAGATTTTTTGTTTTTAGAAAAAGTGTCTTATGCTCACCAAGGCTGCATTTATTTGATAAAAAATACAAAAAAACAGTAATATTGTGAAATATTATTAAAATGTAAAATAACTTTTCTATTTTAATACATTTTAAAATGTAATTTATTTCTGTGATGCAAAGCTGAATTTTCAGCATTACTACTCCAGTGTTCAGTGTCACATGATCCTTCAGAAATCATTCTAATATCATGATTTGCTAATATCATGATAATATCTGAAGGTACGTGTGACACTGAAGACTGGAGTAGGGATGCTGAAAATTCAGCTTTGCATCAAAGAAATAAATGATATTTTAAAAGATATTCAAATGTCGTTTTGTGATGGTCTCAGGTAAGCTTCGTTATGTGCCAGTCATTTTATTTTCAATTTACGCCCCTAACTGGGATGATGACAAATTCTTCGTTACATTTTTTTTTTAAGCCTTCCAAATGTGGACGATCACCATATAATTATTGGGGGGGATTTCAACTTGGTCCAGGATGTTTCACTTGATAGGTCTTCTTCTAGGATGCACGATATATCTGCAACATATCGTTATCGGCCGATAAATTATTATTTTTGATGGTCCGATTAAGAAAATTTGACCGATATAGTCAAGCCGATAGATAATGTATTATTTCCTTCAGCTGAGACCGACGCGCTGTCCACCATGATGGGTTTTGAATTGCTCTAAATATGATTGGAATCACTTCGAAAAGGAAAATACAGTTATGTGCAACATGTGCAGCGCAAGTCTAACATATAATCTACATAAAATGATAATGAGAATACGGCTGTAAAAGGTTGTTTCAGCGCGTTTGTTGAGGGAAGAGCGCGCCCACGGAGTTACACCTTCATGACAAGCACAGTCAAGTTCGCTTGTGCAGCCTTTTGTGCCATTGTAAGTTGTAATATTATATTTATTATTCTGTGTATATAATCTCATATAGGATGCGTTTGGGTTAATTAACGATGCAGTAAAGCACTTGTACCGGTCTTTAGCTTCAGCGCTCGCATTTCAAACAGAAATGCACAGCATTAATAACTACTGGGACTGTCCTATACATAACACTGTAATGAGAATATTTTTGTTATAAAACGTAGTGAATTCTCTGGGTTCAGTTGTTGTGTTTCAGCGCGCTGTTGTGGGAAGCGTCCACAACGCATTCTGACCAGCACAGTCAAGTTTGCTTGTGCATTCACGTCATTTTAAGCATATGTAAGTCGTAATATTAAGTTTTTGTAGTATAATCATCTGATTAATGTCATATAGGATGCGTTTCGTTAAGTCAATAGCCCGCAGTGCTTCATTGTACCCGGTGATCATCTTCAGTTTCAACGCGCGCTCTCAAACAGGGGAAGAGCATCCACAGGAGTTATAGGCCTTCACCTATGCGTGATTTTGTGCTAATATAAGTTGTAATATTATATTTATTTTGTATAAATATCTGATTGTTCTCATATATGATGCGTTTAGTTGTTAATTAACCTTCTAAGCGCTTCAGTTTACGGTTGTTCGTTCATTCTCTCCAGCTTCAGCGTGCTCTTAAACAGCAACGTTATTTAATAGACTACACTAATATTAAAGATGTTTACTATTACTGTAATATTAAACATATTTTTTTCAAAAACACAAAGCGTTATTTTTAATAACTAGCACTTTTATTGTTCTCGTATCATTTCCATCAACAATACGGTTTGATTAAAACCATTTCCTTATGCTATTCAGTCCTTCCAGAAAAATGCGTCTTTTTTTTGTGATTGTTGCGGGCAAAAATCCTTGATTATGCGGCACGTTTTCTTAAAAAATGCGATGAAAAATGCGGGATATTTATGCAATTTTATGCAATAAAATTGCGAGAACTTGCAAAAACTGCGGTATGATGAGAAAGAGAAAAAAAGCACTACATCACAGAAAGTGCTGGAATATTTAAGTTCTCATCTTGTTTTATTGAAGACCTTAATAATGGCTCAAATTTACAAAACATTTAGTCAATCAAGTTCTGTAGCTTTACAAAAGGAATATGCTACAACTTCTGAAAAAATTAATAAATAACTTCCTGTTTTACAGATGTCGCTATACAAAACAGACATTTGAGTGCTTCCAATGCACAAAGTGCAATCTCCTAAAGGGTTAGTTCACCTAAAAATGAAAATTCTGTCATTAATGACTTCCCTTTATGTTGTTGGACACAAATTAAGATATTTTAGTTGAATTCCGATGGCTCAGAAAGGCCTCCATTGGCACAATGTACACTCTCAAGACCCATAAAAGGTAGCCTACTAAAGACGTCATTACAAAGTCCATCTCACTACAGTGGTTCTACAATAACTTTATGAAGCGACGATAATAGTTATTGTGTGCAAAAAAACCTAAATAACGACTTATATAGTGATGACTGCTCCTCATCACTCCTATAGCCAACTAACTGTATATAAAAAAAAATGGTAACACTTTACAATAAGGTTTAATTTTTGTTAGCATTAGTTAACCAACAATTAATTAACAATACTTCAACAGGATTTATTCATTTTAGTGCAGGTTAATCTCAACATTTTCAGATCCAAAGTTGTGTCTGTTAATATTAGGTAATGCACTGTGAATGGACTGTTAATAAACACAAACATTTTATTACTAACATTAACAAAGGTTATTGTTCTCTGTTTGTTTGTGTTAGTTAATGTATTAACAAATGCGATCTTATTTGTAAAATATTACCAAAAATTCTATTGCCTAAAAAAATAAAAAATAATATACCTAAATAATGAAAACAAGTTATTGAACAGCATTGCTTAGGCTGCATAATAAAGAATCAGAATGCAAGTGCCGTGCAAGAAATAGCCTCCGCACGGACAATAGCCAGTCCCTCCAGAAAAACGCGATTATACGATCGCGTGATTTAACGCATAATCAGCCAAAGTCCGCATATTCATGCGGGGTATTTTTCAAATACGCCGCACTTTCGTCGCATGAATTGCCTATTTCCGCGTGCAAAATATGCGGGGCTATCATGATTTCATAATCCCCGCATTTTCGTTGCAAAAAAAGTCATATATATTAGCAGAAAGTTGAAAAATTTTCGTTTACTTCACACAAGAGCCGCCATTTCCGCCTATTGCCATGGGAACGTTTTGAAGTGACGTGATTACCTGACGCGAACGTCATCGAAAAGCTTCAAACCCCGTGGAGAAACCATAGATACCGGTGAAACCATGATGAAGCACAAACTCCCATTGGCCAACAAAAATAACAGCAAAAGAGCAAAGCAGTTTCCCTGTGTGCTGACTGATTTCAAAACACAGCATCATGAAGCTTTGAAGCGTTATGAATCAATGAGTCGATTCAGCAGTTTGAAGCGTTATGAATCAAAGAGTCAATTCAGCGGTTTGAAGCGTTATGAATCAATGAGTGAATTCAGCGGTTTGAAGCGTTATGAATCAATGAGTCGATTCAGCGGGTTGGATCGCCAAAGTCACGTATTTCAGCAGTTTGACACGCGATCCGAATCATGAATCGACTCGATGATTCATAGCATCATGATGCTGTGTTTTGAAATCAGTCAGCACACAGGGAAACTGCTTTGCTCTTTTGCTGTTATTTTTGTTGGCCAATGGGAGTTTGTGCTTCATCATGGTTTCACCGGTATCTATGGTTTCTCCACGGGGTTTGAAGCTTTTCGATGACGTTCGCGTCAGGTAATCACGTCACTTCAAAACGTTCCCATGGCAATAGGCGGAAATGGCGGCTCTTGTGTGAAGTAAACGAAAATTTTTCAACTTTCTGCTAATATATATGACTTTTTTTGCAACGAAAATGCGGGGATTATGAAATCATGATAGCCCCGCATATTTTGCACGCGGAAATAGGCAATTCATGCGACGAAAGTGCGGCGTATTTGAAAAATACCCCGCATGAATATGCGGACTTTGGCTGATTATGCGTTAAATCACGCGATCGTATAATCGCGTTTTTCTGGAGGGACTGGCTATTGTCCGTGCGGAGGCTATTTCTTGCACGGCACTTGCATTCTGATTCTTTATTATGCAGCCTAAGCAATGCTGTTCAATAACTTGTTTTCATTATTTAGGTATATTATTTTTTATTTTTTTAGGCAATAGAATTTTTGGTAATATTTTACAAATAAGATCGCATTTGTTAATACATTAACTAACACAAACAAACAGAGAACAATAACCTTTGTTAATGTTAGTAATAAAATGTTTGTGTTTATTAACAGTCCATTCACAGTGCATTACCTAATATTAACAGACACAACTTTGGATCTGAAAATGTTGAGATTAACCTGCACTAAAATGAATAAATCCTGTTGAAGTATTGTTAATTAATTGTTGGTTAACTAATGCTAACAAAAATTAAACCTTATTGTAAAGTGTTACCATTTTTTTTTATATACAGTTAGTTGGCTATAGGAGTGTACAATTAATTTGAAAATATACTACTGTACTGTATAGGTTTGATTTATGTTGAAGTGTTTGGGAATTGGCTTTTAATGGTGAGCCTTTTGTTTTTGTAATCAGGCTCTCAAAGTTTATTAAAATTTGTATTTAGATTTATCGACCAATATATCGGTTATCGGCTTTCAAATATAAAGAATTATCGTATCGGCCAAAATGTTCATATCGGTGCATCCCTATCTTCTTCTTAAAAATCTGTCTTATCTAAATCAGCCAAAGTAATATCAGAATTTGCCTCTCAATTGGGACTCTCTGATCCCTGGAGATTCAAGCATCCTCAAGATAAAGTTTTCTCGTACTTTTCACATGTACATCACACATTCTCAAGAATTGATTTCTTCCTCCTGGACAACAAATTGTTAAGTTGTGTTGATGCATGTACATATCACACAGTAGTAATTTTGGACCATGCCCCTGTGTCTATTGATGTGGTTTTATCACTTGGTAGACCTGCACCTCCTACTTGGAGATTTGACTCCTCTAGATTATCAGACAATACATTTAAAGATTTTGTTGCCCTGCAGATTAATTTTATATTTTTAATTTAATCAGACTCCAGATATCAGTAGTCTCACTCTTTGGGAGGCCTTCAAGGCATTTATTCGAGGGCAGGTTATTTCTTATGTTTGTCATTAAAGAAAGACCGAAACATCTATTCTAGACTGTCTACGATTGCAGATGATCTGTGCAAATTAGATTCATTGTATGCCTCTTCACCCTCTCCTTCTCTTTATACTAGACGGTGTTCGCTGATTTTAATCCCATACTCTATTTGTAGCGATGTCGTGATGCGGTTTGACTTGATATGATGTTTAGCTTTGATGTTTTTAAATAGTAAACGTATTCACGTTCAATTGCAAGAGAGTATAGCCTAAAAAAAGAACCCTGCTCACACACACACACACACACACACACACACACACACACACACAGGCACACACCCTTGTCTCTCTCACGCGCCAGTCAGACTAATTGCGGCAATGTATCACATATGCTTAAACTTTTATGTAGCCACGCAACAATAATTTCAGCATGCGTTCACTGTATACACCGGGACGTGATGTTGTGACGCAATTTTTCGAACGGATGCAGCGTTCTATTGAAAATGAATGTATGTATTTGTGCCGTACCAAACTGCAATGAAGCAACTGGTCTGACTGGGGCGTTACTCTTCCTCACGCACACATAGACGTAATTGTTTTTATACCGTACATAGGCCTACTGTACATTCTATCCCCCTTCACTGCCCCTGCCCCTAAACCTACCCATCACAGGAGACATTCTGCATTTTTACATTTTCAAAAAAACATCATTTAGTATGTTTATGAATCCATTTACATTGTGTAGGTGATCTCAGGTTTTACTATCCTTGTGGGGACATTTGGTCCCCACAATGTAATATAAACAAACACACACGCACACACACACGGTTACCATAGCAAATAGACTCACCCCAGAAATGATATATTATTTGTTAGTAGCCTAATGGTAAATGCTGCAGTGCAGGTGTAGAAATCTACATAAAACAGATATTTATTTTGATGTACAACATGAAACCTGTTGTGCATATTAATAAATTAAATTGCTTTCCTCTTTGTTTTGGTTTAAAAATAACCACACACATTTTTTAATCCGATTAATCGATCGATTAAGTGCTATATTAATCGATTACAAAAAGAATCGATAGCTGCAGCCCTAGCCTGCACCAGACTGACGTTGGCTGGACAGGATTTAGCGCAAGTTTTCAAAATCGTGATTAGGGGTGCTCCGATCGATCGGCAACCGATCTCGATCGGTCGATAATCGCTTTGGGATGATTGATCGGCGGTCTCCAAAAAGGCCGATCTCATGAACCGATCGCATGCTGACGACACATAAACCCGCACCTGCCGTGAGAGCTAGGGCATGATATGCAGCGACACCGTCTCATTCTCTTTCCAGCGCGGGTGAAATCATTATAATGCTGAAGGTGAGGTACAATTCATATTTCTATATTAAATAACTTACGCAGTCATTTGAAAACTTTCTGTGGGACGCAAGTTGACAAACAGCGTGCGCGTGAATCACCGCGTGCGCGCGCTCTCTCTCCCTTTGAAAATGCTCAAATGGCTTCACATCAGCGCATTGCATCTGCACTAAAATCGAGCTGCACAGTTGACACAGGATTTGCCACTTTGCACAATCGAGGCAGTGTCGCATCGTCACTAAAGTTTATCATTTGCATTTATTTTTAAGTCTTGCCAGTGTTCAAACTGCACTCGCGCGCGCACGGTCTGGAGAGACACACACACACACACACAGGCCATCTCACAAAAAGGTTGCGAGTACAAATTGCGCTGAAATGGTCAGATACACACAAATTTATGTACTAAATGACCGTCGTGACTCGCGAGTGAACGTTTGTGTAACTGTAACCGTATCAGTGTTCGCTCTTAAAGTGACAGCTGTCGAATAAACTGCTGCTGTCTCTGAGTTTCTCTTTGTCTTGTGTTTGATGAACCTTTATGACACTCACTGCTCTTGAATGACTAACTTTTGCAACCTTAAGTGTAAGGATTAATCTAATTTAATTTATTCAGGGAAGACCAATATTAATTAGGGGCCAAGCACCGAAGGTGCGAAGGCACCTATTGAAACCGTTCCCGTTCTTATTATTAGGGGCCAAGCACCGAAGGTGCGAAGGCACCTATTGAAACCGTTCCCGTTCCTATTATTATTAGGGGCCAAGCACCGAAGGTGCGAAGGCACCTATTGAAACCGTTCCCGTTCTTATTATTATTATTCATCTTCTTCTTCTTCTTCCGCCACGAAGTCTATGGCAGCCCATAGAACCGTATGGTAAAAAGTTGTGAAATTTGGCACACTAATAGAGGACAGTCTGAAATGTCACCATAGCAAATTTTGAGTCTCTAACTCAATCCCTCTAGCGCCACCATCAGTCCAAATTTAGACTCATGTTTATGCTAATAACTTTTGAACCATAAGGGCTAGAAACGAAATTCTTTTTTCCTCTGATTCCTTGGCTCAAGACAATTCGATTGCACCCTATGACGTCATTTTCCGTCATAATAATTTTCCCGCCATTTTTAATTAACCGAAAAACCTACTTTTGCGAACTCGTCCTAGACGGTTCATCCGATTTGCACGAAAATTGAACCAGATCATCTTCAGACCATGCTGACAAAAAATCTTGCAAATCAAGTTGATTCATCAAATTATTTGCGATAAACGCGCAAACAAATTTTACGTAGCGGTTGCAAAAGCACTCTTAAGGCAATATCTCAGCAACGCTTTATCGTATTTAAACCAAACTTGGTACATGTCATCACAAGCATGACTTGAGGCAACATGCAGTGTTTCGGCGCAGCGCCACCTACTGGTCCGGAGATACAAAAAATGGCTGTTTTTGCTTATAACTTTTGAACCGTTTGTCCAAAAATCATAAAAGTGGTCTCGTTACATTCAGGACGGCATGCCGAGTCGTCTGATATTCAATTTTACCATATCAGCCATTTTGGCTGTCGGCCATTTTGAATTATGTGCTAAAATGCTATATTTTACAAATGCATTAGTGTATTGTTACTAAACTCGGTATGTGACTTCCACTCCATGCCCTGAAGGTACTCAAAAAGTTTTGGGGCAGTGCCACCTTGTGGTCAAAAGTAATAACAAACTTGACAAAAATGCTGATAACTTTTGATTTAATTAGCTTAGTATAATGAAACTGGTCATAATACATTCATTGGCTCATGCCGATTCAATTGCACCCTATGACGTCATTTTCGGTCATGACAATTTCCCCGCCATATTTAATTTTCCAAAAAACCTACTTTTGCGAACTCGTCCTAGACGGTTCGTCCGATTTGCACGAAAATTGAACCATATCATCTTCAGACCATGCTGACAAAAAATCTTGCAAATCAAGTTGATTTGTCAAATCGTTTTTGATAAACGCGCACACAAATTTTGCGTAGCGGTTGCAAAAACACTCATAAGCCTATATCTCCACAACGCTTTATCATATTCAAACCAATCTTGGTATATGTCATCACAAGCATGACCTGAGGCAACATGCAGCGTTTCGGCGCAGCGCCACCTACTGGTCCGGAGATACAAAAAATTGCTATTTTTGCTTATAACGTTTGAACTGTTTGTCCAAAAATCATGTCTTCCGCACCATGCTTTGAAGGTACTCAAAACGTTTTGGGGCAGTGCCACCTTGTGGTCAGAGGTTATAACAAAATTTACAAACATGCTAATAACTTTTGATTAAATTAGCCTAGTTTAATGAAACTGGTCATAATACAGTCATTGGCTCATGCCGAGAACAGAGATACTAATTTTTCCATATTTGGTCAAACATCCTGTCCTCAATGTTCTTATTTGATCAAAACCTACTTTTTCAAACTCATCCTAGACCGTTTGTCCAATTTCCACCAAAATCGAATCGTATCATCTTCAGACTGTGTCAACAAAAAGTTAGGAATTTTGCATCAATAGATGAAACCGTTTTTGTAAACCGCAGCGACGAAGTTGAGCCATTATGCCAAAATGACTCTTGAGGCTGTATCTCTGCAATGCTTTGACATATTGGCATCAAACTTTGCATGTGTCATTGTTCGCTTATTCTGACCACACCACATCAATTTCGTATCTGTGCCACCTATTGGTCAAAAGTGATAAACCATTAACTTATATTATCAGTGACTCAATATATGATATTTCAGCCATTTTGCCTAATCTTCTTAAACTGTATAATTGTTAATTGTTGCAGTTGGTCTGACACTCTCAGACTACAATGCATTTTTCAGCCTTTTGCCTAAAATCATATTAAAATGTGATTAATTGCTCATTGCTGCAGTTGATCTGACACTGCCAGCCATTTTGGCATGTCTTGTCTTCTTCTTTGCGCTTGGCCCCGGTATTGCTGCTTGCAGCTATATTTATTAGGGGCCAAGCACCGAAGGTGCGAAGGCACCTATTGAAACCGTTCCCGTTCTTATTATTATTATTAGGGGCCAAGCACCGAAGGTGCGAAGGCACCTATTGAAACCGTTCCCGTTCCTATTATTATTATTATTCATCTTCTTCTTCTTCCGCCACGAAGTCTATGGCAGCCCATAGAACCGTATGGTAAAAAGTTATGAAATTCGGCACACTTATAGAGGACGGTCTCAAGTGTCTCCATAGCAAGTTTGGAGTCTCTAACTCAATCCCTCTAGCGCCACCATCAGTCCAAAATTTGACTCATGTTTATGCTATTAACTTTTGAACCATAAGGGCTAGAAACAAAATTCTTTTTTCCTCTGATTCCTTGGCTTAAGACGATTCGATTGGAAACTATGACGTCATTTTCCGTCATAAAAATTTTCCCGCCATTTTTAATTTTCCGAAAAACCTACTTTTACGAACTCGTCCTAGACGGTTCATCCGATTTGCACGAAAATTGAACCAGATCATCTTCAGACCATGCTGACAAAAAATCTTGCAAATCAAGTTGATTCGTCAAATCATTTGCGATTAAACGCGCAAACAAATTTTACGTAGCGGTTGCAAAAACACACTTAAGGCAATATCTCCGCAACGCTTTATCGTATTCAAACCAAACTTGGTACATGTCATCACAAGCATGACTTGAGGCAACATGCAGTGTTTCGGCGCAGCGCCACCTACTGGTCCAGAGATACGAAAAATGGCTATTTTTGCTTATAACTTCTGAACTGTTTGTCCAAAAATCATAAAAGTGGTCTCGTTACATTCAGGACGGCATGCCGAGTCGTCTGATATTCAATTTTACCATATCGGCCATTTTGGCTGTCGGCCATTTTGAATTATGTGCTAAAATGCTGTATTTTATGAACACATGAACGGATTGTTACGAAACTCGGTTTGGGTCATCAACACGGTGCCCTGAATGAGCCCAAGAAGTTTCGAAACAGCGCCACCTAGTGGAGAATTTTTTTTTCCAAATGTTTATAACTTTAGGTGAGATTGACTTATTTTCATGAGAGTAACTTTTTTTGTCTCCTGAATCCTCGCCGAGTCCAACGATACCAGACTTGCCAGGTTTCGGCGTATTATTTGTGCAGCGTTGTAATTTAGCACTTTAAAAATATTAGCTGATATCTTCGAAACCGCTAGTCCGATCGAGACGAAACCAGCATCAGAAGTTCGGAAACATAGGTCGATAGCTATTCGAAAATGCCCAAATATCAAAATATTGATAGTAAGGGGGTGTAAAATCCAATCAAAGTCAGGTGTCAGTCATTTTTCATGTGTTTTTTCATATAAATGTATATAACTCCAAAACTAAACAAGATATTTTCACCAAAATTGACACAGACATGTATGGGCTCACTCCAAGGACACATAAAAAAATGATAGGATTTTGCCACTTGGTGGCGCTATAATAGAACAAAACATGAAATTCCCATTGACTACAATGCAGTTTTATGATATAAAATGCTATGCTTCACAAATGAATTGGTGTATCATTACGAAACTTGAAATTGGCCATCAGCACCATGCCTTTAAGCTGCTTAAACGGTTTCAAAACAGCACCGCCATGTGGTCCATACTTATAATGAAAAGGCCTCTTGAGGCTATATCTCTGCAATGACATATTGACACTATATTGACGCCCTGCTTTGATATATTGACACCAATCTTTGCATGTGTCATTGTTCCCTTATTCTGAACACACCACATCAATTTCGTAACTGTGCCACCTATTGGTTGAAAGTGATAAATTATTAAATCATTATTATTGACTGTATTTATCATTTTACAGCTATTTTGCCTAAAATCACCTTAATAGGTCTTTAATTGCTCATTGCTGCCGTTGATCTGACATTGCCAGCATTTTTGGCATGTCTTGTCTTCTTCTTTGCGCTTGGCCCCGGTATTGCTGCTTGCAGCTATATTTAGGGGCCAAGCACCGAAGGTGCGAAGGCACCTATTGAAACCGTTCCCGTTCCTATTATTATTATTATTCATCTTCTTCTTCTTCTTCTTCCGCCACGAAGTCTATGGCAGCCCATAGAACCGTATGGTAAAAAGTTATGAAATTTGGCACACTAATAGAGGACAGTCTGAAATGTCACCATAGCAAATTTTGAGTCTCTAACTCAATCCCTCTAGCGCCACCATCAGTCCAAAATTAGACTCATGTTTATGCTAATAACTTTTGAACCATAAGGGCTAGAAACGAAATTCTTTTTTCCTCTGATTCCTTGGCTCAAGACAATTCGATTGCACCCTATGACGTCATTTTCCGTCATAATAATTTTCCCGCCATTTTTAATTAACCGAAAAACCTACTTTTGCGAACTCGTCCTAGACGGTTCATCCGATTTGCACGAAAATTGAACCAGATCATCTTCAGACCATGCTGACAAAAAATCTTGCAAATCAAGTTGATTCGTCAAATCATTTGCGAAAAACGCGCAAACAAATTTTACGTAGCGGTTGCAAAAGCACTCTTAAGGCAATATCTCCGCAACGCTTTATCGTATTCAAACCAAACTTGGTACATGTCATCACAAGCATGACTTGAGGCTACATGCAGTGTTTCGGCGCAGCGCCACCTACTGGTCCGGAGATACAAAAAATGGCTGTTTTTGCTTATACCATTTGAACTGTTTGTCCAAAAATCATAAAAGTAGTCTCGTTAGATTCAGGACGGCATGCCGAGTCGTCTGATATTCAATTTTACCATATCGGCCATTTTGGCTGTCGGCCATTTTGAATTATGTGCTAAAATGCTATATTTTACAAATGCATTAGTGTATTGTTACTAAACTCGGTATGTGACTTCCACTCCATGCCCTGAAGGTACTCAAAAAGTTTTGGGGCAGTGCCACCTTGTGGTCAAAAGTTATAACAAACTTGACAAAAATGCTAATAACTTTTGATTTAATTAGTTTAGTATAATGAAACTGGTCATAATAATACATTCATTGGCTCATGCCGATTCAATTGCATCCTATGACGTCATTTTCGGTCATGATAATTTCCCCGCCATATTTAATTTTCCAAAAAACCTACTTTTGCGAACTCGTCCTAGACGGTTTGTCCGATTTGCACGAAAATTGAACCAGATCATCTTCAGACCATGCTGACAAAAAATCTTGCAAATCAAGTTGATTCGTCAAATCATTTGCGATAAACGCGCAAACAAATTTTACGTAGCGGTTGCAAAAACACACTTAAGGCAATATCTCCGCAACGCTTTATCGTATTCAAACCAAACTTGGTACATGTCATCACAAGCATGACTTGAGGCAACATAAAGCGTTTCGGCGCAGCGCCACCTACTGGTCCGGAGATACGAAAAATGGCTATTTTTGCTTATAACTTCTGAACTGTTTGTCCAAAAATCATAAAAGTGGTCTCGTTACATTCAGGACGGCATGCCGACTCGTCTGATATTCAATTTTACCATATCGGCCATTTTGGCTGTCGGCCATTTTGAATTTTGTCAAAAAATGCTATATTTTACAAATGCATTAGTATATTGTTACTAAACTCGGTATGTGACTTCCATGCTATGCCCTGAAGGTACTCAAAAAGTTTTAGGGCAGTGCCACCTTGTGGTCAAAAGATATAACAAACTTGACAAAAATGCTAATAACTTTTGATTAAATTAGCCTAGTATATTGAAACTGGTCATAATAGAGTCATTGGCTCATGCCGATTCAATTGCAACCTATGATGTCATTTTCGGTCATGATAATTTCCCCGCCATTTTTAATTTTCCAAAAAACCTACTTTTGCGAACTCGTCCTAGACGGTTTGTCCGATTTGCACAGAAATTGAACCATATCATCTTCAGACCATGCTGACAAAAAATCTTGCAAATCAAGTTGATTTGTCAAATCGTTTTCGAAAAACGCGCACACAAATTTTGCGTAGCGGTTGCAAAAACACTCATAAGCCTATATCTCCACAACGCTTTATCGTATTCAAACCAATCTTGGTATATGTCATCACAAGCATGACCTGAGGCAACATGCAGCGTTTCGGCGCAGCGCCACCTACTGGTCCGGAGATACAAAAAATGGCTATTTTTGCTTATAACTTATGAACTGTTTGTCCAAAATTCATGTCTTCCGCACCATGCTTTGAAGGTACTCAAAAAGTTTTGGGGCAGTGCCACCTTGTGGTCAGAGGTTATAACAAAATTTACAAACATGCTAATAACTTTTGATTAAATTAGCCTAGTTTAATGAAACTGGTCATAATACAGTCATTGGCTCATGCCGAGAACATAGATACTAATTTTGCCATATTTGGTCAAACATCATGTCCTCAATGTTCTTATTTGATCAAAACCTACTTTTTCAAACTCATCCTAGACCGGTTGTCCAATTTCCACCAAAATCGAATCGTATCATCTTCAGACTGTGTCAACAAAAGTTAGGGATTTTGCATCAATAGATGAAACCGTTTTTGTAAACCGCAGTGACGAAGTTGAGCCATGATGCCAAAATGACTCTTGAGGCTGTATCTCTGCAATGCTTTGACATATTGGCATCAAACTTTGCATGTGTCATTGTTCTCTTATTCTGACCACACCACATACATTTCGTAACTGTGCCACCTATTGGTCAAAAGTGATAAACCATTAACTTATATTATCAGTGACTCTATATATGATATTTCAGCCATTTTGCCTAATCTTCTTAAACTGTATAATTGTTAATTGCTGCAGTTGGTCTGACACTCTCAGACTACAATGCATTTTCAGCCTTTTGCCTAAAATCATCTTAAAACGTGATTAATTTCTCATTGCTGCAGTTGATCTGACACTGCCAGCCATTTTGGCATGTCTTGTCTTCTTCTTTGCGCTTGGCCCCGGTATTGCTGCTTGCAGCTATATTTAGGGGCCAAGCACCGAAGGTGCGAAGGCACCTATTGAAACCGTTCCCGTTCCTATTATTATTATTATTCATCTTCTTCTTCTTCCGCCACGAAGTCTATGGCAGCCCATAGAACCGTATGGTAAAAAGTTATGAAATTTGGCACACTAATAGAGGACAGTCTGAAATGTCACCATAGCAAATTTTGAGTCTCTAACTCAATCCCTCTAGCGCCACCATCAGTCCAAAATTAGACTCATGTTTATGCTAATAACTTTTGAACCATAAGGGCTAGAAACGAAATTCTTTTTCCCTCTGATTCCTTGGCTCAAGACAATTCGATTGCACCCTATGACGTCATTTTCCGTCATAATAATTTTCCCGCCATTTTTAATTAACCGAAAAACCTACTTTTGCGTACTCGTCCTAGACGGTTCATCCGATTTGCACGAAAATTGAACCAGATCATCTTCAGACCATGCTGACAAAAAATCTTGCAAATCAAGTTGATTCGTCAAATCATTTGCGATAAACGCGCAAACAAATTTTACGTAGCGGTTGCAAAAGCACTCTTAAGGCAATATCTCCGCAACGCTTTATCGTATTCAAACCAAACTTGGTACATGTCATCACAAGCATGACTTGAGGCAACATGCAGTGTCTCGGCGCAGCGCCACCTGCTGGTCCGGAGATACAAAAAATGGCTGTTTTTGCTTATAACTTTTGAACCGTTTGTCCAAAAATCATAAAAGTGGTCTCGTTAGATTCAGGACGGCATGCCAAGTCGTCTGATATTCAATTTTACCATATCGGCCATTTTGGCTGTCGGCCATTTTGAATTATGTGCTAAAATGCTATATTTTACAAATGCATTAGTGTATTGTTACTAAACTCGGTATGTGACTTCCACTCCATGCCCTGAAGGTACTCAAAAAGTTTTGGGGCAGTGCCACCTTGTGGTCAAAAGTTATAACAAACTTGACAAAAATGCTAATAACTTTTGATTTAATTAGCTTAGTATAATGAAACTGGTCATAATACATTCATTGGCTCATGCCGATTCAATTGCATCCTATGACGTCATTTTCGGTCATGATAATTTCCCCGCCATATTTAATTTTCCAAAAAACCTACTTTTGCGAACTCGTCCTAGACGGTTTGTCCGATTTGCACGAAAATTGAACCAGATCATCTTCAGACCATGCTGACAAAAAATCTTGCAAATCAAGTTGATTCGTCAAATCGTTTTTGATAAACGTGCACACAAATTTTACGTAGCGGTTGCAAAAACACTCATAAGGCTATATCTCCGCAACGCTTTATCGTGTTCAATCCAAACTTGGTACATGTCATCACAAGCATGACTTGAGGCAACTTGCAGCGTTTCGGCGCAGCGCCACCTACTGGTCCGGAGATACAAAAAATGGCTATTTTTGCTTATAACTTTTGAACTGTTTGTCCAAAAATCAAAAAAGTTGTCTCGTTAGATTCAGGACGGTATTCAGAGTTGTCTGATATTCAATTTTACCATATCGGCCATTTTGGCTCTCGGCCATTTTGAATTATGTGCTAAAATACTATATTTTACAAACGCATTAGTCTATCGTTACGAAACTTGGTATGGGTCTTCCGCACCATGCTTTGAAGGTACTCAAAAAGTTTTGGGGCAGTGCCACCTTGTGGTCAGAGGTTATAACAAAATTTACAAACATGCTAATAACTTTTGATTAAATTAGCCTAGTTTAATGAAACTGGTCATAATACATTTATTGGCTCATGCCGAGAACATAGATACTAATTTTGCCATATTTGGTCAAACATCCTGTCCTCAATGTTCTTATTTGATCAAAACCTACTTTTTCAAACTCATCCTAGACCGTTTGTCCAATTTCCACCAAAATCGAATCGTATCATCTTCAGACTATGTCAACAAAAAGTTAGGGATTTTGCATCAATAGATGAAACCGTTTTTGTAAACCGCAGTGACGAAGTTGAGCCATGATGCCAAAATGACTCTTGAGGCTGTATCTCTGCAATGCTTTGACATATTGGCATCAAACTTTGCATGTGTCATTGTTCCCTTATTCTGACTACACCACATCAATTTCGTAACTGTGCCACCTATTGGTCAAAAGTGATAAACCATTAACTTATATTATCAGTGACTCTATATATGATATTTCAGCCATTTTGCCTAATCTTCTTAAACTGTATAATTGTTAATTGTTGCAGTTGGTCTGACACTCTTAGACTACAATGCATTTTTCAGCCTTTTGCCTAAAATCATCTTAAAACGTGATTAATTGCTCATTGCTCCAGTTGATCTGACACTGCCAGCCATTTTGGCATGTCTTGTCTTCTTCTTTGCGCTTGGCCCCGGTATTGCTGCTTGCAGCTATATTTCATCTTCTTCTTCTTCTTCTTCTTCTTCTTCTTCTTCTTCCGCCACGAAGTCTATGGCAGCCCATAGAACCGTATGGTAAAAAGTTATGAAATTTGGCACACTTATAGAGGACGGTCTGAAGTGTCTCCATAGCAAATTTGGAGTCTCTAATTCAATCCCTCTAGCGCCACCATCAGTCCAAAATTGGACTCATGTTTATGTTAATAACTTTTGAACCATAAGGGCTAGAAACAAAATTCTTTTTTCCTCTGATTCCTTGGCTCAAGACAATTCGATTGCACCCTATGACGTCATTTTCCGCCATGATAATTTTCCCGCCATTTTTAATTAACCGAAAAACCTACTTTTGCGAACTCGTCCTAGACGGTTCATCCGATTTGTACAAAAATTGAACCAGATTATTTTCAGACCATGCTGACAAAAAATCTTGCAAATCAAGTTGATTCGTCAAATCGTTTTTGATAAACGCGCACACAAATTTTACGTAGCGGTTGCAAAAACCCACTTAAGGCAATATCTCCGAAACGCTTTATCGTATTCAAACCAAACTTGGTACATGTCATCACAATCATGACTTGAGGCAACATACAGCGTTTCGGCGCAGCGCCACCTACTGGTCCGGAGATACAAAAAATGGCTGTTTTTGCTTATAACTTCTGAACCGTTTGTCCAAAAATCATAAAAGTGGTCTCGTTAGATTCAGGACGACATGCCGAGTCGTCTGATATTCAATTTTACCATATCGACCATTTTGGCTGTCGGCCATTTTGAATTGTGCTAAAATGCTGTATTTTATGAACACATGAACGGATTGTTACGAAACTCGGTTTGGGTCATCAACACGGTGCCCTGAATGAGCCCAAGAAGTTTCGAAACAGCGCCACCTAGTGGAGAATTTTTTTTTTCAAATGCTTATAACTTTAGGTGAGATTGACTTATTTTCATGAGAGTAACTTTTTTTGTCTCCTGAATCCTCGCCGAGTCCAACGATACCAGACTTGCCAGGTTTCGGCGTATTATTTGTGCAGCGTAGTAATTTAGCACTTTAAAAACATTAGCTGATATCTTCGAAACCGCTAGTCCGATCGAGACGAAACCAGCATCAGAAGTTCGGAAACATAGGTCGATAAATACACAATAATGCCCAAATGTCAAAATACTGATAGTAAGGGGGTGTAAAATGCAATCAAAGTCAGGTGTCAGTCATTTTTCATGTGTTTTTTCATATAAATGTATATAACTCCAAAACTAAACAAGATATTTTCACCAAAATTGACACAGACATGTATGGGCTCACTCCAAGGACACATAAAAAAAATGATAGGATTGTGCCACTTGGTGGCGCTATAATAGAACAAAACATGAAATTCCCATTGACTACAATGCAGTTTTATGATATAAAATGCTATGCTTCACAAATGAATTGGTGTATCATTACGAAACTTGAAATTGGCCATCAGCACCATGCCTTTAAGCTGCTTAAACGGTTTCAAAACAGCACCGCCATGTGGTCCATACTTATAATGAAAAGGCCTCTTGAGGCTATATCTCTGCAATGACATATTGACACTATATTGACACTCTGCTTTGATATATTGACACCAATCTTTGCATGTGTCATTGTTCCCTTATTCTGACCACACCACATCAATTTCGTAACTGTGCCACCTATTGGTTGAAAGTGATAAATCATTAAATCATTATTATTGACTGTATTTATCATTTTACAGCTATTTTGCCTAAAATCACCTTAATAGGTCTTTAATTGCTCATTGCTGCCGTTGATCTGACATTGTCAGCATTTTTGGCATGTCTTGTCTTCTTCTTTGCACTTGGCCCCGGTATTGCTGCTTGCAGCTATATTTTACATTTGATTTCTTATTAAATGTCTTTAGTATTTCTTACCTCAATACTAATGTTAGACCTACCTGAAAAATTGTTTTTAAAATTAAAAATGCACTGCATGATCAAATATTTAGGTGAGATAGTTATATACATTTATTATATACATTTATTTGGGAAAGATGGCCTACAGTAGCCTTATGTTATCTCATTTTCTAAAATAAACACTTGGTGGTTCTTTAAGATCTTGACTCAGTTAATTTAGAGTTAGTTTCATTTCTACAAATGGTGCAAAGATTATCGTGCACTCTGCAAGATTATATATAAAAGATTGCCATTCCCCTGCCATTCTGTGATCAGCAGTGATCGGCAATCGGCAGATCATGATCTTGGTGATCGGTAATCGTGATCGGCCCCAAAAATGCTGATCGGAGCATCTCTAGTGATAATCAAACACGGTTTTAATGATAATTACATTTTAAACGATATTACTAACAGTACATTTTATCATAAAACCGGTAATCGTTCCATCCCTATTTGGTAGTAATCAACACCGAATATTCGAAGCTTCGGAGGGAGGGGGATGAATATATTCTTCTCTCAAATAAAGGCAGGAATCTCGAGAAGCGGCGCACGTCACTCGGGCAGGGCTTTTAGTAGGGATGCACCTGTATGAACATTTTTGGCCGATACCGATAATTCTTTATATTTGAAAGCCGATAACCGATATATTGGCCAATAAATCTAAATACAAATTTTAATAAACTTTGAGAGCCTGATTACAAAAACAAAAGGCTCACCATTAAAAGCCAATTCCCAAACACTTCAACATAAATCAAACCTATACAGTACAGTTGCCTATTTGAACCAGTGTGAGATTCCTTACCTTTTCAAATTAATTTTACACTCCTATGGCCAACTTACTTCATAAAAAAAAAAATTGTTACACTTTACAATAAGGTTTAATTTTTGTTAGCATTAGTTAACCAACAATGAATGAACAATACTTCAACAGGATTTATTCATTTTAGTGCAGGTTAATCTCAACATTTTCAGATACAAAGTTGTGTCTGTTAATATTAGGTAATGCACTGTGAATGGACTGTTAATAAACACATACATTTTATTACTAACATTAACAAAGGTTATTGTTCTCTGTTTGTTCGTGTTAGTTAATGTATTAACAAATGCGATCTTATTTGTAAAATGTTACCAAAAATTCTATTGCCTAAAAAAATAAAAATAATATACCTAAATAATGAAAACAAGTTATTGAACAGCATTGCTTAGGCTGCATAATAAAGAATCAGAATGCAAGTGGCGTGCATGAAATGAAATAGCCTCTGCACGAACAATAAGGAAATGGTTTTAATCAAACCGTATTGTTGATGGAAATAATATGAGAATAATAAAAGTGCTAGTTATTAAAAATAACGCTTCTGTGTTTTTGAAAAAAATATGTTTAATATTACAGTAATAGTAAACATCTTTAATATTGGCCTAGTCTATTAAATAATGTTGCTGTTTAGAGTGTGCGCTGAAGCGCTTAGAAGGTTAATTAACAACTAAACGCATCATATATGAGAACAATCAGATATTTATACAAAATAAATATAATATTACAACTTATATTAGCACAAAATCACGCATAGGTGAAGGCCTATAACTCCTGTGGATGCTCTTCCCCTGTTTGAGAGCGCGCGTTGAAACTGAAGATGATTACCGGGTACAATGAAGCACTGCGGGCTATTGACTTAACGAAACGCATCCTATATGACATTAATCAGATGATTATACTACAAAAACTTAATATTACGACTTGCATATGCTTAAAATGACGCGAAAGCACAAGCGAACTTGACTGTGCTGGTCAGAATGCGTTGTGGACGCTTCCCACAACAGCGCGCTGAAACACAACAACTAAACCCAGAGAATTCACAACCCTTTATAACAAAAATATTCTCATTACAGTGTTATGTATAGGACAGTCCCAGTAGTTATTAATGCTGTGCATTTCTGTTTGAAATGCGAGCGCTGAAGCTAAAGACCGGTACAAGTGCTTTACTGCATCGTTAATTAACCCAAACGCATCCTATATGAGATTATATACACAGAATAATAAATATAATACAACTTACAATGGCACAAAAGGCTGTGAATGCACAAACGAACTTGACTGTGCTTGTCATGAAGGTGTAACTCTGTGGGCGCGCTCTTCCCTCAACAAACGCGCTGAAACACAACCTTTTACAGCCGTATTCTCATTATCATTTTATGTAGATTATATGTTAGACTTGCGCTGCACATGTTGCACATAACTGTATTTTCCTTTTCGAAGTGATTCCAATCATATTTAGAGCAATTCAAAACCCATCATGGTGGACAGCGCGTCGGTCTCAGCTGAAGGAAATAATACATTATCTATCGGCTTGACTATATCGGTCAAATTTTCTTATCGGACCGATAACGATAACCTCAAAAATAATCATTTATCGGCCGATAACGATATATTGCCGATATATCGTGCATCCCTAGCTTTTATGCTCCGAGAACGGAGTCTTATGTGCAACAATGTACAGTCTTAAGTAGGGATGTCCAGATCAGGTTTTTTTGCCCTCGAGTCCGAGTCATTTGATTTTGAGTATCTACCGATACTGAGTCCCGATCCGATACTTCTATAATATAAGTATATACTTCTATATGTTAGTGGGCAGTAGATTATCTGTCATACCTCCTCTCTCCTTTTTTCATCATTCTCTCATTTCTATAAGCCTCCTCATTTCCATCACTCTTTCTTTTTGTCTCCTTCTCTTGCCCTGTCTCTTCCCCTCCTAAAGCTAAGCTCTGGCTGATGGTCTTTTCATTGTTTAACATTTTCTATACTAAAACAGCTGTCAAATATGAAATGTTTAGTTTGGCTACTTGCATCTCGCACCGTTTACTGAAGCGTTGTGTTACTCGCGCAGCAGCTTCTGCGTATAAAGCCTGCATTCTTTAATTTGATTGGTCATCTCAAATATTTTGACATTGATGAGCGGTGACGGTGACAGACCGCAGGCAGGGCAGCTCAGACAAGAAGATATCCTTGCAGCATTAAAGTAGTGTTAATACTCTATTAGGCAATTATTTCGCAACATTTATTACATTTAACATATATTAACACTTGCATATTGTTGCCCTTGACTGTTCTAGTTGCTCCAATTGCTCTCATTTGTAAGTCACTTTGGATAAAAGTGTCTACTAAATGACTAAATGTATTATGTACACCTCGGAAAAATACAGAGTCTGAAACCACATGATCGGGCCTGATTTCTGATCACGCGATCGGACCTGGACATCCCTAGTCTTAAGTGCAACATAGTAAAGCCATAATCAAAGTACTCTCTCAATATTCAAAGTGCAAACAGAGACCAGAGCTAAGATGGCTTTGATATTGGGAGACAGGCTATTGTATGTAGCCTAATTTGCACGCATCAGGGAGTTTGCGTTTTAATTTTACTTTTGCGATCACACATACTTTGTATAAGGAGCGGCGGTGCTGAGCGTGCATTCTACAAGATAAGACATTTATCAGATGCTTAGGCTCTGTTGTGCAATGAATCCTCTGCCATGGTCCTGTCAGTCATCTTGCTTTACTCTCGTCACATGATCAGTGAACTGTGATTCCTGCTGCACTGTGTGCGACTGTCTGCAGCTCGTTTTGGATGACCAGAGAAGACTTTTACAATAGTTTACCATTGGATCGACTGTTATCCAACTGAATTAAATGGTTTTTATATCTATAAAAAAGCAAAACGACACTGGACACCCATTCGCCAAAACATTGTGTATTACCTTTCCTATTTGGGGCTTTTGTCTTTTAATTTTACACCTAAATTGCAAATCACTATCAACCCACACCGATTCATAGTAATTAGTTATGTCGTTTGTCATTTGATGTTAATCAAACAACAAAAGAAAAAGACAATCGCTTTTGTACAAGCCATTTTTGGAGTTAGATTTAAATAAATGCTTTGTTTATAAGGAGGTTATTTAAGCCATGAAACTTTCAGGATGTTTTAATTGTTCAAAGACCTCATGTGATGTCAAAAGATCAAGACAATGACCCCTTTAACTCTCTTGAACACAAAGTAGCAAACTGTCTCAATCCTAATTGTGGGGGTTATTTTAATGATAAAAATATGTGCTTTAAAATATGGGGAAACAGTTGTAGTATTAATCCAACTGTTTCTAGTTTTCTCAAACCACATGATTTGAAGTCCCAGTAGCAGAAGTAGTGCTGGTCGAGTTACTCATCGAAATGTCTCTTGTCCTTAAAGTCCCTGTAAAGGCAATTCTGAGATTTTTTTCTAAACACATTATAAATGTTAGAAATGTATTGCTGAAACAAATTACAAAGACTGTGAACTATGTAGTACTGAATTCAAAAGTTAGACCGTTAAACAGTTTTTCACCATTGCTGTGTTCAGGATTTTCTGGGCGAGGCTAAAACGGTGGCTCGATGACGCACTGGAGCCACCGAGCCTGGCTCCTCCCCTAACAAACACGATCATAACTAGAGCACATTCGCATCAGTTCGCCCGCTCGATCGCGAGTTACTGTCAGTACTGTTAGTTACTATAGTCTACAACTTACAAAACAGCTTTCAAAACAAACACGATGATCAAGAAGAGGTGGATTAATTTTGTGAACAGCCATCTTGATGGAGAGCTGAGGATCACCACCGACGCCTGCCTCTGCAGTGACTTTACACCGGATAGTTTTACAAACTTTCACCGGAGACAACTGGGATTCACTGATAATCCGCTGCAGAACCGACTATCCCCCGCCCAGGCCTTCATCCTCCCGTCCCGCCGTCATCTGGTGCGTCGTGATAATAGACGGTCGTGATCAGTGAGTGTTGTCTTGTGTGCTACTGCAGCTTTCCCGCGAGGGGGCGTGGTTTCGGCGCAGACAGCGGACACACCCCCAGCGTTTGAGAGCAGAGAATGCTGCTCATTTTTTCAAGTTTTTGATAAGCTATTTTATGTACTTGCCGGATTTTTTAATGATTCAAATTTGGCTGGGTGGTTAATAACACATTTATCTGTGGTGTGAGAAACTCAGAACACATGTTTAGTTTTGACTTTACAGGGACTTTAAGTATGAGGAGAAGTAGCCTACTAGTGATGCTTACCTTGGCCAGCACCAACATTATCTGACATGTTTTGTTGATGGGTCATATTCAAAAACAAAATAAATCCCTTCATGTATTCCACCGATGTTTAATTTGGTGAAAATTAACAATTGGTAATTGTTATTGGTTTTTGTTAGAGCGTTTTCTTCACACTGTTTTAAAACCTTTTGGAAAAGGACAGTCACTGTGGATCAGTCCAGACTTATGTACCATGTTAAAGGGTTCATTCTTGTTTGCTTCATTAGATCTTGTTCAAAAATGATTCAGTAATATCATATCCAATTCAGTATGTCTGTTTAGTCATTGATAGGTAGACAGCCAATTGTCTACCTAAATAGTCTAAATGCTGATTCTTTTTCTGTTCTCTAGTCTTGGGACATTTTCTTCAGGAATGCTAATGCTGGTGCTCCTCCAGGTACAGCCTACCAGAGTCCTCCTCCACTGGGAGTGAATCTGGCCGGGCTTGCTCAGGCCCAGTCTCTGGTGGGGGCGCAACCGAATGTGGAGAAACTGGTGGAAGACCATTTGGCAGTCCAATCCCTCATCAGGGCCTATCAGGTACACAGATATTTAAAAAACCCTGTGCATTTGTTTCTTTAAAAATATTGTCTTGAAATTGATATCTCAGTGCTGCCTTTTAATGAGTTTGCAGCTTGAACCTTTAACAAGGTAAGAGATGCATTTAGTGTTCATTTTGAATTAAAAAATTTTTAATCAAAATGGATGCTTTTGACACTATTTGAGGTCACAGGAGAACATTCACTAAGCAGATAGTAGAGGTCGACCGGTATTTCAGTTTGCTGATAACAATAACTGGAAAATCTACCAAATAACTGATTAATCAGTTTATAGCTTCTGAAATCAGTAATACAAATGAAAAACTTTTTAAACTTTATTAAAAAATTAACAATAATGACTTAACCATGAAACAAATATAAAAATTATGTATAAAATGTAGACCAGCAGAAAAAGCATTGAGCTCAGCCGAAGCAGCTCTAAATATTCGCTGTGCTATTAAATCAAAGATAAATATTATGGAGCAATAGATAGGGGTGTAATGATATTCAGACCAAACCGAAAAACCGCAATACACCACCCACGGTTCGAACCGCAATACTCTCATGTCGAACCGAGCGCGCCCCGTCCCCTGCTGCCCCAGCCCAGCTCTCACTTCACCTTATGCCACAAAATAATTTTTTTCTTCCTTGACATTATATCAAATAGTAATTAATTAGTACACTTTTTACAACTAATAAGAGCTGTATTTTTACTAAATATTATTATAATAATATTATTTACTAAGTATACACTAATTTTTGTCTTCCAAGTGCATGTCACGTCACTTGGGCGATCGCTCAACCTGCATGGTGTTAAGGGCAAAGAGAGCCAGTTTCCCCATTTAGCCAGGTTGGCTAAATGCTACCTTGGAGTCCCAGCAACATTGTCATGTTCGTAGCTTGTTACAAAATAAAAAATCAGAAAACCGCTTTTCCTGTCATGTAAGCCATTATACTGTGCTCGTAGCACTCGCTCTTTAGTTACACGCGAGCACGCAGCGGCGCGCGCCCTATCACGTCGTATACTATAAGCGCAAGAGAAACGCAATGTTACGAAGTCAATTTGTAATTCATGAAATAAAAGTAAAGTACCAATAACAACGTAAATGGTTCGATGTGTGTTAGCTGGGAAGGATTTGCATGCAGTTATGATGTGCATTCTGTTTATCACGAGCAGTTTTCATGTTTCATTAACAGTTCATGAAGTATTGTGTATTCGCCATAGTAACTGTTGCTTCCATAACTACAAAATGCCACTTTATTTTCACTTTATTTTTTTATTTTTAAATTAGTGTGGTGGCTACTCTATAGTATTAACAAACTGCTTTTTAATGTCTAATATTTAAAATCTTTAACTTATAGGCCTATTTATTCATCAGTATTAGTCATATTCATACAATTAATGTGTTTGTAATGGCTACAGTGGGACATTACTTGTGTGTGTCATCAATTTCTTTTAAATAAATATGCTTTTTTTTTAAACATTGTGGTAAATGGTAAAATGAGTAGATTATTTCTGACTAGTCTACAGTGCAGACATTTATTTAATTTAATGTATGCTACCTGCTCTAAAGAAAACGGAAAAATGTAATTAAATGTAAAAAACGCCCCCACAAGTATCACATTACTACTTAAAGTTCTTGACACTTTATGGTGATAATGAAGATGTGCGTTATGTAAATAATGCAGTGGCCATTTTGATATTATTCTGTGTTTATTTGACAATTTGAGCGCAATGAGCCGTGAAAAAAGAACTCAATGTGGTACCTGCACTGGCAGACACACGCCCGAAGTGAACAAAGCACAGACCGCATGCGATCATGAATGTAGTTCTCTTTTGTCGTTTGTGCTTGAATGGTCAAATACACAGTGAATAATGTCGAAATGCCATATTCACGTAAACAGTCTGTGTATGTCTTAACCCTTTCTCACATAATTTAAAAAAATGATGTTTACAAAAAGTTTAATGCGACTTATTTTAGAACATATCACCTTATTATTTCTATGGTGATGCGTCAGTCTTGTCACCTGACACACCGCAGCCACAATAGTTCTGTATGACCTGGATCGCTTATTTCGTGTTTCCTTTTTTATTAAAAATATTCACAAACTTTTTAAAGGGGGGGTGAAACACTCAGTTTCAGTCAATCTCATGTCAATCTTTAGTACCTATAGAGTAGTATTGCATCCTTTATATCTCCGAAAAGTCTTTAGTTTTATTATATTTATAAAAGAAAGATACACTGTACCGAGTCTTTCTGGAAAAAACGGTGGCTCGATGACGCACTGGAGCCACCGAGCCGGGCTCCTCCCCTAACACGATCATAACTAGAGCACATTCGCATCAGTTCGCCCGCTCGATCGCGAGTTACTGTCAGTACTGTTAGTTACTATAGTTTACAACTTACAAAACAGCTTACAAAACAAACACGATGATCAAGAAGAGGTGGATTAATTTTGTGAACAGCCACCTTGATGGAGAGCTGAGGATCACCACCGACACCTGCCTCTCAGACTTTACACCGGATAGTTTTACAAACTTTCACCGGAGACAACTGGGATTCACTGATAATCCGCTGCAGAATGGGGCCGAACCGACTACCCCCCCGCCCCGGCCTTCATCCTCCCGTCCCGCCGACATCTGGTGCGTCGTGATCATAGACGGTCGTGATCAGTACGTGAGTGTTGTCTTGTGTACTACTGCAGCTTTCCCGCGAGTGGGCGTGGTTTCGGCGCCGACAGCGGACACACCCCCAGTGTTTTTTTATGATTCAAAATTGGCTGGGTGGTTAAAGGGTTAGTTCACCCAAAAATGAAAATTCTGTCATTAATTACTCACCCTCATGTCGTTCGACACCCGTAAGACCTCCATTCATATTTGGAACACAAATGAAGATATTTTAGTTGAAAGCTGATGGCTGAGAAAGGCTTCAGATAGGCCTCCATTGGCATTCAGTACATTTATACTCCCAAGACCCATGAAAGGCACTTAAAACGTCGTTACAAAGTCCATCTCAACACAGTGGCTCTACAATAATTTTACGATGCGACGACAATAGTTTTTGTGCGCAAAAAAAAATCAAAAGAACACCTTTATACAACTTGTTATTGTCTTCCGTGTATGCCTCCACGACGCATGCGCGAGAATATGACGTAGCGCCAGCGTTCGGGAATCCATGAAATGCACACTTAAGCCCCATTTTGAGAATTACGCCGAGACCTAAAGCACGATCAATGTAGAATCCAACAGCTTAGACACGCGCGTCTTCCTCTGCTTGTAAACAAATCGCTTCTGGGTCATGTGTCCGAACGCCGGATCTGCGTCATATTCTCGCGCATGCGTCGTGGAGGCACACACGGAAGACCAGAACAAGTTGGATAAAGGTGTTCTTTTGATTTTTTTTTTTTCGCACAAAAACTATTGTCGTCGCATCGTAAAATTATTGTAGAGTCACTGTGGTGAGATGGACTTTGTAACGACGTTTTAAGTGCCTTTTATGCGTCTTGGGAGTGTAAATGTACTGAATGCCAATGGAGGCCTATCTGAAGCCTTTCTGAAGCCTTTCAGCTTTCAACAAAAATATCTTCATTTGTGTTCCGAATATGAACGGAGGTCTTACGGGTGTCCAACGACATGAGGGTGAGTAATTAATGACAGAATTTTCATTTTTGGGTGAACTAACCCTTTAATAACACATTTATCTGTGGTGTGAGAAACTCAGAACACATGTTTAGTTTTGACTTTACAGGGACTTGAAACGTGGAAAAAAACGCTATCCTAAATAAACCATTGAGATCAATCCGATTTAGCCATACATATATGATCCAGAATTAGATCTAGAGGCTGAAATTTAACAGGAGAAGCAGCAACAACAACTACAGCAGGACGTCTCAATGGTATGTACTGTAACTGTAACTTATATACTTAGCGGCTTGTCATGCGAGAGTTTTACAACATTTGTGTGTGTTTACTCATGGTTTATGAGGACGTCATTTGGTTTATAGACTATTGTATGCGATTTAATGTTAGCAGTAGCAAACAGAACGGTTTTTCACGTCATTCACAGCCTTTTGTGCCATTGTAAGTTGTAATATTATATTTATTATTATTCTGTGTATGTAATATCATATAGGATGCGTTTGGTTGAGTTAATAAACGATGCAGTAAAGCACTTCATTGTACCGGTCTTTAGCTTCAGCGCGCGCCCACGGAGTTACACCTTCATGACGAGCATAGTCAAGTTTGATTGTGCATTCACAGCCTTTTGTGCCATTGTAAGTTGTAATATTATATTTATTATTTTGTGTATATAATCCCATATAGGATGCGTTTGGTTGAGTTAATTAACGATGCAGTAAAGCACTTCATTGTACCGGCGCGCGCATTTCAAACAGAAATGCACAGCATTAATAACTACTGGGACTGTCCTATACATAACACTGCAATGAGAATATTTCTGTTATAAAACGTAGTGAATTCTCTGGGTTTAGTTGTTTTTCAGCGCGCTGTTGTGGGAAGCGTCAACAACGCATTCTGACCAGCACAGTCAAGTTCGCTTGTGCATTCGCGTCATTTTAAGCATATGTAAGTCGTAATATTACGTTTTTGTAGTATAAACATCTGATTAAAGTCATATAGGATGTGTTTCGTTAAGTCAATAGCCCGCAGTGCTTCACTGTACCGGTGATCATCTTCAGTTTCAGCACGCTCTCAAACAGGGGAAGAGCATCCACAGGAGTTATAACCCTTCACCTATGCGTGATTTTGTGCTAATATAAGTTGTAATATTATATTTATTTTGTATAAATATCTGATTGTTCTCATATATGATGCGTTTAGTTGTTAATTAAAGGGGTGGTAAAACACATTCTTTTGAAGGCTTGATTGTGTTTGTGGGGTGCACTGTAACATGTGTTCATGCTTCGTTTAAAAAAAAAATTGCCTTATTTTTCATATATTTGACCTTTATTCTACACTGCTCTGTCCCTCCTTGTAAAACGGTCTGATGCTTTCCGGGTTGTATGAAGCCAGTCCCTCAAAAATATGCAATGGGCTCAGATTGGTTAGCTGGCCCAGTGTGTTGTGATTCGCTAACCGCAGTGCACGTCGGAAACGTCACGCCCCTTACCGCCCGAATCAGACCCAGAACATTTGAGTGAAGATGATCGAGCAGAACCTGTTCAGTCCTCGAGAGTAAAGACTGCGGATCTATAATGATCGCTACTGAATGGCACTTTAACTTTTGTATTTTTAGAACGATTATAGCCAAATATCTGTCGCAAGAACTAACCCAAAACAAACACTAAGCACTGGCTTTAACTAGTAAGTTAGCCAAATCACACACAGAACCATGTTTAGCAAGCCTGTAGATAAACAATACATACGCTCTAATCAAAGAATAATTTACACTAATGCCAGGTTCACTGTTGAGATTTTAACGTTAGTGTTTGTAACGATAGGTGTTCGTCGGATAACGTTAAGTATGAATGAGCATTTAACAGACTGGTTTGCAGAACAGCGTTGTCATCTGTTTACTTCCTTGCTACAACCTATTACAGGAAAACACATCGATGAAAAATAAATCAGACTTACAGGTTGTGGCCCGTGAACAGCTTCTGTTTGTAAATCCAGCTTTCAGGTCAAGCCGTGGTGCATATCCTGTATTGAACTCGCGAAGTTTGTGGAAGTTTGTGTTGTCCTCCGTGAAATGTGCAGCGCGCGCGTCGTGCATCCACGCACCGGCAGTGTTTTTTTCACGCAGCTGACGTTGTGCAAATCTGGTATTGAAATCGCGAAGACGGTGGATGTTTTCCTCTGTTAGATCTCCTCTGCAGGGAGCCCCGCGCGCGCCTGTTCCCCGCTGACTCAAACACACGTGCATATAACATGCTGTATGTTAAACGCTCTGCAACGCACCCCCTTCCCAAGAAGGCTGAACAGAGCAAGTACCCCAGACCTGCAATCCGGATGAAAATAACAGCGTTTCTTCGGCATTGCGGCAAAAACACAGCCTACTAACGCTTCCCCGCGGCGATACAAAATTGCCTCGCCCCCCTTATTTCATATTCCCCGGAGGAGGGATTTATGTAAATATTGGGCCTGGTGATGTCAGCAAAACCTGGGTGAATGTGTAGTAGTCCCTAGCGGCCGTTTGCTGTAGTCCTTAGAAACTGATTTCTTTAAAAGCAAATATCTCCCTTTGCTTTAAACTTTGAACGTTGTAACTTTGCAGATGTTGTTTATGCTCAAGCAGCAACATTACACGTTAGCTAAAGTTAGAATAGTGAAATCGTGGTTTACCACCCCTTTAAACTTCTAAGCGCTTCAGTTTATGGTTGTTCGTTCATTCTCTCCAGCTTCAGCGCGCTCTCAAACAGCAACATTATTCCTAATAGACTAGACTAATATTACAGATGTTTACTATTACTGTAATATTAAACATATTTTTTTTTCAAAAACACAGAAGCATTATTTTTTATAATTAGCACTTTTATTGTTCTCGTATCATTTCCATCAACAATATGGTTTGATTAAAACCATTTCTTTATCGTCTGTGCGTAGGTTATTTCATGCACTTGCATTCTGATTCTTTATTATGCAGCCTAAGTAATGCTGTTCAATTACTTGTTTGCATTATTTAGGTATATTATTTTTATTTTTTAGACAATATCGTTTTTGGTAACATTTTACAAATAAGGTCTCATTTTATTAATGCATTAACTATCATGAACAAACAGAGAGCAATAACCTTTGTTTCTTTTAGTAATAAAATGTTTGTGTTTTGTAACAGTCCATTCACAGTTCATACCTAATGTTAAAAGACACAACTTTGGGTCTGAATATGTTGAGATTAACATGAACTAAAATTAATAAATCCGGTTGAAGTATTGTTCATTCATTGTTGGTTAACTAATACTAACAAAAATTAAACCTTATTGTAAAGTGTTAAAAAAAAAAAAATTGGCCATAGGAGTGTAAAATTAATTTGAAAAGGTAAGGAATCTCACACTGGTTCAAATAGGCTACTGTAGTGTATAGGTTTGATTTATGTTGAAGTGTTTGGGGCATGGCTTTTAATGGTGAGCCTTTTGTTTTTGTAATCAGGCTCTCAGAGTTTATTAAAATTTGTATTTAGATTTATCGGCCAATATATCGGTTATCGGCTTTCAAATATTAAGAATTATCGGTTATCGGTATCGGCCAAAATGTTCATATCGGTGCATCCCTATTTATAATGATCATGTTAGTTTGCACTAGGGCAGCACGATTAATTGAAATCGAACCGCAATCGCAATTTGGCTTATGTGCGATTATGAAAGCATAAAGGCTGCAATTTTAATTAAATAAATATATGCCCAGCGTGTTATTGAAGAGCGGATCTGTGATCAGTAGTAAACTCTGCTCCGTTTGACTCGCTTATAATGTGCGTTTGAAATAACAAAAAAGACAACGTTTAATAACATGTTTTAACTCACTTCATATTGTCAGTCAAGTGTTTGATATTTCCCTTTTGTGAGCCGATGTTGCTTCTTATCACAGAATGAGGCAGACGATTAATTATTTTATAGTATTCTACTGTATTAGGGATTGAACGGTATGAAAATTTCATATCACCGTTATAGTGACCCAAATTATCACGATTATCAATATTATCACGGTTTTGTTCAAACGAGATGAAAGTGTTCAAAAAGAACTGATGCACACACTGAAAACATTTCAACAAGTTTTATATTGGAAAATCAACAAACATTAGCACTGCATTATAATATACTTTATTATTATGAAAATACCTGAGAACCCTTGAAGAACTCAAATACACCATATATTGTCGCAGTCGTCTGTTTATTGTCTTCATGTTTACTCAGAGTTTTTCTATCTTATTTTTATTCAGCTACACAGCTCTAGATTCACATTAGGGATTTCCTGAAAACGTCATTATATTACTTCTCTCTTAGGCAAATGTGGCGTTTTGTCGAGGACCCTCTGGCCTCCAGTATGAATGAAACATGAGTGTGTTTAGTACCCAGCAGTACTCACTCCATCCTATTTTGGGAAAAAAATAAGAAAACTAATACTTCTCTAAATAAATGCACACTCACCTAAAGGATTATTAGGAACACCATACTAATACTGTGTTTGACCCCCTTTCGCCTTCAGAACTGCCTTAATTCGACGTGGCATTGATTCAACAAGGTGCGGAAAGCATTCTTTAGAAATGTTGGCCCATATTGATAGGATAGCATCTTCCAGTTGATGGAGATTTCGTGCACATCCAGGGCACGAAGCTCCTGTTCCACCACATCCTAAAGATGCTCTATTGAGTTGAGATCTGGTGACTGTGGGGGCCATTTTAGTACAGTGAAATCATTTTCATGTTCAAGAAACCAATTTGAAATGATTCGAGCTTTGTGACATTGTGCATTATCCTGCTGGAAGTAGCCATCAGAGGATGGGTACATGGTGGTCATAAAGGGATGGACATGGTCAGAAACAATGCTCAGGTAGGCCGTGGCATTTAAACGATGCCCAATTGGCACTAAGGGGCCTAAAGTGTGCCAAGAACATCCCCCACACAATTACACCACCACCACCAGCCTGCACAGTGGTAACAAGGCATGATGGATCCATGTTCTCCATGTTGAATTGGTCTTCAACTGTCCAATTTTGGTGAGCTTGTGCAAATTGTAGCCTCTTTTTCCTATTTGTAGTGGAGATGAGTGGTACCCGGTGGGGTCTTCTGCTGTTGTAGCCCATCCGCCTCAAGGTTGTGCGTGTTGTGGGTTCACAAATGCTTTGCTGCATACCTCGGTTGTAACGAGTGGTTATTTCAGTCAGAGTTGCTCTTCTATCAGCTTGAATCAGTCGGCCCATTCTCCTCTGACCTCTAGTATCAACAAGGCATTTTCGCCCACAGGACTGCCGCATACTGGATGTTTTTCCCTTTTCACACCATTCTTTGTAAACCCTAGAAATGGTTGTGCGTGAAAATCCCAGTAACTGAGCAGATTGTGAAATACTCAGACCGGCCCGTCTGGCACCAACAACCATGCCACGCTCAAAATTGCTTAAATCACCTTTCTTTCCCATTCTGACATTCAGTTTGGAGTCCAGGAGATTGTCTTGACCAGGACCACACCCCTAAATGCATTGAAGCAACTGCCATGTGATTGGTCGATTAGATAATTGCATTAATGAGAAATTGAACAGGTGTTCCAAATAATCCTTTAGGTGAGTGTATATACAGTGGGGCAAAAAAGTATTTAGTCAGCCACCAATTGTGCAAGAGAGGCCTATAATTTTCATCTTAAGTATACTACAACTATGAGAGACAGAATTAGAAGAAAAAAAAATTCTTTGTCTGATTTTTAAATAATTTATTTTCAAATTATGGTGGAAAATAAGTATTTGGTCACCTACAAAAAAGCAAGATTTCTGGCTCTCGCAGACCTGGAACTTCTTCTTTAAGAGGCTCCTCTGTCCTCCACTCGTTACCTGTATTAATGGCACCTGTTTGAACTCGTTCAAAAAGACAACTGTCCACAACCTCAAACAGTCAGACTCCAAACTCCACTATGGCCAAGACCAAAGAGCTGTCAAAGGACACCAGACACAAAATTGTAGACCTGCACCAGGCTGGGAAGACTGAATCTGCAATACGTAAGCAGCTTGGTGTGAAGAAATCAACTGTGGGAGCAATTATTAGAAAATAGAAGAAATACAAGACCACTGATAATCTCCCTTGATCTGGGGCTCTACGCAAGATCTCACCCAGTGGGGTCAAAATGATCACAGGAACGGTGAGCAAAAATCCCAGAGCCACACGGGGGGACCTAGTGAATGACCTGCAGAGAGCTGGGACCAAAGTAACAAAGGCTACCATCAGTAATACACTACGCCGCCAGGGACTCAAATCCTGCAGTGCTAGACGTGTCCCCCTGCTTAAGCCAGTACATGTCCGGGTCCGTCTGAAGATTGCTAGAGAGCATTTGGATGATCCAGAAAAGGATTTGGTAGAATGTCATATGGTCAGATGAAACCAAAATATAACTTTTTGGTAAAACTCAACTTGTTGTGTTTGGAGGAGAAAGAATGCTGAGTTGCATCCATAGAACACCATACCTACTGTGAAGCATGGGGGTGGAAACATCATGCTTTGGGGCTGTTTTTCTGCAAAGGGACCAGGACGACTGATCCGTGTAAATTAAAGAATGAATGGGTCCATGTATCGTGAGATTTTAAGTAAAAACCTCCTTCCATCAGCAAGGGCATTGAAGATGAAACGTGGCTGGGTCTTTCAGCATGACAATGATCCCAAACACACCACCCGGGCAACAAAGGAGTGGCTTCGTAAGAAGCATTTCAAGGTCCTGGAGTGGCCAAGCCAGTCTCCAGATCTCAACCCCATAGAAAATCTTTGGAGGGATTTGAAAATCCGTGTTACCCAGCGACAGCCCCAAAACATCACTGCTCTAGAGGAGATCTGCATGGAGGAATGGGCCAAACTACCAGCAACGGTGTGTAAAAACCTTGTGGAGACTTACAGAAAACGTTTGACCTCTGTCATTGCCAACAAAGGGTATATAACAAAGTATTGAGATTAATTTTTGTTATTGTCAACAAAGGGTATTTAACAAAGTATTGAGATGAATTTTTGTTATTGACCAAATACTTATTTTCCATCATAATTTGCAAATAAATTCTTTGCAAATAAAATCAGACAATGTGATTTTCTGGATTTTTTTTTTTTTCTCATTCGGTCTCTCATAGTTGAAGTGTACCTATGATGAAAATTACAGGCCTCTTTCATCTTTTTAAGTGGGAGAACTTGCACAATTGGTGGCTGACTAAATACTTTTTTGCCCCACTGTATGTATAATATATTGTGCATCAGACACTCACACACTGTACAACTCTGGTACGTCACCAAAATTGCACTCTTCAGAAACAATCATAGAATAGCTCGCTCGACAGAGCTCGTGTTTTAAAGCAAAGCACACACTGGAAAGAACAATTCACTAAAAATGCAATGTGAGTCTCTATTCTGATATGTGTGATGTAATCAGCCTGGCCTTCTTTATATTAGCGCTCTTTTGGACTGTTTGAATTAATTTGATTACTGGATCACTGAACACTTTCCCAGAGTTTAACGGCTTTAAATGGCCTGATCACAAACAGAAGCAGGATTGGGTTAAATAGTTAGAATGGAAATTTCCTCTTAACAGGCTTACAGGTGCTTGTGGATGCTCAGTGTGATTGTGATAAACTCCCGACTTCTAACATCTAACTGGGTGATGAAAATTACGTTAATGACTAGGGTTGTAGCGATTGAACATTTTAGTAATCGAGTATTCTACCAATTTTTGGCACAAATATCTATTTCGATCTTTATTTAGTATCAATTTGTATGTATATATCCTACTGTACATATAAGGAAAAATACGTTTGTCTTTTTAGCACTATTTTAAACTTTTATCGGGTTAAATTTATATTTGCTTGCATTCATTAATATTCACTCGTGTTTGCTTATATAAGTATCTTTAAAAATATTAGGATTTAAGTTATTAACTTTTTTAAATTTCACATTTAAAGAAATATAGTGTTTGATCATGTCTAAATAATATGTATTCAAATGCAAAACCTGAAAATAAGTAAGCAGTTATGATATGCAATACTTTTTTGAGCAACCAAACTAGATACATGTATATTTATTAAATAGTCATACAAGCACCTAGTAGGTAAACCATGGCTTTACAAATGAAAATTATTATTTTTCCAGCCACAAAATGACTCTAATTTGCCTCTTTGCATTGGAATTCTCTATTTTAACCTTAATTACTACACTAATTGTAATATAAATAGTAAAACTTATTTAAGTGGTCATTAATGGACCATAATCATTGCACAAATAGTAGGCCTATTTAGTACCAAAAGATATCCTCGAAATATTAAATAAATATTATTAAACTAAAATAAAGAACCTTTATTTAATTGAAAAATAGTTAAGGTGTATGGTCACATCGACCACCAATGAGTATGAGTGTGACCAATTAGTAAGCAATGAGGGCTAAATACAAATTATCTTGCCTCAATGCTTTTTTGAATTCGGGTTACTCGAGGAATCGTTTCAGCCCTATTAATGATGCAGCTTCACGTAATTCTGTAATTTATTTGCGGTAAATTATTTGAACGCCTAAAGGACTTTAAATTAATCACAGTGTATAGTATGTGTACAGAGCAACAACAATGAGATTTTCATTTTAGACGCACATACATGCGTAAATATATTAGTGCTGTCATCGTTAACGCATATATACAGTGAGGAAAATAAGTATTTGAACACCCTGCTATTTTGCAAGTTCTCCCACTTAGAAATCATGGAGGGTCTGAAATTGTCATAGTAGGTGCATGTCCACTGTGAGAGACATAATCTAAAAAAAAAAAACCCAGAAATCACAATGTATGATTTTTTAACTATTTATTTGAATGATACAGCTGCAAATAAGTATTTGAACACCTGTCTATCAGCTAGAATTCTGACCCTCAAAGACCTGTTAGTCTGCCTTTTAAAATGTCCACCTCCACTCCATTTATTATCCTAAATTAGATGCACCTGTTTGAGGTCGTTAGCTGCATAAAGACACCTGTCCACCCCATACAATCAGTAAGAATCCAACTACTAACATGGCCAAGACCAAAGAGCTGTCCAAAGACACTAGAGACAAAATTGTACACCTCCACAAGGCTGGAAAGGGCTACGGGGAAATTGCCAAGCAGCTTGGTGAAAAAAGGTCGACTGTTGGAGCAATCATTAGAAAATGGAAGAAGCTAAACATGACTGTCAATCTCCCTCGGACTGGGGCTCCATGCAAGATCTCACCTCGTGGGGTCTCGATGATCCTAAGAAAGGTGAGAAATCAGCCCAGAACTACACGGGAGGAGCTGGTCAATGACCTGAAAAGAGCTGGGACCATCGTTTCCTAGGTTACTGTTGGTAATACACTAAGATGTCATGGTTTGAAATCATGCATGGCACGGAAGGTTCCCCTGCTTAAACCAGCACATGTCCAGGGCTGTCTTAAGTTTGCCAATGACTATTTGGATGATCCAGAGGAGTAATGGGAGAAAGTCATGTGGTCAAATGAGACTAAAATAGAACTTTTTGGTCATAATTCCACTAAACGTGTTTGGAGGAAGAAGAATGATGAGTACCATCCCAAGAACACCATCCCTACTGGGAAGCATGGGAGTGGTAGCATCATTCTTTGGGGTGTTTTTCTGCACATGGGACAGGGCGACTGCACTGTATTAAGGAGAGGATTGCGAGATTTTGGGGAACAACCTCCTTCCCTCAGTTAGAGCATTGAAGATGGGTCGAGGCTGGGTCTTCCAACATGACAATGACCCAAAGCACACAGCTAGGATAACCAAGCATATCAAGGTTCTGGCGTGGCCTAGCCAGTCTCCAGACCTAAACCCAATAGAGAATCTTTGGAGGGAGCTCAAACTCCGTGTTTCTCAGCGGCAGGCCAGAAACCTGACTGATCTAGAGAAGATCTGTGTGGAGGAGTGGGCCAAAATCCATATATATATGTATATATAATACACATACAGTGCCCTCCACAATTATTGGCACTCCTGTTTACGATGTGGTCGTGGACTTCTAAAAATTCTCCTTTGTTTTTAAACAACATAGAACCGAAATGCAAAAAAAAGAGAAAAATCCAACCTTTCATTTAGAAAAAAACAACAACCTTGGCACCCTTAACAATTCCTCTGAAAAATGTAATTAGATTTTTTTATATATATATTTTTCTGTAGTTGCTAAAGTTGGTCAGGGTATCTAGGAACTTTTAATTAGTAATTCATGACTTCCTGTTTCCCTGGGGTATAAATACATTTACATTTATTTACATTTATGCATTTAGCAGATGCTTTTATCCAAAGCGACTTACAACTTGGGGGTACAATAAGCGATTGGTCGTGAAGAGTCGAGTGAGCGCAACAAGTGCCTGAAATACTTAGTCCGTGTACATTTCTCAGTATAGCACAGGCTAGAGTAAGGAGGAAAAGAGGAAAGTTTTTTTTTTTTTTTTTTTTTTTTTTTAGAGGTTAAGTGCTCACGGAAGAGATGAGTTTTTAGTTGACTTTTGAATGTTGTCAATGAACCAGCATTTCGGATGGCGGTGGGCAGATCGTTCCACCAACTGGGAACGTTGAATGAAAATGTTCTGGAAAGGGATTTTTTGCCTCTCTGTGAAGGTACCACAAGCCTTCGCTCCTTAGCTGAACGAAGGCTTCTGGTGGGGGTGTGGAGTCGTAGAATCGAGTCAAAGTATGCAGGAGCTGAGTGCGTGGTGGCTCTGTAGGCAAGCGTCAGCGCCTTAAACTTGATGCGAGCAGCGAGTGGTAGCCAGTGCAGAGAGATGAAGAGTGGTGTGACGTGGGTCCTTTTGGGCTCGTTGAAGACCAGACGTGCCGCTGCATTCTGGATCATTCGAAGTGTTTGGATCGCACAAGAGATCCAAACATATGTTTGTAAATATGACGTGACACAGAGGCCTAATTCTCTTACCCATTTGTCAACATGGCAAAGACAAGAGAACACACCATTCAAGTAAGGCAGATGTGTGTGGACCTTCATAAGTCAGGCGATGGCTACAAGAAAATAGCCACTCGCCTTAACTTGCCCATATCTACAGTCAGAGGAATCATTAAGAAGTTTAAAACAACTGGAACAGTGACAAACAAGGCTGGAAGAGGTCCCAAGTTTATCTTGCCACAACGCACCGTGAGGAGGATGGTAAGAGAAGTAAAAACATTTCCTAAGCTCACGGTCACAGAATTGCATCAAAGAGTGGCATCTTGGGGTCACAAAGTCTCCAAAACAACCATCAGACGCTCTCTACATGCCAACAAGCTGTTTGGGAGGCATGCAAGGAAAAAGCCTTTTCTCACTAACACTCACAAACGTAAACGTTTGGAATTTGCTCAGCGGTTCTGGGACTTCAACTGGGATCGTGTGCTTTGGTCAGATGAGACTAAGATTGAGCTTTTTGGCAACAAACACTCTAAGTGGGTCTGGCGTAAAACAAAAGATGAGTATGCCGAAAAGCACCATGCAAACCATGAAGTATGGTGGAGGATCTGTGATGCTGTGGGCCTGTTTCTTTTCCAAAGGCCCTGGGAACCTTGTTAGGGTGCATGGAATTATGAACGCTTTAAACTACCAGGACATTTTAAATAAAAACCTAAGGGCCTCTGCCAGAAAGCTGAAGATGGGTCGTCATTGGGTCTTTCAGCAGGATAATGATCCAAAACGTGGCAAAATCTACACAAAAATGGTTCAGCAGTCACAAACTCAAGGTCCTCCCATGGCCATCTCAGTCCCCAGACTTCAACCCAATCGAAAATCTGTGGGGCGAGCTAAAGAGGAGAGTGCATAAGAGAGGACCCAGGACACTGGATGATCTAGAAAGATTGTGCAAAGAAGAATGGTCAAAGATCCCTCTCTCTGGGTCAAAAATAATTTTTGACTTTTCAGTCTGAGTTAAATCTCTTTTTTGGCTCATTTTATCTGTAAAAGAAAACATGCCTAATAATTCTGCACACCTGAATATAAGGTGTTTTTCATTTCCAGCCTTCATGAACAATTATATATCGCTTATACATTATTAAATACTAAATTAATAGTAGTTATTAGGATTACTGTGGCCATTTGAATTGGTCTAATGTGCCTGGAAAAAAATATGATCAGAAAATCAACGTGCCTAATAATTCTGCACAGTGTATATATACACACACACACACACACACACACACACACACACACACACACACACACACACACATATATATAGGTTATCTGCAAAAAATCAACACCGATAGTTTTTCCGTGTCACGTCCGTTGCTGGAGCGACTGACGCCCGTTTCACACATGCAGCGCGCAACTGATCTGCGGTTGTATACCACAAACACAGCATTTATTCATTATTTTTTTATTTCAAATCCAAAAGTTGTTACTGAACATGGCTTGTCAGAATTGCAATTCTCTTTGTTTACACTTTCATAGAAGTCACATTTTAACATAGTACATTTAAACAACGTTTTATTCAATTCATTACTTTATATTTATAAAGCCTATACTTTATATTTAGCTCACACAAGTGGCAAAACATTTAAACATAGGTTATAGCCTATTAACATTTTAAATTAGAAACTTACAATAGGCTATACGAAAACAGCCGACTCTCGTCTTTTCTTTCGTTTTTAAACCCTTTTAAAGGCAGGTCATAAAGACCTTTGTTTTTCCACCTCCAGGAACATAGGCTACGTACTCTCCATTATTTAATTCTTTTTTTACCTAAATGCCAGGTAAGGTGACGTTTCCTTGCTTTACCTGAGAAAAATAAGCCATGTGTTGACTTTGAGTATATTTTAAATTATATGCATTATGCATTCTTCTTAGGGATTATATTATATGCATCTGTGGTAAAATTACTAGATTTTCGCGTCAGTACGTTTCTTTTAATGCGAACAATGTGCTGTCACTTTAATTCCGCAGTGCAGCACAGCAAAAAATAGACTTGGTACGGAAACAATCGCCGTACTGCTGCAGACGCACCGCACCTGGAACGGACTGATGGACAGCATCCGCGTGCAGTGTGAAAGCTGTAATCCGTTAACATGGGTACGGAAAAAAATACGCACCGCAAACGGAGTATGTGTGAAACGGGCGTGAGACGGGTGCGCTGTTATTACACAGTACAAGAGCTCTGAGAATGGTCTGCTGCCATTTATATAGCACGAGAGCGGCCTCTTGAGGCCAAATAAAAACTCACTTGTGTTTACATTCACAAGTGAGGCTGCACGGAGAGCGCTGACACATAGATTTGCATTTAAAACACGACAGCGAAACGGTATGAATACAGAACACTACAGTACTTGTTGCCAAATAATTATAAATTAATTCATTTCTTGACTAGATGCTGCATTAACAGGTACATAGCAGTGTGTATGTTTGTCAAGGAGGCTGAGAGAACGCTAACATTAGCAGGCAAAACAATGTGATAAAAACACACGCAAGTCAGACCTAAATGTTGCATATATAAAATTAGTGATGTGAGAACGCAAACTGCATCGTCATGCTGCCGACAGAAACAAACAAAGCAGAAACGCATTTGTTTTGTTTTTTTTTGTGATCAAAATGTTTTATTTAAATGTATTCACATACCAGGAACATATCAAAGTTCCCATGAACTATATACAGACAGATGCCATGAGAAATGTCCACAGTGAATTTTTTATAAAATAATTATATAAATAAATAAATTAAACTAAATAAATAAGAAAAAGAAATTATACATTTAAATTAAACATACATATGCACATATATAAAGGAAAAAGAGAAAGGAAAAAGTAATGTCAACATTTCAGCTTGTCTAATAACAACTTTGCAATATTTGTCCAACTCTGAATAGTTTTTTCTTTTGCGCCGTTGAGCTTGGCAGTGGTACCTTCTAGTAGGACAATGTCTCTGAAATAAGATAGCCAAAGGAAAGTTGTAGGGGTGGATGGTTCCATCCATAGCTTTAAAATAGGCTTTTTGGCAGCAGTGCTTGCGGCCATTAAGGTCCTGTTTTGGTGAGCGTTCAGCTGGAGAGCGGAACCGTCTAAAATCAGAAATAACACGGGGTCCTGAGGTATATTCAGGTGTAGAATGTCAGAAAGGACAGAACATACAAAAGTCCAAAAAGGAACCACAGTTGGACATTCCCAGAACATGTGCAAATAAGAACCTACTGTAGATGTATTACATAAATGACAATATGGATTAGATCTAACATGCATCTTATAAAAAATACTAGGAGTGATATAAGCCCTATTAATACATTTATAATGAATCATCTGGTGTGCCAGGTTCTTAGATGCAGTGAAACACCTGGCCCATACCACATCCCAATCGGGTTTGCCTAAACCTTCCTTTTCCCAGGAGTAGACAGCTGGAATGTAAGAGTACTGCAATAAAATAATAGAATTATAGACTTTAAAAACCAAGCCACTATAGGGGGTGTCAGGGTCCAGCCACTCCCACAGAGGATGTGGCAAGACGCCAGTGGCCCAAGGAACGCCATAAGCTTTCAAGGCTGACCTCAATTTTAAGTATAAAAAGAAAGAAAATCTGGGTAAGGAAAACTCTGTATTTAAGTCCTGAAACGATTTTATGCCCTCGTCACCAAAAATGTCATTCAGGGTGTGAAACACCTAGATCAGACCAAGCTTTAAAGACAAAGGGTTTGTTACCGGTACATAAATAAGTATTATGCCATAATGGTGTTATCTTGGTGTATAAGAAGGGGCCTCCCATAATTTTCTCAACCCTTTTCCACACATCAAGGGAGTATTCAACAATTGGTCCATAATTTTTCTTAGAACTTTTAGAAACACCTGAAAAGGGAAGGTCTTGTAGGGCGAACAGGATGGACAATATTCACTTCTAAATCTCGCCATGGAACCATAGAACCAGGATTAACCCAGGTCTTGATTGGCTTTATTTGAAACGCTAAATAATATAATTTGAAATCAGGAAATGACAGACCCCCCATCAAGTTTCCTACGCTGCATTGTCTTGAGTCGGATTCTAGGTTTTTTCTTATTCCAGATAAATCTAGAAATAGCCGTATTGAGCTCTTTGAAAAAATATTCAGGTGGTGCTAATGGTAACATGGAGAATAGAAAATTAACCCTAGGAAGCACATTCATTTTAATAGTAGGTATTCTTCCATGAAGAGCCAAACATAAGGGGGGCCACCTATCTAAATCTTCTTTGATTTTATTCAGAAGGGTTTGATAATTACATTTGGAGAGAAGATGAATTGGATGAGATATGGTGATGCCCAAATATGTGAACTGTTTAACTATGGGGATCATAGGAGGCAGGCTATTAGATTCCTGTCTCGCTGAGTCATTAAGAGGTATTAAGGCTGATTTATTCCAATTAATTTTGTAACCAGAGAGAGAACCAAATATTTCAAAAAGCTTTAAGCATTCAGGAACAGACATAGAAATATTGGAAACATAGAGCAAAATATCATCAGCATAAAGGGAGATTTTATGCAAAGTATTTACACAACTTATGGGTTTTATAGTTGATGACTGATGTACTGCTTGAGCCAACGGCTCTACTGATAAGGTAAAAAGCAAGGGCGATAGTGGGCATCCTTGGCGGGTACCCCGACCAAGAGCAAAAGATCGAGACACTAAGGAGCCGGTAAGAACATAGGCTGAGCAACTATTATAAAGCGTTTTAATCATTTTAATAAATCCTTGTCCAGCCACTACATATTCCAAGACTGACCAAAGAAAGCTCCATTCGATTCTATCAAAGGCCTTCTCCGCGTCCAGTGAAATGACTGCGGAGGAGGCTGAATAAAAATTTGATCTATGAATGATGTGTAATAGTCATCTGATATTATCGGATGCGAAACGGTTTTTGGGAAAACCGGACTGATCATAGTTAATGATCTTATCTATGCATTTATCCAATCGAAGAGCTAGAGTTTTGGCAAATAGTTTGGCATCAGTGGTAATTAAACGAATAGGTCGGTAGCTTGCACATTCTAAAGGATCCTTGCCCTTCTTAAGTAAACGGGTTATGAGAGCTGTGTTTTGGTCCCTATGCAGGGCTCCATTTTCAATTGCAAAATTAAATGAGTTTAGAATAAGTGGTGATACTATATCCCAAATGACGGAAATTAATTCAGGGGGAATTCCGTCATTACCTGGAGCTTTGTTCTTTGGCATAGAGTCCAGCGCCAGTTTTAATTCTTCAAGCGACATGGGGCAATTTAGCATCTCCTCATGGTGTTTATCAATTTTAGGAAGATGAAGCTGTTGTAGAAAAGTTATGTGTTGCTAGTAGCTTATACAAGAATTAGAAGTGTACAATTGTTCATAATAATTTTTAAAGGTCTGATTTATTTCTTCAGATTGGGTGCATAAAATACCGTCATTCTTTATAGCATTTATGTTTGCTCTAGATTCCATATGCTTGATCCGTAATGCTAATAATTTACTTGGTCTCTCACCATTAAAATAATAATATTGCCTTGTTCGATGCATAATGAATTCAACTCTGTGTAAAAGAAATCCTTTTAACTCAGTTTAAGTGCATTTAGTTCTTTGACCTTCTTTGGACAATACGTGTTTTTAAGATCCAGTTCCAACACCTTAACTTGTCTCTCCAACTCATTTCTACGGCTATTCCTAGATTTCTGACGAAAAGAAGAGAAACCAATGCATTTTGTGACCTCCCATAAAGACTGAGGATTATTTGTAGAGCCCCTATTCAATTCAATAAACTCTAACAGTGAGGTACGCAGTTGTGATAGGAATTCTTGATCATGGAGTAGGGATGTATTAAATCTCCAGCGTTTACACCCAGAGGAAACAGAAAATGGGAGAAGACATAAAGTTACCGCGGAGTGGTCTGAAAGAAGAAGAAGAGGTAATATATCAGCATTATCAATAAATGGGATATAAGCAGGTGATATAAGCAGATAATCAATGCATGAATAGGATTTGTGGCGGGCTGAAAAGAATGTATAGTCTTTGGCACTATCATTCCTCAGTCGCCAAATGTCACACACGTTGACCTGTTTTATAAAATCATTAAATAACTTCGAAGAGGCCAAATCAGAGTGAGATATTTGAGACCTATCGAGTAGGGGATTATGCACAGTATTGAAGTCACCGCCTATCACTAGATGGTAGTCATTAAAACTCAGAATCATACGGACAAGCTGCTGAAAGAACTCTGTCATATTCGTTGGTGGCATATACTGAAATAAATGCACATTTAATATTGGACCATGTGCCAAGTACACAAGTAATACGTCCCTCTGCATCACTCTTAGAACAATGTATGGAAAAGGGAAGGTGTCGTGCTATCAAAAACAGGACCCCTTTAGTTTTCTTAGCAGATGAAGAAAAGGAAACTAATTTATAGTGCCTCTTCTGAAAACGATGTATGTCACAGGCTTTTAAATGGGATTCCTGTATTAAAACAACAGATGCACGTTTAGATCTTAAATGATCCAAACATTTAGTTCTCTTGACAGCGCCATTTAAACCATTGACATTCCTATATTAAGAGCCATAAATCTAAACCATAAACCTGCATACTTAATATAGAACCAAAATTTGTGGACTTTTAAAGTTTAAATTAAAAACAACAAGAAAAGAATGAGAAGGCAGAGAGTTAGAACGAACTCTCCTGCCTGCTAGCACAACAACCTCGTCTGGATATGTGGCCATCATAACAGTCGATCACTCAAGTCCAAAAACCGACTCGGCATCACCGTTTCCAAAGTAGTGCTCGGCATAGTCGCGGTGAGTCTCTAAATCCGTTCCTAGAAGTTACGGGCAGCTGGCGTCCATTAACATTCCCGCTGGCGTGTCATCACCTGTGGGCAGAGGTGTGGCGAATGCCTGTTGCTGGTCCGCATAAGAATCCACTTCAGCTGGCGTTTCGAGAAGAGAGGTTGATCCGCGATGCGTCACTTTGATAGTAGCGGGATAGATCAAGAAGGAAGGTATCCCAAGCTGCGTGAGTTTTTTCCTCGACTGGTTCATCGCACGTCTTTTCATGGCGGTTTGATTACTGTAGTCGGGGAAGAAGAGAAGCGAGCTGCTTTTATGGATTATCTGACCCGCGGCGCGGGCTCCTTTTAGGATCGCGTTTCTGTCTTGAAAACGTAGCAGTTTGAAGAGCAAAGTTCGCGGACCCTTTCTGTTGCTGTCACCGGCATAGATGCGATGTGCCCGCTCTATCTCTATCGGTCCAGTTTTAAGGGAAGGAATCCACAGGGGTAGTTGAGTTTGCATGAATCCCACGGGGTCACTACCCTCTTCCCCTTCTTTAAGACCAACGTATGTCAATGTATGTTGCATTGACGCTCTTGTCTTCCAGTAACTTCCGCCGAATCTTGCTTAACTTTCCGAACTGCCACCTGAATATTATCAAAGTTGTTGCTGATCACTCTTATCTCTTTCTCCAAGGAGCCAATTCTTTCTGTGATTGGTTGAAATTTCTCCTTAAAGATTTTGCGGACGACGCCAAGCTGTAACGTTAGTTTTAGCTCGTCTGCCATCATGGCGCGCAGCGTTTCGTTTTAAGGATCTTTCAGCCGTTTCTTCTCCGGGGAGGCTGGAAAAAGCTGACATTTAGCCATCACCCACTAGTAAACGAACCCTGTGAGTAAAATATCGTCGCTGCCCGATGAAACTCACGTATGTCCAAAACGCTTACTTTTCAGGAAGTGAAAAAAACACCGTATTTCAAAAGCAGTTGAATGTAGCGTTGTCATACTTGGTACGGCATCTTTACATGTAACCATATTCTTGCCAGTGTAATGATATAATCCACATTGGACCAAAATTTAGTTTAAATGGACATACGTGCATATTTTACAGTAACGGTGGTCGATACGTGTTCTTCCGATCATTAATTAGAATGGCCAAGTCGCGTTTCATATTGACAGAGGAATACGTGCTGGACATTCTCAGCCTCTGGCAAGCGGTGGTAGCAGTATGAGTGAGGCATGTTCTAGTGACAATCATGACAGTAGCATTACAGGCTATAATTTGATCAGTTTGACTAAGAAAAAAAAGGCTGAATCTTATCAATGAGACCGAGTTTATTTACATACTAGCAAGCAAACTAATCTGTGAAGAACTAGATTAGAACTAAACTGTGGAGAGCTTCAATGTCGTACTTTCAGCTATCCAGTGCTGAGCTTTGATGAAACAACTTCGCGAGACCGGCGAGATGCTTCCACAGAGCGGAAGATACGTGGCGTGATTGACAGCTTTGACACCAAATGGATATACGTGAAAATCAGATGACATGATTTCACAACTTTTCATTGGCCATTTAGATATGTGAAGCATACTGTATACGGAAATGAACCTGGGCATTCAATATGTCGAAAAATCTCAAAATCGGCAAAATGGACATACGTGGTTTTCATCGGACAGCGACGATATATATTGTGATTAGTGCCGAAAACGGATGATTAATCGACGCCCAGTAGTGGAGCTCAAGACTAGGGCTGTACGATTAATCGAAAAATAACCGAAACCGACATTCAGAACCTCTAACCGACGTATTTTTCCCATGTCGGTTATTTCGGTTTTCACGTGACTCCGACCCGTCAGTCACATCAAGTGCAGTTTGCAGGCACACAGAGATGCAGGAGCGGTTATCTGTGTTTATAGATGCCCAGAATCACTATAGTAACTGCATGTTTTACACAGTTTATACAGGTCAGTGAATTGCTGTTCTTATAGCCTATACGCGCTGACACACACACACACAGAGAGAGAGACGGCGCGCGCAAGCCCCGAAGCCAGATCGCTTTCACTTTCGTGCTCATAAAGTTTGTCAAGTATGCGTTTAAACTAAAGGCTTGCCAGTTTCAACATTTAATGCGATTGTGCACTATTCAAAAACAAAAATACGGAAAACTTCTCCGTTCAGTGCTCAGCTTTTTTCTGTGACACAGAGAGCCGAGCCGTGTCGCGTCTCTCACAACGCGCGCGCCCTGAAGGCAGATCGTGCGCAGTGAACGCAGTGTCAGCTGTCCTGTGACTAAAGTAAAGTCACTAAAGTAGCTTAGAAACTCAACCGTTACAGGCAGGTATTTTAATACCTTTGAAGTAAGTACAGCAGCTTCATAATGAATAGAGACGGTATGAGTAATTCTCACACACACACACACACACACACACACACACACACACACACACACACACACACATACACACACACTCACTCATTAATGCATTCTAATAAATGTAATGTAGGCCTATGTGCTAATGTATCTGTATCTGATGTACAACAAACAGAAATCTGCCTTATAGACTATAACTGCTGAAAGTGAACCGTTTCCTTCAAGTACTTTAAAATCACAAAGAAATGCACTTTTTCATTAGAAAAAAAAATCCACCTTTAATAGTAGAAAATATTTACAGTACAAACCTTATCAGTGAACTTGCTCAAAAACCTTATGAGGGCAAAAAAAACAAAACATCAAAATAATCGTTCATTAATCGTAATCGAGGTCAAATGTTCAATTAATCAAGGTTTTTATTTTTGGTCAAATCGTTACAGCCCTACTCAAGACTAGCGGCCATTCCTTTCAGTGGGTCACGTGATCTCACGCATTTGTTTTTTATTAGATAATCGTCTTCTAAAAAGCAGACTGTTTGGATTTGTATGAAATGGTAACACTACAGTAAGATTCCATTTGTAACATTAACTACGGTTAATAAATGCTGTGGAAGTATTGTTCATTGTTAGTATGTTCATTTCAACATTAAATTGAGTTAGAATTTTTATTTTTATCTGTTAACATTGGTTAATGCACTATGAACTAACATGAATGATCAAGGCACAATTTTATTGCTCCTATTAATACATGCTGTAAAAATGTATGCATAATGCTTATAGTTCATGTAAGCTAATACATCGTTGTTGCATAGGGACTTGCATAGTGTTACCTATGAAATGTAAATGCATGTTTCTAGGTTATAGGTAAAGAAACAAATATGACCTGTAATGTTTAAATTATTTTCTGAAGAATTTGTTCTGTTAGAACTTATTAATTTAATATTCGTATTTATGTTTTTAATTTAGGACATTTTCATGGATCAGTAAAGTTTTTTTTTTTTTTTTTTTTTTAAGTCACATCAAGTGTAGTTTGCAGGCACACAGAGAGATGCAGGAGCAGTTCTCTGTGTTTATAGATGCCCAGAATCACTATAGTAACTGTATGTTTTACACAGTTTATACAGGTAAGTTAATTGGCGTTCTTATAGCCTACGCACTGCCACACACACGGCGTGTGCAAGCCCCGAACCCATATCGACAAACTTTATGAGGACGAAAGTGAAAGCAAGTAAATGCGTTTAAAGGTTTGAACATTTAACGCGATTGTGCACTATTCAAAAACAACAATACGGAAAACTTCTCCGTTCAGTGCTCAGCTTTTTTCTTTGACACAGAGAGCCGAGCCGTGTCGCGTCTCTGACAATGCGCGCGCGCGCCCTGAAGGCAGACCTCTCTGTCACCTGCGTCCTCACAAAGCTTTGTCATTTCTTTGTGTTTTAAGTCCTGCCAGTTTCAACATTGACGCGATTTTAGACCATCAGATGTGTATTATGTTGAACTAATGCCTGATATATTGTGACAAACGAACACTCAGACAGAAGCTCGCACAGCATGTGAAGATCGCGCACAGAGAGCAGCTCAGAAACGCAGTGTCAACGCTGTCCTGTGACTAAAATAAAGTCACTAAAGTAGCTTAGAAACTCAACCATTATAGGCATATATTTTAATACCTTTGAAGTAAGTACAAACCACAGCTTCATAATGAATAGAGACGGTAATTCAGTAATTAGAGTAATTCACACACACAATCAGTCTCTCATTAATGCATTCAAATAAATGTAATTAGGCCTACTGTGTTAATGTATCTGTATCTGATGTACAACAAGCAGAAATCTGCCCCATAGACAATAACTGCTGAAATCACAAAGAAATTCACTTTTTCATTAGAAAAAAAATTCCACCTTTAATAGTAGAAAATATTTACAGTAAAAACCTTATGAGGGGAAAAAATGGTAAGCAAAAAAAAAAAAAAAAATTCATTAATCGTAATCGAGGTAAAATGTTGAATTAATCAAGGTTTTTATTTTTGGTCAAATCGTTACAGCCCTAGGTGTATGTCACTTAAACAACGTTCGGAACGCGGCACAGCGTGATACTGTTTGAGAGGGGTCCCTTTTCACTGTAGTGAGGGTACAGCTGAGATCGCATTACAGCGGAGAATTCAAACAACACGCGAGATGAGATTAAATCAAGCAAATTTCTGTCAAAACAAACTCCATGCAATTAATCTGTAAAATTGATATATCAGTCGACCTCTAGCAGATGCCAAATTTTGCAATACCTCGTTGTGGTTGCATTTTTGCATCTTACATTTGCAACTGTGGAAGAATGAGCTCGATTTCACAGTCATGGGATCTGCTTGGTGAACTCCTCATGTCTTGTGACTGGTGTTGCCTTGTTTCCAGGTAATGGGGCATCACAATGCAAACCTTGACCCACTTGGCATCAGTTGTGTAAATTTTGACGAGACCCCAGTAGCTACTGGGTTCCAGCATGTTGGTGAGAAATGTTTTCTGTCTTCCACAGCTCAACAGACCAATATTAATGCGCCTGTTTTGTGTGATTGTTGCTTTCTCCTTCCCTTTATCTGTCTCTCTTTCTCCCATTTCACACTTTCCCCTGTTTTTCAATTCTTATACCCCATCCCCCTCTGCACCCGACACTTCATTTCGTCTTCGACACTTCCTACATCATGTCAATCTTCTTATTCTCTTGCTGCACTTCCTCTTCTGTCCCTTCTTTCTCCCCTTTCTGTATCTTTTCCTTGTGGGTGGTTTTGCGTTCGGCTCCCATGTTTGTGGGGGGACCTCTTGTCTCCTGTAGATACGTGGTCACCATGTGGCTCAGCTGGACCCTCTTGGGATTATGGATGCCGATCTGGATTCATGCGTTCCCACCGACATTATTACATCATCGGATAAACTTGGTGAGGAATTATGAATGTCCACCAAATCTTACTTGGTTAGGACTCAGATGTTTTGTCAAAACTGCTTTCCATGACAGTTGGTAATTGGATTTCAACTTCATGATTTATTCAAAACAATGGTTATTGTGTTAAACTTTTCTGGAAAGGAGTTTTAGGCTTTTTTTTTTTTAACCGATCGTTTGGTTCTGGATTTGCTTTGATGAAGGGCAGCAGCACTGTGTTTGGCTTTCACAAAAGGGCGAAGCCTGTCCATCAATCAAAAATTGACTTTCTGTATAGTATCACGCTTGAGGTGGCTGGAAGTCTTGAAAGATGTGCTTTGCTCCATTCAACTTACTTGACAGGTCTTTGTAGAGATTTGGCTTGCTCATGTTTTGACCTTACATTTACATGCACACTACTTTATATTTTCTGCACACTGTTTGGTAACCATAGCAACATTATCAAAGATGGTGATCTTGCAAAAATATCTTTTTTTTTTTAAAGAAAAAAATAATCATTTTTTTCTTTAACCCTCTTTCCAACGAAGTCGTCTGCGCCTTCTGATGGATTTTTTCCTTTATGACAGCGCAGAAACAAATCACAATACTCCATAATGTCTAGCCATACTACAGATAAGTGCAAGACATGATTATAATAAACAGTGAACTATCTACTTTTATTTGTGTACACTCACAATAACGGCAAAGGCCGTGGATTCTGGGAACAGATTATTTTGCACTCCACTCCAAACGCTGTCTTCATTTCAAAAATATATTTTGTTTATTAAACGCAAAGTTTTTCATTTCTAAAGCATTTCTAAATTCAGTTTATATTTCCAACAAATTCGTCTCTGTATGTGCAATGCGTCAAAGTGGATCATTCTTTACAGATGATGGTATGTTTGGACAGAAGACGAGACAGAGTTCTTTATTAAACTCATAAAAAACAATAGCATATAAAATGCCACAATTTATCATAACACCTCATATGTGCCGCTCAAGTATAAGGTGCTTTCCTTGCCGTCAATGCTTGGATAACACACACGTCTCTTTCCATTAAAAATAATGGCGCGCGGTGGCTGGGATATACATAAACCTAACAACATGCGTAGCATAATTTTTAGAGAAAAAAAAGAAAAAAATTGTTTTAGTCGAATAACATCAGTTAATAGAAACGGCGTCATTTCGCAATTTTTTTTATCGACCTTTAGAAAATATCGCAAAAGTTTTGGGCAAATCTGTAATGGAAACGCGGCAACAATACTTAAGGGCAGAATTTCCAAGTCAATGAACTTGCAGATCCCTTGGGTAATTTTCTCTGCTCGTTGTGAATCACAACTCTGAGTCTGTGCTAACGCAAACTTGATGTTGAGACTGAGAGCAGAATGCACCGCCACCAACATTAACTAGAGACGGATGCACTTTGTTTAATTGGTACATAATTTGAGTCGTGGCCGTGTTGTACTTATACACGGCATCGCAATGTTTGCAGTGAACTTCACCACACAGTGAAATTCATTTAATTGCTTCAAGACTCACACTACGCAACGCAATCTGCATTAGATTAAAAAAATGCATTAGATTAATCGATAACAAATTAACATGATCGACGAAATTCTTAACAATCAATTATCGATCGTCGATTAATCATGCCCATCCCTAGTCTAAACAGTCTTACGTCTATTACATTTTATGTTGCAGCAGGATTCATATTTTAACTGTCCTTTTGCGGTTTAATATTCACAGACACTAAGGGTGGGTTGCATCAACAAGGATTTAATTAAGATCAGTTTAGAGCTAATCTAGGATTTGTTGATCTAGGCTTTATTTTAAATCGAGTTGTGTTGCACCACTTAATTTTAAACCCAGATTAACAAATCAGGGATTAAAATTTAACCTGCGATTTTTACGATTAATTTTCGCCGCCATGATGGATTCGCCATTGACAACAACAATATTAATATTCAATTTCCTTCTTTATTGACCACCAGAAACTCTCTCTCTGACATAAGTAGCTCTTGCCGATAAAGTAAATAAACTTTAGGCTACTGATCAAGCAGGCAATGAAAACATTGCGGGCTTGCGGCAGCACGTGTGGATTTCATAAGCCTGGAAATATATTTAAAGTATCAATTAAAGGGGCACTTCAGCGCTGGGAAGATGAATGTGTATTCAAACGGTGTCATTTATGTAGTAGAAATGTGAAATTATTTTTGAATTTGGTGCCTTCTAGACTGAGAAAAGACAGAATGTATTTTTGTCCCATGTGGATGAAAGACAACTACTCCCAGAATGCACTTGCTTCGCTGCCCTACGAGGCCACTCCCTACACTAAATAATAATACCCCAATAATACAATAATTTCGTTCAGTTAGAGAATAAACACTACAATTAAAAACTGAATGTGTCTTTTCAATAAAGTGTGAGTGAGCCGAACAAAAGTCACAGGACAAATGCAGCAGAGGTCAAATTTCATTCAGCACGAGAGGGAAGTAAGAGCTGAGCAGAGCTGAGGTAAGCGCGGCTGTCATTCTCAGCGCGTGTCCAGTCGGGCGCGTTTTCTGACCGCATATGGAAGCTAAACTTTCATAGGAATTCATTGAAAAGTTGAAACACTCACTTTGCTCTGCACAGCTCCGTTATGAATGCCCGAGGCCGAGCCGAGCCAGTGCGTGAGATCTCTCCCCTGTGGGCGGGTTGAAAACATGCAGAACAGCTCCTTCTACTGGCTGTAGTTTTTAACCTCTGGCCAAAAAATCCTCAGATGACGCAAAATGACGATATTTGCGTCATCGGAGGATTTTTTCCAGAAATAAAATGCATAATTCTCTCGTCTCAGGGGGATATGAGAGGGGAAAGTACCATAATTCAAATATACTACGGGGTTTATACTAATACAAAGCTTAATGCAAAATCACTGCAGTTACCCTTTAATGGAGTATATTATTGTGGCAGCGTAACTTATGACAAACAACTGGCATGGTTGGCGGAGTGACTATCTCCGCTCTTGACAGTGCCGGCTTGTCCGTTTGATCGCCGCCCATTCCGTTTGATCGAGTGGAGCGGGCATGAGAAACGTTGCAGCCGCGATCACTGGCGCTCACCTCAACATCCCCGCTGCCGTTAAATGCTAAATATACTCCTCTCTTCTTTTCTTTGTCCAACACCGAGGTGCACCGAGATGAGTGACGGAATTCAGATGTAAGATTTCCTGAAAATTTGCGTGTGCTATTTCGGCTATAGAATGTGGCTGTCACACTCGTAAAAAAACAATGTATGAGCGCAACCGTATTAAGGACAAAATATAGGACTGGTAACATTATTCTATTGCTGTGTGAACATAAGCTATATTCTGCCATTAGTTACTATAAATAGTAATAAGTATGAATTACTTCACTCTGTTAAAACACATCAACAAATGTACACGTCATCATCGAGTCAGTGTTAAACTAATTTCAGTCAGTTGCTGAGGCAACACTAATTTATTTTTGTTGTTTTTTTTGTCTAATATTTATTTTTTTATTTCAGCTTTATTTAAATGATGTTGTAGTAAATAATAACAACACTGACCTGAGTGTTGAACATTCAGATTCAGAAATCATTTGAAATGACATGACACCTAGGACCTGAAAACATGTTGAACAGACACAGTTTCTGTACAAACCTACATTTCTTTTGTGTCAGATGAAATATGGGACCTATTCAAACAAGCAGTCCTGGCTTCTGATTAGTCAATACGCATTCTAGTCATGCTAAAGTCAATTGAATACATTAAATGAGGCAGAAACCGATAAAAGACCTTTTCACCATATAATTTTTTTGCATAGCAACATTCTTTTATGCCAGGGACTTTATCTTTTATTTGAAATATCAATACAATGAATGAATTAGTTTCATTGATCTTATGACAAATAAGGTCATTGTACTATAAAAAATATCCTGCAAGTTTCAGAACTCAAAACTTCCTTGTTAGTCCAAAAAAAGCTTTTATTGAAACCAAGCTGACAAAACAACTCGTTTCGGATTTTGTCTCAGTATGACATCATAGTGTGATGAAAGACCCAACACCTACTTCTACATCATTGCCTCTTTAGCCCCACCTACAGATACATGCATGTAGTAAGAGGTCAAGTCAAATCACATTTATATTTATATAGTGCTTTATACAATACAGATTGTTTCAAAGCAGCTTTACAATGATAAACAGGAAGATAACGATTCAATAATGCAAACAGAATTCAATTCTGCTGTGAAGCAGCCCTAAAAAGACAATAGTAAACATTCATTATTCAGTTGAAATCAGTTCAGTGTTGATTCATTTCAGTTCAAACACTGTGTGAAGTACATCATTTATTAAATAAAATTAAATTCAGCTATAAAGCAGAGTTCTCATCCAGTAGTGTCAGTGCAGTCAAATCAGTAATAATACTGAATATTAAGTGTACCCAACTAAGCAAGCCAGAGGTGACCGTGGCAAGGAACGCAAACTCAGATGACAGAAATAGAGAAAAAACCATGGGAGAAACCAGGCCTAGTTGGGGGGCCAGTTCTCCTCTAGCCAATAAACGAACACGGTGTGATTTTTATGATTCAGGCTGCATCACAAGTCAAAAGTCAGATTGTGGATCGGCTGCATTCAAAATATTTGATCCATTTCCATCTGCTTGAAGATTGGATTTATCACACTGGCAGGGCTCTCTAGTTTTGAACTGAGTTCAGAGTGAGATTTTGGGGATGGCGGCGGGGGGGTTTTGGTGGGGACGGGGTTCTGATTTGAAAAATGACAATTCGTACAAATAAAAACATATTAAATTCTGAAAACCTTTGGCCTATAGGCTATTTCATTATATTTTATCCAGACAATGCATAGTAGGCTACTATTGCATTTGTCCATTTCAAAGATGTCAGAGAGGAGGCAAATTAATATTTCATAATAATTTTGAATATTTCGTTTTTTCTTTCCTTCTGAATCAGAACTAAACAAGTGTCAGAATAGCTGCTGAAATTCACCTACTCTGGTCAAATTGTTAGCTAACCTACCAGCTGCCTGGACACATATATTCCTCAGCAAATATGAGATGACTTACTGTCAGGGCTCGACATTAAGCCTGTTCACGTGCTTGTCCTTCGGACAAGTACATCTGTCATTCACTGTATTCAGTAAAACATTTGCTTGTCCAGAATTTTTTGTTTTTTTTGTTTGTGTTGTAAATATAATTTATTCTGAAGCAATATTCTCACCATTGTTCAATCGCCTTTGTCATATTTAAATCTGCATATTTGTGATATTTTTACCTTTTCTGAAGGGCATTTTTTCCATAATCTTATTAAATAGAGGCTATGCTTCAGCTTTCATTTTATATTTTTAAATTTGATCTATAAATTAAATTAGGCACACTATATCAATCAATCAATCAAACTTTATTTGTATAGCACCTTCCAACAACCAAGAGGAGGACCAAGGTGCTTTACATTTAAAACAGAAGAGCATCTACAATATATAATGTATTAATACATTAAGCAATAACCAAAGGAACAGTTACAAAAATACAAATAAAAATTCAAAGTGACACAGTGCTACAGTATGTTAAAGGCCAATCTAAATAAATGCGTTTTTAACCTGGACTTGAACAGGGCCAGGTCTGTAAGAACACGCAGGTCAATAGGTAAAGTGTTCCAAAGTTTAGGAGCAGCAAAAGCAAATGAACGATCGCCCCACTGCTTGTACCGGGACCTCGGAACAACTAGCCTCATCTGGTCAGCCGACCAGAGGGCTCTGTTTGGACGGTGGACACTTAAAATCTCTGATAAATAAGGTGGCGCAAGGCCATTAAGAGCTTTAAAGGCAAACATTAAAATTTTAAAATCAATACGATAACGAACTGGGAGCCAGTGGAGAGAACAGAGAACTGGGCTAATGTGGCTGTGTCTAGATGTATTGGTTAAAAGGCGAGCAGCTGCATTCTGTACCAGTTGGAGACGATGGAGTGAAGACTGTGTGATGCCAATGTAGAGTGCGTTACAATAATCAATGCGTGTGCTGATAAAAGCATGAATTGCCTTTTCTAGATCACTGCGGCACAGAAAAGGCTTTACTTTGGCTAAAAGTCGCAGCTGGAAAAAGCTTGCTTTTACTACAGAGTTAATTTGTTTGTTAAAATTCAGATCTCTGTCAAAAATCACCCCGAGATTCTTTATGGCCTCACTGACTTGAGGGGTTGTGTTTGATGATGTATCGTGTTGTAAAACAGAGGAACCAAAAATAATGACTATAGGGCATTTACCAATCAAATGAAATAATTTACACAAAAAAATGTTATGAGATTGTTTTAAATATTTTTGTATATACAAATAAGAAATGTTGGAAAGATGAAACTAAACCTCCAGTACGTGGCAGCAGGTGACCGTCCTAATGAGCGAGTCATTGATTCGATTAAGTGAAACGGCTGATTCATTCAGGAATGAGGCAGTCGTTTATGAATAGGTCATTGAATCTTTGATTCAACCGATTCATTCAAACGCTGAACCATTCAGTAACACGCTGTTGCTGTGACATGAGTTATGGTTCTGCTGCTATTTTCGCTGCTGAAATAGAACAAAAACAGTCAATATTGCATCTAAAATGTAAGTGACTATGTTAATTAATTTCATATGGCAGTTCCATAAACAATTAGTGTCATTTTCAGTTGTGATGCTATTCAGGAAAAAAACGCACTCTTGGTTGTGTGATGTAGCCCATGATAATATAGGCCTAGACTACTTCTTCTGAGCAGGTGTTGTCAGTGAACAGGCTGTAAAACTGTTGGCTAAGTTACAGACACTCATGAAAAACTGATGCTGATTGTCTGGGAAACATTCTCTAACGGTTGTCATTGTTTGTGTCAAACAAGTTGTGAATTTGTTGTAACATTAAAACAGGAGATCATGACTTGTGATCAAAGTGATGCTTGGAGCTGTGGTTTCAAACAAGGATGATTTTTTAATTGGTTGTTGCGTTAAATCTTACCCGGATACAATAGTGCTATTTTCTGATTGGCTATTGTGTAGCCTATTTCTTTTTTTTTGATTGGCTGATAACCGGCAGGCTCAACTAAGAACTCCAGGGGAGACGCGCTTGATTCCTGCCCGGTTCCATAGATGGAGTGGCGTGGCCAGATACATTTTGGGCGCTGCGGCATATTAAATGTATATTATAAATACATTATATTAAATATATGATAAATAGTTTTTCTGCATGAGAAATACAATGTGTGGAGGGAGTCCGTGACAAAAGACCGAAATGAGTGACTGTCACGCTCAATGCGTGACACTTGAGAACCCTGCGCTGGTATGGAGAGGGCTTGTTTGGTTCTTGTGGTCTTTGCTGATCTGTGCTAATGGCTGTTGTGTCCACGAGGTCTTCACAGGGGATTGTTCTAGTAGACAGTCTCTGCTGACATTCAGGGCTGCGATGAGGTCGTGTCTAGGTGCAGTTCCACTATCTGATCTGGATATGACCCGGATCCGGCTGACTAGGGTAACCTCAGGATAAGGATGAGACAGATGGACTAATATTAGCATAGATGACATTCTTCTTACGATGTAACAAGTACATCTGGTGTTATGGGACTTTAAAAGCTTGCTCAAGTACTGTGACGTTAGTGCTTTTTAAGTTATTTGCAAGATTTTAAAATGTGTGATTGTTTAATAGGGAGCCAATACAGTGTTGACAATTAAAATAATCTAGCCTTGAGGTCATGAACACCTGAACTAAGTTTTCTGCATCTGTCATTGAGAACATGTAATAATTTAGATATATTTTTAAGATGGAAAAATGTGGTTTTACAGATGTTACAAATGTGTCTTTCAAATGAAAGCTTGGTATAAATGAGTACACCCAGGTTACACACTGGTGACGAAGACTTGACACAGCAGCCATCAAGTGTTAAGGCCAATTCACAAAGTGTTGACAACAGACACTTCGTCGGGTTTTGTTGGATCAGTGTGTTACCCCTATTGGAGTCTGTCAGGGCTGGTTTGCTTCTGTCGGTGCAGTGTGAATTGGCCTTTAGACAGTCTAGGTCATTATTCATTATGTACAGAGGTTAGGTCTAGGGCTGCACAATTTGGGGAAAATATCTAATTGCGATTATTCTGGTTAAAATTGCGATTTAAAATGCTATTATTCATTTTTTTTTACAAATGAAAAGTGTGTATTTAACAATGTGTTTATATATTAATATGGCTAATAATAATAATAGTTATTATTATTATTATTAATTATTATTATTGCTAAATAAAAATAAGAAATATTACTATTACAATAACATTTTCATTATTTATTTGTTTTAAATAGCATTTAATAATAATAATAATAATAATAATAATAATAATAATAATTTACAGAAAACTTATTTTACAAAAAAAATGATGGGGTTACCTGTTAGTATGCAGACAGCCTATGACTTAAAATTAGGGCTGTAGCTATCGAATATTTTAGTAATCGTGTATGCTACCAATTTGCCCAACGATTAATCGAGTAATTGGATAAGAAGTACTTTTTCTTTATTAAAGAGCAATACTAAATATACAAGAGAAAATAAGACGGGTATCTTAAAGTGAACAACTAATTTGTTTCCTTTTTAGAAAATTAAGTTTTATTGCTGAAATTGCATACGTTAATATCTGTGAAAACTAAACCAATTTAGTGCATTCAATTGCCATATTATATTCAAAATGCAAATGTATATAAATAAAAAATACATTTAAGACTATTAACTATTTTATTTACTATTAAACCTACAACCTATAAATCAAAATAATAGTAAAATAAATGCCTAAACATTGCATTTATGTTGTGCAACTTAACTTTCAAGTTTCAGCTTCAGCTCAGGTATGACATAAGCCTTTACTGTCTTCTGAAGGCTTTGTGGCTTTTGTAAGAAGCAAAAAAATATTGAACAGAAAGAAAACATGGAACAAGAACAAGAGTAGAGATGGGCATACTAGCGATGCGCGGATCAGCTCTAACATCACTGAATCCGCTGTTAAAAACAAACTATCACCCGCACCTGTGATTTTCTAGATTAAAGTGTGAGATTTAAATTACGCAAATCAATGAAAGCATGCAACTCTGAAAGCACGAGCGCTGCGCATCACACGCACACAACAGTTACAGCTCGTTCCGCTATTTGTTGCGCTTAGCTTTGCTCGACTGACTACGTTATATGAAGTGAGTTAAAACATGTTATTAAACGTATTTTGATGGACAACAGGTCTATGAACGCTTCACATTACTAGTTTGTGAAGATGTTTGACCCCCCCATAGGAAAGTGCTGGCCAGGGGCCCGTTTCAGAAAGGAGGTTAAGCGAAAACTCTGAGTATGTTAACCCTGAAATAAGGGAAACTCTGGGTTTTCTGTTTCAGAATGGGAAGTATGTCAAACCTGAGAAAGCAGGGTAAGTCAAGCCCGTTTCTAAAAGAGAGGTAACTTATACTCAGAGTCAGTTACCAGGGTAACTTACTCTGTGAACCTAACCTGGTCAGGAGCAGGTTTTCTCCGGTAAACCCAGAGTTTCTTTCAGTCTCTTTCTTTCAGTTTTTTAAAGCGCCAGAGTATTTTGGTTGTATTTCAAGTACAAATATCAACAAATGCGTGTGTGCGTGTAGAGGAACATGAATCAAGTCAGCCTCATAGAAATGCCATGCTTATGTGGTTGACACGGACGCAGGCACATGGAATAGATGCAGAACTGAAAGAGCAATGCGAAGACGAGCAAAAATATTGGCAAGAAGTTCTAAAACGAGTGATTGCTGTGATACAGTTCCTGTCAGAACGCGGCCTTGCATTCCGAGGAGACATTGAGACGATCGGGTTTCCAACCCGAGTACCCGTGTACAAGTGGTGTGTATAGTGCTTTAGACCGGAGGATTATCATCCCGGCGATATGATGGAGTCAAACATTGTTATACTCATGTAAGGCCGGCTACACACTGGCTGCGTGGCGTGAGCGTGGCATTTTCTATGTCTTTACACACCAGAAGTGTGTCTGACGCGGCGCTTCTGCTGCTAGGTGACGTACAGAGAGGGCTATACTTCATGTTAAACATAAATAAATAGCCTACTGCTACAGCAAAGACCACGTCGGCAGTATTGACGGCAAAATAGGCTACAGAATATTTCGTTCTGAATTGACAGGTGCAATATTTGAAAATCGAGAATATATATATTTTTTCTTAATTACAATTATATCTGCATTTATGTCAAAACCTAGAGACTTTCATACATCAAAATGTCATTTATTAATATGTACAAACAACTTTTCCTATTCTATTTTGCCTGGAAACGCTTCCAACATGCTTGCGTGTGTCGTGAAAAATATGCATCAGTTCTATGCGTCACACAGGCAGTGTGTAGCTTGCCTGAAGGATGATATTAAATGAATAAACATCCACATGCGATGCTTCTTTGCTGTCGTGTTTACATTGATGAATACAAAGTATGTAAATTAACACAAATGACTACAGTCTCACACTTTTTCGAAAAAAGTTTGGAATTATGTGCTGGTAATGTATTTTATTCATGCCATGTATGTACATTCAAGTTCACTCAAATACATACTCATAACTTCATATATATCCTCACACTATCGGTGAATCGGCACGAAATAAATCCATAATAAAGATTTCATGAATAAATAATAACACTATAGTGTCTGTGGTTCGGCCGCCGGCGGGAGATGTGACGGTCACGGATCCATCAGAGATGCATGAGATCATGATTTTCCCACGTTTCTGAACAGACAACTAAACAAAATAAGTAATTTACTAGAGGTTCTGATTAGGGCTGTGACGGTGGCAGTTTTTTACCACCGTGGTGGTAATGGACTAACTACCGACGGTGGTTGGGGGGTGGGTACACACACTCACACACACTTATATACATGGATATAAACGAGGCTCAAACATCCTTTTAAGCATGCGTGTTTATTTAATACTTCCATCAGTGAAACAACATACTACAGCCTGTAAAACATAAATAAGTTTCAGTAAATAATGGTAATATAAATAATATGAGAAAGTCAAATATTAGTTAAACAAATATTAGTTTTATATTTCCCCACAGAGGTGCGTCATATGCCGCTTTGCACTGAAAGGGATGTGGGACACGAGCTGGAAAGAGAGCATAACTTTTCTATTCTAATATTTCATGTTTTTTCCTGATGTTCCAAAAAGTAAAAGGTGTGAAGAGCGAATTTATCTTTCGCTTGGTCAAGAACTTTAGGCTTTGTTAATGTAGAAACAACTTAAAGACAGTATTTTTAAAAATATTTGTTGTAATGGCATCTTTTTTGTGTGGCGTGCGGTCATGTGCATCTATTTTTCTCACAACTCTTTAAGTTAAGACGTTATTTAAAGGCCGCTACATACTCCGCAAGAACAGAGAAAAAAGTTCTCGCTCCCAGGTCTGTGAGAACAAAATTAAATAATTTTGTTCTCGGAGCCCTGGTTTGGGAGTTCTCGCAGCTCGTTCTTGGCACATCGTCTGAAGAGAACTTTTTTCTTGTAGGTGTCGGAGAACTATTGTGTGATTGGTCAGAATTTTAAAGTCGGCGAGGTTAATGCGGAGAACCAGAGATGTTCGGCACCTGTTTTTCTCGTGAAGTATGGAATGTACTGGCCAGAACAAACTTTGTCCTTGCCACCTCGAGAAAACGAACAAATTTCTTTGTTCTTGCAGAGTATGTACCAAGCTTAAAGGGATAGTTCACCCAAAAATGAAAATTAGCCCATAATTTTCTCAAGTCATCCTATGTGTATATGACATTCTTCTATGACAGAGTTATTTTACAAAAGTCCAGGCTAATCCAAGAATTAGAATTTGATTCATAGTTGCTCTGTTTTTGAAGTCCATAAAAAGTGCATCTGTCCGTCAAATAACTGCTCCACGCGGCTCCGGGGTGTTAATAAGGCCTTCTGAAGCGAATCGACACGTTTGTGTAAGAAAAATATTCATATCTAAAACTTTATCAAGTAGAGTTCCAGCCGATGGATTTCCTTGGAAAAGTGTTGAATGTTGACAGTGAAACTCAAAATGCGTACGTGACGTCATGACGAGCGTACCTGGTCGCATTAGTCTTTTGATCGGCAGGGGGACTTTCAACAATTTTTCCATAAATTGAACAGGGAAGGCGTCGGCTGAAAGTTTACTCGATAAAGTTTTTAATATGGATATTTTTCTTACACAAACGCATCGATTCGCTTCAGAAGGCCTTTATTAACACCCCAGAGCCGTGTGGAGCAGTTATTTGATGGGCAGATGCACTTTTTATGGACTTCAAAAACAGAGCAACTATGAATCCAATTCTAATGCTTGGATTAACCTGGACTTTTGTAATATACCTCAGATATTTTTCGTCTGAAAGAAGAATGTCATATACACCTAGGATGACTTGAGGGTGAGTAAATTATGGGCTAATATTCATTTTTGGGTGAACTATCCCTTTAACTCATGTAAGACTGCTCTTATGAGAATACTCAACAAAACGGGCATTTTGGCATAATTCTGTGCGATACTGTTCCGTAGACTTCCGTTTATATCTGAACTGTAAACTTTTATCCCAGTACTTGTGTAATAATTGTATTAATTGTAACAGAAATAACAATACTGTGATTATTTAAAAGACCCATACATGATAACAGCTGTCTCTGGCTCAGCGGCATCGCAAACACAGATTTGAATGTTCCGGTGTGAACATTAAAATCTTTTTTTTTCCTCAAAATTTTAATAGACAGACTAATTGCTGTCCTTTAGGAATAATATCATGTGGGTGTTTGAATCGAGATCACAATCTTTTAATGATTAATCATGCAGCTCTAGTGTAGGCTGTGATTTTTGTATATTGAGCCTTGAAGCCGTGATTGTATTGCTGCATTTAGGAACTGCTTTGTTTGGTGCCTGGTGTGATTTACTGAATAATTTTTTTGTTATCTAGAATCCATAATAAAATGTGTGGTTAACCTCAGTGACTTTATATTTCTCTTTATATTTAAATAGTGCAGCTATTCAGTGCTGTAATTTAATGTTCGTTAGTCTATCTCAATGGAATTGGCTATGTGAGGTTTTGGGAATCACTAACTCCCAGTGGATTTTTTTCCCCCTACTACTGCCTCTCGAGACCTTACACATGTCAAGAAGCGTCTAAGTGCTCTAACCATTGGAGGTAGGATTTAATGATGAGCAGTTATGTGCCTCTTGGTATAAAGCTTTGCTTTAGTAGTTGCAAGTAGTTTTAGCTGCTTTTTGTGTGTATTTTTGGCAGTGCTAGTTAACTTTGTGGCCACTTTGGTTTATGCAATATATTTTTCATAGATTTGAAGAATTAGTAGAATCTGAAAAAATCTAAAATGTTCTTTGGTACCTAAGAATAGCAGCTGTTACATGTTTAAATGCATTAAAAAAACATCTTTCCGAAAATAGATAATATATTATAAAACATTATAATAGTTTACAGAGGTATGTGTGTTGAGCATCATTGAAGCCAATGTTAGCAACTGTCAGATTTAATTTTAGGTGTAAAGTGGTTATTTTGTATAACAATATAAAAGTCTTTACTGTCACTTTTGATAAATTTTTTAACGCATCCTTGCTGAATAAAAGTATTTGTATACTGATAACTAATATAGTTTAAATAGATGCTTGAGCTACACTTTGTTTTAAACTTATTGTTTGGCATGTTAGTATGCATTTTGTTTTGTTTATAGTTAAATAAGGTTTAGCCTTTAGGTGATACTAGTAATGTCATGACAAAATAATGTAAATTTCTGTATTTGCTCTTTTGTTTTTTCTTGATATATTAGTCAATTCCAATGTATGAATGCTTAAAGTTTTTTATATGTAATTAATTGCGTTGCTTTGGAGAACTTGATTCCTTTTGTTGTACATAAATGTGTATCTCTATTTTTTTTTACCTTGCTTTACAGAGTCTGAATTTCACTTTGCTGAAATTCCTCAAACCTGTATTTGGGAAAAGGGTAATTGAAATGCTCTAAACAGCTGTCAAAAACCAAATGGTTAGAGTGTATGCATTAATGCCTGTTTTGCATAGCATTTAATGTTAGCAGCATTGGCCAAAAAGACAACGAAATCTTGATTTCCATGGCCTGTGACATGTGTGTCAGGCTCAGCACATGAATCTGTGCTTATGCTGGTGCTATTGTGAATTGCTCAGCAGTCTACATGAATACTGTCATACTTCTGTAATGTCCAGAATCCCATACTGCACTTTACAAACTATATGGTAACAGCTGTTCCATATTTAAAAAGGGAAAACGTAGCACTTAAGAAATTTACAAAGATTACATTACACTTATTTTTATGTTTTAGCCTCATTGTTTTAGCCTCATTTTGATTAATACGTATTTACCAAATTATACACCAAAAGATTTTTTGTTTGTAGCACAATATGCCAGTCATATTAATTTATTATTTTAAGCCTATTGTCTGTGTACATCATTTGTGTCATGTTGAATACCTTAAACTGTAGTTTCAACTCATCCCTCAGTTTGTAAAACAAAGAAATGTGTTTACAGTATGCCTACCTACCAGAATGGGTTGAGGGTTTAAAATTTGAAATTCGTATTTTTGTTTGTGGCTTTTTAATTATTCAGTTAAAAAATGTTTGAAAAGATCTAAATCTGGTGGGAATACTTTGAAGCGGAAGAACGTTTGGTTATGCATTACAGTCATTTGTTTGTGGATCTCAACAGTATGTAAACAGATTATGTGTCTTTTCCACATACCTGTACCTACTCAGGTTTACTTTTTTCAGCTGATTAAGCCAGGGGTTGAAACTAGGGCTGGTCCGAATACCATTTTTTGAGCTTCGAAGCTTCGGTAGTAATCAACATTGAATATTCGAAGCTTCGGAGGGAAGGGGCTGAACATATTCTTCTTTCTAATAAAGGCAGGATCTCGAGAAGCGGCGCGCCTCACGCAGGCAGGGCTTATATGCTCCGAGAACGGACACTGCACGAGTGATAAAAAACACACAGGTCTGTTATGTCCCAGTTTTGATATATTATACTAGTAAAAATAATTTTGTTCAGTTAGAGAACAGATTAACTACAATTAAAAACTGAACGTGCCGCGTGAGCCAAACGAGAGTCGCAGCAGGAGTCAGATTTCATTCATCACGAGAGTGAGGAGCTGAATGACAAGATGATTGCAGAAGATTTGGTTTCAAAGCGAAATGTAAAAGCGCCTATTTAAGGGAGTTTGTCATTGTACTGTTTTGTTGTTTTATTTTTCATTAAGAATAGTAGGCTAATGAACCCACAATTCAAGCCAACCCGCCCCTGAATTGGCAAACCGAAAGTAAACTGCACACAGCTGCACTGTCATTCGTTCACAGCCGCTCAGTGCACACAAGCACCCCAATGTGATGTGAGGGAACATTTTCTCACAGTCACATCCCTAACAGGTAAAAAGGCTAATACATTTTGATTCTTTTATTCTATTTTCCACAATGTCAAACCAATGCAGCTTAACACTAAATGCAAGCTCATGCATGCGCTTGTTCCATTATAAACTCATGCAGTTGTGCACTCTAGACAGAGAATACTCAGTTGCAGGGAACACTAAGAAGCAAATATATTTATTAAGTATAATCAGGCTGGGTTCCTATTCAACTGTCCATCCTATAAAATAAAAATAAAAAATTATTTCAACAGATTTTATAGTGTAAACATATGCAAGCGCAAATGAGAACCCTTTCGAGGGGAAACGCACCTGGCATCCCAGGTTTAGCGCACACTTCGGATGCCAGGTATGCGCTAAAAAATAAAAATAAAATTAGAATCACAAATGTGAAAATCAAATACCAACACATCGATCGAATATTCTGGTCCAGCCCTAGTTGAAACATGATATATAATCATTTATCAATCATATCTGTGAAAGTTATATCACAGTTTTCAGTTACCTAAAATTTTGTTAATAGTTTTAGTTTGTTTACAACACTGGTCTACAAGTAAGTTTACGGATGTAAACCGAGTGGTGATCAGCAGTCTGATGCATGTGAACCATAAATTTAAAATAACCCAGAATATTCCTTTTAACTTTCATAAAGTCATAAAAGATGCTGTTCAAAGATATTAAGATGCACACACATTTATATAATGTCTAATTTCTTAATTGGATGGGATGTTTATGTGGACATTGTGTTTGTAATTTAAGAATGGTTCTGCTCAAGGTCTGGCCTTTTTTGGAGAGGTTATTTTTGTGCCGAGTGCGTTTTGGTGGCTTTGCTGTCCTCTAGCTTTAGATGTGGTGAAGGGAAGCTTTATGTGGCGGTTAATGAAGCCTACATGCTTAATCTTGGTGCTCTTGTAAAATCCCCCAACACAACAACAGACACACACCTACACTTTTCTATTCACACATGCGCGCACACACCCCTAGAAACTAGTGATGCACCGAAAATTTAACGGCACCATTTCAGTCAATGATTTCGGATCTTTAAAACCATTCTGACCCTAAACCTAAACCTGAAAATATTTGATAGCTGAAATTTTGGTGCATCCCTACAAGAAACAAGTTCATACTCTCCCCGTGCCAGCCTCTCTTCTTCCTTCTCTCTATCTGTCTTGCTCTCATTGGTGCTCTTATTAACACTATAGGTTAATCTCTCTCTAACATCCCTGCTCAAATACCATGAGCTGGCTGTCTCTTTTTGCACATCCAAAATTATCTGGTCAGTTTCTATGTGTGCTGACCTATATCCATGAACAGCCTAATGCATGTCATGTTTGACTTTTTGTAGTTTTGAGCCTCAGTAATTATCTATTACAAGTATTAAAGTATCTATTTAATAAGCACATTTTAAAAGAGCATCTCTGTGTAAGGATATGTAATCATTAAATTCTTACTGTAAAGGTAATACAGTAATAGAGTAGTTGATGTTTATTAATTCTAGATATTTTAGAACTGCACATTTTGCAATAAGTATATACTTAGATGTACAATAAAACTGTATATGGAAAAGGAACATGAGCAGCTGAATAAATAAATATAATATAATACAATATCATTATACTACTAAATGAGTTCACAATCCAAAAAGGTACAGCTGCTTGTTTACATATTAAATTCTGGATGCATTTAATGCAATGACATTTAATTGCACCATAAAAATAAAATTGACACCAACATTATATTGACAATGATAATGATGTTAACCCATTTTTTTCCTTCTTTTTTTTTGAACCCCCAAATCCTAAATCTCTCTCTCATCAATTTTTAAACCACTTTTTATTTCTCTCTTTATTCATTTTCTCTTTTTCCTTTTCCATCCATTAACTAACCACTTCATACTTCATGTACTTTTTTTATATTGTTTGCTTTGCTGTTGTTGTTATTATAACATGTATCATGCTATTGGCTGGTGCTTTTTGTTGTGCTTCTGTAACACTCCGATCCACCATGTTGCTGGTTATGCACGCTGTCAATGTCATCTTAATGATTACCCCATCCCGTACTAACTCACTTTTTTTTTCTCTCTCCCTGTCTGTCTTTTTTTTCTTGTTTCACTGTTTCTATCATTTATCTCCTCATTCCCTCTCTGTACATGTGGACTTCTCTTCCTTTCAATTTTGTTACTTTATATATCCCTTCTTTATGCTCATTGGCATCCATGCTGGCCTTCTTTTGTTTCTTCTCTTTTCTGTTGACCCTGTCCCCCTTCCTTTCCACCTTGCCCTTCTCTCTGGATTCGGTTGGATGTGTTGTGTGTTTGGCTGGCAGGTTTCTATGGGCTGGAAGAGTCTGATCTAGATAAAGTATTCCGCTTGCCCACCACCACCTTTATTGGGGGCAATGAGAGCGCCCTGCCCCTCAGGGAGATCATCCGCCGCTTGGAGGTGAGTAAGGACCACAAGGAAACTAAAACAACTAAAAACTTTTTTTTTTATATCTTTGAAGAACCAGGGTACTAACTGTTTTTTTTTTTTTTTTTTTTTTGGATGATTTTAATTATTTTAAATCCCATTTCATTAAATCGTGAACTACTGGAAAAGTTTTTCTAGGTAGCATTGATCCCAAATCACATAGCTTTACATTAAATATTAAATAGTTTTGCTACACAAAAAAGACACTCTTGTACCTATGTTATGTTTAAAAATATGTGAACCATGCTGGCAAAATGAGTCTAATGGTTCTAATGCTATTGCATGCATTCTGACTTCTTTACACTGGTCAGGTCAACTTTATTTATATAGCGCTTTTTACAATGCAGATTGTTTCAAAGCAGCTTCACAGTGTTAAACAGGAAAATAATGCAACAGAATTTGATTTGATTTTACATGACATCACCGTTTTCTCTGGGGAAAACAGTGATGTCATCAGCTCATTTCAATTATCATATAGTGACAATGTGGGCAGATCAGTAATTTAGTTTATGTAGTTAATTTAGTTTACTAATTAGATTTATTTGGATATTTAGTTGAAAATTTACACACACTGTTAAAGAGTTGGATTCTCATGCTAAACATGGCCAAATTTTCGAAAAATTTGTTTGACGCATGATGGAGTATTTCTGTGCTAAATACACTCCTTCAGGATTCGAACTAGTGCTGCACAATATATCAAAATTATTGAAATATCGCAAATGTACATATCGCAATATGCATATCGCAAGGGCACGCAATATCTGAATGATCTTAATAGGCTACTTCAACATTTTGAAAAGTGTATGTTTTAGGTCGACGCATATAGCAGAGAATAGACTGGGCACTCGACTGTTACTTATGTGACTTGCTTGACGTTAAAAAGAGTTATTAAACGCAATAACTTGCGAAAAACAACTCCTTGCAGTCTCGTGCTGTCTAACACACACATCAAAACGTGCGCACAAGCCGTTCTTTTTTTGTGTCATGTTACACACTCGAACAGTCAAATACACACACAGTTATGTCAAAATGGCTGTCTTGATGAGTATTCATGTAAACACAGTCGGTTATGCTTTAAGTGAAAGATATCAGTTCACTCCAATTCGAACAATTTTTGGATTTTTTTTTCTAAAAATGGTCCTGTATGAAGTCATAAAGGGCGGAATTCCTTGTATGTGCACTTCTCCCGGATAGACCACAAAATCAACAATGTCACTAAAAGAAGTGTGTTTCTGGTTGTGAGGGAAAGATAACGTTTCAGGTTACTGGTGTAACCTATGTTCTCTGAATAGGGAACGAGACGCTGCGTAGCTATGACGCAATGGGAACGCCCTCTGGGTGTGCCGATTGTCTGAAGCCCTTCTAGAATTGCGCCAATTCATTGGCTGATGGCGCGGGCACGGCCCCGACGCGCTTACGGCAGCGCGAGGAGCTTGGCAGCGAACGTAGCGTCTCGTTCCCTACTCAGAGAACATAGGTTACACCAGTAACCTGAGACGTTCTCTTTCATAGGTTCACTCAACGCTGCGTAGCTATGACGCAATGGGAACGATATACCACACACGCCAAGCTAAGCACTGCCATATCAGGCTCAAAGAATACCAGAAACATGCATGGCTGGATCAAGCAGATAGAACATGCGAACCCGGAGCCATGTCGAGATCCAAACTATAGAATCTGACAAAAGTGTGTCCTCAAATGTCCTCCAGAAGCCAATACTTCTGGTAGAATGTGCCTGAATGCTGAGAGGGGAAGATAGACCACGCACCTCAAATGCCAGCGAAATAGCCTCTGTCACCCAATGGGAAATTTGGCAAGCCCGCGGCGGCCGACACCGAAACAATACCAAGAGCTGATTTGATTTTCTCCAACCAACAGACTGATCTACATAAAACTTCAACGCTCGGACAGGGCAGAGCAAATGAAGCTTTTCGTCCTCTTCTGAGGCGAAAAGAGGAGGGTGGAAAGAGTGAAGGGTAACTTGAGAGCGGAACGATGTAGACAGAACTTTGGGCACAGAAGAAGAACCATCTCCGAGAACCAGGTCTGGGATGGCCAGAATGGGGCTACGGAATGGTGCCGCTTCGTGAAGGCAGAGAAATCTGAGCAGCGGATGGCTCGCGGGTGGCGTGATTCTATAAGGGATTCAGACAATCTGCACACCCATTGCGTCATAGCTACGCAGCGTTGAGTGAACCTGTGAAAGATAACCTTGTTCAGCTTCCCAAATAACCCAGCGTTAAGGAAACAGTGGATGCAGTTTGTTTTTCAGGAGAAACAACGAGTTCTGCAAATGTGTTTGTTTGTTCCTGGTCATGAGTCAAAACCGCAGGTGGTGAGTGAAACTGCATGAACGTATAGTGAATCGAAAGTTATCCAGGGAGTGTCTGTGTGCTCGAGATTCTTTAGCTCCGCCCACTGCACGCCTTCACAAGTTTGCCTATTTTTGGAAAGAATCAGTCTTTTTATAAATATGAAAAAATAAAGACCATTCGGACATATGAAGGATGCAGTACTACTCTATAGGTACTCAAGATTAACATGAGATTGGCAGAAACTGTGTGTGGTGTGCCCCTTTTAAATGCAGTTTTTCTCTGCTCGCTTCTCAATGACTTGTTTAAGCAAAAGTTTGGTATCGGTTTAAAACGCAGCATTCCAACTTTCTGAATATTCACAGTGAATTCTCAATGGCATGAGTCTGAGCTAATGAAATGTGATTTTTTTCAAACTCATGCTGATGTAAACAAAACGATCTTACTCGCGCTGACTGACACATCCGAATATATATATATACACAGATATTTCGAAATGCTGAAATTCTGTATGTCTTGGCGAGTATTCACACAAACATCTGATGTTGAATATTATAGTCTCGTGTGGTACAGTAGGTCTTAATATATAGGCTGTCTGATTCATTAATGTTAATAATAAATATTTTGTTTATCAAACATTTATTATTTTTAATGTTAAATCCAACAATTGTGGTATCATGGGGGGAAGGAGTTGAATATATATTTTTCATATAGATATTTGGTTTTGACTTGGTGTGTGCCAAATTTGTTATTACCAGGGATTTTAAGGTATGGTTGCTAGACGATTTTTGTTTTGGAACCATCAGATAACTTTCTCAATTGACTTTGCTGACTCCATCAACTTCAAACACTCATTCTCTTTCTTTTTTTTTGTCCAACAAATCATACATAATTTTGAAGGTTTTCTTTAATAGAGATTGTGAAAATAACAACTCATTTTTGAAAATGTGCTCATTGCGACTCATTTTGCCAGCACGGGTCACATATAATGACTGATTGATTGTCATTGCATAGCAAAATTAAATATTAAACCAAGTGTACTCAAATGCTGCTTCTTAGTCAGTTTTTTGTCAGTTCCCCCCAAGTTCACAGAGGTGTCAGAAACCACAGATGTAGTTCAAGTCAAGTCACCTTCATTTATATAGCACTTTTTTACAAGCAGCTTTGCAGTGATAGGAAATTTATGCAGCAAAGATTGTTTTGGCTGTACAGCAGCTCTAGAATAAAGTAATTATCCAACTGAAGTTTTTTATTGATTAATTTCCGTTGTAAAAATCATTAGTTATTAACTTATGGGCATCACATTAACTATGACCATGACCCACTAACGTTTGACAACCATAACGTCTCACACGGCATTATTATTTGAAGAGTTTTATCATTTGAAACATGACAAACTTTTCTTGTGAAATGTTTGGGTACTGTAGTACTTGTGTAGTATTTTCTTTCAGTTTGGAATAAAACAATTACTTGTTGCTGAAATGTTGTGTTTCTCAGATGGCATATTGCCAACACATAGGGGTTGAGTTCATGTTCATCAATGACCTGGACCAGTGTCAGTGGATCAGACAGAAGTTTGAGAGGCCTGGGGTCATGCAGTTCAGCCTTGAGGAGAAGCGGACACTGCTTGCTCGCATGGTTCGCTCCACCAGGTACATACACACATTTATAAAGGCCAAATGTAAGGGTACACATTATAGGAATACATGCATTAAACCTCTCAGAATGTTCACGTCATGTATTATACTTATGTACATTATGTATTATAACAACTAGTGCTGGGCAAATTAACGCGTTAACGCAGGCAATTTTTTTTTTCAGTTTAACGCATTAAAAATATTGGTTACCCTTTACTTGAAGGGGTGTGTATAAGACCGACATGACACCTTCATAATCATGACATGACATGTCATGGATATGAAGGAGTTTTTATGCATGTTCATGACAACTGTCATTAAGTGTCATTCGCTCAATTATGTCTTTTTTAATGCAAATGCATGTCTTAGTTATGACAACTTGACATAAACCAATACATCATAACCAATTAGTGTCTTAATCTTTTTTCCAGATTAATTATTAAAATATTAGTATTCAAATATTAAATATTATCCAATTCAAGTGTTAATACTGTCAAATTATTTTATAACAGTGTCAAGAATATTTTTCTTGACCTAAACTACAGTGGTACAAGTTGAATTTGTCATTAAAATGTCATTAAGTCTCAATACTCTGTCAAATTATTTTATAACAGTGAAAACTCATCAGAATGATAGAGTGACACCACTGGTTAGGTGTATGCCATTATGATGGTGTCTTAGCTAGACTTATCCATGATGTAAAAAAGCATTTCAAGAAAATATAAATGTGGGATGCTGTAATTAACTGTTTAGGAAACTTTTTTAAAAGAACATTATGAACTGAAAAATATTCACGACGCTGTTATAAAATAATTTGACAGAGTATTAACACTTAATGACATTTTAATGACAAATTCAACTTGTACCACTGAAACAAAGATTAATGACCGGTTATGTTGTCTTGGTAATGTCAAGTTTTCATGACAAAGACACTGACAGGTTATGATGTATGGGTTTATGTCAAGTTGTCATAACAAAGACATCTCAAATAATGTCATCTTTGCATTAAAAATGACGTAATTGAGCGAATGACACTTAACCCCAGGAGTCTGAGCTGTTTTGGGGCCCTTTAGAAGTTTTGACATGCTCTGACATTTGTGCATTTTTCAGTTGCTTATAAACATATTAATGGCAAAAGTGTAATTACACTGTATTCAGCACAAACTGGGCTACCATAATATGTGAGCAACATGTATGTACATGCTTGTATTTTTGAGAGAATAATGTTTATGCATATTTTTTTTAAAACAAAAAAAATTGTTTTAAAATTAAGGCTTCAAAACACACAATAGATATGTGTTCACAAGACCTTTGATTATTGGGTGTTTTTGCATTGAGTTTTTGCTTCAAAATGATGTGAGAATCATTGAGCCTACTCATTCACATAAAACAATATATTCATTTACATTTTACACTTTACTCAAGCCTTATGTGAGTAGGCGTGAACGATCCATGAATAATAATGTGATCACTCCCCAGGGTTCCTACGGGGTTTGGAAAAGTATGGAAAAGTATGGAATTTGATTTGAGTAATTTCCAGGTCTGGAAAAGTATGGAAAAAATAAATCAGAGTATGGAAAAATATTTATGTTTCCAGACTATTGTCCCTATTTAGTTTTCTAAAAATAAAATTAAGAATTTCTAAATGTATATAATAAATATATAATATATACAATTGTTTTTTTTTTCATGGCGTTTGGATCAGTCTGCCAGCGCTGCCGATCGTTTTTACACTTGATCTGCTGGAGTTTAGGTCTGCAGTGATTGGTTGTTAGGTTGTTAGGCGGCAGTTGCCATCACAACGCCCCTACCTCAAACTGCTTGACTAAAAACACCTGGAACGTTGTGCTTGATTTTTACATTTGACTGTGGACTTCACGGCAAACAAAATGGGAAAATGCAAGTTTTCCGAGGGCTGGCTTGCCGATCCTAAATATAAAGCCTGGTTAGCCAAAGAATTAAAATTTACAAAGAAAGCTATTTGCAAACTTTATGTCAAATCATTTGACATCTCCAACATGGGGGAGGTGGCAATTGTAAGCCATATGCTAGGCCAAAATAGTAGTGGGAAGTTCGGATCAATTTACTGACTCGGCTCTTTGAATCTCGTTCAGCAAAATGAACAAACCTTTTTTCAAGTCATTTCGTTCGTTCACGACATCAACGTCGCAGCCGTGCTCGTGCTCACAGCCGCATGTAGACGGATCGGCTCAAAATTAGAGACACGTGAGACTGAACATGCAGAAAATCGACCAATTCCGATCCCTGGCCGATCAATCGGTGCATCTCTAATTTAAATGTACAAAATTACAAATATGAATAACATTGCACTGATTTAGCATTGCAGTTTTAATAAAATGCTGTGCTTTGAACTTGACTGGGTTTGGTGTTAAATTGACTTGTACAAGCAACAGTAGCTACAATTTTCAAATTTACAAATTTAACATGATAACCTACATAGAGGTTTTGACTCAGAGTGTAACATACTTACACCAATAGCATTGTGGGTAAGTACGTCGCCATGTAGTGCTGTTGTGCTCCGGGAGACCCGAGTTCGAGTCCTGCCTCATGGACTTTTCCCAATCCCGCCCCTCGCTCTCCCACCTTACTTCCTGTCTAGCTACTTTCCTATCCTAATAAAAGGCAAAAACGCCAATACTAAATCTTTAGAATGTAACATACTTGTTAGCAGTTGAATTTTAAAACAATTTATCAGAACAAGTTGAATATGGTCGGAAAAATCTGTAGGGAAGTCTGGAAATTTGAGTCTGGAAAAGTATGGAATTTTGAAATGAAAATTGTGTAGGAACCCTGTGAGAAACAAAGACCTGCATAATAAATGAGCTTTAGGTAGGCCTACTAGATTTGGGGAAAAATCTAAATGTTTTTTACTTAAAGGGTTAGTTCACCCACAAATGAAAATTCTGTCATTAATTACTTACCCTCATGTCGTTCGACACCCGTAAGACCTCCGTTGATCTTCGGAACACAAATGAAGATATTTTAGTTGAAATCTAATGGCTCTGAAAGGCCTCCATTGGCACAATGCACGGTTCACTCTCAAGACCCTTAAAGGGTACTAAAGACGTCGTTACAAAGTCCATCTCACTACAGTGGTTCTACAATAACTTTAGGAATCGACGAGAATAGTTTTTGTGCGCAAAAAAACCCTAAATAACGACTTATATAGAGATGACGATTTCAAAACACAGAATCATGAAGCTTCGAAGCGTTATGAGAACCTTGTTTTCCCAGCGTTACATTATATGATCACGCTCTTATTCATGTAAATGCTTTTAAACCATCTAAGTGCGACAAGACACGAGAACACGCTGTATGTCAATGTCCTGTCTGTGTGTGTGGGTGCGTCTCAATCAGATCCCTAGTTCAGTAGTCAGGGCACTGATCAGGGAGTCGGCCACATTCATGTACACGATATACTGATTCACCAGCTAGGGAGCTAATCGAGGGACACCCCTCATAACCCTGACAGACAGACACACACAGCGCCAGTCTCGTGCACACATCGAGTTCTCTTTCGCTCTTGAACAAACAATAACAACAACACAGAGAATGTTGCCAAAATGCCAGCGTTGTTGAGTATTCTCATAATAGGAGTCTTAAATGAGTTAAATAACGTAACAAGAAAATGAGATGCGCGGGACAGCGTGTGAGATCCGCGTCATGTTCGGCAGCGGCCGATCTTAAAGTGACAGCAGTTCATCAAAGAACAACGGGAACAGAGAAAATTTTAGCTTTAATGATGATTAATCTGTATTTAATTTATTATTTATGCAGTTAAGAAAGGTGTTGATAACTTTATAAAATTTCTGTGAAGACTGTCTAACAGGGAAGGACATGGGTAAATATAACATTTATTATAATGGTTTATGTAAAGATTAAGTTCAATTAAATTAAAAGTTGTTATTTTTTAAAGCCTAATACATGTTTCATAGAGACATTAGTATCAGTGATACTGGCCTTCATTCATAAAAAGATGCCATTACAACAAATATTAAAAATGTACTGTCTTTAAATTCTTTCTACATTAATTTGGAGAGTAACTGAAATTAATACAATATAAAAATATTAAAAACTCCACCAAAAAAAAACTTGTGATTAATAACAGAAAAAATTTGATTAATTCGTTAATTTTTTTTAATGGATTCCCAGCACTAATTATAACAAATGCCTGCAGCGGGTGATTGTTGTTGTTACAATTTACAGCATGATCAAATCCTTGTTTAATATACATACTGATGTATTCTCCTGTGTTAGTGGAGGTTTATGCATGATAGCTCTATGCTATATTATGATTTTTAAATTGTGTTAATATATCTTAGAAGACCATCTAATTGTGGATTCTTGTCCGTGGAATGCGCCACTTCCAGCATTTAATTTTACCCAATATTTAATTGAGAAGTCGTGACAGCCCTACACAGATCTTTTCAATTGTACTTTCTGAGTATAAATTATCATATGCAGTAAAAGACAGAACAACTTAACTTACAGTGCAAGCACTGTAAACCTCAACACCACAATCTGAACTCAGTCATGCAGATATTGCGAGACAGATTTTTTTTACCTCAACAAGAAATATCAGGCTCATTTGAGATGAAAAAATCTGTGCAGAACCGATCACCGGTGATCACTGCAAAATGCATGTCGGTTAGAAAATTGTGTAGTCCGACTCAGACTTGCACTCATGTCATGCTGACACAATTCAAAAAACATATAAAAGCATCAGAACAACAGCAACACAGTGATCCCGCCTTTGATCTCGTAGGTGTCTGATCCACTATGAGAAGAGAGAACTGTCGGTTTTGGCTGCACTTTTTTTTCACTGCAGCCGCCTACTCTCGCCTAAGTTTCAGACAAGGCACATCTCAAACGAGCCTATCGTTGCATTTTAATATCGCACAATCTCGAGGCACAAGATCTCGTCACACCCCTAATTGTAAGTGCTCTGTTTTCATAGCTTGTAAAATTATAGTACATAACACAGACTTATGTCATATTGTTAAAAAGGTTTTAACTAGCAGAATACAACAAACATATTTATTTCAGTCAGAGACCAAACTATATCAAGTATTATGTAAAAGCACCACTGACACACATGTAAAATTTATACACATGATGCTTTTGTGCCACGTTTTGGTTTGTAACTTTGCGAAACATTAGTAAACCATAGTAGATCACATATCTTTATTTAGAGCAGGTGGTCTTAAAGGGGTGGTAAAACACATTCTTTTGAAGGCTTGGCTGTGTTTGTGGGGTGCACTGTAACATGTGTTCATGCTTCGTTTAAAAAAAAAGTGCCTTATTTTTCATATATTTGACCTTTATTCTACACTGCTCTGTCCCTCCTTGTAAAACGGTCTGATGCTTTCCGGGTTGTATGAAGCCAGTCCCTCGCAGTTGTAAACGCAGTGGGCTCAGATTGGTTAGCTGGCCCAGTGTGTTCTGATTCGCTAACCGCAGTGCACGTCGGAAACGTCACGGCCCTTACCGGAGGCTGTTCAGTATTAGAAACAACGGCGTCAATAAAACCATATGAGCTCGAATCAGACCCAGAACATTTGAGTGAAGATGATCGAGCAGAACCTGCTCAGTCCTCGAGAGTAAAGACTGCGGATCTATAATGATCGCTACTGAATGGCACTTTAACTTTTGTATTTTTAGAACGATTATAGCCAAATAGCCAAATAGTTTGCAGAACAGCGTTGTCATCTGTTTACTTCCTTGTAGGGCTGCAACGACGTGTCGATGACGTCGACTACGAAAATACGTCGACGTGCGTGAAATGCGTCGACGCGTCGGCAGCACATTATTTACGTTCTAGAATGAAACAGAAGATCTAGAATAATGGCAGCTTCTGCTCCCGGGCATAGTGAAAATGATAATTTATCATATAAAGCCAGACCGCGACATTCAAAAGTGTGGGAGTACTTTAAACAGAAGCCGAATAAAACTGTGCTTTGTTCACTCTGTAACGCCGGTTTCACACTGCACGCATGGAGAGCGGGAGCTTTCACACTGCAGTCAGTGTTGCCAAGTCCGCTTTTTTCCGCGGAATTGGGCTACTTCTACACTGTTGCCGCGGGCTGTGTCTCATGTCCGCGGGTTGAAGCAAAAAAACACACATATTTATCCCCCCGAACGCGATGTTTACCAGAGAACCTCCCCGAAACGCGATTGGGCTTGTTTCGGGCTAGTTTTGAGTAACGAATGGGTGGGTTTTGTTGTGTAAACCTGGCAACCCTGCTGCCAGTGTTCTCTCGCGCAGCTGAACCGTGGCGCGTGTATTGCAACAGACGGTCACATTTTCCGGGGTTCTTCTCCGACCCCAGTACGTCTCGAGCTTTTATTTATTATGGGCTGCATATATCTCCTGTTAATGCGACCCGGTTCCCCTCTGTCCCAAACACATATGCATAATAACTTGTTGTATATAGGTAGTTTACATGATTAAAGTAACATTAAAGTTAAGATATGCCTCTAGCTTTAATAATTTAAATGTGTCTTTGAAGTTTGGGCAAAAACTTCTGGCAGCTTTAGTCGCTGTTTATGCACATGTATCTTCAAAATAGACGACTAGTTATACATTAACACTATGCTGAAAGCTCCTGTATGTGAACCTTTTGCAGATAAATACAAGTGCATTTTCGTTTACTATTGACACAAATCAATAAGTAAATCATACTCAACTACTATAGTAAACAACTTTTCCTAATTAGGCCTACTCTGTATACATTTTATGATGAATAGTATCATTATATATTATGTTTAAAAAGCTTCTTTTGTTCATATATTTCATTATAAAATGGCATACTATGTACACTACCCTTCCTGAAATCCAATTAATATTGTCATCATTCATTGATTTCATGTTAAAATAATATACAAATTCACTACCCTCTTTGAAATACAATAATCAGTAAAAAAGAATAATAAGATTAATCTGGAAAATAATCGTTAGATTAGTCGACAGAAAAAATAATCGTTAGTTGCAGCTCTACTTCCTTGCTACAACATACAATTAACCTATTACAGGAAAACACATCGATGAAAAATAAATCAGACTTACAGGTTGTGGCCCGTAAACAGCTTCTGTTTGTAAATCCAGCTTTCAGGACAAGCCGTTGTGCATATCCTGTATTGAACTCGCGAAGTTTGTGTTGTCCTCCGTGAAATGTGCAGCGCGCGCGTCGTGCATCCACGCACCGGCAGTGTTTTTTTCACGCAGCTGACGTTGTGCAAATCTGGCATTGAAATCGCGAAGACGGTGCATGTTTTCCTCTGTTAGATGTGCTGCAGGAAGCCCCTGCGCGCGCCTGATTCCCCGCTGACTCAAACACACGTGCATATAACATGCTGTATGTTAAACACTCTGCAACGCACCCCAGTCCCAAGGAAGGCTGAACAGAGCAAGTACCCCAGACCTGCAATCCGGATGAAAATAACAGCGTTTCCTCTGCATCGCGGCAACAACACTCCAGCCTACTAACCACAACAGCGCCGCGATACAAAATGGCCTCACCCCCCCCTTATTTAATATTCTCGGAGGAGGGGTTTATGTAAATATTGAGCCTGGTGATGTCACCAACCCTGGAGGAATGTGTGTAGTCGCCTGCTGGCCGTTTGCTGTAGTTCTTAGAAACTGATTTCTTTAAAAGCAAATATCTCCCTTTGCTTTAAACTTTGAACGTTGTAACTTTGCAGATGTTGTTTATGCTCAAGCAGCAACATTACACGCTAGCTAAAGTTAGAATAGTGAAATCGTTGTTTACCACCCCTTTAAACGAGCCTAAACACAACATAAGACAATGGCTGTGTCCAAATTCTAAAAATGCTGCCTTCAGAGGATGAGTTGCAAGGTAGGAAGGCATGTCTTAATCCAATGCTAGCTTTGCTTTATGTCTCCTGAGATACCTTCATCTGATTGTTTTTTTTAAAGGCAGCATAGATGTATCCTTCGCTGCCTTTGATATCCAACAATCCTGTGCATTCCATTTTGTGACTGTTAAAAGGGATAGTTTACCCAAAAATGAAAGTTCTGTCATTTACTCACTCTCAAGTTATTGTAAACCTGTATAAATATCTTTCTTCTGAAGAACAAAAAAAAATGTTTTGAAGAATGTCGGTAACCAAAAATGTAATGGGTGTGGTGGGTGGGTATAGTGGGTAGGGAGGATCGGACGATTATTATGTGTGACCAATCGAACACTATTTTACAGCTAGAGCATGCTTGGATTGATTTGATCGCTCCGATTGATAGGTCTTGATTTACCATGCATTAGGGCTGGGCGATATGGGTGAAAACTGTATCACGATATAAGTGTTTCATATCGGTCGATGTTGATATGTTTTATGACCCATTTAAAATAAGGACCAGGAGAAAAATATTTTACATTTAATCATTTTTATTTTAAACGTAACCTTCCTCTGATTATAATCCACTCAGTTATAAAGGCAGAAACGTCAACACAATCATGGAAAACACTCAAATAGTTAAAATATAAACACAACACAAACACTTAACACATTAAGGTGCAGTGCCTCCGTTATTTCTTTGTAACTGATGCAGAGTAACATTACCTCTCCATATAGCTTCAAAGGCTGAATCCGAAATCGCCCCCTATACCCTTCAATAGGGCACTATTTGTGGGGACAGCCATTTGTAATGGTGTCCGAAAAGATAGTGGACGTTATTGAGTGCACTCATTCTATCTCGCATTGCACCGCAATAACGAGTGTACCGCCGATGTACACACAGCACCTGTCCGAATTCGCTCACTTGTTTTCATTCACTCCTTCAAGTGAACTGTATCAGTGGACTAAAGTAGGGAATAGTGATTGAGGGTTTAGGGGGCGATTTCGGATTCAGCCAAAGTCAAGAATAGCACAAACAAACGAGGCGCACGCGCTGTCAGCGGAGGCTCGCGCTGACCAGTCTTGGTGGAGACGACGGTCAGACTTATAAAATCCAAAAACTGCCATACTGGCGAGCTGACTTGTTTTCCTGTTTTATCAACAATTTCCTCGCTCGCTGCGGCACTCATTTTCCACTTATCACTCCACGCCGGTTCTGTTTACTGAAGAATCCAACACGAGACAACGATATGGCACAACAACAATACAGTTACCTGATTGGCTGTTTACCTATCACTCCCTACGTTGCTTGGTTACCACAGAGTGAGTGCCTTTGTTCATGCAACCAAACTTGCTTCGCAACCTCTGGTTTCTTCCGACGAACGGAAGTTTTATCGAACGCATTTTTTATTTATATCGATTACGTGTCTATCGCAATACATATCGTTATCGTTTTATCGCCCAGCCCTACCATGCATCATAGAATAGTCATTTGAATTTTCACAGCTGAGGCTCAGCATTACTCCTCAGGGTGCCTACGCAGTTTGGAAAAGTATGGAATTTGATTAGAGTAATTTTCAGGTCTGGAAGTGTATGGAAAAATATGTGTTACACCAGACTATTGCTCCTATTCTGTTTTCTAAAATATAAAATTAAGAATTTATAAAAAATAAAAAAAAATGCATCACACAGGCTGGGTTAAAAATATCAGTTTCTCAATTTTAATCTTTTCTCATTTTTATGAACCAATATCAATTCTTAAATCCCAAGAATCAGTCTTTTATTCTATGCTGTTTTCAGTTGATGAATGAACAAAACTTTGTAGCACCACCCATCCAATAAATCGCAATAAGCTTAATCGCATTGATATGTTTTATTGATTAAATTTTCGACAATTAATCGATTGTACATTAATCGTTAGCATCCCTAATTGTCGTTTGCTAATGCTGCCATCTCATGTGAGTGACAGTTTGTCTTGGCTTTGCAACAGTAGGTGTCGCTGTAAAAAGGATGGGATGTTTTGATTGCGAGGGCAATATTTTGATTTCATGGTGACTTTTAAAAAGATGTTGTTAAAACCCATATTTGATGTTTACTGCAACTCTATGTACTCAACTATTACACATGTTGATTTATGCAGGTTTGAGGAGTTCCTACAGAGGAAATGGTCTTCTGAGAAGCGATTTGGGCTGGAGGGCTGTGAGAGTCTGATCCCTGCTCTCAAAACCATCATTGATAAATCCAGCAAGAACGGAGTAGACGCTGTCATCATGGGCATGCCTCACAGGTAGAGGAAGAAATGCAAATGTATGGAGGGAGAAAAGGGAATATAACTGATATTACAGTGGCTATATGCTGGTGATTTATGTAATCAATTACAAACTCTCTTTCTGTCTCTGTAGAGGGCGTCTGAATGTGCTTGCCAATGTGATCCGTAAGGAACTAGAGCAGATTTTCTGTCAGTTTGACTCTAAATTGGAAGCTGCTGATGAGGTCAGTGGCATTTTGTGACTATATACACTTTATTGGATCCTTGTGAACTTATTTCATAAAACATAGTTATTTGCATGTTTTGTATACATGTTGTTTGTTCTGATGATTGTGTCGGTACCTGTAACAGGGTTCAGGAGATGTCAAGTACCACTTGGGCATGTACCACAGGAGGATAAATCGTGTGACTGACAGGAATATTACCTTGTCATTGGTGGCCAACCCTTCCCATCTTGAAGCGGTGAACCCGGTGGTGCAGGGCAAGACTAAGGCAGATCAGTTCTACTGTGGAGACACAGATGGCAATCGGGTAAAGTGCATCAAACTAGGGCTGTGACAATGCTGTCATATACATTACAATTCAAAAGTTTAGGGTAGGTAAGATTATTCTCTAACGCACATTCTCTAATTATTCTTGTACTGTATCACAAATACAGTAAAATGGTAATATTGTGAAATATTATGACAAATTTAAATAACTTTTGTTCAAATGATTTTGCCTCGATGATTTTTGAATTTGAGTTACTCGAGGAATCGTTTCAGCCCTAGTCACGCTTGATATGAGAGATTTTGCGTGTTCACAGGCGGATTGTTCACAGGTGGTTGTTTGTTAATGGAATCTGTTAGTGTGTGGTGTGCTTTCCTGGTCACATCGCGCCACACCAAAGGAACAAAACGGTTAAATCTATGATTTCTTATCGTCATGTTTGTGTTTTCTCACATTTTTAAAACCGTATAAGATTTTAAAAATATTTTAGTGTGGCCCCAGCTTAAAATGTATTGTAAATGGATCAGTTGATGAGCTCAGATCCTGTTTTGAATGATATACTAACTGCTGTGTTTTTGTTTCAGGTGATGTCCATTCACATCCATGGTGATGCTGCATTCGCAGGTCAGGGCATTGTCTATGAAACCTTTCATCTGAGTGATCTTCCCTCCTACACCACACATGGCACTGTGCATGTGGTTGTCAACAACCAGGTATTTGTGCACAAACAACCCATGCGTGACATAACATTCCCCACCAGATGTCCTCTTAATACCCCTCTGCATCTTTTTCTTAGATTGGTTTCACCACAGATCCTCGTATGGCGCGCTCCTCTCCGTATCCCACTGATGTTGCCCGTGTGGTCAATGCCCCCATATTCCATGTCAATGCAGATGATCCTGAAGCTGTGATGTATGTGTGCAATGTGGCTGCAGAGTGGAGAGCCACCTTTCACAAAGATGTGGTGGTGGACCTAGTAAGAGAGAGTCTTTTATGTACACTTGTATAATTTATTGTGATGTTTCGGGAGTTTGTGACATCAGTAAGACAAATTACTTCTTTCCATTAGGTATGTTATCGCCGTATGGGCCACAACGAGATGGATGAGCCGATGTTCACCCAGCCACTGATGTACAAACAAATCAAGAAGCAGAAAGGAGTTCTTCAGAAATATTCTGAGAAGCTCATTGCCGAAGGTGCTGTCTCACGACAAGAGTATGAGGTCAGTCAGTCCTTCCCAGATCCAATTAGCTGCCTCGTATCTTCAGCGGTCTTTATAAAGTGTTTCTCATCCCTGTCCATAGGAAGAGATTGCCAAGTATGACAAAATTTGTGAGGAAGCTCATGCTCGCTCAAAGGATGAGAAGATCCTCCACATCAAGCACTGGCTGGACTCCCCCTGGCCAGGTGTGTGTTAATGTGTATATTATCGAATTAAAAAGAATTGTATCCTTAAATTATGAAATCAAGGTAAAAGTAAATAAAACATACACAGATGAATAATTTACAATAAGATCTATAGAATGCATTACCTATATATGCAAGTTGAATTTCAATTTTATATTGACCATAAGTGATTCATTAAACCATAAAAAAGGAAATAAATTATTTACACATTTATCTTTGGTTGCATCTTCCTGTGTGACCATCTGGAAGTGGATGGTTCAATGAGTTGCAATATGTACCAGACTTTGTTGATATTTATTGCTACTTCATGTGTTAGTGAATCTTCTTACAGCATATTCATTGTGTTTGGTGTGCAGGTTTTTTTACTCTGGATGGCCAGCCAAAGAGTATGAGCTGCCCATCCACCGGTCTGCCAGAGGAGGACCTGACCCACATTGGACAAGTGGCGTCATCAGTACCCGTAGACGATTTCACAATTCATGGAGGTTAGACATGTGCTGATATACAGTAATACTATATTACAATAATGAACATGCAGTATTGTTACCGTGGGCATTTTAAAATACCGTGAATAATTATTTAATAAGAATAAATTTTTTTAGAATGCATTTTGAGAATACATCAACTGGTAAAAATGTGCAATACTGCTTGTATGCTGCATCAAAGAGGCACGCGCACATTTAAACGAGCCCAACACGCATGAGCAGCATTGTGGAACGAGTGGAAAAGATGTGCTTAATGAAAATGCACAGCATTTGCAGCAGAAATACAGCTGTAACCCCGTAAACAAAGCAGTGCTACTTTCTATTTCAGCCATTCAGATGTTTGTATTCGCAATGGTGTTCATCACAATGCCAAAATTATAAATACTTAAAGACTTAATAGGCTATTTATTTTTAAACTTTTAAACATTATTACATTTTAATCTAGATTAGACTACATGTTTGATTGAAATGTTCAAATCTGAACATTTGATTGAAAATGTACAGAATTTTTTTATCTGTAAAACTTTACATTTTAAGCCTCTATTAGTTAACATTAGTTCATTTATTAGTTAACCCCTAGAGGACTGCACAGTTTTGAGGCCTTTTAGAAGTTTTGACATGCTCTGACATTTGTGCTTTTTTCAGTTGCTTATAAACATATTAATGACAAAATGTCATTACACTGTATTCAGCATAAACTGGGCTACCATAATATGTTAGCAACATGTATGTACATGCTTGTATTTTTGAGAGAATAACGTTTATGCATGGTTTTTGAAAAAACTCAATTTAAGACACTCAAATAAGCCCACAAAACACACAATAGATATGTGTCCACAAGACTTTTGTTGTTGCCTAGTGATAATCATTGATCCTACTCATTCACATAAAACAATATATTGATTTAAATTTTGTAAGAAAATTTTTCTTTACAAAGCCTGTGTGCGAAGAGGCATGAACGATCATGAACAATGCTGTGATTTACACCGGAGAGAACAAAAGACCCACATATACCCCTTTTCCACCAGAATGAACCGGGTACTAGTTCAGAGCCAGTGCCAGTCCCAGTTCATAGCTGGTTCGACTGAGAAGCCTTCTAAGAACCGTTTGCTTTTCCACATGCTGAGAGCCACAACAGAGCCAGGTCTTACGTCACTGTATACGTCTCATCTTTCTCAGCAACGCTAGCGAGGCAGCGGGAAACACAAACACACCAGGCACGTTCGAGATGCATCGGCGCTGCACAGACCGATCGACATATGATATAAAAAAAACGCATGAGTGAATCAAAAGCACAAGGAGTTATAGACTCCAAAAGCAAAAGAACCACTTTTCCTGGCTCGGAGCTGGTGCTTTGGGTGTGGAAACACAAAGAACCGATTTGAAACTTGGCTCCGAACTAGCACCAGCACTGCCTTGGTGAAAAAGGGGTAATAATGAGCTGCATAATGAATGAACCTTTGAGTCAGGTATGTGACTGAGAGGAACTCTTTGCAAAATTTACAAAAGAAATATATATTTGTGTAGTTTATTTAGAATATAGTTACCAATATAAAGGGAGAGCCAAAGGCCTGCTATATTTTAAATTTTCAAAAGATTTGACATTACTATTTTTAATGTTTTTGAAAGAAGTCTCATGCAAAAAAAAACAGTAATATTGTGACATGGAACACAATTGACCTATCGGTAAGCCCCGCCCCCCCTTAGTTACTGTTGCTAACTCGGACAAACAAACGGAGTTGCAATATCTTACAATGACAGCTGTCAGTGTGAAAACCTTATCCCAAGATGTTTTTGGACACAGAATGTAGCGTATACCCCGTCCGAATGATGGCCAAACTTTACTGATGGTTTATCAAGTTTATGTCCTTTTTCACTCCAAAAAAATCATCGTAAGAGCTGAACAAACAAAGCATAAGAAGTGCGCATTAACGTCTCATTCACAAACTATCTCTCTCCGTTGCATTAACATTAACATACACAGCAAATTACACAAAAACACTCATACAACTAACAGTAAACAGCATATACACAGACCGTATGCCTTTTCGAGGGTGCAGTTAATAACTGGTGAACTTTGTATCTGCAAAACAACTCCGATAAACGGAGTGCGAGCTCTTCTATTTCAGTACCCGGAGACTATAATGCCCATCAAAATAGGAGTCCTCCTTAGTAGGACAGATAATGTAGACCTTAAACATATCTAAATTAAATTAATTTACATACCATCAGTTTAACATGGAGAGGCACTGAAATGTAGACCTTCGTCTTTTTGACCTACAGTGTTACATGATGTGAGAACAGTTAGTTATTTCAGTTTGTATGTTAGCAGGGACTTCAATCGTAACTTAACGAGAGTATGACAAACAGAAAATCCTCTCAGGATCCCTGGAATCAGTGTTACATTACCTCAGGCACGACATTTTAGCATTTTTGTAGCATAAACACCATCAAACCGATGAGAGCTTCGGATTTTCCAATGTTTCTCTATGGCGCTGACACCTAAAGATATCCGAGTTCCGGTCCCAGCGCAACTGATACTCAACTGCTATTGGCTCATCTGCGTTCAAGGGGAGGGGCTTACCGAAAGGTCAATTCAGTATTCAGTAAATACAAATAATTGGTAATGATGTATATTATAAGTAAAATATTTGGGATTTAAAACAACATAATGCAGTGCAATTATGATTTCAAAGAGTAAATTCAGGTTGATTGGGACACTTTTTTTCCCCAGTCATTTAAATGGCAAAAATCATTTCTGAATCAGTTGATTTTGTAAAATATCCGATACACTTAATACTCAAATATTAGGGGTGTAATGGTACACATATTCGTACTGAATCGTTTTGGTACAGGGCTTTCGGTTCGTTGCACATGTACCGAACGGTCCGAATACAATCTTTAACATTTAACAGTCAGCTTGTTTTACGCGCGGAACATACTTAAATCCGAGTTACCACACAAACATATTAAGTATTCAGTCCATTTTAGCACGAAATTCAAACGATAAATGCCGTTTTGACGCTCTTTAATGTGACGTGTCTGATCACTGTATAGGCACATCAGTTCAAGCGGCCACGCGGCACATACGCGTGAACGCGACCATCTCTTCCTAAAGAATAAACATGAATTAATATCTTAAGGTATGTTGAGGATTAAGGCCAATTTATACTTCTGCGTCGAGTGTACGCCGTAGCTATGCCGTTGGCTGTGTGCTGCGAGCGTACCCTACGACGCACCCTGACGCGCACCTCTCCAAAAATGTAACTACGCGTCAATTCTACGCGGACCGCAAGCGCTGTGATTGGTCTGCCAGAACCCTTCCCTCAGGTCAATAAATAAAATAAAAGAATCTGCAATAGGAGTGTGTGTGTCCAGAAATGGGATGATGGTTTCATCCTTATATCTGCTATATAACACAATATTTTGTAGTGCAGAGATTCTTTGTTAGTGAATAAATACATAGATCCGCTGTATAGTTTATTTATTTTCTCATTAAAACCAAAGATGTTAATCAGTGATTGTATATCAAGAACAGGGACACATCACAATGGGTGCATTTCGTTTTGTGATTTCAACGGAATGAATAGTCTCCGCAACAGCAATCGATTGAAGCGCTTGTCTGCACGAGCCACCGATACTGAAAACAGCGGCCACGAGCACTCTGCATGATTTCACAAACGCACTCCAGCGCCAGATCGCCTCTTAGTTAACTCTACTAATCAACAAGAGATGCTTAATTTGTATTACATACAATGACTCAAGCTGCAAGAAAAGCAGCTATCTAACGCCATGACGGCTGCTGATACTCCGACAATGTAAACAAGCTGCTTCTCCGGCTTTTGCCTTGATACTGTGGGTTACCATCAACATGCCCGTGGACACTGCCTCTTAGCGGTCTGCATGTGGAATTGCACATTGACGCAGACAACAACGCAGAAGTATAAATGAAAACTAACGCGTAACTTGCGCCGTAAATATTTCAAGACTTGGAACAAATACAGAATGGTCTGACTTTAGCTTTGTGAAATTGTTACATAAGACACACCTGCACAAAACAAAAACAGATGGATAAAACATTTTTTTTTTAAAAAATGCAAATTCACTCTCTGACAGTAGGTGGTGCTTATGGAAAAGAACCGTTTATTTGGGTACCACTGTAAAAATGCCATCGAAACTATTCTGAAGACAGTCAGTTTCGTTCAGATATACATTCATGTAACCCCCCTCCCCAATTCAATATTTTGATTTTTCTTCCTATATTTCGCAAGCATCGTGGACAGTGATCTTGCTGGGCCTATTTATACCTGGTCTACTTCATGTGTTTTTACAGATCAGATATCTATCTGATTTATCAGAACGATTCCATTTACACATGGGCACATAAATGTGTCTCTGCAAAACGGATATAAATCCGATCTTCAGTTCCCACGCTATATGCATTTTTAATGGAGTTCACGTCACCGAAATCAACAAATATGAGCTGCATTTTATTGATCAACAGCTAATTTCAAAATCAAGGACCGCAATAGGAGAGTGGCATAAGCACTGGTAATTTAGTTTCTTTAATGATGATGATTGTGTATTGAGCGTCTGCAACTTTCACTTTCAGCTGAAGAGACATTCAGCTGCTTGTCTCTGGCGATGCGTGCTGCAGTAGCGCTGTCATATCTAACTATAACATGACATATAGCCTATAACACACTCTCACACATTTATTTATTAGCATTGTTGGGAGGAGTAAAATTTACATATGTGGTTTCAACAACAGATGCATTTACACTTGTCCAGTTTCGTCTGGAATGCGTCCCAGACCACCTCTTGTAGTGGTTTGAGTGATCGGATTTAAATACATCTCGAATGTGTGTCGGAGGGCATTTCCACATGGTCTTTTCATGATTGGATCCAGCTATCTGATCAGAGAAAACGCAAGTGACCATGTGTAAACAGGCCCACTGTGGTATTTTCTCTGCTGTGCGACTGCACTCTCCTCTTTGCGTCCATCTTTGGCCTGTGTTAAAGTTTGTTAACAGACTTCGTAATATTTTTGCACAAATGACATTCGGGAAATGATTGCAAAGCAGTTTGTGTGCAAGTCCTGGATCAGCCAAATTTAAACTAAAAACCGTCCGGTTGCTAATTGTGTGTTTGGAGCACAAAACCGTCTGTTTCCGATTTATGGCCAGTCGATTTGTGCAGTTCGAGTTTATCAGCGAGGACCAAGATCGTCGCTGAAGGAGATTATTCTGATGTTTTTGACTGTCAAAGCGTATTTTATATGCCCCTTTTTCGCGGGCCTTTGCACTCAGCTTCGCGGCCTTTGTACCCATTAGGGATGAAACGGTATGGAAATTTCACATCACGATTATAGTGACCCAAACTCGGTCACTCAATCACGGTTATCAAAATTATCACGGTTTTGTTCAAATGAGAAGTTTATTTTCAGATGCACACACTTAAAACATTTTAACAAGTTTTATATTTGAAAATCAACAAACAACAAATAAATCAAGCACCTCTATGTATTTTTTTTAAGATAGATTCTGTGGAATTTCCTTCCTTATAATGGCCGTCGTCAATAGCAACACATAACACATAATAATAATTTGGTGTAAATATAATCTCTAATATTATCTCTGTAAATATATTCTCAAGCAATATTCTCATCAGTGTTCTATCAGCTATGACACATTTAAATCTAGCATATTTTGTGTATGAGCCCAAACAGTATCCTATCCTAGTGAAATAATGCATATCCATATTTTCATATGATAATTCATTGACAGTTTATTTTATTAAATATCAAAAGGTGTGCATCATACCTGACACCTAGATGAACACTTTACAGTCAGTTTTATGACTGCAAGTCATTCTCTCAAATGCTATTGAAGTTAGAAACGTGTATAACGTTACCAATGTTGTATGTAACTTTAGAGACGGTCCCTAAATTCGCCAACTTTATGCCAGTCAAATCAGATGCGCTGTGGTTCTGCTGTGTTTGTTTGAAACTATTTTCGCTGCTGAAATAGAACAAAAACCACTGGATGATGAGTGAATCAACTGCGTACATACCACGTTTATCTCTGCTTTGAGAGATTTCAGTGAGAGAGAGCGCGCTCTGAACAAAACTCTGGCTAATCTGAACGCCTCTGATTATGAGACACTGCATTCATAAACTCAATAGAAACACGTGTGAATGGTTATAATGCGCAACGCGATTATAACACATGGCTTTTGAGAAGACTATAAGTTCAACCGCCAAAGTGGCTATAGTGTGCAGCCGAAATATACCCGCAAAAGGCGGTTGTTAATGTCAGGCCCTGATTATTATCACTTACATGTCACCCTAGTCTTGTCTGAACTTGTTAGTTCGTCTTTGGCTCAAGCTTCACGTTATTATTTCCCAGACGTAGTTTTGATATTGAGGTCAAAGTCCGCTTTCCTTGTGTTCATAGTTTTGAAGTGTTTCCCCTTGTTAAAGTGACTTTCTACTTGCATGTTCTGCAGACAGGGTGACCATCTTCGATTAAGTTTCCCTCAGGACTTTTGTAAAAGCCTAAATATGACCACACCTCAAATTTGATCCTTTTAGAAGGCTGAAGAATCTCCCGGCGCTGTCACTGCCATTTCTTCTCATTCAAAAAAACAGTGTTGCGCGCTGCGCCTGAGCCAGACTGACGCTGACTGGACAAGATTTACCGCTAGTTTTCAAAATCGTGATAATCACACGCAGTTTTAATGATAATTACATTTTAAACAATATTACTAAACGTCACTACATTTTATCGTGGTTTATCGTGAAACCGGTAATCGTTTCATTCCTAGTACCCATTGGTTCGCTCAGATTACGCTGTTCTGCCTTTGGTTCATGCAGTTCCCACTGGCCAGCCAATAGCGTGCAAGATGTCTCGACACTGTTTTGACTGGGCAGTAGCACAATGCGTGATTTTACAAATTACTTCAGTATATTCGAGAATAGGAGAATTCCCAGTGCGTCTTTAGACACAGTACAAATGACTGTTCGAAAGGGAACTCGCGTATCTGATATTTCACAGGGGTTTATTATCAGCGTTGTCGATCCCACGCACACATGGGGCAGTTTGCAAAACACTCCACTAACAACTGTGTTACTGAACAGAAAATAAAAAGTGCAAAGAGCAACAGAAATATTACATGCATACATGCAATGTTCACAACTCGCGCTCCATATACGGACTGCCCACTCATCAGCAAGTGAGTGCGTTCTGCCTTAAAGGAGCAGTACCTAATTCTACTTGTTACATGTTGTTACTTATTTTTCGGTTATTTATTGAGAGCTACCAGGACAGTGATAAAGATCTACCAGTCTGCTTTAGACACATGCCTCATGTTTGTGTGACAAATATTCAGTTACAGCTCATTTTCTGAAGAGTATCAGATTGGACTTCATTGACAGAGAGGCTGCAGATCGGTCCGTGTACTTTTTCGTTCATTCGATTTTCCTTATAGAAACGGGTATTAAAAAACAAAAAACGGCTCCTTTTTCATTTTTTAAACAAAACGAAAAACAAGAATTCAGCTTGATTTTTCATTTTTCGTTCAGAGGTGGAAAATTAATAAACGGCTTGAATATTCGATTTCTAGACATGGGCAGGAATTATACGCCCCTTTCTGCTGATTGGTCAGCCGAAGATCAAATTGTTCCGTCATCAGTTCTTCCTCAGTTCAGCACAGCAGAATAATAGTCCTGCTGCTACGGGTTCTTAATGCGTTTATTCCAGCTACATTTAATCTTTTATTCATAAAACAATCAGATTAGCGAATGGCTTGACACAACCCGTCCCGGGGCAGAGCCTAGACAGGGCTTTCTCCTGTGTAGATATAAATTCACATACACTTCGCATCAGCTGGGTATGGCAGGATATATGATGGCTGTCATAGCCTACCCTGGTTGCCTTATTTTCTGGCAAATAGCGACGGTCGATTATAAAAATCATAGGATGGAGGCAATGAATATACAATAAGTTTTTGTGTGCACACAGACACACATACAAAAAACATTGTGTTCATTGCCCCCACCACATTAATTTTGGCCTGAATAATTAGTTAGCGCTTGGAATATATAGCACGAGTTGCATGGATTATGTTACGAAATATTTGCATCCGCTTTAAAAAATAAATAAATAAAAAGAGTGCGAATGCGATCAGGACATTACAGTGATTAAGCCCAAAGTTAATGTGGGAGGGGATAATTAACAGTGTATAGCCTATAACGCATCGTATGCATTTTGTAATAATAAAGCACATTTGACCGTATTTGCCAGAAAAGTCACACCAAGTGTAATTCACATGAAGCCGGGTCATGTTGAGAGAGAAACACACGAACGTTGCATTGTAGTAAAATCTGCATTTTATTTTTAGCATACATTCAGAAAAATACCGGTAAATAAAATACATTATAAACGCTATTAACACGTACACGTGTAGGCTATTTTCCTTCCCATCGGTGTATGACAAATCCTTAAATTAATGGTATTCAGAAAACAACAAGAATGAAAAATATAAGTAGCCATATAATAAAAAATATACATAGAAGCCTAGCCTTTATAAAATAGTCTAAATATTATGCCATTTATTACAAACAACATTTAGTTTAAACACCAGCCTAAATGAATTTATTTGAATTGAAACATATCGACGTTGGGCTCATCGCTCGATCATCTTTCATTCGGTCCAAAGTTTCCATATTTGCAATGTAACATTTGGATGCAATTATACTATTTATGTAAAGAAGGCTTTGTATTTCAGTCCAGTCCCATACGCATAGGCTAAATCGGCATCTTCACATGCAAAGATATGAGTTTGGAATAACAGCAAGTACTGACTTGCATAGCCTTAATATTGTACAACAGACAAATTAAATTAAACCAAACTTTTTTTATGTTCGGTTTTATTTTGATAATGAACAGACTGCAATGCCAGAACTGATACGTTATGTGATTGCGTGAGTCGCCGGCGCTATCACTTAATTTTTCCCTCATTCAAAACAGTAAAATAAAAAGTTCAACATTTCGATTATTTGATGTTAAATGCATTATATAAGTCACTTTGGAATAAATCACGGCATGTTTCATGATAAAAAAACGGAACTTTACATTACGGAAAATACGGTAGGATATAGCAAATTATTTTGCGGACCCCTTAAACTTTCTTGGACTAAAACCGCTGGTCTAAACAGACGAAAGCCCTGTCTAGGCACTGTCCCGCCCTGGTACGGGTTGTGTCGAGCCATTCGTTAGTCTGGTTGTTTGATGAGAAAAATATGAAATGTAGCTGCAATAAACGCGTTAAGATTCCGTACAGCTGTAGCAGCGCAGGACTTTTATTCTGCTGTGCGGAACTGAGGAAGAACCGATGACGAAATAGTTTGATCTTCGGCTGACCAATCAGCAGAAAGGGGCGTATAATTCCCGCCCACGTGTAGAAATCGAATATTCAAAATGTTTAGTCATTTTTCTACCTCTGAACGAAAAACAAAAAATCAAGCCGAAATCTCGTTTTTCGTTTTTCTGAGAGAAAAAAAACGAAAAACTAGCTGTTTTCTCATTTTTCTACTTTCAATATTAAATCAAAAATCGACTGAATGAATGATACACGGATATATATTAAATTCAAAACCTGAGCTAACATGAACTAACAATGATCAATTGTACAACCCCAGATCAGAAAAAGTTGGGACAGTAAAGCATTTACCACTTTGTAATGTTGCCATTCCTTTTCAAAAACACTTAAAAGACGTTTAGGGACTGAAGACACCAAGTGATGAAGTGTTTCAGGTGTAATTTTGTCCCATTCTTCCTGCAAACAAGTCTTAAGGTGGGCAACAGTACGGGGTCTTCGTTGTCGCATTTTGCGCTTCAAAATGCGCCACACATTCTCTATTGGAGACAGGTCGGGACTGCTGGCAGGCCAGTCAAGTACCCGTACCCTCTTCCTCCGCAGCCAGGACTTTGTAATGTGTGCAGAATGTGGTTTTGCATTGTCTTGTTGAAATATGCATGGACGTCCCTGCAAAAGATGTCTTCTTGATGGCAAAATCTCTATGTACTTTTCAGCATTAATGGTGCCTTCACAGAAGTGCAAGTTACCTTTGCCAAGGGCACTGACACAACCCTATACCATGACAGACCCTGGCTTTTGGACTTGTTGCTGGTAACAGTCTGGATGATCCTTTTCTTCTTTGGTCCGGAGCACACAGCGTCCATTCCTCCCAAAAAATACCTGAAATACCGATTCATCTGACCACAGTACACGTTTCCACTGTGGGATGGTCCATCCCAGATGCCTCCGAGCCCAGAGAAGTCGACGGCGCTTCTGGACACTGTTAACATAGGGCTTCCTTTTGGCACAGTACAGTTTTAACTGGCATTTGTGGATGTAACTACGTATTGTGGTACTCGACAAAGGTTTGCCAAAGTAGTCCTGAGCCCATGTGGTGATATCGCTTATAGATGAATGACGATTCTTGATGCAGTGCCGCCTGAGGGATCGGAGATCACTTGTTCAGCTTAGGCTTGCGCCCTTGTCCTTTACGCACTGAAATTCCTCCAGATTCCTTGAATCTTTTAATTATGTTATGCACTGTTGAATGTGAAATATCCAAATCTCTTCCTATCTTTCTTTGAGGAACATTGTTTTTAAACATTTTAATAATTGTCTCACGTATTTCAGTCCCTCCAGAAAAACGCGATTATACGATCGCGTGATTTAACGCATAATCAGCCAAAGTCCGCATATTCATGCGGGGGCCGCATTTTTTCAAATACGCCGCACTTTCGTCGCATGAATTGCCTATTTCCGCGTGCAAAATATGTAGGGCTATCATGATTTCATAATCCCCGCATTTTCGTTGCAAAAAAAGTCATATATATTAGCAGAAAGTTGAAAATTTTTCGTTTACTTCACACAAGAGCCGCCATTTCCGCCTATTGCCATGGGAACGTTTTGAAGTGACGTGATTACCTGACGCGAACGTCATCGAAAAGCTTCAAACCCCGTGGAGAAACCATAGATACCGGTGAAACCATGATGAAGCACAAACTCCCATTGGCCAACAAAAATAACAGCAAAAGAGCAAAGCAGTTTCCCTGTGTGCTGACTGATTTCAAAACACAGCATCATGAAGCTTTGAAGCGTTATGAATCAATGAGTCGATTCAGCAGTTTGAAGCGTTATGAATCAAAGAGTCGATTCAGCGGTTTGAAGCGTTATGAATCAATGAGTGAATTCAGCGGTTTGAAGCGGTATGAATCAATGAGTCGATTCAGCGGGTTGGATCGCCAAAGTCACGTATTTCAGCAGTTTGACACGCGATCCGAATCATGAATCGACTCGATGATTCATAGCATCATGATGCTGTGTTTTGAAATCAGTCATCACTATATAAGTCGTTATTTAGTTTTTTTTGCACACAATAACTATTATCGTCGCTTCATAAAGTTATTGTAGAACCACTGTAGTGAGATGGACTTTGTAACGACGTCTTTAGTAGGCTACCTTTTATGGGTCTTGAGAGTGTACATTGTGCCAATGGAGGCCTTTCTGAGCCATCGGAATTCAACTAAAATATCTTAATTTGTGTCCAACAACATAAAGGGAAGTCATTAATGACAGAATTTTCATTTTTAGGTGAACTAACCCTTTAAGAGATTGCACTTTGTGCATTGGAAGCACTCAAATGTCTGTTTTGTATAGCGACATCTGTAAAACAGGAAGTTATTTATTAATTTTTTCAGAAGTTGTAGCATATTCCTTTTGTAAAGCTACAGAACTTGATTGACTAAATGTTTTGTAAATTTGAGCCATTATTAAGGTCTTCAATAAAACAAGATGAGAACTTAAATATTCCAGCACTTTCTGTGATGTAGTGCTTTTTTTCTCTCTCATCAAACCGCAGTTTTTGCAAGTTCCCGCAATTTTATCGCATAAAATTGCATAAATATCCCGCATTTTTCATTGCATTTTTTAAGAAAACGTGCCGCATAATCAAGGATTTTTGCCCGCAACAATCACAAAAAAAAGACACATTTTTCTGGAAGGACTAGTATTTGTTGGCAAACTGGCGATCATCTGCCCATCTTTGCTCCTAAAGGATTAGACTAGCTTTTGTACCAAATCATAATTACAATCACCTGTTGATATCACCTGTTTCAAATCACATCATTATTTAACCATTTTACCTCATTACTAGCCCTAAATTGCTCCTGTCCCAACTTTTTTTGAAATGTGTTGCAGGTCTGAATGACAGGAAAGGATGCATATTTACAAATGACATGAAGTTGACCAGACAAAACATGAAATATTTTGTGTTCATATTGTCTGCAATGAAATACAAGTCAAAGTAAATTTAGAAATCACGTCTTTTTTTTTTTTTGCGTTTTCCATACTGTCCCAACTTTTTCTGATTTGGGGTTGTATTATATAATAATAACTTCTGTAACAAATGTAGCAGTTGCTCATTGTTTAATGCTAGATAATGCATTAACTAACATTAACTAATGAGACCTTACTGTAAAGTGTTGCCTCTTCCTCATTCTTTTGTACAAACTTAAAAATTATTAAACCTGTTATAGTGACAACACTTTTTTTGCAACTTATTTAAATATCATGATAATACTGTATACCATGATAAAAGCTTCAGCAATTATCGCAACATGAAAATTTTATACTGTTACATGCCTAATGGAGGTACACTAGACATTAGTGATGCGCGGTTTGCGGTTATATCCGCGGGCGCTACGGATAATCCGCAGGTCGTGTGGGTCAAGTAATAAAAAAATAACATTCCACAAATTGCAGGTGTGTCGCGGGTGGATGAGAGACAAATCATTAATGTGTTGATTTTAATAAAGACAGAATTTTATTTTCACAGTAAAACGCAATGAATACGTCACGCTTTTACTTTAATTTTCAGCTAATTTAAAGATCAAAGACCACAATGGGAGAAAGAAAGCCATTAGCACTGGTATAATTAGTCTCACTATTTTTTTAATGAAGACAACTGTGTGTTGAGCTTCAGGATGCGATGCTAAACATTTTTCAAATGAACATGTTTTTTTAAACAGCGGATTCGGGGGACATATCTACTAGACATACAAAATAGTACATAAATATGCACACATTTCATGTTTTGTAGGTCTGAGTCGTATTCTGAAGGGCCGTGCTGACATGATCAAGAACAGGATGGTGGACTGGGCTCTGGGAGAGTACATGGCCTTTGGCTCTCTGCTCAAGGAGGGCATCCATGTGCGTCTCAGTGGCCAAGATGTGGAGAGAGGAACTTTCAGGTATAAACAACAACATTGAATGATTTTTAATATTGAATACTGAATTGATTTTCAATCAATCAATCAAAACAAATGTCAGAATTTAATTATATAATTATTAAATGTAGTTGTGTAGTAACTGCACATTTTTCTGTTTGATAGACCATTTTATTTTAGCCACAATCAAAAGCAGCATTATTTTGGATTTAAGCTCACTGACCTGTTGCATTTGCAGTCACCGTCATCATGTTCTCCACGATCAAAATGTGGACAAGAGGACTTGCATCCCCATGAACCACATGTCCCCTAACCAAGCCCCGTACACTGTCTGCAACAGCTCTCTGTCTGAGTATGGAGTTCTAGGTATTCAAACGCTCAGAGTGCATGTTAAATGATCTCTGCAGTTAACTGAAAGGTTGAGGACGTTCATAGAAACTTTTGTTTTCTTTCATTCTGTGTGACTTTTACTTAGGCTTTGAGTTGGGCTTTGCTATGGCCAGTCCCAATGCTCTGGTTCTATGGGAGGCCCAGTTTGGAGACTTCCATAACACAGCTCAGTGTATAATAGACCAGTTCATCTGCCCTGGCCAAGCTAAATGGGTCCGCCAAAATGGCATCGTCTTGCTGCTCCCACATGGCATGGAGGGGATGGTATGGCTGCATTACCCACAATTCTTATCGCCATGCTCCACTTGTCTCTCTCTCCACACTCACCTTTGTGAACTAGCAGTAAAGGAGCTGAAGCTGATTTTCTTTCATTTTGTTCCTTCACAGGGTCCCGAGCACTCATCTGCACGTCCAGAGCGCTTTCTGCAGATGTGCAATGATGACCCTGACTCTAACCCTGTAAGACTGGCTACCTAACATGTCTCTAAACGTTCATACGATGTTAGTATAAACAAAGATTTCATGGACGTTCCCAGAGTGAATATATCAATATGTACCTTTTATTTCGACTGCAGAAAATCACTGATGACTTTGAGGTGCGTCAGCTGTATGACTGCAACTGGATTGTTGTAAACTGTTCAAATCCTGCCAACTATTTCCATGTGATGAGGAGGCAGATCCTTCTTCCCTTCAGGAAACCTGTGAGTTCAGCTGTCTGAGAGCATCTTGGACGTTCAATAATTCATAAAATGCATTATTGGGGTTTAAATGAACAATTATAATTTTTTTATGGTTTATTTATTCATTTTCTTTTTTTAGCTTATTATCTTCACCCCCAAATCTCTGCTGCGCCATCCGGAGGCCAAGTCTAACTTTGACCAGATGCTCCCAGGTCAGAAACCTGTTTCTTTCTCACTGTTGCTTTTATGGAGAAGATTTTAGAGAGAACAGTTGTGCCCCTTTGGGTTGATGGCGTAGATAAAAAAACAAATGAGAAGGAAATTTCATTAAAATTTCATTAGTGGTCAGCCAGTATGGATTTTTTTTTCATGGGTGATACCGATATCTTAATGGCCTATTTATTTATTTGGGCTGTCACCGTTAAAGCATGCGATTAATTTAAATTCCTTAACGCGTTAAAATAATTTAACGCAAATAAATTACAGAAGTATGTGAAGCTGCGTCATTAACGTAATTTTCGTCACGCAGTTATATGATCTTATAAGTCGGAGGTTTATCACAATCACACTGAGCATCTACAAGCACCCGTAACCCTGGTAGGAGGAAATGTCCATTCTAACTCTTTAACCAGATTCTGCTTCTCTGTTTGTGATCAGGTAATTTTAAGCTGTTAAACTTCGATTTCATTCAAACAGTCCAAAACCGCGCTAATGTAAAGAAGGCCAGGCTTATTACATCACACATATCAGAGAGAATAGTGACTCACATTGTGTTTTAGTGAATTATTCATTCCAGTGTGTGCTTTGCTTTAAAATACAAGCTCTGTCGTATTCTGCGATTTGTTTCTGAAGAGCGCAATTTTGGAGACGTACAGTAAGCGTGTGAGAGTCTGGTATATAAATGCACAAAGAACAAACCATGTATGTGCGATCTAGATCACTGATCGCATTATGCATTTATGTACTTAAAACTAGATCTTGAAACTAGATATGTCTCTGTCAAAAAGAGATGCTTAAATGAGAACACTAGCGTGCTGTTTATGAAGGCTATATCTCTTACACCAAGCATATCTGCAGACTCTGTTGATTTTCTCCTTGACTCTTTTAACTCAAAAGTTAAGAGTGTAATTGATGATATTGCTCCTGTGAAAGTCAGAAAAAAGAGTGGCAAACAAAAAGCACCTTGGAGAAACTCAACAGCAGTGCAATTAATGAAAAGACAATGCAGGAAATCTGAACGCATGTGGCGAAAGACAAAACTTGTAGTCCATTACAACTAGGGATGCACCGAATCCACATTTCTGGGGTTCGGCCGAATACCGAATCCACTGGTTAAGATTCTGCCGAATCCGAAACCGAATACCGAATCCTACTCCCATCCCGTCCATTAACACAGTAAACACATTAATGAAGTAAACAATGTCCACAGCAGTGTATTTTTCATTGTATTTTATTTTATAAAAAAAAAACAAAGATTAGGCAACGTTATGCCAGGATGACAAAGTGGGAAAAACTATTTTGACAATTACCACAGGCTTGTTTATTTCAAGATCCAAATCAATATCCACAGTATTAGCCTTTTAGATTTATAATCCCATAAAGTACAAACCAAAACCTTTCTATAAAAGTGTAACAATGCAAAGAAAAGTGTTTTTTCCTTCTTCTTTTTTTAATCAAAATATGTTTGGCGACTTAACTGAATTATTGAACATTTACTCAATAAACATGGATAATAATTAACATAAAGTAGGCTGTTGTTTCGTTTAGAACAGTATAGGCTACGATTAGAACAGTAGCCAAATATTACGAAAAATCACAAACACCTCTCCTGTATAATAATTAAGCTATAAACTCTAACCTTTCGCACGAAATGAGAGTTTCCTTTCAGGAAAACAAGACGCTCTGCGTTAACAGGTGACAGCCGGTTGCGAGTGTGGGAACGAATGTCCCCAGCCGTACTGAAAAGTCTTTCACTGGGCACAGAGGTTGGTGGCACACAGAGGTAGACCTTTGCTGTTTTTGCCAGCAGTGGAAATCGCTGCTTATTTGTCTTCCACCACAGAAGAGGATCCTCTCTAAGAGGAATCAGAGGCTCGCTGAAAAAAGCGCTCATCTCCGCGTCAGCACCCGATGTGACTGCCTCAGTATTGCTGCGGTACAGATCGTCCCAGCCGCCCCAGATTCCTGAACAGTGTTGTTTAGTGCTAACTGTCGGGCCTTGTTCCTCCTCAGGCTGTTCAGTTGCTTTAGTTGTAGGCCTAGCAGATGCGCCTTGATCTGATTCAGATAAACGGGATACAGCCTCCTGCACAAGCAACTTTGATCGACACTGTTCTGTTTCACTCCCCCAAATTTTCGCCTTGTATCTGGGATCCAGACTTGTTGCCACAACTAAGTTGCTATTCTGCTCGCTTCCCTTAAACCTATCCTGCAGAGATTTCAGCAAGCGGGTTTTCATCTGCTTGATTCCATGACCGTCTGTTTCGTTGTGGATATAGCGCTTCAACATCATCACAGCTGGCAGGACAGTGGATATACACGCATTTTCTGCGCTTATTTCTCTAGTCAACTCCTCGAAGGGCCTGAGCACCTTGAGAACATCCTCCATCAGAGTCCACCTCTGTGCATGAATATGTTGCATACCATCTGTCTCCGACACGTAGATGTTTATGGCACGTTTCTGTTCTATTAAACTATCGAACATCAGATATGTCGAATTCCATCGTGTTGACACGTCCTGGATTAAATGGTGATTTGGCAGCCCAAACTCCTGCTCTAGAGCAGAAAGCCTTGATTTAGCACTTGAAGAGTGCCTAAAGTGACCAACAGTTTTCCTGACCAGTGCGATCATGTCAGAGACACTTTGTTGTGAGAAAAGGCTGTCGTGGATGCATAACTGGAGCGTGTGCGCAAAACAGCCAGCACTTGGAATGAAATGTTTGCAGCATTGTCCCTCAAGACCAGGTGACACTTGGTAACAGGTATTTCCCACGCTCTAATAATCTCTTGCAGTGCATCTGCAATGTTTAACGCGGTGTGCCTTCCATCGAACGCTTCACATCGAAGAATAGCATGTGTGCGCTTAAAATCATCATTAATCCAATGTGAGGTCACACTGATGTAGGACTGTGTAGTGTACTCACAAGTCCATATGTCACATGTAAATGCAAAAGCATGTGCTTCGGCAATGTGTGCTTTTATGCGGGAAGTGATGGACTCGTGCATTTCAGGGATGATTTTGTCAGCAAAAAAGCGCCTGGATGGGATTTTGTAATGTGGCTCAAGCAGATGAAGTAGCTCGTTGAATCCATTGTCTTCCACTACACTATAGGGCTGCAAGTCAATGGCTATCATTTTCCCAATTGCTGCATGAATGGCTTTCGCTCGTGTGTGATCTGAAGCCCACTGTTTGTTCAGTGTAGGGCTAGCAAAGCTGGTAATGGTCGTCTGATTAACACAAGTTTTTAGCTGTGACTGTCCTTCCTTTGCCGTACCTGAAGTTGATGCGTTTTGGCTACTGTCTTCCTTCATGCACAACTCGTATTCTTTAGGATGTCTTATGCGCAAATGTTTTAACAGCGGCGATGTTGTGTACTGTTTGGGGTCCTTTCCACCACGAGACAAATCGGCATTGCAAAGTGAACATGTTGCTAGACTTGAATCGCCTTCTTTTAACTGAAAGTACTGCCAAACTACACTTTTTCTGCTCACAGGTTAAATTTTTTCACTCTCACAGCCTATTGCATTCGTTCGAACGATCCACCTGTTAAACAAACACCTTCCCGTAATCAACTGCGGCGTCATTACGTTGACCAGCGTAGCGCGCATAGTGCAGGTTCGGTTCGGTGGAAAAAAATTCTAAGGTTCGGCAGAAACCGAACCCCGTCAAAAAGCCCAATATTCGGCCGAATCCGAATCCTGGATTCGGTGCATCCCTAATTACAACATCTATAAAGACAGTCTTCGTGCTTTCAATGTGGAACTAGGCACGGCTAGACAGACCATATTTTCAAATATTATAAATAGAAACATAAACAACACGTGCACTCTTTTTGCTACTGTTGAGAGACTAACAAACCCTCAGAGTCACATTCCCAATGAAATGCTCTCAGACAGCAAATGTAGTGAGTTTGCTTTCTTCTTCTCCGTGAAAATCAATAATATCAGAAATGCGATCAGCACATCGTTGAGTTGCTCTGGGGTGAGTCAGATCAGACCACAACCTCAGAAAGTTACTATGACAGATTTCGAAGCTATTGATGGTAAAATTTTAGAAGAAACGGTACAGCACCTTAAAACATCAACCTGCGCCCTTGACACACTCCCCACATCTTTTTTCAAAAGTGTGTTTAACTGTTTAGAAGCAGATCTCCTAGAAGTGGTAAACGCCTCACTTCTTTCTGGGACTTTTCCAAACTCCCTTAAAACCGCAGTAGTTAAGCCTCTCCTGAAAAAGAGAATCTGGATAACTCCATACTGAGCAACTACAGACCAATCTCAAATCTCCTCTTCATAGGCAAGATCATTGAAAAAGTTGTTTTCAGTCAGTTGAACAAATTCTTGAACTCAAACGGATACTTTGACAATTTTCAATTTGGTTTCCGACCGCATCACAGCACAGAGACAGCGCTCATAAAAATAATAAATTATATTCGCCTCAATACAGATACAGCCAAAACATAAATTCTGGTACTACTCGACCTCAGTGCTGCATTCGACACTGTTGACCACAACATACTTCTTGACAGGCTGGAAAACTGGGTCAGGCTTTCTGGGATGGTCCTCAAATGGTTCAGGTCATACTTAGAAGGGAGAGGTTATTATGTGAGTATAGGTGACCATATGTCTGAGTGGACATCCATGACATGCGGAGTCCCACAAGGGTCAATTCTTGCACCACTCCTATTCAACCTATACATGCTCCCACTGAGCCAAATAATGAAAAATAACAAAATGGCTATGCTGACGACACCCAGATCTACTTAGCCCTAAAACCTAATGACTACAGCCCCATTGACTCTCTATGTAAATGCATTGATGAAGTTAACAGTTGGATGTGCCAAAATTTCTTCAGTTAAACAAAGACAAAACTGAAATCACTACATTTGGAAACAAAGAGGAAATTCTCAAGGTGAACGCATATCTTGAGGCTAAAGGTCTAAAATCAAAAAATCAAATCATCATCTTGGTGTGATTTTGGAGTCAGACCTGAGTTTCAGTAGTCATGTCAAAGCAATAACTAAATCAGCTTACTATCATCTGAAAAATATTGTAATGGTCTTTTCACTGGCCTTCCCAAAAAGACCATTAGACAGCTGCAGCTCATACAGAACATTGCTGCCAGGATTCTGAGCTGAACCAGAAAATATGACCATATCACACCAGTCCTCAGGTCTTTACACTGGCTTCCAGTTATATTCAGGATCGATTTTAAAGTACTATTACTTGTATATAAATCACTCAATGACCTAGGACCTAAATACATTGCAGATATGCTGATAAATTACAAACCCAACAGATCACTCAGATCATCAGGATCAAGTCAATTAGAAATACCAAGGGTTCACTCAAAGCAAGGAGAGTCTGCTTTTAGCTATTATGCCAGCCATAGCTGGAACCAGCTTCCTGAACAGATCAGATGTGCTCCAACAGTAGCCATTTTCAAATCCAGACTAAACACATCTGTTTAGCTGTGCATTTACTGAATGAGCACTGTGCCACTGTACGTCCGACTGATTGCACCTTATCTTATGCATTTACTGAATGAGCTCTGTGCTTTGTCCGAACTGCTTGCACTTTAATTATGTGTTTCAATTTAACCCGGTTTTTGTTTTTATTTTTAATTACTTTTTATTTTTATTTTATTTTTTTAAGGCTGACTGGGTGGAAGAGGTAAAGAGACGGGGGAGCGATAAATCGAAATCCCTCCGGCGCGAGGACGATCCGTTTAGATCTGCTCTGACGGATAGATCTGTATAGCCTTGGTAGTAATAGGAAGGACCGTGTAGATCCGCTCTGACGGTCGAACAAAGTAGAGATAGCCCTGGTGTTCCTGTCCAGGAAGATTTGTCTGTAAGGGTAATGTTTAAATGCACCGTTACCTGACAAATATTTTTTGAGTACTCCCGAGGAAGACCCATTTAGATCTGCTCTGACGGGTAAAACATCTAGAGAACGCCCTCAAGTTAGGCCAAGAAGATTTGTCTGTAAGGGTACTGTCTAAACGCACAGTTACCTGACAAATATTTTTTAAGTAAACCTGACTCTCCATTTTCTTCCACCCCAGATAGGGGATTTCATCTTTATTTTTTATTTTATTTTAATTCCTATTATAACTGTTATACTATATATTTTTATTTTATTCACTTATGAATATTTTAACTTCATTTCTGTGTAAAGCACTTTGAATTGCCACTGTGTATGAAATGTGGTATACAAGTAAACTTGCCTTGCCTTGCCTTGCCTTACAGACACCGTACATTTGCATTGTTTCCACACCAACTCGGGAAGGATAATGTTTGATTTGTCATGTGTACATTGTTGTGAATAGTAATCGTAGGTTTATGCAGTCAAAGCAGTTGATTTAGGAGGGGTTTTTTGGTGTCTCCGTGTGGTCCTGTTTGGTATCGTCTAAAATAAAAACAATCTCGTTGTTGTTGCTGTCACTGTGAATTCTGAAACGTTTTTTGGGGGGGGGTAATTTTTTTCCATGGGTGCTTAGTAGGGCTGTGCGATATTGAAGAAAAAATGCGATATGCAATACCTTGTTAAATAATGCGATATTTGATATGCGATTCAATATTGCTTTAAGTGTGCAAAATCTATTTAAATTATATTTAAAAAATTATATAAAAACTAAGAATGATACCATTTATGTGTTCCACATTCTTTCTGGGAAAAGAAAGCATTGCTACAACTTCTGACTGTGACCAGCAGTGTTTTAGCAAAAATTAATGTCACAAATCTGACAATATCATTTTAACATCAATGTAAACAAACAAAAAATGTAATACCAATATTTAAATTCCAAAAACTCTTTGCTTGACTTGGTAATATATAGTTATATCAACCTAAAACTTAACATAAAGAACATCCAGGTAAACAAAGACACCTGAACTAGGGGTGGACGATTATTTTAGTTTTTTATTTATCTTTGTTATAAAAATAAGAATTAAAAACAGTAGTCTTCACATGAATTAAATATACACTGATTCATAATAAAGCTACAAAGGTTATTCAGCCAAGAGCACTGAGTGATTTTCTCTTTTTCTTTTGTTGTTTGACAGACAGCGGCAGGTTTACTGTATTAGCAGGCTGTCACTTTAAGACCTAATGCGCGGATCCTATTGACACGCATTCGGTTTCTTTCAGAGTATTGTTCACTTAAAGCATAACCGACTGTGTTTACATGAATACTCATCAAGAGAGCCATTTTGACATAACTGTGTGTATATTTGACAGTTTGAGTGTGTAACAAGGCATGAAACAGAACTGAAGGGAGCACACGCTTTCAGAGAGGCTTTCTTGTGCGCATGTTTCAGTCTGTGTCAGACGGCAGACAGCGCGAGACTGCAAGTAGGGGTGCACGATATATCAATTTAATATCGTTATCGTGATATCACGTTGCCTGATATTCTATCGAATTTCTCGCGATAATTATGTTATGAAATTATTTTGTTTATGACAAAATGACAGTCGGATCTATTTTCACTGTCGGATCTATTTTTTATTTATTTTTAACGGGTCCCTCCTACTCGCTCCAAAGCTAACAGTCACTCTCTCACTTCTCCCTGGCTCTACACACACACACACACACTCTTGTCTGGCTGGCTCGACGCACACACCAGCGCACAACAAAACAAAGTGAAAGAAAAGAAAGGACCTAACGAGAGAGCGAAGCGAGTGGAGTGGAGTAAAGAAAGAACACAAAAGTAAGAAAATGTATTGCTCAGGGAGAAGACGAAAGAACCACCACAAGCCACTTTACGATGAGTGGTTTTGCATTTAATTAATTAATATTCTTTCAGTTTATATCGGCTCTGTTTGAGTGTGCCTGTCAGTCTACACGCTTATATGAGCAAATATGCACTAAAGTTAAGGGGTGTTTAGCCACGCTTGCAATGCTGGTGTCAGAGAGTTATACTCATGGAACACTATAGTTATTCACAATCACGAAAGTTCATTATTTGAATGCGTTTTAAAGTCTTGCTGGTTAAACATTTCATTTGCGTGCTCATGCACTGTTTTAAAGGGGTGGTAAACCACGATTTCACTATTCTAACTTAAGCTAGCGTGTAATGTTGCTGCTTTAGCATAAACAACATCTGCAAAGTTACAACGTTCAAAGTTTAAAGCAAAGGGAGATATTTGCTTTTAAAGAAATCCATTTCTAAGAACTACAGCAAACGGCCATTAGGCGACTACACACATTCCTCCAGGGTTGGTGACATCACCAGGCTCAATATTTACATAAACCCCTCCTCCGAGAATATTAAATAGGGGGGGTGAGGCCATTTTGTATCGCGGCGCTGTTGTGGTATAGTTAGGCTGGAGTGTTGTTGCCGCGATGCAGAGGAAACGCTGTTATATTCATCCGGATTACAGGTCTGGGGTACTTGCTTTGTTCAGCCTTCATAGGGACGGGGGTGCGTTGCAGAGCGTTTAACATACAGCATGTTATATGCACGTGTGTATGAGACAGAAGGGAACAGGCACGTGCGGGGCTCCCGCAGCACATCTCACGGAGGGAAACTTTCACAATGTTCGCGAGTTCAATGCAGGATATGCACAACGGCTTGACATGAAAGCTGGATTTACAAACAGAAGCTGTTTACGGGCCACAACCTGTAAGTCTGATTTATTCTTCATCGATGTGTTTTCCTGTAATAGGTTGTAGCAAGGAAGTAAACAGATGACAACACTGTTCTGCAAACCAGTCTGTTAAATGCTTATTCATACTTAACGTTATCCGACGAACACCTAACGCTACAAACACTAACGTTAAAATCTCAACAGCGAACTTGGCATTAGTGTAAATGATTCTTTGATTAGAGCTTTTATGTATTATTTATCTACAGGCATGCTAAACATGGTTCTGTGTGTGATTTGGCTACTATAGTAAAGCCAGTGTTTAGTGTTTTGGGTTAATAGTTCTTGCGACAGATATTTGGCTATAATCGTTCTAAAAATACAAAAGTAAAAGTGCCATTCAGTAGCGATCACTATAGATCTGCAGTCTTTACTCATTAGGACTGAACAGGTTCTGCTCGATCATCTTCACTAAAATGTTCTGGGTCTGATTCGGGCTCAGATTGGTGTGGTTTTATTGACGCCATCGTTTCTAATACTGACCACAGAGGTCTTAAATTGACAGCAGCGCAGTAGTGAACACGCTGCAGCTTGTCCTTAAAGGGACCTAAAAGTTTGTCATTATTTCCTCACTCTAATGTTGTTCCAAACCTGTATTCATTTCTTCTGTTGAACACAGACAGTTGAATACCAGACATTTGATGGTAGCCATTGACATCCATATTATTATTTCCTACAATGGGGACCAGCAATTGCTGGTTTCCAACATTCTTCAAAATATATTTTATGTCCAACAGAAGAAAGAACTTCATTCAGGTGTAAAACAACTTGAGCGCGAGTAATCGATGACAGAATTTAAATTTTTGAGTGAACTCTCTCTTTAATTGTACATTTATTCATACAATTGTATGCTGCTGTACAGCTCTGAGCTGCCACTGTAAATCTTTATATATATATTTTTTATATATTATACTATACACTAGGAATGTGTACAAGGTTTTTCTTAAAGTAAAGTTTTAAGTTTAAGTAAGGTTTTTCCAAGTCTTTTAAGTAAAATAAAAAAAGAGTATTGCTATAAAAAAAGTCTTAACCTCTTTCTGTTCCTGTCGCCTAAGAATAGAATAGCAAAAAACTGATGTGACTAACCATCAGAACCGAACCAAAAACCGAGGTATGTATTGAACCGTGGACTAACTGTATTGTTGCATCCCTACTGTACAACCAGACATGATTATTATTTATTTATTCATGTTGTACCAGTCCGATATGACTGTCAGTTGAAATAAACCTTGTGTTGTAAGAACTTGTTTTATTTGTAATGAATCTATTTTGATGCTTTTTCCGTAACTTTTGTAATTTTACAAAGGTTTAAAAGGTTGCTATCCTGTAGCTCAAACAATAGAGCGTGGTGCTAGCAACGCCAAGGTCATGGGTACGATTCCCAGGGAAAGCAAGAACTGATAAAATTTAAATGTATACCTTGAATGCAATGTAAGTCACTGGATAAAAGCGTCTGCCAAATGCATAAATTTAAAATGAAAAAAAAAAGGAAAAAAAAATTCTCGTTGTTGTTGCTCTGTAAACACAAAAATATCGAAATTTATATAGATATCGCAATATTCATTATCGATATCGCAATATCACATTTTGTGAATATCATGCACCCCTAACTGCAAGTTGTTTTTCGCAAGTTATTGCGTTTAATAACTCTTTTTAACGTCAAGCAAGTCACATAAGCAAGTTGTTTGCACAGTCTATTAAAATATAAAATATATACAAATACACTAAAATATATACGTACACTTTTCACAATGTTGAAGTAGCCTATTAAAATCATTCAGAAATTACGTGCCGTTGCGATATGCATATCGCAATATTTCGATAATTTCGATATATTGTGCAGCCCTAGTGCTTAGGTATAAATTTATTATATAATATAATTATATGGACTCCTTATATTTGGTGTCCTTTTGGTGGAGTCTCCAATGATCCTTCAAGCTTGCAGAAAATACAGTTTTCTGATTGTTTACTTTGCTGGATATAGCAAATGATGATAATGTCATTCATTGAATGTGTTTAATGAGATAAATGGTGTATGCTTAATTTTACGATAAATGAGATACAACAAGTGCGATTAATCGCTATGAACATTTTTAATTGATTGACAGCCCTAAAATATATATGTATGTGTATGTATGTATTAGGGCTGCACGATTAATCGAAATTGAACCGCAATCGCGATTTGGCTTATGTACGATTATGAAAGCGTAAGGCTGCGATTTTAATTAAATAAATATATGCCCAGCATGTTGGTGAAGAGCGTCTCAGTTATCAGTAGTAAACGCTGCTTCGTCTGAAAAAAAGAAAACGTTAATAACATGTTTTAACTCGCTTCATATCATCAGTCGAGTGTTTGATATTTCCTTTTTGTGAGCCGATGTGGCTTCTTATCACAGAATGAGGCAGACGATGTATTATTTTATAGTATCCTATATAGTTCTTTTTATTTAGCTACAGCGTTAGCTTTATATTATTTTTTATATTATTACATTATAGGATTATATTACTTCTCTCTGAGGCACATGTGGAGCTTCCAGTATGAATGAAACATGAGTGTGCGTTTAGTGCCCAGCAGTGCTCACTCCTATCCTATTTTGGGTAAAAAATTTGAAAAATAATACTTCTCTCTAAATGAATGTATATGACAATCCATATGTTTTTCTCCAGTGTACAGAAGTTTTTTTCCCACAGTGGAAGCATAAGAGGCTCATATTTCATATTAAAGACATGGACGTTTTTGCATACCTCCTGACAAAAATGAATAAATTGACATCACAGATAAAAAGCACAGATTTTTATAATAATAAATATATTTTATAATAAATCCTTAGACCTTTCTAGTGATTTTTAGTCTTGTTAGTGATTTAGTGATTTATTATATTGTTATATTTATTCTTAAATACTCTATTTTTTATTTTTAATAATGAAAATGTTAGTGTAATAGTAATATTTCTTACTTGGTTAAATATTTTTATTTAGCAATAATAATCAAATCATAATACAATTTAAAAATTTAAATCATAATAATTATTAGTCATATTAATGTATGAGCACAAAATGTTATATATATGTATACACACACTTTTCGTTTGTAAAAATAATAAATATATCGCATTTTAAATTGCTAATCGCAATTACATATATATCAAATTGTATCGCGCTAATTTGAATAGTAAATAAGTAATTTCAGCAATTAAATTTCTGTATATTTTACATAATGTTTACTTAAATTAGGGATGCACTGATATGAACATTATGGCTGATATCGATAACCGATAATTCTTTATATTTGATAGCCGATAAATCTAAATACAAATTGATTACAAAAACGAATGGCTCGCCATTAAAAGCCATGTCCCAAACACTTCAACATGAATCAAACATATACAATACAGTAGCCTAGTTTGACACAGTGTAAGATTCCACAACTTTTAAAATTAATTTTACACTCCAATGTAAAAGGTTATCATTTTGTTAGCATTAAAGTGCCCCTATTATGGATTTTTGAAAATTACCTTTCATGTAGTGTGTAACATAGTGTGAATGAAAACATTTTTACATTTTGAAAGTGCACCGTATATAAAAAGTTATTTTATCAAAGTAAGAGTTGACTCTTGAGTCAATTAAACAAATTGTTTTTCAAACAATTTGCAAGCCGCTTCATCGTGACGCCAAGACAAAACATTAGCATATTGCCCGTCCACTTATTGCGTGTTCAGACACCAGGGAAAATTTGAACCACCTCAAACACTGCAGTGGATACTGGATAGCATCATGTCGAGAAGACGCTGTGCTCTAAAATATGTTTATTGTGTAGGTATCTGGCTAACTCACGTTATTACTGTCTTACTGAAATACTACTGTGGGCTGCAGTATTACCTAAAACTGTGTCTATTAATGCAGATTGTCTGTCATTCTTACAACTTTGAGTAAAGATAAAGGATGGAGCAAGATTGGTTTTGCAAATGTTAATGTTTACATCAGCTGGGCTAACGTATGCACTGTTATTGATACAGTTCCCACATATGCACCGCAATACATTAGACACACATATACACACACACACACAGTTTTGTTGATGGAAGTACACTTGCTAATGCGTATGGGGTGGAATTACAGTTGAAACATCTCATAATGTTCCTCAAACTGAGTAGCATCACTGAGAAACGTGTTCAAGGTTCGGGTTGAATAACTAGTTATTCCAATGTTTCATCGATTCGGACTCCCACTGGGATTGGTGTAAAAGCGACGTTATTAGGGGCCAAGCATCTTCTTCTTCTTCTTCTTCTTCACCTTCTTCTTCACCTTCTTCTTCTTCTTCTTCACCTTCTTCTTCTTCTTCTTCTTCTTCTTCTTCTTCTTATTCACCTTCTTCTTCTTCTTCTTCTTCACCTTCTTCTTCTTCTTCTTCTTCTTCACCTTCTTCTTCTTCTTCTTCACCTTCTTCTTCTTCTTCACCTTCTTCTTCTTCTTCTTCTTCACCTTCTTCTTCTTCTTCTTCTTCTTCACCTTCTTCTTCTTCTTCTTCTTCTTCACCTTCTTCTTCTTCTTCTTCTTCTTCTTCTTCTTCACCTTCACCTTCTTCTTCTTCTTCTTCTTCTTCTTCTTCTTCACCTTCTTCTTCTTCTTCTTCTTCTTCACCTTCTTCTTCTTCTTCTTCTTCTTCACCTTCTTCTTCTTCTTCTTCACCTTCTTCTTCTTCTTCTTCTTCTTCTTCTTCTTCTTCACCTTCTTCTTCTTCTTCTTCTTCTTCACCTTCTTCTTCTTCTTCTTCTTCACCTTCTTCTTCTTCTTCTTCACCTTCTTCTTCTTCTTCTCCTTCTTCTTCTTCTTCACCTTCTTCTTCTTCTTCTTCTTCTTCACCTTCTTCTTCTTCTTCTTCACCTTCTTCTTCTTCTTCTTCTTCTTCTTCTTCTTCTTCTTCTTCTTCTTCTTCTTCACCTTCTTCTTCTTCTTCTTCTTCTTCTTCTTCTTCACCTTCTTCTTCTTCTTCTTCTTCTTCTTCACCTTCTTCTTCTTCTTCTTCTTCTTCTTCACCTTCTTCTTCTTCTTCTTCTTCTTCACCTTCTTCTTCTTCTTCTTCTTCTTCTTCACCTTCTTCTTCTTCTTCTTCTTCTTCTTCACCTTCTTCTTCTTCTTCTTCTTCTTCTTCACCTTCTTCGTCTTCTTCTTCTTCTTCTTCTTCTTCTTCTTCTTCTTCACCTTCTTCTTCTTCTTCTTCTTCTTCTTCACCTTCTTCTTCTTCTTCTTCTTCACCTTCTTCTTCTTCTTCTTCTTCTTCTTCACCTTCTTCTTCTTCTTCTTCTTCTTCACCTTCTTCTTCTTCTTCTTCTTC